>NC_091131.1:120896561-121597394 GCF_040183065.1 Periplaneta americana
TCCACATTTAAATCTTAAGGGTGCTATTCATAGACATTTCGCTAGCCCGCGCTACGAGCGTGCTAAACTAGCCCCGGCTATCGACTGGTTACTTGTACAGGATTCATATGTTATCCCTAATACAGGTTTATGAATACGAAAAACGTTAGTTCGTTGATCATCCACCGGAAGCCCGCGCTAAGAATGTTTATGAATACCGCCCTAAGTGTTTTACTTACACATGCACACACACAAATGTATTTACACTGTGGTTTTACCTTTGCTGTCCGCGGATCTCTGTCGGAGAGATACTAGTATATCCCATGAAAACAAATAATAGAAGGTGCTCATAATGAGAGATTTAAAGTTAGTTTTACAAAGGAAACAAATAATGGGATAATAATCTGCATTATAGTTATCTTAGGTCGAGCAAACATGGTGTGTATGAAGTCTAAAGATGACAAGTAAACATTTTCCCCCCCCCGTTTATGTCTGGTGTCTTTGTAACAAAACTCAGAACATCATATTGACAGTAAACACCCAAGTTTTTGACATTCCGCATTTACTCTTCTGGAATTTATGACCTATTTTATGTGATTGGGTTACCACCAGCTCCTCGGCCGACCTCTTTCAAAGGAATAAGGCATTTTCTTCTTGTACAATTCATAGTTTGAACCCGTGTCCGTTCCGGCTTCACAAATCTTTTGACCTTCGTGTTTTTGTTTAGTTTTTTCTTCCCGCGTAAAGCTTATTTTTACCACGGTTGTGGAGTTTTTTCTTACTCCTCCCCGTAACCTTATTCTGTTCTACCAAAAACCTCAGAATTCACGTGGTCGGGAACTCTACACATTGAAGTGAGATTTTAAAAGCGTTCTCATCCGTAATTAAAAACAAAGATTGTACAGATCCGAAACCTGGCCTTGAGACTGGGCATAGATGAAAAGAATGGACGCATAGAAGTCAATTCATTAAAATTTTGACAGATCGAAGACCTTCGACATATTACGAACTAGAGACCAACAATACATAAGAAGAAAACAGATAAGAGCGGCTTACATACCAGAAGTGCAAGGAAGTCTAGTGACACGAGTATAAATTCAAGTTATTCGGAAAGTGAATTAAATAGCTTAGGGGGAAGAAAGGTCAGTACAGAGATGGGATTTGAAAATGTTTTTGTGAGTGTAAGGGCTGAAATGTGGAGCGGTGAAGAGAAGAAAAAGAAGGCGAACTTATAAAAATTACGGGTGAACATGATTCTGGTCCAGCGAAGGTTAAGAATATAGAGGAGAATATAATAGAAAGTTAAGTGATAATGAAAATAGGCGAGAAGTATGGTGAAGGAGGCTAGTCAGGATAGCGAAGCATAGCATGGAGATTATAAGTGAGATAAGAAAATGTAATACACGTAAGAAACAGACATAATAACGATCCGATTGGGTAATGGCGTAGTAAGGAGTAGCAACAAGTATTATTACAAACAAAGTATGTTCGATATACAGACGTGTGCAAATTATTAAACTCACCACATTTTTTACATTTTCATAATTATCATGAATTACTGGCCACAAAATAATTCTGTAGAGCTCTATGCGACAGAATCAGTACAAAAAGTCCTAGAAACCCGAATTTTTCCACAAATGAGGGACTGGTTCCCTGATGGTGAATGTGTCTTCATGCGGGATGGAGCACCTCGTCACAAAGCCAGATCAGTAACTAATTTTCGGCTGAAAATAATATAAACGTCCTTCTCTGGCTAGGTAACAGCCCAGACGCAAATCCAATTGAAAATCCTTGGTCTATCGTAAAGAGAAAACTAAAAGAAAAAAAAAAACGACGATTACCACCAAGGTGGACCTTATAGAAGCACTTATTCAAGTATGGCACATGGATGAAAACATAAAAATACAATGTGAAAATCTCATGAACAGCATGCCAAACCGCTTAAAATTGATGACAAAGAACAAGGGTTTTCATACTAAATATTAATTGTTTCAAACAGTGTGTAATAAATGATTTTGTAGAATAAATGTTACTTGAATCATATATATTATCACTTGAGTCTAATAATTTGCACACGTCTGTAAGTGAACTGGAAATCAAGAAAATAGTTGTAGAAGTGTCAATTTTGAATTTTAAGTCATTAGGTTTTAAAGGTGGGAATACAGATCAATTTAGATGGAGACAGAAGGAAGAGGTTATAGTAAACAGTGAATGAGTGTAAGGGAAAGAGAAGGCTACAATAATGAGGGAATGTAAGTAAGAGATATGAATCTAAATTTAATCGTTTATTTTAGAAAGGGCACAAGTAACATTTTTGTAGAAATTGATGTTTTGTTAAAAATATACTCAATTGGATTGCCGCATTAAGTTTAGAAAGGACACATTCCTAACTCGACTCCATTTGTTGCTATGGAGGTTAGATGAATACGTTTATTTGAGAAAGGGCACATAACCTGGATGAAGACAGAGTGTACATCCCAGAAGAGGATGAAACACTGATAAAAGAGGGCTCAAGCGGTAAAATTGCAACGATGTTATTTACAGACAGTAATATCTTATTGAATTTTGATAACTGGTGGTCTCAGTATTTCAGAAAGTATGTAAGTGCAAGTGAAACAATGTCAATCAAAAATTAGAAAGAGAGAGAGGTTTTCAAAATACCTGAGCTGCATTACTTTGAAATGGACAAAGGAAATGTTAAAGGAAGTGCTGATATCAATGCGCTGGATCAAAGTATGTTTCGTCTTAAGAAGCCTAATGTAATACGTACCACTCTTCCGAATGAACGAGCTTTAGAAGAAAAGAAATATTAATGGAAAAAAAAATTGAAGACATTAAAAAAGTTCTCAAATATGTAACTGAAGAGGCAAAGTCTTTCTTTGGCACCATTGTGAATTGGCCAACTACAACACAAGGTAGTGCAGAGTAAAGTTTTTCATGTCAAAAGTGAAAATAAGAGATACATTTCCACGTTTGTCACTATTTTGTATTGTTATTGTTCATTAAAGCATTGATTTGTAATATGTCCACTTTTTGAACTTTCATTGTTCCTATATTTAGTTTCGAAAGGGCATATGTCCAAGACAAGAAAAGAATTCCATACAAACCACCCTTTTCATTTAAAGAAATCTGAATCTCGTGTGTAAAGTATATTTTTAGTACCTATATTTCCCAAGATGCAATACAAAGAATTGAAAAAAAAAAAAATGTTTCTTTAATTTAAATAGTTTTTTGTGTTTCCTGTAAAATTGAAAAATGTGACTTGTGCCCTTTCTAAAATAGACGATTCAATTATAAGAGCTTCTACAAAAGGTATAGGCCTAGATATCTGTAATGAATGTAATTGTGACACCGGTTACAAAATAAAATTGAGGTCCACATTACATCGATGTAAATGTTGACATCAAATATATATCATATCATGTCGTATTGTATCGTATCGTATATCATATCATATCATATCATATCATATCATATCATATCATATCATATCATATCATATCATATCATATCATATCATATCATATCATATCATATCATATCATATCATATCATATCATATCATTTCATATATCATATCATATCATATCATATATCATATCATATCATATATCATATCATATCATATCATATCATATCATATCATATCATATCATATCATATCATATCATATCATATCATATCATATATCATATCATATCATATCATATCATATCATATCATATCATATCATATCATATCATATCATATCTCACAAATTAAATGAAGGAATTCGGTGGAGCTAGAGACATAGTGCGCCGAATCTCGGAAGATTCTCGATTACAGTAATTTTCTTGAGCCCCCTTCTATCGGCTCTGTCCTTTGTTTCCTCATACTCCTTTGTAAGTCTGTTTGAATTCGACCCTTCTACTGTGCTTATATGTCAATAGCATTAGAAAAACGACTGATTAGAAGTAATTACTTGATACTAATAATGTCATGAGTATGCCTGCATCGTACCATAGTGCATCTATACTGATAAAAGAAAAAAAAAACATTAGTTGCATCTAGTAAACCCCGGTCTGCTTAGTCTGAAAATGGAACATGTTAAATAAATGATGCATTTTATTCAGGTATTATGCAGTGTACAGCACGTGAAAGAAGCCTGTCGTTGAATGTGAGGGTTCCAATCAAAATTATCTTGCTATTCCTCGCATACATTACGAGTAAAATTAGGTTTTTCGTCCTTTGTCGATGCGATGCTCTATGTTGTATTGAGAGGAATTCTAGTGTTGAATTGGTTTTACGTCAAGAGAGTCCCACTACATCCAGCTAGGATTCTAGGGATAGCTTGACTGTAATATGAAAACATTGACGACACAAGATTAAATACAGTAAACTAGGCCTATATAACACGATTAATTTAATTTCTTTGGAAGTAGCCCTTCTGATTGGTGGGCTAACATAATAGAATGGTTTTCCATTAGTATTTGAATGAGCAGCAAGACAGTGGTTGTTGATTTCGTGGTTAGGCTATATGCGGTTTTACATTGTATGTGAATATCATTGTTGTAGCCTATGTGTGACACGGTAGCCTCCTTTCCGATTTACGCTACCGCAAACATTCCAGTATACTTTCTAGTCTCTTCTATGTCATAAAAGTAGCTAAAGAGAGATTCGGATGATAAACACCTAGTCCGGGGAAGCCGCCGCAAGGCAGCATCAGATTTCAATACATCCCTTTGTTCTGGGTTGTCAAAATTATTATTTAATGAGTTAAATAATATTTGCTAGAGATGTGTCTCGCTCTCAGTGGTGTAAGTAAATATTGAGGTCCGGCTACGACGCACCACAGACATATCCTGTGTTGTTTTACGAGTATGTTGAGAACTAGAAAACCGCCATCATGCTATTTTGATATAATAATAATAATAATAATAATAATAATAATAATAATAATAATAATAATAATAATAATCATTGTAATTGCAGTAACTTTGTAGGCGCCTAAAACTGTATTTTAATGCCTACTTTCTATCATTGTAGAGCCTAGTTGAGGTGTCTAAAAGTTGGTTAATGGCCTAAATGTCCGAAGTCTAGTTATTATATATATATATATATATATATATAATGTATGTTTTTGCAGGCATCATTATGACATTAATAATTTTTTTATCATTTCAACGGACTCAATGTACCTATCTTGTGCGATAAAATTGCTAGAACGCTGTACGTGTTAAGAAGAGAGTGAGCTAGAGATACTATACCTCACTATTTCTTCTAACTTAGACATCTTGCGGCAACAGTTGCCAAGACCCATGACCAATGCTTTTTTCTTAAGCTGGAGTAGTCTACTCTATAGACAGGTTCCTTTCTAAGTTGCAGGCAGGACTATTGGCATTATATGTGGGCGAATACGCAGAATTGAGAACCGAATTGTATCAGTTTTGAAACATTGTGTATTGCATTTTCTTGCTGTGTATATCTAATAAATATTGTGTTCATTGTATGCTCTGTACTTTACAATTTTGTTATTTTTGTTGTTGTTATTATTATTATTATTATTATTATTGTCTCATATTTTTATATTTTGTGTGTCTCATTTATTTTTTTTCTTACTGTTCACATTTTATTATGCCTTCTCCCTACTTTCTACATGTTATATATTATGTCTCATTTCTAATGACTTGTTGTTTACATTGTATTATGATTATCTACTTCAGTTGTGTGTGTGTGTGTGTGTGTGTGTGTGTGTGTGTGTGTGTGCTGTATTTTGTAAATTTGCAGTGTTTTTTCGTATTGCAGTTTTACTCCCGGTTGAGTGTTAGAAAATGTCGTATGACCTGAATTCTACTAGGTTAAATAAACCATTATTTATTATTATTATTATTATTATTATTATTATTATTATTATTATTATTATTATTATTATTATTATTCTCATATTTTTATATTTTGTGTCTCTCATTTATTTTTTCTTACTGTTCACATTTTATTATGCCTTCTCCCTACTTTCTACATGTTATATATTATGTCTCATTTCTAATGACTTGTTGTTTACATTGTAGTATGATTATCTACTTCAGTTTGTGTGTGTGTGTGTGCTGTATTTTGTAAATTTGCAGTGTTTTTTCGTATTGCAGTTTTACTCCCGGTTGAGTGTTAGAAAATGTCGTATGACCTGAATTCTACCAGGTTAAATAAACCATTATTATTTATTATTATTATTATTATTATTATTATTATTATTATTATTATTATTATTATTATTATTATTATTATTAGTCTCCTCTACTACATTATTAACACACTCGAAGATGCGGCAAACCGATAGCCCCGTGCAGACAAACTGATGTCAGGATCTCATCAAGGGACGTAGAGTGAGTCAGCCGCGCGCACGAAGCTGCTTGGTGCTAGATAGACCTCGTGAAGGGAATTCCACAAGGCTGTTCGGAAAGAATGGCTGCGAGTATGCAAGGAGGTTCATTGAACGGAGGATGCGACGGCGCGGTCGTACTCGAGTGCGTCAGCGACTCCGCTTCACGTTCCATTGCGCTCGAGCATGGCCTCCATTCGCACAGGTTACGCGCTTTTTATAACTTCCACAAAGGCCTTATAATGTCTTTTCACTCTGGTATTCTTTAATACAAAACTTCTTATCGTAGTTGGAATTGTTCTTTATAAGGTGTAAATAATCAGTGTTCTGCAACAAATGGATAGGAACAAAGACATATTAACAAACAGTGCAGATATATTCGCTGCCAGGTTTAGATTGACTATTTCGTTTATATGACGTCATTCCATTTTCGACCAATGAAGTGTAATGGAATTTTGAATTCCAACCAATCACAGTCACACTTTGCGATAATTTTTGCAGCTAGATTTATCGCTATCAGTTTATCGCACGGTCGTTCTTTTATTTAGTCGTCGCCAACTGTTTCCCCGTAAATTGATGATCATGAATACATTAAGATGCAACTACACGGTTAAACATTTCTTTTAACTTTAACCCTTTCCAGCCCAAATTAAATTGAAAATTTAAAAAAAATATTTTGACATGAAGGAGAAACGCTGCCCGATAGTGTTTTGTTTCGGGATTTCAGGAGTGCCAGCTATCTTAAAAATAACTAAGAATATGGCTATGATAACATATGGAGTCATTTGGCATTTTACATGCATTCTCATAGCAGGTAAAGTGTATGATGCCATATGGAATCATTGGGCTGGAAAGGGTTAAAGCAATGAATGCAAGATTGATATTTAATATTAATTAATATATTTACGCAGTGAAGACGACGTTCAAAACAGCGCACCATGTAGACACAAAATCTTCATGCATCTTAATTGAACGTACCTTTTAAACTTGATTCTTTCAATATTCTTCCCAGATTGCACGCATACACGATTGGATTATTGAATTGTGTAGATGCAGCTTTAGTTCCGTTACACACTACAGCGAGAATGCGTTTGTCGAGCTATAAAAAATGCTTTCGTGTAGCACGATTGTAACGGTCGAAATAAGGCACAGCTGACATTGGTCCTGCTCCCACAGGTAACTTAACCTATAATTGTAGTCTATAAAATTTGTATTTTGTGAATGAAGTGAAACAATTAATAGAAAGTCAGATGTCCAAATTTATGTAACATCATCGCATATCAAACCCAAAGACCTTGCATAGTAATAATGTCTTTGATCAAACTGCCTTCCGTATGCCGTAATAAAATTCGTGATTTAATTAGGCCTATCTATGCAGAGATGGCTTCACTGTGTAGCAACATGTCTCGCTGTGAATACATAAGCGTTGGTATATAGCTGTCCCCACTGTTACTGTTAAATTAAATTATGATTTCAGCAGATAATAAAAATGTATTTATGTTATTATAATAATAGGAGAAAAGTGCAGTACATGTAATTAACATTGTTAAACCTGTATTTCGCTTTTCGCAATTGGCATTACTGAATAATAACATCGAATTTCTTTATTGCAGTAATCGATATTCATCTACAAGTATTTCAACTTCACAATGTCTGAATAGGTTACGTATTCGTTAATATACAATTATTAACATTTTGTGATCGAATTTTGAGCATAGGCCTATATTATTTACATTTTTATTTTATTCACGAAATAGTCCTAATAAATGTCACTCGAGGTATGAGATTTCCCAGATAAATCTCCGATCTGTCGTGACATTATTACAGAATAATCAGTTAAACTACGAATACTACATACAATTATTCGAAAAATATAGATATTCGTATGCAGAATAAAACAATGACATATTTAGACTCTTGGGTTGTGTTATCGACTTTTAAATTATGCAATATAAATACAGTATTACTCGTTTCTCGATATTAATTAAAATGTATCTCAGTGAAACGTACAGCAGAGTCTGAATAGGCCAGTTTCTATCTGATGCATTTCTAATTCACTGCGGGCTAAAGCAACGAGATGCATCATCATCTTTATTTCTTAATTTTGCTCTAGAATGTGTCCTTGGAAAGTTCAGGAAGACAGAGGTTTGGAATTGAACAGGTTACATCAGTTGCTTATTTATGCGAATGACGTGAATAGGCTATGTTATGACGTGAATATGTTAGGAGAAAATCTACAAACTATTAGGGAAAATACGGAAATTTTATTTGAAGAAAGTAGAGATAAAGTAGGCTATATGATTATGTCTCGTGATGAGAACATAGTACGACATGAAACTCTAAAAATGGGAAATTTACCCTTTGAAGAGGTGGAAAAATTCAAATACCTTGGACCAACAGTAACAAATATAAATGACACTCGGGAGGAAATTAAACCCAGAATAAACATGGGAACTGCGTGGTTGAGAAGCTTTTGTCATCTAGTCTGCTGTCAAAAAATCTGAAAGTTAGGATTTATAAAACAGTTTTATTACTGGTTGTTCTGTATGATAGTGAAACTTGGACTCTCACTTTGAGAGGAACAGAGGTTAAGGGTGTTCGATAATAATGCGCTTAGGAAAATATTTGAGGCTAAGAGGGGTGAAGTTATAGGAGAATGGAGAACGTTACACATCGCAGAACTGCACAAACTATATTCTTCACCTAACATAATTAGGAGCATTAAATCCAAACGTTTGAGATGGACAGGGCATGTAGCACGTATGGGTGAATCCAGAAATCCATATAGAGTGTTAGTTGGAAGATGTGAGGGAAAAAGACTTTTGCGGAGACCGATACATAGGTGGGCGGATAATATAAAAATGGATTTGAGGGAGGTGAGATATGATGCTAGAGACTGGATTAATCTTGGTCAGGATAGGAACCGATGGCGGGGTTATGTGAGGGCGGCAATGAACCTCCGGGTTCTTTAAAAGTCATTCAAGTAAGTACCGTACGTAATATCTCGATACAACGATCTCGCTTATAATGCTTTCCCGCCTTTAATGACTCATTTTTCCCGTCCCCATGACTCGTCCCATAAAATATTTCAAATATAACGCTCTCGTTTTAAGCGCGTTCTCATTTATTACGACTTGCCCCCCCCCTCCGGTCCCTGTCAAATATCGCATAATGCAGTGGTCGGCATTTCGTGACTCGCGAGTCAACTCCTTAATCACAAGCGGGGCGGATGGGTAAGGCATGATCTCCCTCCACTTAGCCATCACTTGTTCGTTCTCTTTTGCTGTGTATTTCAGGCTGCATTTTATATGACGTAATCTTTGCCGACCACTGACCAAAACTCCCTTAAAGACTTGACATTACGGAATTCATTATGCGTAGTACCTCAGTTTTTTCCGTCATTATTGTACTGTTTGAAAGGAAGAGAAGGTACTGCATCTTAACGAAGATGTCGTTAACACCTGGATCTCGCATACTGTCATAGGACTTCTAGAGAAGTATAATCCTAACGAGGTCGGTCTCTTATTTGTCTTATGCCTGACACATTCTTTTAGTTGTATATTTAATGATGTTGTATCAACTACTTAAGGGATGCAATGCTTACTAGTAATTCCGAGCGAGCTTTTTTTAAGCTATCTCCATAGGCAGGGTGCTTTTCTGCCTGAGGCACATTGCTACTACAGCAGTAAGAAAGATTATACAGCACATACAAAGCTGCAGACCATGACAGATCGCAAGTGGGATTACAATAAAAAAATTTTAATGATAAGTAGAAGGTTCAGTTTTTATATAATGAACATGGCTGTGAAGCACAGTGTTTAATAAGTTTATATATATAATTTGTAAAAAAAAGTCAAACATCAGTACGAAACACAACACAAACACAGATATAGCCTAGACATAATTCTGGAGAAGAGAGAAATTGATTTCAGACAAGACATCACAGGTGCAACTACTATTTAAGGGGATACTGTGGTGAAATAATGCTGAAAAATTAAGAAAATCTACGTTTTTTGTTTTTATGATCGTTATTACATTTGAGACTGTTTTAAATGATCTAACGATATAATCAAGTGTGGCCAAACATATGGTGCGTGAGTTGACAGAAATGTTTTTTTTTTCTTTTTAATGTTGTTTCCTCGACTTCAAATTGTAAGCAATTTATTGCACAATAAAAGCATTTTGCACAACAGTTATTGTCGTATTGGTCTGGAACTTCTCACAGAGATCAATTAAATATTGATAAATAAAATTTAATTAGCATTTGTATGAAATATAAATATTAAGTTCCTTAGGAGAATAGGGGAGAGTTGCCTTATTTGTACCATTTTACACATTTTATTTTTTCTAATTTTAACTGACAAATGTTGAATCATTTCAATAGCGACATCTTAATTCCTGGTATGTTGGGAGGATTTTCCTAAAAAGAAAAGTTTACTTCAAGTTAACATAAAGTCATGACGTTCAGTTTTCTAAATGTCTACAATGAGTACAAATTAGGCAACTGGTTTCCTAAATTGTACCATTGGGTTCCTAAATTGTACCACATTCATCAGGGCATCAAAGTTCTTGCTGTGGATGGTGTGTCCATCAAGCAACAGCACTACTGGCCTTTCTTTGGTAGGATGGACGGAGGAAATTAATTGTTGCATCCATTTGACGAACAATTCAGAGTTGATGTAGACAGTTTCTGAAACTGTAATAATAATGACCGGTGGAGCACCAACAGACATATCATAATCATGGGAGGAACATATTGACCAGATGCACTGGCACATCATTGTATTCACTCCATTTTCTCCACTCGATATCACACCCACTTCTTTCTTGCCTTTCCTCGCTACGATTTTCTGTGTCTTCTTCTGTACTGTGGAGAAGCCACTTTCGTCCACATTGAAAATTCTCGTGGATTCCAATTTGTATCTTTCACTAATGTTTTCCAGCAGATCGAAGAATTCATAGACACGTTCCTTGTTGAACCCTTTCGCTCGAGCCATGGATGTTGCCTCTGTCTACCTACACAATTTGGGATGCCTCTTCAGATAGGCTGTGCATAATACCATTTCTTAAATGCTTGGTCCCTTTCACGATCGAAATTAAGTTGCAGTCCATTTCTCTGAGCTATATCAAAAGCAAGTTTCCTAACATCTGTTGGAGTTAATCCAAATATCATTTATTCAAACTTTAGAATTTGATTTTCAAGTTCATTTTCAATTTCTGCCGAAAATACTGCGGTTCTTCCAAACGATTTCACATCTCCATTAGCAATTACTTTTTTGTTTTTCGCATGTTTTAGTATTGTAGGCTTAGGCACATTGTACATACGGGCACATTCATTTATTCCATGATAGCCATTCATATATGCAGTAATAGCAAGATTTTTGCCACTCTGGAATTAATTGTAAAATGTAATTATAATTTGTTACAAAGGAAGAAACTTAAAAACGCCAGAACATGAAATGTGGAAATTATTCGATTAAATTCTAAATGCATAATTTATTGTGTTTATGCTATTTTTGCCACAGTAATTTTTATTACTTGTAATGAACGTCTGGCATGATTATTTTAAATTCAGAATTGAATGTGTTTTATTTCCTAAAAATAAAAATTACAGTATTATATTCATATTGAAATGATTAGAAGTTAATAAATTATAATTGCTGATTTAAATTAGGTATGTTTTTCTTCATGCGTCACTATAATTTCAAACATATATAATGAAAGTTCCCTATATTGTACCAGTACATTATAGGAACTGAAGCCGGTACAAAATACGCAACCTCGCCATGTTTTCTTTGTTAAATTCTTGCTGCTTAACAGTTTCTAACAGAAGTCTGTAACTCAATGACAATTACAATATATAAATGTAGTTTTAAATAATATAAAGCATTGTGGACTTCCACTTACTTTTCGGAAGTAATTGTTGTAGCCAGGTAGCCCAAAAACTAGATTGAAACTATCTAAAATAAGTTTTTTTCACTTCACGTCTGCACAACACAATCCACAGGTTTCGTCTCTCATAAAATGGCATATTTGTAGATGTAGTTCACAATGTTTGACGTAGATGACAACACTTATCAAGGAACTAATTTTCAAGACGGTGGTACAATTTAGGCAACGGTACAAATTACGCAACTCTCCCCTATTCATATTGCACTTAGATTGTGTCTCTCTATTTAGACTGACTTCAAAAAGCTAATTAATTTTTATTCCCATAACTATTTTCAAGACTTTGAGCAAATATGAACTAAAAATTTTGAAAACTTTGACGGAAGGAGAATGTTTAGTGACGTCAATATTATATATATATATATATATATATATATATATATATATATATATATATATAGGCCTATGACTAAATCAAATCTATACTCTATAGGCCTATATATATATATATATATATATATAGGCCTATGACTAAATCAAATCTATACTCTATAGGCCTATATATATATATATACAGTAATTTTAAAACTATTAGACCTAATGGCACCAAATTTTGTACAAATGTTAGTATTATAGATGTTTATGTAGTTTAAATTTCACAAATTTTGGATGAAAATCGTGTCCCCTTAAATGATTGATCCGAAAAATTACAATGGCTCTTCAATAGCATAATTTAATGGATTTGTTTTTTCGCGTTATGTGCATCTCACAAATAACTCTAAGAAAACTCATTACATAATCACGATGGAGAGTATGTACTACATTTTCACAATCACATAATCAATATACTCTATTTCAATCAATATTGTCCTTATTATTTTTTAAAGAAATGCTCAGCGATGACATTGGCAATGAAATGCTTTTTAGCTCAGTCGTCTCGTTCATTAGGATCCAGATGCTCTTATTTTGAGTTTATCTTCGAATCTTTTGCATTGTCTTTTCTAACAAGAACTTAAGTTGTTCGTATAATTGAGTCATTTGCTACATATTAAATTTACATCTTAAAAAAATAGACTAAAAATAATGTGGAATTTTCAGATTTCAAAATGGAGTTCCGGCTTTAGGAAAGGTTCTGCATAAATTCAATGAGAATTGTGATTGTCGGTTTGAAGTTGCGAATGCCACTCGAAGTGGGCAAATCTTTTTCTGGGATAGTCAACAACGTACTTTTGTGTTTCGTTGTGCTGATATGATGAATGTGAAATATTCATTTTTGTGATTCACTGACTGCTCGCACAATTGTATAGCCTACATATTTCATCATCAGCTAGAAGTGGTTTATTCTATTGTCATCGGTTTAATTAATGTAAATGCAATGGCAGTAATATTTTATTTAACAAACTACGCTTTTAGCTGCAGATGTTATTCATCGTTGAAATTAAATGTGGACGGGAATTTGCACGGCAGATTACTTTTACCTGGCGTCCTCTATCAGACAGGGTTCTTTTATGTGCCGTAAATCTACGACACGGGATCAACACCTTTATTTTCTTACCGGAGGAAGTCATGCTATGTTATCGTTCTTTAAATTCACCGCTCTCGGCCGAGTTTCAGCCCGCGAACCTCGGATCAAGCCAGCATGGTATAGTCGAAGCGTTCAATTAATACCCAGCCGATGTTAAAGATGACGATTTCCTTTGGAGAGATAATATAAAGGGTTTGTTTATTGATTAGACCATCTCAGATGCCGTTTCAATCACAAGGAGCGGTAACAAACATAACATGTCTACCAATGATGCGTGCAGTAAGATATAACAACATTGTCGTATCTCGAGTTGATTGATGACGACAAAATAGTTAGTAATTTTAATTTCAATTTTAATTAAAAGTCATTTTATAGCTTCAAATGTATTCATTGTGGACGGTTGTGGTAGAAAAAATGGTAAATTATGTTTTATTTAACAACGCTCTCAACTGCGAGTTTATATAAGCGTCGCCGGTGTGCCGGAATTTTGTCCCCCAGGAGTTCTTTTACATGTCAGTAAATTTACTGACATGAGCCTGTCGAATTTAAGCAAACTTAAATATCATCGACCTGGTCCGGGACCGAACCCGCAACCTCGGGCACAGAAAACCAGCACTCTACTGACTGCGCCACCCTGGCCGACGGTTGTGATAGAAATCAATGTATTGATATCGGTATAAAAATATTAAAATTGTAAGTAGAGATAAATTTTATAACGAAAATGTGGCAATACCGCTTGCCATTATAAATATTTATGCGTGAAAAAATATATATCCAACACAAAACTTGCCGCTAGGGTATGAACTCAAGGATTTTATTATATCTATGGTCCGTCCCAATAATCTGTAGGGTGACTTGGCCAACTTGGAGGCGGATTCTGTGTCGGAGTGTATTGCAGGCAGCATCAGCTCGAGGCCGCTAAGGGGTATGTTGCTCGTGGTCGAGAGTTCAGCTAGAAATGATCTCCTCCCTGCAAGCGATTGGTAGCTTCGTTCAACCAATGCCTCCTCCCAGAACGGTCATTGGCCCTAGCCCTGCTACATACTACTTGCGCAGAGGTCTTATTCGTCTTTCTACTCTACAGATTCCTGGAACGGACCATAGAATCCCTAGGAAGACTCGTTTCATAGTCGTATTCGCCAATCTATAGACTATACATTACGGCTGACTCTTTAGATTGCATTTAGTCGAAGTAATATGTTTACATTTTCGAATATTTTAACAATAGATAAAAGAAAAGGTCCCTTTAGACGTCATGACGGTGCGAGAGGGCACGGAGGTAGAGATCCATGCTTTCATTACCTCGACACTAGAATGAAGTAGTGTGGTCAGTTTCATGTTTCGACCGTCTTCTTACCTCCGGGAAAGACCCGATGTTCATTTTGACAGGAAACTGAATGGAATCCACTGCCATCTGGAATTGACCCGGAGTCTTCCGGTCCGTAGCCAGTTAGTCTTCCAACAGAAATTGAAAATCCATGTCTGTGCTCTACACTCACGGCGCCATACATAGAAGTGCTCGTACGATTGAATAAATACTGTCGTATACATGATAAATGCATTGTTTCGTGATTTACGTAATGGAAGCTTATCAGTTTCAGTAGTTACGTACCCGGTACGCGCGGATTAAGATGGTAGAGCAGCCCTTTTACGCAATTGAGTGATGGTATAATTGTTCGTTTTTCGCGTTTTTCGAAACCCCGATTTACATTACGATTGTTTTTAGTGTAAGCCTTCCGTGCTATTTTACAGGAATCATACTAAGCAACAGAATTTTAATTAACGACGATTCAGACTACCGAGCTAGCACATACCACTTCCAGTTGGAATTTGTGGTGGACAAAGACGAAGTCTCAAATTACATTCACCAATTTCCTATCGCCACCTCGTTTCACATCTCCGTGAGAAAATGTCTGGTGGTTTTTATACTGTCCTATGAAACACTGTACAAGTACAAGTGTAGAGATTCATGTCAAATAACACATGGATATAGAAATATAAGCTGGAAAATTTTGGGCGTGGGTTCGAATTCTGTGTAGAGCACGGAGTATTTTATCACGGTTAACTATATATTCTCTGCTCTCTACAGATAGATGCTCCGAGTTGTATCGACCCCACTAGAGATCCACTGTGTGTCCATCTCGTGTTAGTTTGAAAAAGCTTTCATCAGAGTTACAGATGAACAAGTGAAAGAAATATGCCAAACCGTAGGTATATACGTACATGGAGTCAGTTTTTTAATTTCAATGCTGTTGCTAATTAAATTTCGGTAAAATCTGCGCAGCGAAGTTACAAAATAATTTCTATTCATTATCACAACAGACTAGGCTATAATTTCTAATTTCTTCAACATTTTACAAAATGTCTTAATTCTCTCCTCAACGTCGCCTTGTCGTCTTCTCCATTATTATTATTATTATTATTATTATTATTATTATTATTATTATTATTATTATTATCATTATTATTATTAATTCTATTAGCAGAAGCAGTAGTACTCTTTTTCCCTGATGCTATACAAAGAACGATGACAGGAAAACCGCCGGCTCCTAATATGTGAAGTTCCCCCCGTGAGTCAGTGCCAATTGGAGTAAGATCAATTCCTTTTACCTTGGAGACTAATATAATTAGATCAGATAATTTAGCGATTTCTGGAAAGACTTACGTCCGTAACTTTTTTAATTTTCCCCTCTTCTCCAAGGTGCTCATTCGTTTACATATTAATTCATATTTCTTTCTTTATTTATTTCTAATTGTATGAAGCATACTGAGCAGGTATTATCATACAAGATATCGATTTCGACAGTTCAGGTTAGCAACACGTTGTTAGCATTCCTGGCATCGAAAAATTGACAGCGATTTCTCATGAACTATTGCATTTTATTTGTATTTAGTTTCTGCGAGTCAATTTAAGGCATATCCAGGTATAATTCTGCTACATAGTGAAGCGTGGACTGTGAAGAATAAAGATGTCAGTAGAATAACAGCAAGTGAGATGAGGTTCATGAGAGCAACAGCTGGGATCTTAAAAAAAAAAAAAAAAGGACATAATGCAAGAACTTCAAATAGAACCCATTATGCAGTTCATCAGCAAATATCAACTTCAGTGGAAGGGACATCTCGAACGAATGGATCGATGCAGAATTCCAAAAGCACTGTTTCATTACCATCCGCATGGCAAAATATCTCTAGGTCGTCCGAAGAAGAGATAAACTGAAAATTCTAGTTTGAGACCGTAACAGGCCACTCGGCTTAATACTTGTTAGAAAGACGACGACATTATTTTTAAGGAGATTATTCTGACTACAACAGATTAATTATATTTTAAGAGTAAATTTGGATGTGACCAGTGACTATCTTAAGTCATGTTTATCATTTAAAATAACTGTTGACTCGTGTATATGAAGTAAATCTAAATTTGTCACGTCGACTAATTTTCCCACAGCACAAATATTTTCGTTTCAGAGTAATTGTTACAGGAAGCACGTCTAACCTCGTCCTCTGCGGCATGGTTGGTAGCCTGTTTGCACAGTCAAGTTCTTTATATATAAAGTGTAAATAAAAATTATTCACATGAAAGTGGGAGATGTCATTTAAACTTAAAACCTTCGACAACACTTAAATATTTGTCTTGCTATAAAGATGTTGTCACAGACTCATATTTAGATTGCTGCATTTTTCACAGACGGGTCATTCATTTTGCTACTTGTGTCTCTAAGGTAAAAGAGCAGTTTTATGACCAGGGAAATTTTAAGTTTCGAATTACGAGAAAGCCTTTTCACTTCCTCTTTATACAGAGTAAATAAGGAATAATTATTATTATTCTGCTTGTGTTATTTCGAGATACGGTATCATTTTCGATAACTCAGATACTGAAAAATTGATGTTTTGGTATGATATTTGTGATTGTTTTGTAAGCGATTATATTGGTTTTATTCATATTCAACACCTACAAGCCAATTAAAGCGGGAATGGTGCATATGAGAGATACAAAGGAATGTGTTTTGAAAGAAACAACACAAATTGGAAATTTATTCAAATTTGTCCCGCTCGATTTTCTTCATTATAATTATTTCCTGCGTTAATAGAAGTTGTATGAAAAAATAATTTCAGAGGAATTAAACTGTATTTACATATAGGAGAAGGGTAGTGAAATACATTCCATCTATGACTTCTCCTAGCTAAATCCCATCCTCAACTTCCCATGGTGCAACCTGTGTATGAACAAACGAGGCTCTCGGGCAGCTCCACTACTGGCACACTTTGCGATTGACTGGTAACCAGTCCAAGAGAAATTTTATTACTCGCAGGAATCACAATAAGAAAAATTAATTTTGCTATTATTATTCTGAAACTAAGAAGAGAAATAAAGAATCATGGATCCAGACAAGTATAGTATGATTTCCTCTTCAGTTCCAGGGGAAAAGTGGACAGCTTCGGGAACTGTGACATTGATTAAAAAGACTGGGAAAACAGAATTATAATTTCTGAATGGACATCAGACACAATTATTCTGATAAGGTTAAAGACATTCTCACATCCAGTTACAGTCATTGGTGGTTATGCACCTGTGGAAGGAAAAGAGTTAGAAACTGAGAAATTGTTTTGTCAGCTGCAGCAAGTGATAGATAAAGTTAGTAAAACTGAGAACTTGATTATTGCAGGAGATTTCAATGCGCGAATCGGGAATAAGCAAATATTAAATCGAGTAGGAACAAAAGGTAAAGATATAGCTAATTAATATTAATAGTGAACATTTGATCGCTTTTGTGTATTTAATAATTTGACAATTACCAATTCCTTTTTCAGACATAAAGAACATGCATAAATTTACTTCGGAATCCCGCATCCTCTCCAACACCCAACCAGCGCATAATGAATGGCTATGTAGCCTACATTTTAAAATGTTTAAACGAAAATGTTCTTCTCATTTCGGGCACTTCGGGAGACTTCTTTCAATTTCACAATAAGTTACTGTATACATGAAATGTGATACATCGATGTGTGTATTGGCATGATCCTCGTCCATCAAAACATGCAAATATTTACAAATAAGTAATCGAATATGGTGAGCTGAGCTGGGTTGTGTGTTTATGAAGTGGTTCTATGTTTCAATTTTCTATACAGACCAACAAAAAACAGTTTCAATCACGCTAATAATCGACACATAACCATGTTACCATCGATACTCTTGTTGTATTATCTCCTGCTATGACTATACCGAATCTGCTGTGTGCGTGTGCTATTATCTATACCCCATAGCACAGCTAACCTGTTTTCTCCACTCGATGACCAAATACTGGCCTTATAATGTATAGTTTTCACTCTTTATCAGTTATACAATTTAGTTTGATATTCGCGGTAAAAGAGTACAACCTTCTTTCACAGAGTACGTTTTAAGATAGTTGTTCCAATGTCTGGACTCTGTTAGGGTATTCAATGGAAATCCCGTATCAGCCTTCTTTTGGGCAAAACGGCCACTGACGGCGGACAAACATTGTAATTTTGATATCACCGAGAAACGGTCGTGAATTGAGTTCGCATTTTTGTTATTCATATACAGAACCCTTTAACATGCTATAATCTATGCAGTGAACCCCAGTTATGTTCCATCTCTTCTCCCAAGTATTTTTATTTCCCTCTATCCGCGGAACTGACTCCACAGATATCGTCGGTTGTTGCATGATCAACATAACGTGCCTTATAGTATGGATGAAAGAAATGTAACCTATGTGGTCTATATATATTACACGTTGTATAGTTTTTGTTTAGGCCTAATCTTTCTCCTTCTAATCGTCGAAAGATAGTATATATGTGTCAACAGTTTCAATATACTGTATGCAAATACATTTTACACGTTCACTCCGAACTTCGCATGTAATTTTGTATTGTCATCGTGATTACCATCTGCTTTCAAGGACTGGCACCTTTGGTCCTTCCCTTCATGGCTATTACGAGACCTATGAATCATTAGTACATATTCGCTATAATGGTGACTGTAGCAGAACGTCTGTAAGATCTCTTTCACAATGTAAACTTAAACTCAACGTTGACAGACAGATAAAAATCACGCCATTATTAATTTGAACCTGTATGATACAATTACACAGAGGTGGCCATATTGACTTAAACTTAGAAGCTTGGCAGCTCCAACCTCTTACGTTTTAAGCGACGTCGAACAAAATATTCAGCCAATCACAAGACAGGAATGATGTGGTAGGGCAAGTACTAGAATCAAATCGAAGCACAGAATAAACCTTCCATGATATTTTCCAATATGTTTTCTTTCCTTCAAGTTACAAGGAATTGAACTTGCAAATTAGAGCCCATACACCATGACACAGAATGTAAATAAATGTTATTGCCACGTCAACATGACGTAATGAATATATGTTTCCAGACTTTCACAATGGCTGTGCTCAGAAATAGACTTTTGTGTATTCCATCGTGTCCTGGAACTTAACACTTCCTCTCTCTCGTTCTTTCTTTTTTTTAAGAGAGGTTTTTCTTTTTCCGAAGGCTTGTACTGCAGTTTGAGGCTTATTGTGCTAACATCATTAGATAGGAATGATTATTTAAAATCCGCAGGACCGCAATCCTGTAAGTATCGTGATTAACTCTTTGGTGCCATCTATCGATTCAGCCACACCCGGTCTGAAGGAGTCCGCGATGAACGTCCCTCTCTGTCCCTGAGAGTTCTGTATCCCCCCTCAGATCGATGTCATCTGTATGAAAATTACGTTACTACACCTTGCTGCATTTTATATTGGCCTGAAGATCGCGTTAATGCATGTGTCGTGATCCACTATTTGGTGCCATCCATCGATTCAGCTAAAACCGAAATCCGCGATGAACACCCCTCCGTTCCTTCAAAATTCTGAAACCTCCTTAGGTATATGCCATCTGTATGAAAATCACGATACTGCATCTGCTGCATTCTCGAGCTACCTGAAACTATTGAAAGATGATAGATGAAGTGGACCAACTCTGAAAGTTACCCAACAATTCTGCTTCAATTGGTGAGTGGAAAAACCTCGGGAAAAACACCAACTTGGATTTTAACTCAATCTTCGCTCGTTTTCACGGTCAGACTTGGTAACCGTTACTCCACAGCGGTGGACTTTTAAGAGAGGTTGAATGATATGAATTTTTAGACTTTCACGATTATGTTCAGATGTAGACTTATGTTATTCCACCATATCCTCAACATTTAAGCTCTAGGACACGGTTATATATGACGTCACAATAAGTCTCCTATACTACGTGCATTATCAGTACAAGTTAAGTGAAGTGATTGACATAAGGATTTGATTTATTTCCTGATATGCGACTTCTCCTAAATTCCCCTATTATCCTATATGCGTTTCGGATTTCTCAAAGGCCTTTCCAAAGGTCTTTTATGTACTCTTTTCAAATAGCTTTTGAATATAGATAAATGTACACTAATATGAGTTGCAATGTATTTTTAATTTCCGACCAATTTAATGCCATTAAAATGTGATGTGTTCTATATTGGGTTAATTATGTGAATTATTGTGGTTGACGTATTTGCTGTTGGGCAAATTCTCTCTGAATATTGCGGTTTTCTCTGCCAAGCTATTCCACCATTACTTTTTCTTTTTCCTTGTCAGCATTTCACCTATGAACGTTCTGTGCAGTTCAAAGAGAACGTTAAATAAAGAACTATTACCGTATTCATAATGATATAACTTATTTTCTTTGTCGGTGGTTGCATCGACTTTGTGTCGTGTATTATCGTCTCCCGTTTCCCTTTTGAAGATTTTGTTTCTTTGACAGCAGACGGAAATGGTTTGCGGCGATGAGGTATTCACTGATGTGAATCGTGTTATGGTTCATTTGCGCACTTTCGTGGTAACGACGGCGAATCTTGCATACCAAGAAGAGAGCCGAATAGTTAAGAGCATCAAGTGTTAAGAGGCACCGATATCAGACCGCCAGCCTGGTGAACAAATGAATTTTGATTTTGTATGTATACAAAAGGAAAATGTGAGTCTCGCATACGGCTCGAGTATTAACTATAGTACCGCTAACTTATCAGATAAGAGTTATGACAAGAGACCTTTTTTATTTCAACACGAAACATGAAATAATTAATTACGATGTTCAAAAATATTTTCCACCGACTAAATTATGTGGTTTTGACTTCCCTTCCGCCCCCTTTTTAGTCCATAATCCCTTTTTTCCCTTTTTAAAAAAATCTCTTATTTTGGTTCTTTTTGCGATAGGCCTATAACTTCCTAAGCGAGCGAAAATAAATATCGTTTTTCTTGTAATCCCAGACATTGAAAAACTAATAAAGTGTACTGATTTAGAGTTCAGGATAAAAAGAAAATTTTCACCTCTGATTTCAGTTGATGTTGAGCGGTCATTTCCTGTTTATAAAGACATTCTGCATTCAAAGAGGCAGAAACATATTGAAATGTTGAATGTGATCAAATACAACACTTTCCTTATGTTGTGAAGTGATAAATATAAGCTTGTGTGTGCTATGTGTATCCATGATTGTACTGAAGTGTGTTTTCAATTAAAATAGCACCCTTTTGAAAGAGTAATATAGTCCTTTTTGAAAACCTTTTTTGACTAAGTATATCAAATACAACACTTTCCTTATGTTGTGAAGAGATAAATGTAAGTAAGATTGTGTGTGCCATGTATATCCATGAATGTGCCGTGTGTTTTGGGGAGTAATATTGTCCTTTTTCAAGTCCTTTTTCTTTGGCTATAACGTTCCCTTTTCTTTTTCTTTTTTTGTCCTTTTTTGATGAAAAATTTTCCCTTTAAAATCCGATCTGTAGTCGTTATGACTGAAGTTTCTAAATACCAGTCACCGGCATCTTGAATAGTGACCAAAATTTCAAGACATCCAGTAAGAAATCATATGATTTTTTTTTTCTATTTAAAATGAATGCAAATCTATAACACATGATTTCAGAACTGTTTTTTGAATGCTGTGTCTCAGGACTTGTAAAAAGTTTTGTAGTAAAATGTACTAATATTGTAACTGTTTTTCATTCTTTAGTTATTGATATCATACATTGCCGGGAGCTGTCAAAATTAAAAAAAAAAAAAAAAATTCAAAATGCATCTATTAAACAATCAAATACCTCATTATCATTAAATGTAAAATATTATTTGTCTACTCATCCTTTTATTTTTACTGTTATTAATTTTACTATTTGTATTTTCCTACTATTAGTAGAATTAATATAGTTAAATATTGAATAGGTATTATCATTTACTTCTTAGAGTAGGCTAACTTATTTTTAGGCTAAACGTATCATTTGAATCTTTATGTCATTACCAGACATCGGATTCTAGGGCAAATGCCTATTTTGTTTATTTAGGAGAAAAGTAAAAATAATTATTAATATTTGTGTTTCATGGAAATTGAAAGGTATTCAAAGAGTTTTATAGTGCCCTAAAATGCCCTAAAACGGTTATTAGAGCCTAATTTGTTAATATTCGCCTAAAAATGCCTAACTCACTGTAAAGTTTCGCATTTTACTCTTACTTTTTATAATTTATACATGCATTCACTGCGAAATTTAAGGCATTTAAAAAGTGGAAAGTTTGCTTCACACCGGCCATGAAACCATTGATAAAGGAAACAAAATGTTTTGAATCTCACGACACTCGCAATAGATTTCACCGAATTTAACATGTTTGGAGGCATAAATGCCGACAAAGCACCAACCTTAGTTTTGAAGCAGGCAACAATCACAACATGTGCTGCTACCGATTCAGAGATATACTATACTATAAAAATGACTGTTTTCGGTCTGAAACCGATTAGCTGTAGTGCCCTTCAGAGTGTCATAAAATCACAATTTTTGGAGAAAGAGTGTTTTTGAAATATTTATGAAAAGTCGTAAAACTGCGAATTAGTAGGGTAAACCGTTACAAAATATTTAAAAGAATGGCCCTCCTAGTGTTAACACTACCAGGAAATGCAACAATAAGTGGAACTTTGTATTTTTGTCCAATTGAATCTCAATAACAACGGTTCATTTGAATGCTCGTTAACAGTTGCTCTTTCCCTCACCTTATTTGTGTTGAGAAGTTTTGAGCGGTAGGACGTTTTCCTGTGAAGTTTAACGCGATAATGCCGAAAAATATAAGTGCAAAATCTACATTGATCCGGCAATGGCTAACAGAATATTCAGAATTCACTTAGGATGGAAAAATAATATTCTGCAAGATTTGTAGCAAACAGGTATGTAACAATAGTTGAAATATATAAATTCTATTAATTTTAATGAGTAGGCCTATAATATTTATACATTGACTGAGCTATCCTGAGGTATAATTCTTTTTAAGACCACTACACTTTAACCTTTTAAATTCCGATAGTTAAAGTATTTGCAGGTCATTAAAATTTTGATTGTTCGAACCCACTAACTTTGTGATAGAAATACGGCAATACAACAATTAGGATTTTATTTTAATTCAGTTTACTTTACATTTTTAGATTTCGCAAGAAAAGAAGTGCCACCTAAAGCAGTATGTGCAAGGAGCGGCTCATAAGGCTAAAGCTCAGCAGAAAAATCAACTGCAACAAACTTTACTAACACAGCCTACTTCATCCAATCTCAACAGCAATTTCTATGCTGATTTAACCAGAGCGTTTGTTGCTGCTAACATTCCCTGGAATGCAATTGAAAATCCGGTTTTAAGACAGTTTTTACAAAAATACTGCAAACAAAATATCCCATCCGAGTCGACCCTAAGAAAAAATTACTTAGACAGAATATACAATGAAACTTTAGCTTCCATTCGGGAGGATATAGGTGATTCTTACATATGGGTCTCTGTGGATGAAACCTCAGATCCTATGAATAGGTATATAGCAAATATGGTAGTAGGAAAACTTAGTCCTGATGGACCTTCGATTCCACACCTCGTATGTGTTAAGGAACTTTCGAAAGTGAATAGCCAAGCCATTGCTTATTTTGTAAATAAAGGCCTACAGTCTTTATACTCAGGTAATATAGACGATTCTAAAGTTCTGTTGTTTTGTACTGATGCTGCCTCATACATGGTTGCTGCAGCTCCACTTCTTAAAACATTTTATCCTAACCTCACGCATGTAACCTGTCTAGCACATGGCCTTCACAGGGTTTCTGAAACAATCCGGAATGAATTTCCTCTTGTCAATTCGTTTATTTCTAACACAAAAAAATGTTTTTGTAAAGCCCTATCCAGGATTTCAATATTCAGAGAGAACTTTCCAGATATCCCACTCCCACCTCAGCCGGTTGTTACACGATGGGGAACCTGGATTCAGTCAGTGGTGTATTATTCTAAGTATTTTAAAGAAGTGGTCACAGTTATTGATAAATTACCTGAAACTGATAGTGCAGCGTGTGTGAAAGCAGTGAAAGATTGTCTGAATGACTCACGAGTGAAAAACGATATTGCCTACATAACATCAAACTTTTCTTTCATACCTGCAAGCATTGAACAATTAGAACGTGAAAAACAATCTCTTTGTAGCCAAATAGCAATAGTAAAGGAAGCTCAAGTGAACATACATTCTGCTTTGGGCAAAACTGGGAAAAAAGTTAAAAATAAATGGGACAACGTATTAAATAAGAATGTAGGATTTTCATTGTTGGAAAAAGTATCAAGAGTGATATCGGGGGAAAGTGTAAATGTTCCAGTAAGTATTGATGTTTCTATTGCACCTAATTTAAAATTTGCGCCTCTCACATCAGTTTCGGTTGAAAGAAGTATTTCTGCTTTCAAAATGATTCTCAGTGACAAAAGGCAAAGGTTAACTGTGGAGAATTTAGAAAAAATTCTGGTGGTGTACTGTGCAGATAATCATAATAAAGTCTGAGCATGGAACTGAATTTCAATAACTTAAAATGAGTAATCTTGATATCAATAATCATTATTTCATTAGTTTCAATATATTAAATTTGTGCAGCTCTGTTTATAAATATAATATAGTATTCTTTTTTAATGTTTAAACATACTTTTTTGTGCGTATTTTAGTGTATAACTAAAAATTTCAGTGAAAGAAATAAGTATGATACCTTGATGTGCCTAAAATGCCTATTTTCATTAAAATAGAGCCTAATTTTACAAATTTTGAGCTTATTTTAGACGCCTAAAACTGCAGTTTTTAGTGCCTAAAAATCCGATGTCTAGTCATTACTGTCTGGTAAAATCATTTTATTGCATCTATTTTAGTTTATTATATCATATTTTTTACCTTTGTTGTAGTTAGTTCTGGTTAAGTGGATGAGAAGGGCTGAAGATCTCAACTCTGTAAGACAAATAAATAAATTGATAAACAGGCTGAATAAATAAACAAATAAAATAAATAGATAAATAAACAAATAAATAGAAATAAATAGATAATATATTAACTAAGGCTATAATAATTATTAGCCAGATAACAGGAATGCGTTTATTCTGACGACCTCTCAATTATTTAGACAGCAATAGCGGATTTATTTCAGACTTAGACACAAAAAACTGACCGATCTCCTGTAGCGTAAAATTTGTTTAAGTCCAGTTCGGGCAGCGTTTGGTTCACACGACTAGGGAAAGGATGTTTATTTTGCACCTAATTTACTCCTTGAATATATCTTCGTTATAGATTAATCATAAAACTTGACCTAAACAGACAGAAAAAGCAACAAACATACAAAACAAAGGAAAAACAGAGCGGAGTCGTGCACAAGAAATTCCTTCACGTGTAAAACTAAGCTCTCACGGAATCAATCGAAGTCTTCCGAAGGGAACTTAGAGTATGGCAACCAGCCACTTTTTTTTTTGTCTAAGACTGTACAAATTCTTTAATCACTCTGAGACATTGGTATTTTATTGCCTCTTCTCCTAATTATTTATGTTTAGTATTTGTCGCTTTTGTGGAGTGGGTTAGAATTTCGGCAGGCAAATTTTCTTCACCATCCCTTTAATAATTCGTAAGGATGTGATCAGTTAGGCTATAATATATTATACTTAAGTGAATCGGAGGAAAACATTTCTGTGTTCTCGCATGGGGTTATGACCATTTTTCCGGTATGTCCATGTCCCTTCAGTGAGAAATTGAGTTTTGGAGTAAGGGAAGTGTTTTTTGAGCATGGAGTTCGTAGAGTACCTCAGTATCTATGAATACGTTCATATATCTTTCGTATGTTTGTTCCTTGTGTGCTGCCCTGTGTTGTGTTATCTGAGCGGCAGTCCTGTGCCTTGTCTACCGACGACAGGGAGGCCTGCAATTTGTGTCTGTCTAATGTTGGTAAAAGATATATCCCCCCTTACATCGCACTGAATTTTAAGTCAATAGGAAAGTAGAAGTTTAAATATGATGAATCAGGAAAGAAAAAAGCCATCTAAAGGCTCGAAAATCACACATTTGTTTCAGTATTTAAGGGGTTAGGTACAGCTTACAGCAGTAAAATTTTTGGAAATATTCAACATTTTCTTCCTCCATTACTATATCTTGTACAATAATGAAAATTGATATGTGTAAAACACTGTCCTTCTGCTATATTAAATATATATATATATATATATATATATTTTACGATTAAAAATTATTTATATATTTTTTAATTCAAAATGGTGGCAGTTCACTGTGCAGTGATGAAGCGTTTCCCTCATAACTCATAAACTTGTTAACTTTTTCATGTTCTCTCTCTTTTATTTTACTGCTGAAACTCATGTTTCAATATCATGCTCTTTCAACTACATTCCTTAATAAATAATATATATATATATTTTTTTATTTTATATTAGAAGAAAATACTGATGTGACATTTTTTAAAATGAATTTATTTTTTATCAGACAATCTATCAAAGGTAGATAAGTGATCTTGCATCATATTGTAGATATGAAATGCATAAATACACACAAAAAAAAGTTTCAACACAGAATGTTGGATAGTTTTTTAGTTATGTGGGAAAAGCTTCATCACGTACTGTGAACTGAATTTTGAAAAAAAAAAAAATAAATAAATAAATAAATAAATAATTTTTTTAAATCGTAAAAGTATGTTTTTCATATAGCATAAGAACTGTGTTTTACACGTACCAATTGTCATTATTATATAAGATACAGTAATGGAGGAAAAAAATTCTGAATATTTCCAAAATTTTACTGTTGTAAGCTGTACCTAACCCCTTAAATATTTCCATTTTCCAATTAATTCAGCATCCATTCATTTACCCATCATCATTTCACAGTGATACCACAGTCTAGTATATACAGTCGCGAAGCTCAATACGTAGTAAATATGGAAACATTAGGTAGTTGCTCACCACTAGGATCGCTAATATCGCCTCATTACAGGCAATGCAAAATAGTACCGTCACAGTCTATTGTTTCTAGCACCCTCAAAACTCAAGCTTCGTGACTGTATATAGTAGACTGTAATGATACACAGCTCATCAACACTGAATGGACAGAGGAGCGTGCGGCAGTGGCAACGTCGTAGGAGAGATCCCATCATCCGCATCACTAACTTATTCTTAATGCAGTTTAATGCAGCCTCATTTCTGACGAGCTGCGGAGGCGACGGGACATGTGTAGTATCAATGAGGCAACAGAAACCGCAACCTTAAGGGAATTCCGTGACGGAAATGTTACACTAACGTAATGCTATTCCCACACTAACAGCTTCCGTGTGCGATAATCACTTGTTCCGCTGCCTCGAGATAGGCCGTCACCCGGTCATCGCGTACCTCGTCTGTATTTCCTGCTCTGATTTCTCTGTCGAGCAAAGCCAAGTTAATGCTAGCTGAATGTGATATAGTTACAGGACCACTAGAAATTACAGACTGAACTTGCATGATAGAGGAAATAGGATTTGTAGCCTATATACAGGATGTTATAAAGTATCCAGTATTTTAGGAGATGATAGTAGGCATCAAAACAAGAAAAAAATGTCTAATAAACATGGGTCCTAAACATGGGTCTGAGATCTGAATACTTGTTCATAGGAGGTGCTCAATGTGACGTCCATTTATGGCAATGCATTTCTCTCCTCTAAAATACAGCAGGCTACCAGATAATCATACCGTAGTTGACACCCTTGGCATGGAATACTGATACGTCGCAAGGAATACTGAAAAGAAATGTTTGGTTGCTGATATAAGCGTGGTTCAGCAGAGATGGTGTTGTGAATTCTCATACTCAGCATGTGTGGGGTGATGAAAATTCCCATGCAGTTGAAGAAATAAGGCATCAGCACCGATTCTCAATCAATGTATGGGCAGGCGTTCTTGGCGATAGATTAAGGGCCATACTGTACGTGCTACCACAGTGATTAACTGGGCCTCGTTATCAAGACTTTCTTATTAACGTACTGCCTACCTTGCTGGAGAATGTGCCATGTCAGCAAAGACTACAGATGGGTTCATGCATGATGGCACACCAGCACATTTTCTCCGCAATAAGCGTAAAAATCTGACGCTGACATTTTAGGCCCCACACCTTGGCCTGCTCGTTTCCCAAACCTAAATCCCCTAGATTTTTGGTTATCAAGAACAACCAGGTCAATTTCAAAGAGTGCTTGATTCCTTACGCCAAAGGGCAGATGAATGCACTGCCACGAATGGACATCACATTGAGCACCTTCTATGAACAAGTGTTCAGATCTCAGAAAGTATGTGTTGTAGGACGCATATTTATTAGACTTTTTTTTTCTTTTTTTTTTTCATGCATACTAGTACCTCCTAAAATATTGGATACTTTTTTTAACACCCTGTATAAACATAGACATTACGACGAAGTGAAGAGAAACGACTAGAAGTATTTGAAATGTGAATATGGAAAGGGATGAAGCGTGTGAAATGTACAAACAGAATAAGAAATGAAGCTGTGTTAGAAAGAGTGGGTGAAGAAAGTATAATGGTGAAATTAATCAGGAAGAAACAAAATTGGCTGGGTCACTGACTGAGAAGAAATTACTTACTCAAGCATGCACTGGAAGGAATGGTGAATGGGAGAAAAGTTCGGAACAGAAGAAGATATCAGATGATAGACGACATTAAGATAGGCTATATGGATCGTATGCAGAGACTAAAAGGAAGGCAGAAAATAGGAAAGATTTGGAGAATGATGGATTTGCAGTTAAAGTTCTGTCCTTTTGCGTGAGGACGCTTGAGATATACATACATACATCTTTATACGAGGATCGGTCAGAAAGTAATATCTCCTATTTTTTTCTCCTTAAATAAGTAAGTTGGTAATGTGAAAAATTTGAATTTGGCACGATTCCTCAAATCTTATTCTACAGTTTATTGCAGTAACAGCTTCCTAAGTCAACAGAAAATGGTAGCACTGCATCAGTTTAGAAAATGGCTGACATCGACGTACATATAAGACAGCGTGCTGTGATAGAATTTGGCATAACTATTAATTATATTATTAACAATAATTCAATGATGACGAGACGTACGAGAAGGTAATTTTCAAGGATTTCATACTTTCCGGAATGCGGATTGTGAAACGCCCATTCGCATTCATGAAAGGCTGAAAAAGATTTATAGAGATGCAACAGTGGATGTCAGCACTGTTAGACGATGGGTTCGTCGCTGTACAGAAACTGAAGTGGACACACTGTTGGCTGATGAAAAGCGAAGCTGCCGGCAGCGACTGCAGTGACTCTCGCAACATCCAGCGAGTCGACGAGATCATTCATGATGACTGCCGAGTAACAACAGATGAATTGTTTCCCATGCTCTCCATCGGTGAAGGCAGTGTGATGGCCAATATTGATAAACTGAGCTATTCTAAAGTTTGTGCACGGCGGGTACCAAAAATGTTGACCGACCAGAATAAAGAGTTAAGGAAAACAATAGCCTCCGAATTGTCGCAGCGCTTCAGTGTGGAGGGAGAGGAGTTTTTGGTAAAAATTATGAATGGAGATGAAACTTGGGTTCATTTTTTAAACCTGAGTCCAAAAAGCAGTCTATGTAATGGCATCACACAACGTCGCCGAAGAATAAAAAATTCAAAACTACGAAACTATGCAATCTGCAGGGAAAGTTATGGCGACAGTCTTTTGGAATGCGGGTGGTGTGATTCTGGTTGTTGTTGTTTTTGACGCAGGGAAGGTAATAAATTCTGTCCATTACATCGAAACTTTCAAGAAGCTTAAAACACGTCTTCGGCGACTTTCGCCGATCAAAAATTACGCCGGATATTCTTCTTTTGCATACAATGCAAGTTCACACACCAATCAATACACCACTGGCGAGATTGCGAAAATTGATTGTGAAATCTTTCCTCAACCACCATACAGCTCTGATCTAGCACGACCAGACTTCCATATGTTTGTAAGGAAGCTCATCGTGGATATCACTTGCTCCAAGGGACTGAGGAAGAAGGACCTTGATTTTTACCGCACTGGAATACATGCTCTTGTTTCAAGGTGGATAAACGCTGTGGAAAAAGACGGTGATTATATTGAAAAGTGACAAATGAATCGTGAATGTTGTGGCTGTTATGCTATGTAAATTTCATTTAATTTTGTTGTAAATTGAAAGAGAAAAAATAAGAGGCATTACATTCAGATTTCCACTCATACTCTATCCTTTTACCTATGTAACATCCCTTTCTCTATAAGTAGGCCTACTGTTAATCGTCGATCAGTCAAGCATGATAGATGTTTGCAACGATCCTGATGAGTCGATTATCCCTCTAAACTCATTTTTTCATCTGATCAAACTTTCGGAATATTGTGAATTCCTTATTCATTACAGCGATGGTGAAAGTTGAATCTCCACCTCTCCTTAATAATTATTACATTTATATTTATTTGGTTTACATTATACATGTAAAACGTAGCCAGATGACCATCAAGAAGAAGGTGAAGAAATGTTATAAGATAACTGTTGCCACCGTTGCAGGTTTAATACATAATACGTTTTCTTGAAATAGAAATAGAAGGTTATATGTGTAGACTCCAAACATTCTCTTAAAAGTAAATTTTATTATCCGTGATAATAAGATAACAAACGAGGATAATGATCAGTAGCAAAATTGAATTTTGAAGTGGGAAGGAAATGGCTGGTACACTTTTCCTGGATATATCTCCTGGGGAAAGGTAAAATCGACGATATCGATTTCCCTTTCACCGTAATTTCTAAATAAATCAGGCTAAAACATTTTCGTCCTTGAAAATACTTTGTTCTCGGCCGGATTTGACCCCGTGAGTCTTCGATCCAATGACAAAAAAAATACAGACTCATGGTCTATGGTCCCAGCACATTCCCGACACAAAATTTATTTGAGGGAGCATGGGTTTTCCTACTTAGTTATGTAACGACGTTGTATCAACTAAGAAGATAGCATTTGGCGAGATGAGGTCGAGAATTCGCCATAGATTACCTGATATTCGCTTTACGGTTGGGGAAAACCTCGGAAAAACCGAACAGATAATCAGCCCGAGGGCAACTCCGGACGGTAGGCAAGCGCCTCAGCCGACTGAGTTACGCCCGCGCCGGTGGCATGGTTACAGACTGCGAAGGAATTATATTTTTTCAGTCTTGCGCATTATGAACGTGAAGAGAGTTCTTAAAAGAACTTCGTAATTTCAAGGTCAGAATTTACATAAAAACGGAATTGCGCCATTGAGATGTTTCAATGGATTTTATGTAACTGCCACATCATAACTTACTCACACAGAAGTTGGTAAGGGAGACACGTGCAGATAGCTGAGGTGTAGGCCAAGTTTCCTTTCCGAAGACAAATTTCAAATCCCTGTTTCCAATCCTCAAGTGAAGATTTAAACTTGTTACTTACCTTCATCATTCCTAACATATCACACATACCATCTTATCTGCAAATTCCATTATGACTCGCTAACCAAGTAATCAGCCCAAGTGGGAATCGAACCCACGCCTGACCGCAACTCCAGATCGGCAGGCAAGCGCCTTAGCCAACTGAACTATGCCGGTGACTGATGAACATTCTTTTGGAAAAGACTATGCAAAACTGTAACCATTGCAATATTTTTAATAACGGGTAACTTATAGGAGATAGCCTAATACATTAAAAAAACGGAAAGAAAACTAGAATAAAATTATAGAACTCTTAGCTATTTTATAAGCACGATAGCAAAAACTGAAGAAACAAAATAGAAGAAGTTTCAGTTTTAGATCAAATTAGAGATTAAAAACAAATACAAACTACGTACATTGAGAAACATCTGCTACATGAAATAAGACCAAGACAGTACTTGAATTTTCAACAAACAATGGACACGGAATGCATTTAAAGATCGAACCTATCGATAAAACTATTTATTATTATTATTATATGATTTATCTCAGCTAAATTTGAAAAGTTAACCTCACAATTGGGTAGTCGCGAAAACTTTCTCGCAATAGAATATGTCTCTGGAATTGTGGCTCTATGTATAGCTATATACGATTAGTTCTTTCGAAAGTTAGGTTCTTCGTATGCTATTGCTGAAATCTTTATTACGGCACTATAATGAAGTAACTTTTAGTTTATTACTTTTTTCAAATCGGTTATTTAACGACGTTGTATTAACTGCGAGGTTATCTAGTGTTGGTGGGGTTGGTGATAGCAATATGGTACCGTATTTGGCGAGATGAATCCAAGAATTCGCCATAGGATTACCTGACATTCACCTTACAGAAGAAATAAGCGAAGCAGTGAGCCTAAGCAGAATTCGAACCCACGCCCGAACATAGCCTTGGATTATGAAATTCAAGTCACAACAACCTGCGCTAGATGAAGATCCTATGAAATTGCTACTGACACAATGTTCCATTTTTTACATTCCTTATGTTTTTTTTTTTTTTTTTTTTTTTTTTCTAATGCCAGGTTTATGAATTTACTATAATGTTTTTCACGCGACTTAGTTCATACGTCTCATCTTCCTCGTGGCTACAATATTTTGTCTGGGAGCATATAATGTTTAACTTACCGTAACTAACAACACCTGAGTCTTAACATTAAAACTAGGCAACGTTGCTTAAGCGCGAGTGGTTCGTGTTGTTCTGGGCGGTTAAAAAGCCCTGGACTAAGTCATATGAAAAGGGGTGTAGTATCTATAATTTCTAGTTAGGCACATTAAAATTTATGTCAAAGGAACACAAATATCAATTACACATGTTTTATAAGAATGTATAGTAGTATTTTGTATTAACATTAAGTTATTTGGATTGTTATCTATTGTTCGTCAGTTTATGACCCGATTTTAACGTCAGATTGCAATACTACGCTAGGTTTATATTTGTAAAAAGGCTACGTATTTACCTGCATTAGGCACAAGTTATATGTGCAGACTTTTTTATACGTAATTGTATCAGAACAAATATACACTGTCTCAAAACTGCAGTGCAGTGCATCGTATCTGGTTCTGATGTGTTGTATAGTTTTTCATGTTCTACCGCATTTTCTACAAGGACCAGATTATATTGGCTTTCATGACGTGCTTCTCATAATTTGGAGTTTTAGTAACAGCTACCCAAGTCAAGCTGATACTGTTATTAAAAAATCCCATAAAAAGGATGAATTTTACATTAATTGAAACAAAACATATCGTTTTAATAGTCATGTTTGTAGGAGCCGATAAGCTGACTAATGAAATTGATATGTTAAGTTAATTGCCGCACATTCAGTCGAGCTGCTCAACTCCACGCGATCAACATCAGTCGCCTCACGTCATAAAAGATGAATACCAGGCCTTCAACGCTACATGTAACTCTTTATCATCTTACACAAAATAATTATTCGAAGACAAAATTATAGCCTGCTTAATATTATTAATATTTCGTTTAATGGCAGTTCACAATGCGTCTTAACTGAACCACATAACAAGTAATATGCCATTCAAGCAAGACCTTGTATCATCTCACGATGATAATTACAACATACAATACTTGTTTTAATGCATCACGCACCATATTGTAATATCAAATATCAGTTTTATTAAACCAATTTCATCTACACTAAAAATTAAAATGTGTAATTTTGACTGTTCCGATATGAATTGCAATTGTTCAGTTATTAATGAAGTTAATTGGATTAAATACTTGGGTATAATTATTGGTAATAATTTAAAATGGAATAATCATATTCATTATATTTGTAATAAATTACGTAAAACATTATATTACTTTGTTGTTCTAAGAAATATTTTGTCAATTAACTACTGTTTACGTATAATTTATTTAGCATTATTTCAATCTATATTTAGCCTATGTATGGTATTATAGGTTGGGGTGGAACTTATAAATGCAGCCTCTATCCGTTAATTTTACTACAGAAAAAAAGTATTAAAATTTGTTTAAAAAGCACTCAACTGAATTGTTGTTTAAACATGTCAAAGTTTTCAATATTAAACAAATTTATTATTTTATTTTATTAAAATATTTTCACAAAAACATGAATAACTTTGAAAGGTATATACATAAATATAGAACTAAAAATATGAATTCTCTTCATTTGTCTGAACCAAAATGTAAAACAAATGCAGCTTTTTATCATACCATGAGTCATGGACCCAGATTATTAAACAAATTTTATTCTGATATAATTTTAACCACGAATCCTCTCCAAATTAATAAAAAAAATGTAAAAAATGTATTGGATTTATAGTTTGGCTTTAAACATGTTAAACATTTTTTTAATCTGTATTCACTCTCAATTTTAATTTTATTTTTGTCTGTATTGGACTCCCCTCCTGAGCACGAGTCTTACTCATTCAGGAGTGGGCTAGTTTATCTTACATTGTATTAACTTGTATTCATTTCAAACTTACTAGCAATAAAATAAAATAAATAAATAAAATAAATTTATTATTTGTACATATTTTAATTTATTTCTTTATTATTTTAATAACTGGCATATGTAAAATTCTTGTAGTTCACAAATGTTAAGTGTTCATATTTTGATATTCATCATATTTTAACCTTATGATCCGATGATGGCATTTTTAATGCTGAAAACGTTCATCTAACATTGTTTTAATATATTAAAATTGGGAATAATTCTCAGTGTATTAGGATAAACTAAAAAAGACGACAATAAACTTAACATATCAAAACATATCGTATTTTATGATGAACAATATAAATGTTCTTGTACAAACAGTGAGTTTATATATTTTACGACTAATAAAGATGAGTGAAATAAGTAATCCTATCGCCCTGTTAAAAATAGCCTCAAAATAATGCTCATAGTCCTAATATACGAGTTGAAGTGAATTCAGCCAATCATAATACTGTAGATGCCCTAAATATATGCATGCATCAGTAGTGTTCAGTATGTAATATGATAGGTATAATTTAATTTGAGTTCACTTCTGTATATGATGAGGCTGCAGAACTAACTAACAAGAGCGAGGGCTTATATTCCAACAGAATAAAGGAAGAAAATCCTCGATGGAACTTGCAAAATTTCAAACAAACTTCATTTATTATACAGTTTATTATTTTACATATCGCCATTATAAAGAAAATAGGATATCAATAAATGAAGGCAATGTTCTCAAAAAGTGTTCACTGAGGAAGAACGCTGGTTAGCCAGGAAAATGAAGACAAATCCAAAATTAATTGCGACAAAATTCATTTGTGAAGCAAGAGAGTTAGGAAAGACTGCAATCCTAAAACTGTGAGAAATGTACTCATAATCTCCCAGCCCGCAATAACATGGAAGCGTTTATAAGGATTGCCTGCTGATTGGTCAAAGGATAAGAAAATACCAAGACCAAATCTAGGAGGAGTACAACGCTGAATTTACAGGTTGTAAACGATATAAACTGCAAAAAGAAAAAAAAAATACTTAAGTAAGAGTAAGTTATAAATTACTAAACAAAAAGTCTAATACAATTTTCCTGGAACGTTTGTGATTTCCCTAGAAAAAAATGTTATATATGCATCTAATGTTTTTGGAAATGATAGTAGACAGTCATTATTTACTTCGATCCGCCACGTACATTGCAACTATGGTGATATTCTTGTTTACAAATTAGGATACTCTGTTGTGGTAGTGTTAGCGTGTGTTGCACGGAAAGTCATTGACAATGACGTTTACATTTACTCGAACAGTAAGTATTAGAGTACTATCTAAAAACATGGTATTTTGGGAATTAAAAACAAAAGAAAGAAGAAGAAAGAACAACATTTCACTACACATCGTGTTTAGTAGACCGAGATGTACAGTCTGAATAGTTCTGGCAGTTTATATCGTTTACACTCTGTGTACCCGAGAAATGTAATCACGTCATGACAAGCTATAGTGACTATAGTCCTCTAAGGCAGGCATGTCAATTGATGCCCACAGGAGCAAGCGCGCGCTTTAGAGCCCAGGAGAGCCTGACCGCTTTACAGCGGAAAGGAAAGAGACTGACGAAAGAGGTGGTATATGCCGCTTGGTCGAGCTATATTCAGGGATGGCCAGCACTGATTCAATAGATAAAGGGAAGAGAACTTATTAAAACTGTATCCATGTTAATTTTTAGATTTGCCTGAGAAGTATAAGTGCATTATAGGAATGTAAGTTTTAATTTTAATGCTCATTTTTCACAACTTTGACTTTTTTATTCAAAAGAAATATTTTGTCAACTTTCATATAGAAAAGTGAAATTTTCAGGTATAGGCCTATTTATTTAGTAGCCTTACAGAATGTTTTCGTAAATCTAATATACCGTATAAACGTATTAGTGAAGAGAGTGTATTGAAAATTTTGAAAATATTCGCATGGAAATTGTTTGTAAGGAAATGAATTAACAAAGCAACTACTGTTACATCATAAGCAAAAGATACGTGCCCATTTGTTGCAAAAATGTCAGCTCTATAGCTTCAGCAGATTTCGAGAAAATAATTTAATATTCTGATGATATGAAGTTGCTCACAAATACCACCTTAAAAGCATAATGCGATAAGAGTTTTGTTATGTAATATTAGTTACACTTAAAACAGATACAGTACCTAGGTAACTTTGTTTTGTACTGTAATATTGTTTTGATTAGTTTATTGATTACTTTTGTAAGGGTAAAGATACCATCAATATAAATTCCAACTTATCATGTCATACTCAATCTCTTTCTTTGGAATATCACTTTCATTATGAATGATGTGTTTCATCCACTTAATACAGTAGGTATATTATACTACTATGGAATTTAGTGAATATTCCTTCTTAACTCTCTATTATGATATTAAGATTTAAAACACAAGTGCAATATTAAGAAATCAGTGTTAGTACTTTTGTTTTACAGACAGTATAGATAATATTAAACAGAAAGAAGCCATATAAAAATAACGACATAAAATTTCACGTTCCGTTTGAAGTTTGTGCACCACTGTTTTCTTAATCCAACGGTTGCTTATTCATATACACAACCCTTCCTCTTTCCATACTTAGCGCTTGCTGCCCGCACACGACGTCAAGGTCAGAAAAATGCGCTTGCTTTGGCATCACTGCTCTAAGGGAAGAATAACCCAACAGAAGATATCCCTTGTCCTCCAGGTTGGGAGTTGCGTGGTAGGTCTGTGATCTCCGGGTATAAGTAAATGTGCTACTCATAATTCTTACAGGATATCATCATTATCATCATCATCATCGTCACAACCGAAGATGAATTGCTGTTGCATTAGGCGCTGACTTACGTATTCGCTAAGGAACTGCATTATTCAATCTCGTCACACGCCGTTGGGTATTCTAATCCTACCCGAAGTCCCGACCAGTTTTCGCAGCGGAAGTGCGGATGTTACAGAGCGTTTGCGGGTTGAGAGCAGCGGTAATGCTTCGATGTCAAAAACGAGTTCTGCGCTTGCACGTCTCCTTGTCTGACATCGGTGTAATGAAAGGAAACTCTTAACTGCTCATTTTCTCCTCCATCGCATCGTGTCTTAAACTAAGAAATGTCTTCAGAAATAATAAGGGGGGAAGCTCGATTTATTCCATACAGTTACAGTATGCAGCAACACAGAGTTCTATAAAATGTACCACTTTTAATTTAAAATTACATGTATAGGGGTTAATGCACACAGTAGTTCAGGGATATATGTAGAACGGGTAAGTGGCTTCTGTCGTAAAGAACTGAAAAAAAAAATATATATATATATATATATATATATATATATATATATTTTACGGTATGCATTGGCGTTTACAAAATACTTCTCTAAAAAGTCTATTAATATTATTTTTGTCTGTTGGTTCATTTAACTATCCATTTATATTGCTGATTTATGTACAATCAACTTTACAGGGAGTTATACCTGAAATCTTGATTTGCATAATACACGTCACTGTTCGTTAACAGAAAACCACAATTTAAGTCACACGGAGTTAGTGTGCACTCGAAGTTGGTTGCTTGACGGTTGTCAGCCCACTTTGAGGTCTGTGGATATAGAGGGAAAAATTGGATCGGTGTCGGTTAGAGTTCCCGAGTAGCTCAGTGGTAGAGCGTTGGTACGTTAAACCAAAGGTCCCGGGTTCGATACCCGGCTCCGGAACAATTTTTCCCTCGAAATTATTCAAATCAACTTTACAGGGAGTTATACCTGAAATCTTGATTTGCATAATACACGTCACTGTTCGTTAACAGAAAACCACAATTTAAGTCACACGGAGTTAGTGTGCACTCGAAGTTGGTTGCTTGACGGTTGTCAGCCCACTTTGAGGTCTGTGGATATAGAGGGAAAAATTGGATCGGTGTCGGTTAGAGTTCCCGAGTAGCTCAGTGGTAGAGCGTTGGTACGTTAAACCAAAGGTCCCGGGTTCGATACCCGGCTCCGGAACAATTTTTCCCTCGAAATTATACATATTAGCATATTTTGCAGATTGAATTATGGTTTTAACACAGCTTGAATTGAATTGAATGAAACTAGTCTATATATTAACAGATTTTGAACTTTATGATATGAAAATTGCGTTAAATGATCGATCTTTTTAGAGCTAAATCACAAGGTTACTAAAAGTCATCTTCAGAATCGTCATTTATCATTTCCACTGTCATCTAAAGCAGGTACTGGAACCTTGTCAACTGCAGTGTCACATGTTGGCAGAGTGTTATATCAGCCATGCAACTCTTCAGAAATGATACTTGCTCGAAGGGCTTTGGAAAGATTATTCTTCTTTCCTGAGCTTATTGACAATGAATTTGAGTATTCTGCTACCGGTTGTTTTAGACAAATAAGTGGTCGTCCCTCTCCACGAATTTTGATTTCTCTATATTCATCAGAATGTAGCTTCTTTCATGTAATTGAAGGACTTTACTTTGAGCCAATTGACAACATCACCATTCTCAACTTTGGATTTCTTTTTCACCAACATTGTTGCCACGTTCTGTAGGTTGAAGTATTTCTTTCTGAGAGAAGGTTCAGAGTTTACGAATAATTTTTTTCTGAAAACACTGTGTACCAGAAGCAAGACAATTCTGACTGCTTCCAAACACAAAGGAGGAGGAATCGTAAAAACAGTGGCCCTCGTCAAGATTTTTACGATTCCTCCTCCTTCTTCGAGTGCTGCTGATGACTCAATGGAGAATGAAGTATTTCTACCTTCCAATAGGTTGAACAAACCTCCTTTCGTCGCTCTTCAGAAATGTTTTCAGTGCACTTAAATCCACACAAGTTACAATTTAGAGGGTTTAGGAATTTTAGCACCTTGTGATTTTTTTATTTTATGTCAAGCCATCTTTACATTAATATTTTTCACATTGCGTTTCCATTTGCTTGGATTTCTTTTTCTCCATCTACTTCCATTTTCTTGAGTCGGTTTCCCAGGTGCCGCACATTTTTCATTGTCTTCTGCATACTTAGAGTTAGGATGGTAATGAGAACCTAAATCTGCAGAATCACTTCCGAAAGCATTATCAACTTTCTCTAACAAATCTCCTTCACTTATGACTGATGAGGTTCCTGCTGGGAAATAATCATTTTATTTATTGCATTGAATAATAATTGTGTTATAATAAATTAAATCATCATGTATATTCTAGATCAGCGTTGTCAGACACAACCTAAACGGAGCGGAGCGCTCCACTATAACTCGTAGCGAGCTCCGTTGCTTCCACAGACATAAGCAAGTTTACGCTCCGACTGGACGTCTCTAGCACCACAACCGGTTTCGGAGCTTACAACTCTGACACTACTGTTCTAGATGTTATGTATTGCAGTTCCACTCATTCAAGACGAGTAATTCTATACTTTTGGTTACACCCTTCTCACAGTTCTATTGTTAAATCATATCAAATTCAATTTATTAATCAAAAATTTTAATTACAGATGGAATATCAACAGTAAAGTTTTAATATTTACCACCTTGTTGTCATTAGGTGTTCTACGTTTAGGTGTTGTTTTGGTGTTGTTTTTAATGTTATATGTTATTTAAATAGTTTTAATAATGAAGCTACTGGATCCCAAAACAAGATTAAAAGAATGATTAGATACAGCATAAAAATAGAAACTTCACCTCAAAAATTTATAGTAGCCTAATTACAGTATTTATTTGTTTTGGCTATCATGTATATTTTAAGAAGAATCACTTACTAGCAATCACTTCAGCATTTTTCTGCAAAGCTAACTGCAATAATTTCCTTCCTCTTGCCATATAATTGTTCATGTTTATGAGAAAAACATGCAATCAATGTTAATCACTATCATAGATCACTGTGTACTTAAACTAAAATCATTCTGCCTGTACAGATATTCTGAAAGTGATATTGAGGTGTACAGGCAAAAAGTATTAAGTGCACTTGATACTTTTTTCCTGTCAACATTTTGCTTGTAATGGACTTCGTAATTTATGAAGGTTTCATTACTAAGGAACTGTAAGAGTTAAGACTTAATTCGTTTTCCCAATAGACAAAGCACAATTTGTTGTAGGCCTTCTTATTACCATTAATAACTTAATAACTTATTTTTCACATTTTTGGACTTAATATCTTTTCCTTGTAAGCCCACCATATGCAGCGTTTAAACATCGGCTTCGCACGTCGAATGTCCAGATTCAAATCCGAGTAAATGCGGTAGAAGTGGTAATTGTTAAAGACGTGTTGCGGATGGGAGGACCGATTTCTTCACAACCACTCTTGTCAGCACTATAGGTATCATTTCTTCATAATCATAATACATTTCTTTACGAGCGCAGAAAGCAGTGTGAAACTACCGTATTGTATTTGATGCTGACGGAAATTCCTATGGGGAAAGTTATACGAAACAAATAACCATAGGAATTCCTACACTCATCGCGACCCTGAGTCAAAAATAGAGTCCTGCGTTTTGTTACCTAGAGCCTCCAAGCAACCAGCAACAATGTAGGTATGTATGGAGTATAGTTTGATGGCAGCCAAAATGCTGTTCATTTGACATTCGAAAATAAAACAAAGCTAGGCGTCTGGAAATGAGTGATACAAGAGAGGAATTTGGTAGCGATCACATGATTAGGAAAGAAGAAAATGTATTTTGTTAGAAAGAAAGAGATACCTTCATTTGAAACATTTAAAATGTTTACAGTCGTTCATTGTAATGTGTAGATAGTTACCATAAAGCACGCACTCATAATTTGTTTTGTTTTAAATTTGTGCTTATATATATATATATATATATATATATATATATATATATATATATATATTTCTTAATTAGGTCTAAGGCAACTAGATGCGTTTTACTTATTATAAAAATTAGGGATAGATAAATTTCGGGCGTCAGATAGCCATGGCGACTAAAACATTTTATGTGGCGTCTGAATTGTTTATTAAGTTAAAAAAAAAGACTTCGAGTTCTTTTATGCCACTACGACTAATATACAGTGTGATTCACGAGGATTTCCCATCTTTACGGAGCTTTTTTCCAAAGTCATTCTGAGCAAAAAATGTCACATAAACATGGGTCCTATTCTCAATATTTACAGAGTTACGTTTCGTTATTGGAGCGCATTGCTGTGAACGCGTGATCTTGGTCAGCGTGCAGTCAGCAGCCAGCGCGATCGCTACGGAAATCAAAGATAGTCGTATGCAGTTACGTAGAGCGATGAGTGCCGTTCACAAGCATGCGGCCAAGTGTACTCAAGCGGACGGCGACATTTTTAAAAATGTGTTGTAAACTCTCCAAGACTATAAATTAGGATGCAAAATTTAACTGCAAATAATTAAGTCGGTAGAAGTGGTGTGATTTGTAATAATTGTTTTGATAAGTGCGTAAGAATAATGTAATTTTCTAGTTAAAATAGAAAAATATGTCTGTACGAAGCAACTAATGAGTTCAGAGCACATTTTTAGCTTCATAATACTTGCCAATTAAAGAAATGATACTTCTGAATGGTTCATTCTCTATTTGTATTATTCTTTTACCTTCAAACTAAAGAAAAAACGTATTTTACAAACAACTTTAAATTAGTGTAACTCTGAAAATATTGAGAATAGGAACTATGTTTATATGATATTTTTTGCTCAAAATGTCTTCAGAAATAAGCTTCGTGAAGGGCGGTAAGTCCTCTTGAATCACTCTGTATAATGTTAACGAAAGCGGTTGTAGGAAGAGATTCGAATGTGCTTTTTAAATTAATATGTTTACATTTGTTGCGCATCTCAAGATATTGTCCTATATAGCTTCATAGCGTCTCTGAGAGCATGTGTTTGCATTGCATAGATATTTAATATTGTTTATACAGAGTGATTCGGTGACTGTTACAAACTTATAGGGATGACAGGGGACACAATTATGAACAACTTTCACATAGGAATCTATATCCAGAAGCGTTGCGTTTTGTAGTTACAAGCCTAGATATGTTAGTGTACTGTAACCAGCCATAATCGAACTCAAGGTCATCCTTTTGAGAAGTTTGTTTGCAGCCTGTAAAAGTGTAGATGTTGATGATTTCTCATAAACATGGTATAAGCTAGTTGGTATCGTAAGCTATATTTTTACGAATTAAACCTTGCAACTTTCCTTTCATTTTCTTTTGCTCTTCCATAAATGAAATGCATATGAGCAAGTTGTAACGTTTAATCAGTCAAAATATCATTTACGATGCCAAATAACTTATACCATGTTTCTGAGAAATCACAAACTTCTGCAGAAACAGATCGTCTGCAACCAAACTTCAGAAGGATGGTTTTTAATTCGATTCTAGCTGATTACACTGAATAACAAAATGTTTCCGGACATAGGTTCCTATATGAAAGTTGTTCATAATTGTCTCTTCTATCATCCCTAAAATTTATAACATAGTCACTGAATCACCCCGTATATTTGAGTAAATGTTTCTTTACCTTAGTTGAAATGGTTTTCTCATTGCATGTGTGGACAAAATGTGGTGGCTTCTGAAAATAAAGGGGCTGGTTCTTGAATTTTTTTAGTTTTATCTGTCCCTAGTAAAATTATCTTTTGTTGCATATAAGGTACCTTTAAATAAATACTTTGTTATTGTTCTTATTAAATCTAAGTGTTATTTTGTACATGAATACTATTCCTTTTGTCCACCTAGGCCTACTTATACACACAGGTAGCTACACGAATAAAAATTAGTACATTATGCAACGAGCCTATAATGGTAGTAATTAAGACGCGAGTATGTTTGTTTATGAAACGAGCGCAAGCGAGTTTCATAATTTTCATACGAGCGTCTTAATTACCATTATAGGCAAGTTTCATACGACTTTTTATGCTCGACCATATTTCTAACTTGAAATTATTCATAAGTATTCACGTTATGGTTATGTAAATGAGGAGCGGAACTGACCTGAATTGTGAGATGTGCGCAGACGCGAAAGTATTGATTTTCTCCGAGGCACGAATGTCACTGACCTTGATATAATCTAGAGAATGACATGAACATTAGGCTTGATATAACTTGAAAATTGATTTAGAATTGAAAAACGAAATGACAAATTGAATTTATTTGAATATTATTTACAATTAACGCTAATTATTATAGTAACAGAACATAACCTGCGACAGTATTGGATTTCCAGCCTCCGTGACTTTTCGCTAATTGTCTTTCGATTGCATATCCGAGAATAATCGATACTTGCGGTTTTATAATGGTACAATGGTGATTTCTCATTGGCTGAACAACTGAACTATAATGAATAGGTGTACTTTAATGAGGTGCATTAAAGGGTTACTACCAGGTGTATAATTACTACATTTCGGCATGGTCGAGCATAAAATATATAAACACACCATACCGGAGCGTGCTGGAAGACTGCTGAACTGAAGCGTGTTGACTCGCAACTTGCTCTCCGTACCAAGCAAAGCTGATATTGTATTCAAAGTAACCAAACGCAGGACTCTCTAGTCATGATGTATGCCACGACGACGACGATGATGATGACGATGACGATGATGATGATGATGTGGGGAAAAATACATACCGATATATATCCGGTTTTACAATGCGCCAAACATTTTCCGCTACCCAAAAATAATTCTTTCAGTCTCTAATCCGTTATCGCCATTCCTATCATTCCATTGTTCCTTCTCGTTCATTCTTTGTTGAATGTCGCTTATCCACATAAGGCATGATTTTCCCCTTTTCGTTTTCCAGGTAATATCCATTCTAAAATTATCTTGTATAATCTTCCTACTGACATTCTTTTAACATGTCCATATCATTCAAGTTGTTTTTTATTAATGTAATCTGTTGTATTTTAATCATATTTTTTCGAGTAATTGTATATTTAATTTTATTCCATCTTGATTTCATTTATGACCTCTACCAAAAATCCATCCCTGATGTAAGGGAACAGGAATATCACATTAATGAAATTCGCGTCTGTTTCCAGTTAAGAGTCTCCGATTGCGTAGCACGGGGTAATTGAAACTAAACTTCGCCCTAGAACAGGCATGTTCAGCGCGGGAATTTCTAGTCTTTAAACGAGGAGCTACAGTGACGTAGAATCTCAGACTTGCATGCAGACACACGCTTAAAAGATATTCTACGTCATTATAGCACCTTGTTTAAAGACTAGAAATGCCCACGCTGAACACATGTTCTAGATCTTTCTGACGGGAAATAAAATTGAGACTCGAATATGCATCCTTCCAGTTGCTCTACTTTTTGACCTTACTGAGCTACTAATAGATCTGAGCCTTCGTGAAATAATTAGGGCGTGTTGGCAGCAATGATTTGTTAAGCACACACAAGCAGTTGAACCTGCAGAATTTTTACACTTTCCTGTCTAATGCTCAGTAATTTATCAAATATGTAACTTACTGTAGATAGATAAGTAGTCACAAAACTCTAAATTTACGAGTGCATAAGATTTACTTGATATGCAGAGCTTTTCATACGGAAACACACCTCTCAATCATACAGTCATAGATTAAACTACTGAGATTATTGAATTTCATTAAAGGTTTACGGCCATAGAATTTATAAGTAGTAGATGAACACATTGTGGAGGTCAATGTACGATGTACTACAACAGTTGTCATAATCAGTGAACTATAACCGTTCAAGGATACAAAAAGGACCCCGCAATGATCTGCCATCTTCTGATATTCGACAATGGTAGTCCAGCACGAGTGTTATTGCTGGGATTTTACTTTGCTTTGTTTGCTTGTAGACCCTGCCACGTCGACCGTGGTGTACACAATGGCGAAGATGCAGCCTCAACTAATGTGTAAAACCACGGTTGTGGGTCCTAATTTCGCCTAAGGCATACATGCTTGTTTGTTAACAATATGATGTAGGCCTACTGTTTTATCTCGCTGTCCCGGCGTCGTCATAGCAAACTCACAGACTATCAATGTAGTTCAGTGTATTCGTGGAAGCAAACTCACTGACTATCAATGTAGTTCAGTGTATTCGTGGAAGCAAACTCACTGACTATCAATGTAGTTCAGTGTATTCGTGGAAGCAAACTCACTGACTATCAATGTAGTTCAGTGTATTCGTGGAAGCAAACTCACAGACTATCAATGTAGTTCAGTGTATTCGTGGAAGCAAACTCACTGACTATCAATGTAGTTCAGTGTATTCGTGGAAGCAAACTCACTGACTATCAATGTAGTTCAGTGTATTCGTGGAAGAGGTCCAGATAAAAACTTGGACTAAAGTTCACAGCCAATTTTAATTAGAAAGAGAAAAGTAACTACTCTCCTGTGGATAATTTACAAAATACTCTGAAAACCTTAAGATATTCGGTTTTTTCACAGTTACAATATGACATATATTTACTTGTTTTTGTCGTGGATGACTGAAAGTAAAAGTATAATAGATTTACGGAGCTGAAGAATTGCGACAGAACATGTCATGAGCTCATGACACTTGAATTCTCCACCACATTAATTTGATTAGCTATTTACAACCTGAACGGAGACTTTAGGGTTAGTAATATAATTTACGTATTTAGGCTATTTTGTTTATTTTTTCTGTTCAGTAGATTTATTTCTACTGGCAGAGTTAAGACCATAAAGCTTTCTCTTTTACTCAACCAGTATAAGGACAATATCAAAAATATAAAAATGGTAGAAATACAGGAACAATATACAGAGTGATTCACAAGAATTTACCGTCACTTACAGAGCTTAGTTCCGAAGACATTCTGAGCAAAAAATGTCATATAAACATGTGTCCTAACCTAAATATTTTCAAAGTTACACTAATTTGAAGTTGTTAGTAAAATACCTTCTTCCTTTGGTTTTAAGGGTAAAACAATATTACAAACAGAGAATGAACTATTCAGAAATATCACTTCTTTAATTGACTAGTGTTCTGAAGCTAAAAATGTGTTGTGAATTGCTTTGTACATATTTTGTTTTTCATTTTTTAACTACAAATTGCATCATTCTTACGCACTTATCACAAAAAAACTGTTACAAATCATACGACTTCAGGAACTTGATGCTTTACAGTATAATTATGCATCGTAATGTACAGTGTTGTTGAATTTACGAGAGTGACGTGATTTGTAACAATTGTTGTGATAAATACGCAAGAACAATATAATTTTATAGTTAAAAATCGAAAAAAAAAAATCTGTACGAAGCAACTATGGAATTCACAACACATTTTTAGCTTCAGAATACTAGCTAATTAAAGAAATGATACTTTTGAATAGTCCTTTCTTTATCTGTAATATTCTTTTACCTTTAAAACTAAAAAATAATGGTATTTTACTAACAACTTCAAATTAGTGTAACTTTGAAAATATTGAGATTAGGACACATGTTTATATGACTTTTTTGCTCAGAATGTTTTCAGAAATAAGCTCCGTAAGTGGCAGTAAATCCTCGTATATCCTGTATATCCGGTTTTACAATGCGCCAAATATTTTCCTCTATCCAAAAAATCATTCTTTCAATCCCTAATCCGTTATCCATTATTCTTCTTTCATTTTTATTTACTTATTTATTTATTTAGTCACTTATTATTTAGTTATTTACTTATTTATTATTTATTTTATTTTTAGTAGGTTATTTTACGACGCTGTATCAACATCTCAGGTTATTTAGCGTGTGAATGAAATGAAGGTGATAATGCCGGTAAAATGAGTCCGAGGTCCAAGGTCCAGCACCGATAGTTATCCAGCATTTGCTCATATTGGGTTGAGGGAAAACCCCGGAAAAAACTCAACTAGGTAACTTTCCCCTACCGGTATTGGAACCCGGGCCACCTGGTTTCGCGGCCATACACGCTATCCGTTACTCCATAGGTGTGGACTTTATTTTATTAATTTATTATTTATCCATCCATCCATCCGGCGTCCATCCATCCGGTTATTTATTTTATTTATTTATTTATTTATTTAATCTGATAAAGTTTAGGCCATTAGACCTTCTCTATCAACCACCAGCAATGTCCAAGCCATTCTGGTAACTTGTATCTACTGCTCGAACTGTCGTATCAAGGTCACGTACAAACGTACAAACCACGCGGGAGTCACTGAACTGAACTGTGAACTGAAGCACTGGTAATCCCGGCTGTCCCAGCTGACTTTAGTTGAGAAGAATGATCCAGGATTGGGGTAAGCATACGTGGCAAATACAGTTCATTGCTTGATCTTGATCCGCCATTTCGAAATGCTCCGAGAATAAATCGTAATGCAATGTTTTTTGAACAGTACGAAGGTAATGTTTTCAAGTCTGTTGTAGTTGGGAGGCTCGTCTTATCAAGTTTCAAGACACTGTGGATTCTAATCACAGTCACCGTGAAAGAATGTTATGTTTTATTTAACGACGCTCGCAACTACAGATGTTATATCAGCGTCGCCGGATGTGCCGGAATTTTGTCCCGCAGGAGTTCTTTTACATGCCAGTAAATCTACTGACATGAGCCTGTCGCATTTAAGCACACTTAAATGCCATCGACCTGGCTCGGGATCGAACCCGCAACCTTGGGCATAGAAGGCCAGCGCTATACCAACTTGCCAACCAGGTCGACCCCGTGAAAGAATAAAAACTCATAATTTCTGAGATAGTTCTACAAATCTGAAAAAATTCATCAAAGGGCCTGGATTTAAAAGGAAAAAGAAAATATAGTAGAGACATTCTTGTTGAGGACAACACCAAACGCTTTTAGCGAGAGAATTCTTGACCTGTCGGGAGTGGATGAATTTGAAGTTGCCTAATTTTTTTATTTCAATTTTTATTTTACAACGTGTAAATTTAAAAGACGTATGTTTCTAAGATGTCAAATTTGCATGTAGTTGTATTGATATTGCATTTATATTTGGAAGTGACTGTACTGTACAATCGGCCCGTAACCAAAACGGAAACACTAATGTTCCGTCAGTGCATGATGTCACCCGATACCTTATTGGCAAGTAAACTCACATCCAGACTTTCATTGTTGTAATAAAGTCCAGGTTTTCCTTTTCAGAGGTCAAGAAAAGGCATACGACAGTGTTTTATTTTTATAAATAAATATGGTCACGTCTGCCGCTATGGTAGATAGCGTTATTTCACCTGTATTCATTTCTTCCTTTAACTCATATTTGCCACATAGGGAATAGTGACAACACCGTTTCATATGAAGACCTCTTCACATGCTTGATTATATTATTGTTAACAGTAGTAACTTAAGACCGATGATGTTATAAGGTTAGATTTGTTTATTGTAAACGAGAGCTCTTCATCACCCTTAGGCTCTACAAAGGTTTCTTCTATGTATAAACAAGCATGTTGGTGCGGGATTTCTTTGACACTGATAACGTACAGCTATCTAGCTAATTATTAACTAATTCATGCCTGCCAGTCAAAGGTCATTGCAATGGGTGACAGCAGTTTTTCATGTCCACGTGGAGTATGTAGTGTTACCAGTTCTAATACTTCATTCACACTTATAGATTGCTGTTGTAATTATTGAAGATCATGGGTAAATGCAAATGAAAACGAATATATCTACGATTATAATTATGATTAATGGGCCTAGTATATGAGGAAACTAATATAAGAAAGAAGTTAGTATTGCTTTAAAACAGCCTCAAAATATAGTGTTAAATGTTAATATGAATATCTATAACCTATAGTAGGCCTGGGCGCTAATACCTCAACTGAGTCAATTCCCCACTTCACCTTCACCTTCCCCGGCTGAGACAGTAATGTTTTGGTGCGATACGAGCAGACAGCATGAGGCGGGCATCATAGCTTTTACGAACTTCCGGCTCTCGCTGGTCGCCTAAAATCCACCACTGGTGCACAGAGCCTTGCTGTACGTTTGCTTATAAGTCGGTGTAAGCGAAGAGGACATGGGCGAGGGTTTCTCCGTCCCTTTCATTTCCCTTCATGCCCAGGGCTGGCCTATAGTTAAAAGAAACTGAGAAAAGTGTCCATTAACGAAATAGCAGGCTTTGTGAAAATGAATAGGAAAACAATAAGATTGTAAAGAAAGCAAGGAACTATAGCCTTCTTCTGAAAGAAAAAGAAACAAGCTACAGAATTTTACACAATCATAATTTTTTCTTGTGATTTAGTTTATCGGTAAATCTATAAGTTTTATGCGAATGGACTCGGTCATAATCACAGAGATGTAAGGAAGCTTCTTGGAAATCACTATGTGAACTAGTAATTTCGTACGGATTGGGATTTAAAACGTTAAATATACCTAATGGAAAGTGCGAGAATAGCATAAATAAATTTAACAATTTACGTTCGAAAGAATACCGAACAATGTATGTAGATTAAAAGTACTGCGATACATGACGCAATAGAAAGTAGGTGGGATTATAGTACTATTGCAATGAAAGTTCTATTTTATAGGAAGAAGAGAATCGTAGTTTTACATAATGATGGTCAGAAAAGATGGCTACCAAATTGTTTGTACTCGTATCTTTCTGCAAAGAATATTGACGATGCAAAGGCTGATTGCCATGACAATATGAATGTTCTATTTTTGAATTAATGTAATATCGTTTTTTTCTTTCTCAAATGGGAGTGTCGTGAGTTTCTATACGGAAAGCCAAAACACTACATTAAAGGAATACAGCCCTTACCAAAAGTTTAAGGCACCCCTCCATAAGTAATTTTTCACTTCTGGCCCAATACTTATGTGAAACCCCCTCATGTTTATACAGGGACTAAATGCCCGTGAAAAGTGAAGTTTTTACTGTAAACCCAATCTGTCTCCTGTATCTTCCAAACTGTGACGTATGTAACAATTTTTCTGCTATGAAACTTATTTCCAAGTTACATATTTTGTAGGAAAAAAATTAATTACTCCAGAGTGGGTTGATTTAGATCAGTGAATTTTGGGATAGAGTTAGACATATCTGAAACAGTTCTTATGCAATTATTGCTCTTTGTTTAAAAGAAATTGTGACAGTTCGTGCAAGCATTGTAATCCAAATTGTTTTCTTTTTTTTCCTTTAGGAAAAATTTCCGTTTTCTAAAATGCTCTTGAGCTTGAAATGGACCAGGATCCGCCACTGCCACTTACATAATAAAATTGGGAGTTGCTAACATTGGTAAAATCAGCTTATTTCATCCATTTTTAGTAATCAGCAGGCAGCGCATTTTCGTTCCCAAACAAGTTAAAGAAGTTACCGGTTAGTACATCCTGGCCGTTCAGAATTAAAATTGTGACGCTAAATGCTTACATCAGGACGCTACGAAAGGTATTGCTCGGTACATAATAATAATAATAATAATAATAATAATAATAATAATAATAATAATAATAATAATGGATCATGACAACTGTAAGTAAGATTGCTACTAAATTGAAATGGTCTGTCCAGCTACTTTTTAACCACATAAACGCACTAAAACTTCGAAACTAGCGCTCTACAAAATATTAGTGATACATATGACAGAAAATATAATTAGATAAAACTAAACTAGTATATAGAATATATATTATACAACATAATAGTAACATGATACAAATCAGCTGTATATACCCTATATACAATATATGCAATTAATTCATGTCACAAAACATATATCCTGAGATTATGAAATTCATATCTTTTACCATAATAATAAAATTGTCAGTAAAAAATTTGTTTAAGCTAAGAAAACGTTCTTTCTACGTTACATGACATTACAAGGACACAATTATAATAACAAAACTCAATATACAAATTAACAATATTTATATTTTACGCAATATATACAAATACTTCATTTATCAAAACCTATACGCGTTGCAGTGAACGAAAACATACATTCTGAGTTTATGAAATACAAATCTTTTACGAACGTCACATAAAATTAGTTTAAACTGAGAGAATGTTCTTTATACGTCACATGACATTACTGGAGCATATTTACACATCACAGATCTTCATTTCACATAAATCACAGTATGTTTCCATTTCTTATGCTGAAATAGTCCTTCCGAAATTCGAATATAACCAACTGTAACGTAGATCATGCTGCAGATATTCTTTTGAAAGAAAGAAAATAAAGAAGAAGTAAATATTGTATTAATTAAGTTAAATTAATTTAGACTCTAGCGACATTGGAATGGGACAAACTTGTGTTCAGAAACGAGTCCATTTAGAAAATTATTTTAAAAATACAGATCGAAATTAAATACAATATAACATAGACTGATAAATTAAAATAATATTAACACAAAAGTCTGAATGAAAATTCAACTTACTCAGTATAAGAATCAGATCACATGTAATCGTAACTTGGTGTTTTACATAATCATCATTGACGATGAAGCTTCTGTATTGTACTATTTTTTCATAGTCTCTATGCGTACCTGTTTGCAATTCTACCCTGCTTATGAATCCACGTGACGTAATAGATGCACCAGAAGAAACTACTCGATCCGCTGTACGTTTGGGAACACAAATGTGCTGCCTGATAATCAGCTTTGGAATTTGCTACAAGTGTGGAAAGGTTGGATTTCTTCCTTTAAGAAAATGAAAATACAGTAGGTCGAAATTCAATGAGTGTAGACGTGAAGTCGCAGATTTTTGGGTGTGGAAGAATGACTGGAGATAATATCTAACTATATTCCAAAATTCACTGATCTAAGTCAACCCATTCTGGAGTAATTAATTTTTTACTACAAAATAAGTAATTTTTCAATAAGTTTCATAACAGAAAAATTGTTATATAATCCACAGTTTGAAAGATAGACCGATTGAGTGTGTAGTAAAAACTTGACTTTTCACAGGCATTTGGTCCCTGTATAAACATCAGGGGTTTCACATAAATACGTACAAGGATAGGGGTGAAACATCACTTATGGAGAGGTGTCCTTAAACGTTTGGTAGGGGCTGTAATGTCTGAAAAAAGACTAGTGTTACCTGCCTTATCGATATACGTACAGTACATATAATAGGGTGACGAAAGGTTCAAGTAAATTTAGTGTTTCCCATACGCATACCCAACATGTTTTACGATTACGTGCTGAACAAACTGCTAGGGATTCAATTCGACTAGCCCACTTCAGTGTTTTAGCACAGGCGGGAGCATCTGTATATTAGACAATTTTTTTAGTAGTTTCAACAAGAGTGTCATATATTCTATGGAGCACAACGAATTTCATTACTTATGTTATATAGTTCGGATCAGCTTACTTAATACCCTAAGGGTGATACCTAACCATTTTTCCACTATTACTAAATATGCTAGTGGATTATGGTGATTTTCTAGCTCTCAGGTTCAATTTTCTTTTACCAACTTCATTTCGAATTGCGGGTACTGACAAATATTACAACTGGCAGTTATTTCCTAACTGTTATGTTTGCAGCAATGATTTCGGTTTACAGTAAAGCAAACTGACGAAAATGCAAGTAAGTAAATACATTTTTAGGTTAGGTTCATGAATCGTAAACTCTTTAATCAAAGCAATAATTTTCATGTTGCCTGACAAAATAAACTGTAATATTAGTTCATACTAATCGTAATTACCATTACCAACTTAATATGAGAGAAGTCCAGGAGGAAAATATACTACAGTGAAACTTCCCAGTAGCGGACCCGCTGGGGAAAAATTAAATGTCCGTTATTGAGAAGTGTCCGCTATTTAGAAAATCGTTAGTATGTATACAGTACATTAAAATTTCTCTACATATTCAACACTTTATTTTACAGTATAGTATAGTAGACAGTGAGAATGTTTATAATATTCATCCAGAGGGAAATCGTACCAGTAAATGTTTTGTAAATGAAATAAACATCAGTCACTGTACCACTTCACCTTACACAAAGAAATCTAGAATTGCATTCTCAGTGTATGATTTTAAAATAACATCCTTGTTTTTCAAAATTTCACTAACCTGAGTTTTTCCCACATTAAACTTTGCGGCCAGCTCACGAACACTTAATTTCTTCTTCTCACTATGCTTTACAATATCCACTTTCTCTTTTAGTGATAAACGTTTACGTTTTTGTGACTTTTTAATGTGACTGTACTTCCGAGTGTACGGACTGCTCACGTACAATATCACAACACTAACTGTGCTGCTTACCTTCAATAAACTGCAAGAACGTTCAAATGCACGATAATGATTGTTGCAAAGAATTCCGTTAGAGTTCTGTTTAATTAACAACCGCCTTTTTCTTTTTTATATTTCACACTGTCCGTTATTTGGAAGTTTTAATTGTTGTTGGGAGATACATTTCAGTGTCCGCGTCCGTTATTGAGAATGTCCGCTATTTGGAAGAATTTTATCATAAGGGCCAATGTTATTTTGCAGGGGAATTTTAAAATGTCCGCTATTGAGAGGAGTCCGCTATTGGGAAGTGTCCGTTAAGGGAAGTTTCACTGTATTTCATAAATAAATTATTGAACTATTTAGGAAACACCTCGCAACATAAAGATGAGATGGGATAAATAAGTAACACATTGTTATTAACATTATATTAGGCCTATTATTATTATTATTATTATTATTATTATTATTATTATTATTATTATTTCAGTACGTAGAATTGTGATTTTACCCTCTTTGATGATATCTAATATTAGTTGGCAACACTGAAGAGACGGTTAAATTAGACTTTTAGGAACTACTCTTACGTGATCCTCACTATACATAAAACGCAGAAGCATATTAGCGATTTCTAAAGCAGGCACCCAGTTGTGAACCGAAAAATGAGCATGTCGCATTAGCTTTAGTATTATCCGACTGAAGTGAGTAGTGGAAATGCTATCTTCGTCATCAATAAATGTCTGTTGTCGGGTCCACGTCCTTGCGGCCAACGCAGCAACCAAGCCAGCGACCGCAACCAGCTTCTAGCTTATTGGCTGCGTCTGTCTGTAGGCTCTGGCTCTTTGATGCAAATGCTACCCGGAATCAGAGAAGTGGATAATAGTAGCCATGCTACCTAGGACTTTGCATCGATTTTGTGTAATACCTCAAGGCTAATGGAGGCTAAATTGGACTGTGTTGCAATCAAAGGGCAACATTATGTGTCTTTTGTTACTGCAGCATACAGTATGTAGTAGACATATGAATTTACTCCCGTCTTGAAACAGAACTTCGTTCGACTACAATTGTTGATCGGTTAACCGGATGTCTTTAATGGATTAATCAATCAGTTAATCGAATTTTAAGGGTGCTATTCATAGACATTTCGCTAGCCCGCGCTACGAGCGTGCTAAACTTGTCTCGGCTATCGACTGGTTACTTGGACAGGGTTCATACCTTATCATATCGCTAACACTGGTTTATGAATACGAAAAATGTTAGTTCGCTGATCATCCACCGGAAGCCCGCGCTAAGAAAGTCTATGAATACGGCCCTAAAGTTTAAATAAAATAATTTTATAATAATTCCATAGGTATGCTATAAAGAGAAACAAGCGTTTTTACAAATATGTTTACTTTCATTGAATATCACAAATAATTATTAAGAAACAATCGACACTAATAATTAGACTTCGTTGAATTGTCACACGCACCATACAATCAGATTGCCGATGTACGGTAGTATAAAGGTGGGCGACTTCCCGGTTTCGTAGTATAAGCACTTCATGTTAAGAGATGTGACCGATCCAAATAGATAGAGCAGCTACAGCTAATGTACACCTATGTAAGCAATTGTTTTTGCATTACTGTGGTTGGAATAGTCAAAGCTTAACATTTGTTCAGTGCAGACAAGAATTCAATCAAACATGCTACAATGAGAGTGTTTCTGTTCCAAATAATTGCCCTTACCCTTACCCCCGCAGCCAGTCTTGACCCGCTGGGAAACGTGGTTGGAATTATTATGCAGAACATTACGGCAAAATAATGGAGGTAATTGATGCATTGGATAGCACAGACGGTTCCACTGTTGCAGCTGTAAAATCATTACCTTCTGAACAGCTATTGGAAGATATTCTGTTCATTGATTCTGATTTTAAAATCGTGTCTAAAAGCATCACCCTGTTAGAGTCGTCTAAACTACAACTTTCAGAAGCCCTTAATATAGTGGATAAAGTGTCACAAACCGTTATCCAAAATAGCAATTCACTAATTTCATAAAAAGTTAAATGTAAGTTGAGAAACATTATTGCTAAAAATTCTGCCTATTCACAACTTGTATTATAAATGATGTACTTTCAGGTCACGACAAGACGTCTGAAGTTGGTGTACTAAAAAGTAGTGATTCCCGTTCTTCAGATATGCACTTATTACATCGTGTGATGTCGAATGTACATTTTCCCAAAATAAAAACTGTTTAAATGACTATCGGAGGAGGTTCACTTTGCAGTCGCTCAAATTGTACGTAACTCTTTAATGCAATGCACATATTCAAGGATGATGTGAGTATATTATATTAAATTTTAAGAGTTAATATATCTCACTACAAAATAATTGTGTATTTACATGTTTAGACATTTCTTACTTCAATGATCATTCATTATATTTCTTGAATGCAGGATACAAGTTTTATTGTAACCGCAGTATACTGCTCAGTGTTTACATCAGAAGCATACTCCATCCGTTGGACGTCCCCTTCTCATAGTCTATACCGCGTGCGCAGTAGTAAACCTTACAATTCTCGTGGCAATTCCACGAAGTCTACTAATAATGATGCATACAAAAAAAAGTATCCAGTTTACACTAATTTACAGTCACATCTCTTTGCTAGAGCCAAACAGTATTATTTTGAAAAAGGGCAGCATGTCCGAAAATAAAATACAATATAGGTACACGTCCTTTCCGTAGTTTGTGAAAGTAAATGATCGCCTAAGCCACATTTTCAAAGAAAAAGCTATTAAAGAGGGATATGGTTGCGTGTAGTTGTACTTACAGTATTATTGATTTTAGCTTTCTGAAGCAAAAGTCAAGAACATGAGAACTAATGAGCTGTCAATCATAACTTAAGAGTTTACTGCACCAAATGATATAGGCTACATATTTTGTTTACGTTATGTTTCTTCACCACACGATACTTTTAATAGGTTCGATTAATCGATTAAAATGCATTTGATTGGTTAATCGCATTTTAAAATTAGTCGGTTAATCGGTTCGATTAATCGATTAAGTCGACAGCTCTTCTTAAAAGTATAGCATGAAAGAGGATCATTGTTGCACAGTCTAGTATATACAGTCACGAAGCTCAATACGTAGGGAATATGCATCCATAGATAGTTGCTAACCACTAGGATCGCTACTATCGCCTCATCACATACAATGTGAAACAGTACCGTCACAGTCTATTGTTCCTAATACCCTCATCAACTCAAGCTTCGTGACTGTATATACTAGACTGTGATTGTAGCATGAAAGTGATTTCTCTCCTTAACATGCGTGCATTTTATTTAACGACGTTTACAACTTAGGAAACGACTGATAGATGTTGCCCAGAGTCCTCTTTGTGGGACAGGGCTTCTTAACGTGCCGTATAGCTATGATAGCTTCCCATATTTACTTCCCTTCCTGAGGAAATCATGCTAAGGATTTTACTGCCTTTAAAATTTATCGTCCTTGGCCGGATTTGAAGCAACGAACTCTTGTTTTCTCCGTTATCATTCACGTTTAATTGTCGTGATAAGCGTTTCTTGGTTTGTGAGAATCACGTTTATTCATTATTTTGAGTTTTCTTTAGTTCTCCCTCCCCCCGAAAAAAAATCTGATAGTTTATCTCATTACCCCTTGTTCTCACTAGCCTATTTGACAATAAACTCCATACAGCTTGTAAAGGATACAGAATTATCTTTATTATTTTTGTAAAAACTGTTATGAAGTATAAATTAAATTCATCATTGTGTACTTACAATTTATAATGTTCTGATTTAGCACTTTATGGCTGAAGGATTGGAGGCAAGTTGACTCTGTCGTTAAAGCGACAGACTGCTGACCGGAAGAGTCAGAGTGCAAGCCAATGTGAAGACAGGCTATTTCCAGAATGTCTCTGGGGTCCACTTAGCCTCCTATAAAATTAAGCACCGGAACTTTTTCCAGAGTGTAATATAGTCAGGTAGCTACATGACAGAGGGCCAAATTAAAAGTGAGCAGAGCTAATTTAAAGGTTAAGTAAACAAGACGTTTTAAAATATAATTAAATATACATTTTGTACAAACATTCACAACACAACGACTAAGTTATACTTCTTCTAGGACTATGTTCTCCATAAATGTGCTCCAGTTTTGTCAAATCCCTCTTACTCATTCTCCTTCTCCCACTCTCTCTCACCGTTTGTCATGGCAATTGATCTTTTTATCAGGGAAGAAAAATACTTTTGAATAGTTTATAATATGCCTAGTTTTAGAAAATTATGACCCATAACTTTTGTATGAATCTGAAGCATCCAATAGAACCGCAATGTTAGAAAAACCTGTTCAAAACTAAATATTGAGATTACAAAATTGAAGTGAGAATAATAGAAATAATTTGTAAAACAATTTGATTAGGAACATAAGCCGTAGGCCTATTATGTGTAGCCTATATCCATTTAAACTGCGAAGGCAAAGAATCATCGTAATGAATGAATGAATGAATCAATCAATCAATCAATCAATTAATCAATAATCAAGGGTAAGTAAAAGAGGATGGAAACTTAGAAGTTTACGCAAGTTTCGTGTCCTTTTAAGTAATTATGGAGTGAATGAAAGCAGTTATGTGGACTTCCAAGCCCATAAACCACTTGTATGAGTACTCCGGGATTTACTTACGGGACTTACATAATTTATTTTAGAAATTATTTATAGGAGGAAGGTTTTTCTAGATACAGAGAGGTGTTATTCCTCTTACCTCCCTATATTGACTTCTAAGCGTCATCTCTTATATTTCCGGCCGGTCTGAGTGGCGCAAGCGGTAGAGGCACGGAATCTATCAGTCTATCACTTGGTTCGAAGGGTTGTGGGTTCAAGTCCCGCTTCGGGCATGGGTGTTGTGTTTCGTATTAGTTTAAGAAAGAAAAAAACAAACATTCGTTGGGACTTACAGTCGTCGAGTTGTGAGCCCCGTCCTACTATATACAGTCGAGATTGGTTGTATCAGGTTCGTCTGACAAGCAAACATTCTGATGGGGCAGATAGAAAAGTTACATTTTTTCTTTCACTATATTAATAATGTCAGAAGAAGAGCTTATACAAATTTTAGTCACTCGACCGCAATTACGAGCCCGCCCAGAAAGTGAATTTCCCTTGGGCTGTTTACAGAAAAAAATTACATTTCAAGATTTATTGAAACAGATTAAGCAATTGTTGCTATTTATCAACATATCCCTCACTGAAATTGAGACATTGGCATACCATGGGATCAATGTTTGTATCCTTGTGTCGTAGAACTCAGCCGCCTGGGATCGGAACCAGCGTTTGACAGCCGTCTACACCTCTCTGTCGATCCCATGGTATGACAAATGTCTCAATTCCGGTGGGGAATATGTTGAAAAATAGCTCAACAATTGCTGTGTCTGTTCCAATAAATTTTTCCAATGAATTTGTGTTTACTTTCTGCTAACGGCTCCTGGCGAACTTATTTTTTTACGGCCTCTTAATTGAATCAGGAATTTGCAAAAGAGACCAAGTCCGAATAAGTAAATTTTAAGAAAACAACAAAAAACGTTTTGTATGGATCTGGATGTATAACAGTCCAAACATGTTGATACACAATTTAAATGTGTACATTCTATAGGACTTGGTTCCATGAGAAGTAATCTAGTAAGAGTGTATGGAGAGCCAGAAACGGGTATAAATTCAATTTGCAAAAAATATGGACTTGGTCTCTTTTGACATTATTAATATGGTGAAAGAAATTTTTTTTAATTTTTTGTCTGCTCCCATCGGAATGTTTGCTTGTGAGTTGTGAAATACGAAAGAAATTAAATGACGTAATTCTTATTGGTTAAAAATATGAAGTGTCCGTGTACACGACTAAAGGTGGCAGGAAGTCCTATTAGGCCTATGCATTTATGGACCTTTTCACTAAAGGCATAATCCATGCTTTGGCTGCCCTTTGCCCCTGAAAAGACGCGATACTAAATTTTTAGGAGACTCAATGAAGTCGAAAGCCATTCTGGAAGTTATTAGAATAAAATTCTCACTCTCACCTGGTTTCTTGCATTTCGTAATGTGTTGCCCTATCGTATGAGCTAACTCGATTCTAGTTAGTAGTTTACTATGATGATATCCTAGTACAGCGATGCAGAACTGCGCTCCAATTGTAGCATACGTCACTATGTCATTCATTCCTTCCCTTAAGGCCACGCGTCATCCACATGACAAGGTACAGAAGACTTGTATTCACTGTCTAGGGGTGGAATTTGAAGCAATATCGTTCGGAAAATACTAGTTTAAAGAGCAATGGGGAAAATGAATACTTCTGTATTCAAAATAATCACAAAGCACGTCTCATTTGTGAACAGTTTATTGTTATAATTATTGTGGTCGGAGATACTTTCATTTTTTCCGTAAGCACGAGTTTGTTGCAATCCACCACATAGTTATAGACGAGTCACGGAGAAGTCATTCAACGCCGGTGGACCGTGGAAAGGAAATCAATGCTTTCCCCAGGGGCGTATTTTGCGGACTACCGGGGCTACCGGCGGTAGCCCAAGGAAATTACAAAAGAAAAAGTTTATAATATAACATAATGTAATAATTTTGTATTATTAGTTTTACCATAGTAATTAAAATTAAAGTAATGTTAGATTTATATGCGCTCTCTGCTCCCGAAAAGAAACAAGTTGTCAAGGCGGCATCGCTGGAGAAACCGCTTGCTACGTGAGGTAGCCTGTGACCGTTTCGCTCACGCTGTCCTTCGCACAACTGCCCGTGCCCCCCGCTCCCTTCTGTTTCCATCGTGCACTGTAGGCCGGGCGAGTTGCCGCTCTCGTGATCGGTTTCTTCGCAGGCGCGAAGCTGCAATACGCTTAGTACGCTAGCAATTGAATGTGATTGTGTTCTTGCAGTGCATTATTTTAAATCTGTGATTTGTTCGAGTGTCTAAGAGTTATATTAATTGTGAATTATTAAGTTTTTAATTTCCCAATTAAGTGATATTGTGAAAAATATGGCAGAACAAGTTTCTGGAGAGGTTTGTGTTGAAAATTACTGTGTAATAGAAGGTTTATTAAAAGTGCCTTTTAACCGTCGTACATAACAACGAGAAAGTTGAAATTGTGAAAATGGAAAGACCAACTCCTGAGTTAAATTTGGACGTAAAAGAAAAACAGCGAGAGTACACACGCCATTTCACTTCAACATCATATGGTAAGTGGAATTGGTTGTGTGGTACTTCTAAACTGTCTAAACTATTTTGCTGGCCATGTTTGTTATTTAGCCGCGAAACTAATGTGTGGTCAAAAGAGGGGTTTTCTAATATGAACTCCCTTCGAACGGCAGTCCTAGAATACGACAAATCAAAAGCTCATATTTGTAGTAGCATGAACTTTGCAAACTTTGGGAAGACAAGAATTGATTTACAGCTACATAAGCGAAAAGCTCTACACATCAACCAACACAATGCTCATGTGAAAAAAAAAAATCGGGAAATTTTACTGCATCTTATTAACGCAGTCTGCTTTCTAGGAAAACAAGAATTGGCTTTTCGGGGTCATAACGAGAGTGTGGAATCAGACAATATAGGAAATTATATTGAATATTTAAGTTCCTTAAGTGAATTTGACTATTTACCGGCCAATCATCTTGAGAGTTCAACAGTATTTCGTGGTACTTCTCTCGCAATTCAGAATGACTTAATATTTGCTATAAGTGGGGTTATGATAAAGAACATAAAACCTTTTGTGGCCATTGTTGTTGATGAAACAAGTTACTGCTCTAATCAGAGTCAATTGTCCACTGTTTTAAGATACGTCGACAGTACTGCCAATGTTCAAGAACGGTTTATAGGATTCACAAATTTCAGTTCGGACAAAACTGCTGCTGCTTTGTTTCAGCATGTGGAAGGTGTTATAGCAGAATACAATGTCGGCAATAAGTTAATTGCACAGACATACGATGGTGCTTCAGTTATGGCGGGAAATATTAATGGCTTAAAAATAAAAGTTCAAGAAAAGTATCCTCAAGCACTATTTGTCCATTGTTACAGCCATGTTCTCAATTTAGTTTTGCAACAAACTACTTCATCCATTCCAGAATGCCGCATTTTTTCAAAACACTGTCGGGTTTAGCTGCATTTTTCTCATCATCTCCTAAAAGATCAGAACACTCAAGGAATTTATGAACAAGAAACTCCCAAAAGTAGCACCAACTAGAATGAATTTTACATCTCGGCTTGTAAATACAGTAAAGGAATACAGAGAAAAACGGACTGCTTTCTTTAAAAATATCATTTGTAATGACTCTGAAGAAAACTGGGATGATGCTGTAAATGTGCAGGCTCAAGGATATTTGAATTTTTTCACACAGTTTCAGAATATATTTCTTCTTGAAGTCTATGCTAGAGTGTTCGCACATACAGATGTGCTCTACAATATTCTTCAGACAAAAAATCTAGACATAGCATACTACTTGCAAGAGGTATCAAAGTTAAAAAAAAAAAACTATATCCGAGTTCAGACGTAGTGGGTTTCCGTCCATATGGAGTAATATGGAAAATGAAAATCCTTCAGCCAATACAATGGAACCACCATTAAAGCGAAGAAAAGGAGTTGATGAATTGAAATACAGGCAGCTGTACTACAGCATACTAGATCGTATGCACATGGAAATTACTGACAGATTTTCTGATTATGTAAAGTTTCAGTTCACACATCTTCTAGATTCTCAAAAATTTTCTGCTTATAGAGAAAACTTCCCGAATGAGGCACTAAACAAATTATTTCAGTCCTATAACAGTCACTTTGATCAAGTACGTTTGAAAAATGAATTAAGTGTAATATATTCAGCGGAAGTCTTTGATTTTTCGAACAAACCTATCCATGAAATATTATCTGCCATATATGAAAACCAGCTGAACCAAGTTATTCCTGAAGTCCTTAAATTGGCAACATTAATTGTGACAATACCAGCAGCTACGTCAGCATCGGTAGAAAGAACATTTTCTGCGTTGAAGAGAATAAAATCCTACTGTAGATCAGCTCATACACAAGAACGTTTATCCGGCTTGGCACTAATATCCATTGAAAAGTCATTTCTACAGAAACTTTGAAAGTGGCCCAACTGTAATTTCAAGGACGAAGTCATCAACGTATTTTCGTCCCAATCAAGACGTCTGGAATTCACATAAATATGTAAGGAATTTTATTATAGGGATTTTAAAATATATTTTGTGTAATAATAGGGTCAGTGGTAGCCCAAACCCTTTAACCAGTATACGCCACTGGCTTTCCCCATGCTTCCACCCCTATCTCTGTGAACTCTGCATCCCTGTCCTAGTACCTATAGTTACATGTTTTATTTAAGAATTGTCTTTTAATTGACTATGAAAATATATGTATGTCCAACTCTTTTTCTTATCATATAGCTCTATGTCACAAAAAGGGTTGTGCCACCTGAAACTCATAATAATCGCACGTCCTGAACATTAGTTACTCACATTAACAAAAACTAGTGGTAGTACCATCTGCCAGTTCACTCACATGCCCTGGATCTTCTAATATTATACGAGTAAAAGGAAGATTGTTATCCTGTAATTTTCATGTAGGTCGGTTCTTGTATACTTGTTCCGTCCTCATTCAGTGACTCATGGCTCCCTTTAAGAAAGGATTCTGGCTTAAAAAACTGTATAAATTTCGTTTCTGACCTCTCGCCAAAGAAAGGAACAACTATTAATGACTGATCAAGCTTACATGTACAACAGTCTTCAGAATTTGTATCCCCTCCTCGACTTACCTCTCGAGCAGGTTATGAACAGAGTAGGTGTTGTAAGCAAGGTGTAAGTGGCCGATGTACTTTTTCTTCATCTGGATGTTGGTTCAAAGACCGATTCTTATGAGTTATGTCTTCGGTTTCTAGAAGAGGGTGAGTCAGTGCTCTGACTGGTTATTTACCTCATGGGTCCAGTGATCGAATTAAGTGTAGTGCATTCCATTCGCCCGAGCAGACTAGCCTTTTTCTCGGTTCTTTAACCTACGCTCTTCCAAGACAGCCGGAGGGGTACAGAGCTCGCTGTGATTCCATATTTTAAAGTGGATATAATTAATATGCTGATAGTTTATGCAATAAATGTTAGTAGGTCTATTATTTATACGTAAATAAAGAAACCATAGGGTCTCATTCATTGAAAGGCACTTTCTGTGGTTATATGAAAATATAACGATCGAATCAGCTATATTAATGACTAGAGGAACGTGTCCTTGCACACGCTAGTCAGGCTCACAAAAAAAGCAGGGAGTGTACATTTTCAATTCTTCATGACCTCAGCACTGGAAGGAAGTAATGTGACCAGAACCTCGCTCTGGCAGCTTTTTATCCTCAGGGTAGACCTGGAGCCGTTCTGGAAGTTAGACGGGATGAAAAATCTCACCTTCACTTGAGTTTGAACTCTGGCTTTTCCAGTCTCATCTGTCTGGCTCCAAAATTATTGTACAGCTACGTGTGGGTCACAATAATGAGTATCTATTGATAAAGAAACGTCTTGCGCCTTAGCGTCGTGGTCTAAGGCGTCATGTCCACACCTGTGGAGTAACGGTTAGCGCGTCTAGCCGGGAAACCAGGTGGCTCGGGTTCGATTCCCGGTCGGGGCAAGTTACCTGGTTGAGGTTTTTCCGGGGTTTTCCCTCAACCCAATATGAGCAAATGCTGGGTAACTTTCGCTGTTGGACCCCGGACTCATTTCATCGACATTATCACCTTCATCTAATTTAGACGCGAAATAATCTAAGATATTGATAAAGCGTCGAAAATAACCTATTAAAATAAAAAAACTAAGGCGTCATGCCTGGACTCTCGTTACGGAATGAACGCCGGTTCGAGTCCTCATGGGGAAGGAGTTTTCTCATGAAATTTCGGTCCACAATTAAAAGACTAATGATTATGCTACCTTTGCACGGTCAAAATACCGCGGCCCTTCAAAATTAATCAGTGGGCAGGTTATATTTCAGCCAGTGTATGGGACTTGTGCCCACCCAGTACCGTGATGAATTTGGGGAGCTACGATAGGTGGCGAACACTCGGTTTTGTAAACCAGCTATACCGATTGGGGGGGGGGGCGGAATCATAGTGCTAACCACACGATACCACCGTACTGGTTGGATGATATCTTTCATCTCTGCTGAGCCATATGGACGTAAGACCAGCAATTGGCTTATCGTCTTTAGTCCTCTATGGGCCAGTTATTATATGTTATTGCACTAAAGAAATACCCTTTGCCCCCTACGCTGGAGACACGGTCTCTTATTCCGGTGAGTCCAAGTGAAATTTGTAACAGACAAATTTGAGATATGCAAATCTAGTCTTTCAGGTAAAGCTCCCTGTAAAGCATATTTGAATAATTTCAAGGGAAAAATTGTTCCGGGGCCGGGTATCGATCCCGGAACAATTTTTCCCTTGAAATTATTCAAATTTGAGATAGTTTTTCCCAGATTAGAACCAAAGGAACGTTCGCTCCACGCAGCAAGCAATTTCAGAATCCGTTCAGTTGTCTCAGTATTCCGGTAGCCACAACGATGTTGGCGACTCTGTTAATGAAGAAGCTGACTTGGTTCAGAGTGAGAGGAAATGCTTAATAGACGAAAACGTTGAATTTCAGTCTATACGGAAAGTAGAGATTTTTTAATCTTCATACAGTATATAAAATCAAGTACTGAGTCTTTCACCCGTTCCGAAACTAAGGAATATATTACTAAAAACAGTTTCGCTGTCTTCCTAGGCCTATCTCGTAACCCTATTGGCTCCTAAAAAATTGCTTGCCACTTTGGCGTTCAACGATCACTCTCTCACATTTAGTTTGCTTTATTCTAGTACTTTTTTGAATTCTTCTCTGATGTTATTGCTTCCTGCTGTTTACTTCTATTGCAGATCTCTAGACATCTCAATTCAATTGGTTCAGTGCTGTTCCTGTCAACATCTCATAACCCAGGATCATGTTTTGATATTACAGTCTGCAATCTTTGTTGTATGTCTGGCGCTGAATACGGTTGCATAATGAACGCACGCCGCCATGTTCGGAAATCATGACGTAAGGAAAGAACTAAATGTGTGCTTAAACATATATACAGTATGAGTGATTGGCTGATTGCCAACATAAGTCGAATAATCATGTCAAAAGATTTTGTCCGAATGTGAGGATTTATCATACAGGTCTACAAGTCCGGACGACTGCGAAATACATATAACACCGGAAATAAGAACTCATAGCTAATGGAAATTTGATAGGGTTACTCATCTTTGAATTCTAGAAGAAAAATGAGGAGAAGGATAGGAAGAAAAAGAAATTATCTAGTTCTACCTCTTTGTGTCGATGGTTAGGAAGATGGGTTCTCCTAATTGCATTTATATTATTTGTTACTCCAAGTACAAGAGGAACTTCACTCTGTATTGAATTCACACCCTTTACAGGCGACGTGAAGTCTCAAAGTTTTCCACTACGAGTCTTGAGGGATGAAGAAAATAAACGCGCGCCGGTGTGTTCCTAAAGACGTACGCCGCCAGTTCGTCTGCACCTGCTCACCCAAATAAAGTAGAATCACCTGCCTTTCAGAAGCGTGCATCTGACTCGCCAGCTGAAGCAGCTCCAGCTTTTGGTCCATCATACATCATGACTTCATGAGCATCTGTCTCAGCCGGCGGAGCCACAAACAGTGTTGTCCCTTCTAGATATCTTTCTCCACTTCCGCTACTTTAGACAGTTTTTATGCCAGAACTCGTTTACCTATTTAATTATTCTAGCACCTTCTTGTACTGGATATTTTGTTCTCATATTTATTTTCTTCGCTAAAATGACTAAATACCTCACGATCCCGCTACATGACGCGCTGTTAATCGAAGGGCATGGGCGTCGACTTTCTGCTCGGGAGACTCAGTTCCAGGTGAAATTTGTATTAATGTTTTAGGATGATTTCTCTGTGTTCTTCTGTTTCACTCGTCATTTCTTCATAACTCGCAATCATTCTTACTAGGTACAGGTGCAGAAAACGAAAGAGAACTGCACCATATCATCTTCCCAAGACATCGTTTCCTTGGAATTTTTAGGGAAGTCATTTCACAAAGCAAGTAACAATCATAAGTAGAGCCTGGACGTTTAGCCAATTATTTTGGTTAAAATAGGCAGGCACATAGGCACTAAAAATAGTAAAAATAGGCAGTGAAATAGGCATTTATTAATCATGGAAACGGACAAAAAATAGACTAATATTTAATAAATTATCCTATACGGTACTCACTTTCCTTGGTTACATGTCTCAACAGAATGCTTTTTAAGTTGTCAACTATCATAGTGAGCCGCCTGTCAGGGAGAACGTTTTTCATGGTGGAAAAAGATCTTTCTACTTCTACTGAAGTGATTGGAGCAAACTTAAAAGAGACTATACCTTTCTGTCTACTTTCTTTCAGAGATCGGTGAAAACCGACTGTGTATTGTCTCAAAAAGAGGGGTGTGAGAAGGGATTAGAAACTTCAAAGTACGCGTGACTTGTGCGTGCAAGCGACAACAGTAACGGGACATGGAGACTTACTTTGAATACTTCCCTCATCCTCTTTCTTTCGCTGGTAAACCCCGAAGTGACCTGAACACTGAGGGTTATACCGTTCAGATATCTTTGTTAAGTGACATAAAGACGGAATCGGTAGCGGAGAAACGTTTACGACTTCTTGGAAACATATGTATTGCTGGAGAATAAAATTTTCAGCAAGTATTTGTGTGAGGTGAATATATACTTTTAATTTGTATAACCGTTTTTGTTTTTTTTTTGTTTTTTTTTTAATATAATTTATGTGCGGTTTATTTTTAAATGTATTAAAAATATGGAAAATGTACAATAACGACATAAAAAGGCGTAAAAAAAGGCATTCAACCTTAAAATAGGCAACGGGAGCTAAAATAGGAAAAAAGGCAAAATAAAAATTGGGCATATCATCCCCAAATGTGTGGAAACGTGTTTATCTCTAATAGCTCTTTCATAGGCCTACATACATTGAGCTTAAAAAAGGCATTTTGCCTAACATCCGGGCTCTGATCATAAGAATCCTCAGACTTAACGCTTCCGATTGAGTTTCAGATAAGAAAAAAATTACTACTATGCCGAAAACAGTCAATTATGTCATTGTATTGTACCGTTTGTATTGTAAGAGTTAGATATATGAAATCAGTTTTTAACGACGTTGTTTCAAATGTGACGTTATCTAGCATCATTAGAATTGCTGATAATGACAGAGAAATGATTCTGAGGCTTGATCATGGATTTCTTTAAATTCCTCTTACAGTTGAAAAAAAAAACTAGAAGAAAACCAAACCAGGTACTTAGCTCAAGCGGATTTCTAAACCACGCCCGATAGCGGACTCGAACACTATCCCTTACGCTAACCTCTAGACCACGTCGGTCGTCACATCCAAGAACACTCGTATGGTATCTTAGTAGTGTTTGTGCTTTTCTAAAATCGTTCTCAACGCAATACTGAAAACAACCATAAGTATTCCGATTTTCTCCTCTTACGCAGCCATTTTATTCGATACGAGAGGCAAAGTGCTAGAGGTATGCCATGAATTGGAATTAATACTGACATACTTTTATAGAAACTATTATAAATTGGTTATAAGAAACGGAATTTGAGTAACTCTGAAAATATGTCACTAACGTAATCAGTGAGCTTCAATTATTTTAAATATATAGCGCTTAAAAGTTATAATTCCTGGTATATTATGTTGCACAAGAATTTTATTCCTTGGTTCATATATTTTATTTCTATAAAGTCACATTTGGCAATACAAAAGATACAAAAACACAAGTCGTTGGGAATCAGAGTAAACAAACGACTATAGAAGAATAAAATGAGCCACTAAAGTTTACAAAGTTGTCCCACAGTAGAGCCTACGACGTGATATGATCATGTTTAGTATATCGCTTTCTATGACGCCAACGTAATGACATTTTGTTACATCAGCTGTAGTCCTGGCTGTTATAAATTGTGATTCAATTTGTGCGAAAAATAACAATCCTCCTGGGGCTTTTTCGTTCTTCAGGTTGACGTAAACAAAATGAAATACTAACTGTGGAAAGTAAAAATACCATTGGGTTTTGCACAATTGCCACAAGACGAATGAATATATATACACGACTGAATAATTCATGATCTTCACGGAGTGCTGTATCAGTCAGTACAGAAGGCATTTAAAGGGAGAGCAAATGAACGATGAAGTATTTGAAAAATAGCCCTGGAAATAAAGACGAGAAACGATTAATCGAAGAACCGCCTGAAAGGAAACCGAAAAAAAAATTGGTAACATTTAGCACGAATCCATTCATCCACCTATTCGCCTATCGACCGACCTACCTACCACCTACTTACCAACCATTCATTCATCCATCTACCCACCCACCTACCTACCTAATTAATTACACATTTTATGATGTTCATGACTCCTGTGATATTTAGTTCACATGTGGGATTTTCTTCAACCTGACACTAGGTGGACTCTCGTTACTCGAGGACATATGATATCGCAATGATGAAATACCCATGCCTGTAGCGACGTTCGAACTCTTGACCACGATTTCTGCACAACGTTATCGCTGCACACTTTAACAGTTGTACATACTGGATCCCTGTTTAATACGACTTTACATGGAGCATATTCCCATGAAAAAAAAATTGCTTAATGTTGTTTCGTAGGAAGACAACCTAGGGAGACGTTTTTAAGGATGAAATGAAAATAGTCTGACAATTGAGGACCTAATATTCTAAATGGCTAAGTGCCAAAAACAACTTTCTGAGATACTGATGAAAAACACACTGCGAAATGCATGTTGAGATATCTACAACACCGTCTTTTGGCGCACGAATGAGTCACTTTCAACTGAGCTACTGACTGTAAATTTAATTTCTTTTCTAAATGAATTTATTTTTAATTTCTTCAAAGATAATAACTTGTATGGAGTTTGTGTTACAGAGTGTGTATTCGTAATAATGTTATTTTGAGTTTATATCAAATGTAAAGGAATCTTTAAATAGTTTTGTTTTATAAGAATATATAGGCTACATTCTATACTATTTTATAATTAAATAAAAAGCAAAGAAATCAACAGTTATTGTGAATTTTAAATAGGTTTCATGGTAATAAAGTTCGAGTTAACGAGGTTATGGCGTAATAAAGATTGTTGAACTAAATAATTTGTGTATAATTATTTCGTTGAATACTTTATGTTATGAAATACAGTAATTTGATCGAAACGTATCTGATGAGAAGTTTTTCTTTACAGTCTCCCCTCGCAAGTCGTACGGAGTGATGACAAAAACAATTTAATATGATATTCTAATATGGATGTTCCTCCCTTAGATTAAATAAAATGAAATTTAAAAAATTGACACTCAGCACATTTAAAATGTTAGGTCTTGAATTGACGAAAATATAACAATGTAACTCTCAGACTTCACATAGTATTTGGAAACAATGCATTAGAACCGAAAGAGGCTATCAATTTTTCGATGGAAGACCGTCTTGTACAGATACGATGATTTCGGTTTGGTTTTGCTAAAATATACTAGGGCAAGCACTGTAACTCAGTAGACTAGAAAGCACAAATAAACCAGAAAGCAGATAGGCCCTAGTTGGGAAAGGAAATACGCGGAGAGCAAGCCTTTATAAAATGCCCCTCCTTTATAATTCGCATTGTGAAGAGAATGCTGGCATACACTAAGTGCCACCTGTCTGGTAGTTAACAGCCACAAGACATTGCATACACTATACACGTTCGGAAAAAAAAAAAATGGCTGATTCTCCTAACCACTGGGAGGCAAATAATGGAACAACTGGGGATGTCGAGTTTTCTTAACATGAAATGGTTTTATAGTTTTTCTATTAACATCAACATAATGCTAATTGCAATAAGGCTTAAAAATCATCATTTAGGCTTAGAAAAATGATGAACCTATTCTGCAAGGAAATAGCTGAAAAATATTTTATTAAAAATAATAAATTTCACGCCATTTTCGATTATGTTATCAATCATACTTCGTCTTATATACGATATTATATATTTAAATATACAGGGTTATCCGTTTGGCTATGGATATAATAAAAACACCGTAAAACATTTACTACTGAACTTTATTTGTTGAAATTTGTGCATACAACACTGAAAGAGCTCAACATTACCTCCATTGCTCACCCTCCACAACTCATAACGGTGATGTAATTCAGCCCATGTCCGTTGTAACATAAGAGGGGTGATTTGTTTAAAAGCTTGAGTAATTTTTGCTCTCAGTTCATTAATGTTCCTGGGCTTCTGTGAATAGACGATGTCTTTAACAATCTTTACTGGGTGTTCATTTCAAAGTGTGTCATGACGTCACTGTTGTGAGTCAGCGATTTGAAGCGAATTTCAGCTTTTATGTCAGAGAAGTTGCCTATTAATCAAGGCGTTCAATCTGAACATGAGAACAGATGGCGGTCTGTACGGTCTGTGTGCTACCATAACCTCTTTCGAACTGTGTTTTGCGCGGGAAAGTCGTACGCAGGGTATTTGTTATCATCGGTTGCTACGGCAACATTCCACAACACAAATCAAATGCTCCGTGTCCATGTTGACCGTCGACGTTAATGTCAACAAATACGTAAGTAATCGTCTTAACTCTCTCGCCATATCCCGACAGTAAGAAAAAAACTCACTTCAGTACGTGTTTCCAAACAGTTCACATTCCTGCCACTACCGGCGTTACCGCACGTATCGGTACATATTTCCAGAGTTCGTCAGAGTCCGTGGGTATCCACGGACTCTGCGTACTTCAAAATGAACGCCGTACTTGCTAGGCAACTTCTCTCGCAATTAGGTAATACGCCTCTGCGGAAGTGTAGGAAGATTGAATTCTCTAAGCTCATCGGCTAGCCACATGACGGTATACAGCGAGCCATGACACACTTTGAACTGAACACGCATTAGTACTTATACGTATGTAAAGTGGTGCGAATCCGATCAAAATTTTCAGTTTTTTGTAGATATTAACAATATAGATTTGTTACAACATAATGCAAATTTAAATTTAATTTCATTGAACCTTGAGGGTGATATGTCCATGATTTAATTTTGTTCATAATTATTATTTATTTTATTTTTAAACATTTAATTGTTGATCGGTTTCACCTCTCATGTTGGGGTGAATCCGATCACATATTTATTTTCTTTATTCTATCGGATTCAGACTGTCAATGGGTGAAACCAACCACAGTTTTAAGTTTTAAAAAAACCTGTCCATAAAATGAATCAAATTTTATTACAGTTTCTGTTTTAACAAACGTATTATAAGATGTGTACAGTGTCCTACAAATTGTCTCAAATAAACGACAGCATTACAAAAACAATTTCTATCTTAAGCTAGCTGCATTGATACACATTTTCAAACAATGTGACTTACTATTCAATGTCATAATCATTAATATTATTGAAAATATATGTACCACGCCTTCCATGCTCTGGCACAACCTTCCGTACAATTTGTTTTTTTTTTCTACTTCAATAGCATCCTCAATTTCTGGAAAGACAAAATACACACTGCTTTCAGCAACTTTCTTTCTTAAAAAAGTCATATGTGTACACTGTCAATTCTACCAATAAAAAATCGAATCCGCTTTTTTGTTGGGAATTTTACAATGGCAAAATCATTTTTATTTAGTTCTTCATTCCTTTTTTCATTTTCTATGCCACTTCCATTATGTTCACGTCCATTTTGTTTCTTTTTTCCTTTAACTTTTTCTTCGCCGTCATTTTCATCATCTTCGTCGTCTTCTGCTTCTTTTTCATTGTCGGATAACGTGGAAATAGAAACTAAATCCTGAGAAACTCCATATTTCCCGTCCTCATCACTGTCATCACTTCCAACAATGTCTCTTGCCACAATTCCTTTGCCCGGAGTTAGGGGCAAGCGTTTTGCTCGACGAGGTGTTATATTTGATGATTCACCAAAACGGGCCTTTTTCAGTTGCATTTCAAATGCTGATGTCCAAGATCCTTCGGAATTATTGTCACCTGTGTCTTCTTCAGGAATCTGCGAAATGGCTTTATTCGGACATAATGAAACTATTCCTGCCTTCCTGAATCCAGACACGACATTGGTTTGAATATTCATGCCTATTTTTTCAAAGGCACCCTTCAGTAAACTTGGAAGTTCAGATTTCGGTACCACGCCCCTGTTTTTTGATTTCCAGTCAACAACTTTCTTGTACACCCGCATGATCGGATTCACCCTACAAAATTGTAACATTGTGATTATTAATATGTAGCATCAAAATGACATTAGCTATGCGCATGCAAATTAATATTAGTACTAAAGAACCTTGTTAGAAAGTAAAAATATCATGACTTACCAATTTAACAACAGTGGTAAATTACAACAGGAGAAGTTATATTAAACACCACCTTCTTCTACGAACGCCACAAATATTATAGCCTAAACGTCTGTTGAGAATAAAATCTATTGACATCGCGCGCATAACTGGCCATTGTTGTAGCTCAATTACACAAGAAAAAGAAACATGAGTCGGCCTGGTGATTATTGTTATAGTGAAACGCGCACGCTCCCCATTGTTGAAACACATGCATATGATCGGTTTCAAACCATATGGTCGGAATCACCCCATTTTACGGTACATTAAAATTATACGTTATATTTTTCACACTTATCTGAATTTTCCCAGTGGTCTTGCACTAACACGTTGGCCCTTGAAGCCCAGATACGCGGCCTCAAACCCCTGTCGAAGCCGATGTATTTTAGTCTACTTCGGGCGAGAAATAAAGCTGGAAGGGCCTCAAATGTATGTCACATAAAAGAATCCTGGCCCTGGCAGGGGACTCAAGACAAAATTTTCTGTTTCGACTATTCACATTTCATTTTGACTTTTGAATAGACTAAGCTCTGCAGTTTAGAGCGTAATTAAATGTACAACCATAGCTGTTAATCCTTACGACAGAGCTCTCAAAATGGTTATTTTCAAGATAAACATGGTTCTTTAGCCTATTCCATTCGCAGCCGTATAAAGATTGCGGACTATCGTGACATGTAATATAGTGGGTGCCCGACCATACGATGAGCACGTTACAAGGACGCTTTTCACTAGTAGTTAATTGCTGTGCTATTTATAATTATTGCCTTTTCTTTTGTTACAGGTGAGTATCCACATCTCTTTCACGGATACGAGTGTTCACATACTGCTGTTGGTGAGCTCTTATTTTTCCTATTTTGGAAATAGAGATTTGATTGATATACAGGGACATCATTTTATTTTTACTTCAACTTTTATTGTACCTGAGTTTTTGAATGTACTTCACTCCCATCCCTTCTACTAACGAAGTTCCAATTGTCCTCCACACAGAACCAAGGCCGCAGTACTTAGTGATTATAGTACGTTTCAGAAATATGTTCGCGTTTTTCAGTGACGAAAACTTCCAATATTAAATCATATTTTCGCACAGGTACTGTCGTCCGTTTGTCTACGTCGCATCCCGATTTCCCCCACCTGCTTCTGCTCGCTGCACTGTAAAGACTAGTGGCTGGGCTTTCTTAGCTCTTTTCTGAAAACATTAATTTCTGTTAGAAATTAATTGGACTCTACGTAATATTATGCAACTGTTTAAAATAACTTAAATAAAAGGGCCTCGTTAATTAATTAACTATCCCCCCCTTTCTACGATCCTGCGACATAACCACTTGGACGGACAGTAGATAGCATGCCTGAGTAATTTTATCTGTGCGGGTCGGGCAGAAGTGAAGAGTGAATTTACAGTACGTAAGGTACTCTTTTATAGAGTAGGTACAGAATTATTTCAGCGTGAGTTACTATGTATGAAGGACGAAACTGGTAATTGGAATTAGATGCAATAGTCTATAGTGCGACAATAGGCACAAAAGAACTGAAGCCTGTATCGAAATGAACGGCCACCATTTTCAAAAATGTGTTTAAATATCCATATTACGATTATTTTTCATTTTAACTTCATTCTCTATATCGTACGCTAATGTGCTGTAGACAGTATAATATACACTGCATAATGAATACGTTCGCATGGATAACTCAGTTCGTGAGTAAAAACACTTATTGTTAATACAGTACTGTATTTTGATTAAACAAAATCTAATGAAAATTATCACACTCAAAATCGCGATATTTTCTACTTTACGTAAATGGATGAACTACGTTTCTTCCCTTCTGTACCTAGTAAAGTGATTTGTTTGTATTTTACGCCAGTGTCATCGAACTCCAGTCGTGGAAGGAGGTAGCAAACGGTGTTTCTGGGTCTCAATCATTAATCCAAAGGTATAGCCAGGTTAATATTAAAAATGATAGTAAAAATAAAATGATGTCCCTGTACGTCGACATCTCTGGCGATTCATCTGCGTATCAGATTGGGAACAAATCCAAGAACGGTAATCATCATTTTCTATCTGTAATATCGTCGTTGTTCCTGCAATAACTCCTATGTGCAAAATATAAAAGTTTTCAGTAGGAAGGAAAAACACATTCATTCATCCTATAGCAGCCGTACATAGGAGACTGTGAATTCTTACATTTTCGAAACAAAGAAATATAATTACATACAGGAGACTTTATTATTTGCTGTAGGCCTATCACTATTTAAGTTATTTAATATGGCAAAAATCTGAAAATCGATAAATATGTCACATAGGAGTTATTGCAGGAACGACGACGATATACTGTATTATAAACTGCTATTTGTATGTATGTATTTATTATATTATAATAATGCAATATTAAGTCTAGTACTTATTTAGCTATGTAAAAGCGAGAGATTCCGTAATGACGTGACTGAAGGCCGTTAACTGTCCCTCAAATCATAAGATCATTAAGAAATCAAGTCTCTTTGGGTATTATAAAAAAATGTCTGTGTGTCATTCAGGAAACTACAGTTTTCATTCATATTTCGATGCATAGTTAAATAATTTTTTTATTGTATATTTTTTTAAATGATGGTTGAAAAGAACGGGCTATTAATGGGATTATCCTTGGTGACATGATAAAAGAAATAAGTAGTGAAATGCTTGAAACACACCATGAAACAGCATGTCACTTTCATTCACCGATTTTTTTAATCTGAGATCATGCCCGATCCATCTATTACTGCATTCTTCTAAACTTCCTGAGAACCTCATTTCTTGCCACTGAATTCTAGTTTTATCTTCTTTTCATAATCGATATTTCGTAGACGTACAATAAAAACATGTGCTGCCATACCTTTATCAAATATTTATTGAGTTTTTTCCCAATGTCAAATTAAGGTTTGTTTGATACGTAGTATACCGCAAATACCTCGATATTTATGCAGTTTTTCTGAGACATTTTTGTCGCTTATATACAGTATATATGTCACTATCTTTATAGGCCTATTGGAAGTGAAATCCCTGTTACGGATTTATTTTATACAACAATATTCGTTCATTAATTGTAGGCTATTGGTTTTCTTTAAAGATATGTTCTGTGATCCAGTTTGTACATTGACAACGTTAAATAAACGCGGTTTTGTGTTGTACGTGGCGCGGCGGCAGACAACGCCCGCATCTGCTTGGCGCCACGATGCTGGTCCTGGTTGTTGTCTTACAGACAGGTGGCACTGTGGCTGCCGACAGGTGGTTGCCGCTGCCACGAGGTCTACGATCACAAAAACACTTCTCTCTGTTCTTCGGAAACGAGAAGCTGTGATTCTCACTGCGTCTGCGCGCAGTTGTTCAACCTTTGAACTAAATGAAAAATAAAATGCAGCACCATAATCTCTACGGAATCAGCCATGAGGTCGCCGGCCGGCCGGTTCTCCTATATAAAAAGCAGAGGAGTGTAATAATAAAATGTGCTCACTCAACATATGCTTCTAATAACAGTGAGAAGCAGGAGAGGGGTGCAGGTCTAAATGGTCCGTGCACGCGATCCTTACCCTTCCTTGCTCCTCCGTTCCCAAACTTTTTTTTTCCTATCTTTTTTTTTGTGACGTTTAGTTTCACCACCAGTAACACTTCCTGACCGTCTGATTTACGATAAAAACTCTCGATACGCGTATGATGAGAGTATATAAGACACTTATTTTTTATAGATTGACCTTTGTGCTTTATGATTGAGAAACTTGGTTGTTGAAACTAAGACACGAGACCACGGAAATAAAAGAACAAAGTATACAGTATACTTAGGCGAATAAAGTGATGGGGCAATAGCTGATGGAATTCTTTAGCCTACATTTACTTTTCTCACCTTGGAAAACTGTTAGTCGAATGTCTAGAGCAGCATTGCACTTCTTACTTAGGCAGTCACTAGCACTGTAGTAATATTACCGCCAGTGTTGCCAACACATAAATTGTCTACCCGTCAGTATAACACCTGGAAATCCGACAGAATCCGTCAAAATTAAAAAAAAAAAAAAGACCCAATATATATAAAGCAAATTTTAACACAACTTACTTACCAATCCTGATTAAAATAATAATTCGTCAACATCTAACTTAATTACGAGGAAATCTGAAACAGGGGATTCTTAAACATAATACCGAAAAGGCAGGGCTGTTCAAATAAAAAGCAAAATCTTCCAAAAATTAAACAATTAAAAATGACAGCAGCTAAAAATGTCAAAAGACGATGTAAATCGTAATTTCCGCCAGAAAATTCATCACCCGTCAAAGCCATTTTTTTCGCGTCCGCCACGTTGAAATTCCGTTAGTTTTGACGGAATTTCCGTCCAGTTGACAACACTGGTTACCGTGAGTATCTGGCCTGACGTAGTAATGCGTTCGGCGTGAAGGAAAGGGTTGTGCGTAATGTAAATATCATTACTACTACAAATAAGGAAAATAATATGCTTGCTAATATGCCTACATGTAACTCGTAATATTGCCTTAAAAACAACATAATGCATAGACTTAGATCTGTAGCCTACTAAACACGTGAACAGATTTTGATCTTTGTACTATAAATTAATTAATTACAGAAATAAATCGTACTTTTCCTTTTGAACAATAAAACATAATGAAAGTGGTGATGATAATGATAATAATAATAATGATAATAATAATAATAATAAAAATAAAATGACCTCTCTATAGTCATTAGTCATTACTAGAGCCAGGAAGTTCATGCATTCGCATATATTTTTCCATTGCCTGTAATTAATGCCTGTAACACGAATCATAAAAATTGAAACTTATCAAACAAAATTTTAAGTTGTATATATTTGCACATTTTTGGCTTCTTTTTATAAATCATATCCAATTTTTGAAAACTGGTATTGAATGAAATTATTACAAATATTTTTACCAGGAAAGTATTCAACGTTTCGTGGCACACCTTGTGAAAACTACTGATGTAGAGCTTGGTAATGTTTATCGCGTTATCTCTCGGTTGGGGAAGGTTTGGGCAGTGAGTCACATGCTTCAGATTCTCAATAATAAATATAAGTTTAATCTCATCTGGTTTATTTAACCTATAATACTCTTACATTTATTGCTTATTATCATTGTTGTTATTATTATTATTACTATTATTGTTTATTACTTATTTGTTAGTGATATTTCAAGGAATATAGAATTTTATTTGTGCATATTTCTGTTGACATATTTTAATGTTTTAAAGGCATATTAGCATTCATATTTAGTAGGTTTTTAGGGTATGGACTTCCTGGTCCTAGTCATTACACAACTTATTGTAAATTAAGGCGTTATTTCTGATAAAGTATTCTACTTCTTAAGACAACAGATTAATTTAAGGCAGAAGTAAATTAAATAAATAAACTTAGGAGTGCACTAGTGAATGTTATTTTTATGACAGTAGCTGAAAATGAAGGATATTATTAGATTTCAAGTTTTTATTTCTTTTTTTAAGATAAAATTCTTAGTTTACGCAAGTCTCTTTATGATTATGAGTGGATTGTCAAACGAAATTTAACTGTAGCATCTAGATTTACTGCCGTTGTATGTCACGTTCCCAGCCACAAGTGAATGTGTACTAACCCCTGAGAAGACCCTTGCTGCTCCGCTTGTAACCATAGGTAGGAAGTTCGTAACAAAACAGAAGTTTTCAGTTGAGTACAGCGAGGAGTATAGATGTCACCCGCGCCTCGCCCTGCTTCCGCTCCCGCTCCCGTTCACATAAACAACGCATAGTGGCATTCTGTGAAGCTGTGTAGAGTCGTGAATAGTTCGAAGAATATTGTATATCTATACTAATAATAAATCTGTAGCCGAAATTTTTCTAGTAATTTTTTATTTTCCAAAAATAATTGGTCCTAACATATATAATTAACCACCCTGAAACCGAAAATCGCTTTTTTGAAATTGTTGTTTGTATGTCTATCTGTCTGTCTGTATGTTTGTTACCTTTTCACGCGATAATGGCTGAACGGATTTCGATGAAAATTGGAATATAAATTAAGTTCGTTGTAACTTAGACTATAGGATATATGGCATTCAAAATACATTATTTAAAAGGGGGGTTATAAGGCGGCCTGAATTAAATAAATCGAAATATCTCGCTTATTATTGATTTTTATGAAAAATGTTACATAACAAAAATTTCTTTAAAAATAATTTCCGATAAGTTTTATTCTTTGAAAAATTTTGATAGGACTGATATTTAATGAGATAAATGAGTTTTAAAATTAAAATAACTGCCATCTAAGGCCGTGTAATGAAATAAACAAATGACTTCGTCTATAAGAGGCCTTGGTCAACAACAATCGAAAGCTATGAATCATAGCCTACAGAAAATGTTTCTGTGTTTGTATCAAGCAATATCGGAAGCTAAATTAACCGATTTGTATAATTAATTATTATTTCACCATTGGAAAGTGTAGTTTCTCTGTATGGACATAATGCTATAATGTTATTACAGTAACTTCTGAGTGAATTGAGGACAGGTAAGATTAAAATAGCTTCTTATACACAGAAAACTTGATAGGCTATTCTGTGTATTCGTTTCCTGTATTTCTTAAAATAATGTTTATCTCAGAGAATTAACGAACAACGAGAGTGTATTGATTTAGAATGCAGTAATAATATGTTAGGTTAGCATTTCATTATTTTATAGTCCAAATTTTAACTATCCTTAATTGAATCGAGTTAAAATACATAAAATACATATGCATTAAATGCAATGCAAAAAATTTGGGTAATGAGCCAAGCAGATTATGTTGCCCTGTTGTAAAATAAAATTTGTTCTTCCTGAGATTCAAGAGCCCCCATAACAAATTGAAAACTTACTTATCGGGGTGTATCCGTTATCAACACACTTTTTATATAATATAATATAATACAATATAATATAATATAATATTATATAATATAATATTATATAATATAATATAATATAATATAATATAATATAATATAATATAATATAATATAATATAATATAATATAATATAATATAAGTTATTTAAGTTATTTGAAGGGTTCAGAACCATAGTGGGCCAAGCGCCATTTACTGAATACGTAGAAAACAAGAGTTAAAATTAAGTTATTACCATAATTGAGTGGAAACATATGACAAGTAGAATTAAATTATAGGCTACACATTAAATGTAAATGATGTCAATGTTCATTGAAGTATGGATGCATGTAATAAAAATTAAGAAACATGTTAAAGGAATTGTCAATGCACCAAATGAGTGCTCTCTGGACCAAAATGATTCCATTTTAATTATTTAAATATAATTTAAATTAAGTAACATATTAAACGATTTATCCTTCTATCAAACACGAATATTCCCTGGATCAAATGTCCTATTTTAATTATGTAATTACTTTATATTTATTTCTAACGGGTGCAGCGGAGCGCACGGGTACGGCTAGTTTTATTAATATTTTTGGTTCTGCACAAAGTGAGTTATGCTTTTATTATTGTATTATTTACGTAATATTAATATTATGCATAATTCCAAAAGAGTAAACTCATCTGTTATTAAATAATTATGCAAACAGGAGTGTGTAACACGTTTATTTTTTCCCGGATTATTCTTCGTTAAATGTTGACGTCTCGTGCTGCTATGTATTCAGTTGCGTTACAGTCCAAGTTCAACATCGGAATTACGATACGAACTTCCAAACTGTCATTACAATAGAAATGAACAATTTTCTTGAAATCAATTATGGGTTTAATATTATGTACCACATACGAGATACACTATTAAATTCACAAAGTAGTTGTTCACCTGATGATAGTAAGATATACTGTACCATATTTCAGATTTGCTCCAGTAACGTCTTGTGACGTAGAACAAATATTTTCAGAGTACAGATATTGTTTTTTTTTTTCTGAACATAAAAGAAATATTTATTTTTATAAAATGAAAATGTTCATTTTTATTTGTTATAATGAGACTAGAATCATAATTGTATATTTTGTATGTTATTTTTATATGTATGGCCGTATAGGTAAATTATTTTAGTTTGGGAGTTACGAAGTTTATAGTTACAAATTATTGTTTTTTTTTTTTTTTTTTTTCATATTATTCGTTTATCATTTTCTTGTCATAAGGCTTGGACGATTGGAGGACATGTTTGGTTACCACCCAGCTGTAGGCCTACATGTTTGTCGTTCTGGTTCACTAACATTGAGAGATGTGCTATTATATTTCATTCGGTAGAGATATAGTCCAAGCTGACACAACTTAAACAGTTTTGGTACCAACTTCCTAGCTCTGGTTATAACTAGAACTTGGAAAATTCAGGTGGCCCAAATGTCTGATCTGTACCTATAAGTAAGGATTGCTAGAGCGAGCAAATGCCTACAGCGAGTACCATTATATTGCCCTGTGGAGAGTACTCGTTGACATGGCTGGTCTAGAGCGTGTACTATCCATCTAGGATACCTGATCTCAAAATACAGGATATTCCTATGCAGACCGGTTCTAAGTACAGTAGAGCGTCTCGTTTAGGCACAGTGAAAACGTAAACAAAGTGCAGGTAACGTTTGGGGGTAGGACGAACCGTACGGTAAACACGAGGGATGCACAGGTTATGATATTTATGGCGGAGCATTAATTGATATTATATTTTCCGAAAACACACGAACACAAATTGCATAACGTTATCATATACACCAGTGTTTCTCAAAATATGGTCCGCGGACCACCTGTGGTCCTTGAGGTCTGCCCTTGTGGTCCTTCAAAAAAGACAGAAGAAAAAATAAAATTCAAACTAATTGGCGTATCACACTATAGCTGAAAATCTCAGAGTCTGTAAATGACACATGACAATCGCCTTTCACTTTTTCTCCCAGTACTGACATTTTATGAAATTTATTTACCCTACCCGGCTATCCACTTCCCATTCTACTCTCAGCAACAAAAGAGGGATTTAAAGCATTATGAACATGGTGTTTCTCGTTGTCTTTTCCGTCCACATCTGGCGTCGTGCCTGTAACCCAGCTAGGGACTACCCGAATTCATAGCAGGACCAAAGTACCGAACCTTTTAATGTATTTAGGACTTTCTTAATAGTTTGGCGACACACAGTCTGCACAATGAAATGGTCACGTACTATACGTCGTACACCAATAATAGATCATGCAAAATTGCATCTTTACTTGTTGAAAATCTGGCATGTTTCTGCATTAATTTTTTTTATTTCTGTTTTTGCAGATGACGATATAAGAAATTTTCTTCTATTAACATTAATTTAATTATTTAATACTAATATAAAATTTATTGAATTAAAATTAATTTTAATTAATTATTTCTACATTAAAATGTAAGTATACTGGTATTAAAATATGCTACATAAATGTTAAATTTGCTTTTGAAGGGAACAAGAGTAAGGTGGTCCGCGGAACTGTTCTGACTTAAAAAGTAGTTCCCACTTCAGAAACGCTGATATACACATTTTAACACAAGCAATAAAATTGTAACGTTGAAATAATTCAATATAACGAATCAAATTTTGTTACTTATATCAGTTGCTTTCAAGCAGCATTTTTTTGCGGTCATGAATTTCATTCTCTGTATGACTACCATAATATCACCGTCTTCTGTGGCCGAATTAACACGACTACAGTGTATTGCTCTGAAGTGACAACACTATTTCCTAAACGTTTTCACTGTGCCTAAACGAGACGCTCTGCTGTAGTTATGTTCCGTCTGCTTAATGACCGTAGTGCGGAGCGTCCATCCCGAGGAAGCTAAGCGGTAAGGGGTGGAGTGGGACCCGTCTGGATAGGGCAGCGAGCACGGAATTGTTCGTATATCGTCGTACAAACGCTCGCCGCCCGCCAACAGATTTTGTTAGGTAGAGGTTGAAGAGGAACCGGTCTGCATAGGCACTCTCTGTGCGCCGAATCCAAGCTCAATTTTGATGTAGTCAAAGACAGCATTACAAGTTTTCTCGAGATCTCTCGCATCGCCGCATTTTTTCCATTCAGCCGTAAAATGGAACAGATAACAAAGTAGTGCTGCCTCTGTGAAGTGCCCACACGCCTGGCGTTCGACGGCAGGCCCAAATATTATCCATCTGTGCCAGTTACTCGTGAATTTTCCCACTGGACTTTGGGATATGTTATAATACGTCACTTTTCCAAAGGTTTTTAATGTGATGACGAACAATAAAATTTCTACATTTAATAGGGGCAATAAAATATAACTTGAAATAAATGTTAAGAAAGGAAGTGTCTACAAAATTCTGTGAATGTTAACTGTATCAATGTTGCAACTAGGACCGGCATAATGAAGATTTAGAGAAAGAAAATAAGATACGCTGATATGATCTTATGGGCAGTTCAAGGATACAGCAGAAAATATACAATGATAGAGTCGCAGCCCAACCAGAGAGTGTAAAGTTCCTGTCTACTGTTGAGATTTGTGGCAGATAAATATACTGCAGGCAGTATTCTCCGGGTACTTTCGTTTCATATCATTTCACAGTTACTCAGTTATAGCCATGTTATCATCTCAGTGTCTCAGAATAGCTTATTATACTTTAAAACGATGATGATGTGCAAGAAATAAGTCAATAATTATAATTTTCCTCAGTTTAAATAAACTCGTGAATACGAAAATGGAAATAACATGTGAACGGAATAGTTCCAGACTAATTAAAAAATATAGTGCCATGAAGATCACACATTCTCTCTCATTACAGGTCTGCATTTTTCCTCGTTCTGCTTCAGTTCAGTTCTTAATCATGTTCTCACTTTATTCCTGTGTGTGGTCTGTTAAGCTATTATTTACAAGATATACGAAATTAAGTAATCCACTGTACTTTGAACGCGGATCATAAAATAAACTAAGATTCGCTGCATTATATAGAAAATAAATTTTTAGTAGGCTGTATAAAAAGCAAGATATTTAATAAATAACATATAATTATATAGGCATATTTACTTACAAATTACGTACTTTATAGAACCCGAATATTCATTGCCGCCCTCACATAAGCCCGCCATCGGTCCCTATCCTGAGCAAGATTAATCCAGTCCCTAGTATCATATCCCACCTCCCTCAAATCCAACCTCCCCCATCTACGTCTCAGCCTCCCCAAAGGTCTTTTTCCCTCCCAACTAACACTCTACATGCATTTCTGGATTCGCCCATACGTGCTACATGCCCTGCCCATCTTAAATGTCTGGATTTAATGTTTCTAATAAGTCAGGTTGAATATGCAATGCTTGCAGTTCAGGGTTGTGTAATTTTCTCCATTATCCTGTAACTTCATCCCCGTTAGCCCCAAATATTTATATATTCTAGAATCCCTGCGGTGGCTGAGTGGTCACATCTTGAGCCTGTCACGCAGACAGTCCGGGTTCGAATCCCGGTCAGACTTGGGATTTTTCATTGAAAAATCAATAGTGACACTTGTGGCGGACAAGGTCGCTGCTGGGATTTTCCTCGGGGTTCTCCCTTATCTCCATATTTGGCATCTACATTGTTCCGTCAACATTTCTCCATTTCGTCATCATTCCATAGCATTCCCCGGCTGTCGACGCAATGAGGTGGCTGGTCTAGGTACGAGGGGGAAGTAACCTGCTTGGAACCTGAGTACGCAGCGAACGCTAGTTTAGTCGGCCTGTGTGGGTTTGAAAATGCGCCTAGCTTCAAGGTTAACGCAATAGTTCTCGAAAGTTCGCAGTGCTTGGTCGCAGTGCCCTCCATTCGGAATTCCATTACATTCTTGACACTTCAATCATAATTTAAATTTGTATGATTTGTGATGGCTACGTAACACGTTGGCCAATTTCTATGGTGCATTCTCCAAGAAATGAGTCTGCCATGGAAATAGAGAATTTATTTTACTATGGACTCTTATAGTGGCTCGATCATGTTGTGAAAAAAGGAGCTAATTGATCTCTAAATGCTCGAAATTTGTAAGACAAAATTGACAATCTTAAAGCTGTTTAAGTGTATATATGTTAAAACATAGTTGAACAGGTCATTTGAGAAACCTCTTAATGTCCAAAATCTTAACATTTTCAGGAGAGATAAAAAACTAAATATTTTCCATATGAAAATAATTTTATGGAAATACATATTTTTCCCTTGGTTTTACGTTGTAACTACATGTTTCAAGTTCATAATTGAGGTTTTAACACAAGTCTGTTCCTCAGAAAAATCATTTAAAAATTTGGGACATGAGAGCTTACTCAAAAGATTAAATGTGGGAATTTATGTCATTATTAATGAAGCAGAATGCGATAAAAGGCATTTTATTGTTATAAAGTATTAATACACGTATTACATTTTGATGTCTACAAAAATTATCGGTATCAGTCAATAATACTGTGAAAAAAGAGTTGGTTAATAAGAATGTTCTATTAAATCATCCTTAGGTAATGTCACATACTACAGCACTGCTCAGTTATATCAAATCATACAAATTTGTTTTATTTATTTATTTAATTTTATTTATTTATTTATTTATTTATCTGTTTATTTAACTAGTTAGTTAGCTTGCGAGTGCAAAAAAAAAAAAAAACAAACAAAAATGTTTCTAGCCACTACGTAAGAGCCAAGCTCGTGTACGGTGTGGTCAAATGCTACCAACATATAAATATATAACTTTTTAACATTACTTACTAACTTACTTATAGCTTTTAAGGAACCCGGAGGTTCATTGGCGCCCTCACATAAGCCCGCCATCGGTCCCTATCCTAAGCAAGATTATTCCAGTCTGTACAATCATATCCCACTTCCCTTTAATGCATTTTAATATTATCCTCCCATCTACGTCTCGGCCTCCCCAAAGATCTTTTTCCCTGGCGTCCCAACTAACACTTTATATGCAATCTAGATTCGCCCATACTGCTACATGCCCTGCCCATCTCAAACGTAAGAATTTAATGTTCCTAATTATGTCAAGTGAAGAATATAATGCGTGCGGTTCTGCGTTGTGTAACTTTCTCCATTCTTCTGCAACTTCATCCCTCTTAGCCCCAAATATTTCCTAAGCACTTTATTCTCAAACATCCTTAACCTCTGTTCCTCTCTCAAAGTGAGAGTCCAAGAACAACCGGTAATATAACTGTTTTATAAATTCTAACTTTCAGGTTTTCTGAAAGCATACTGGATGATAAAATGATAAAAGCTTGTCAACCGAATAATAAGAGACATTTCCCATATTTATTCTGTGTTCAATTTCCTCCTGAGACTTTTTAACATTACCAACATATAAATATTAAACTCTGTAGCATTTTCAAAGCTATTCCAAAACCATAGAAAGTGATGTAATTGAGAAAACCCTCATGTCCTGTGCTTGAGTGGTTTCTCAAATATATGCATTTTTCAACAGGCTCTGTATGATATAGGAATGACTAAACTTGAGGGGTTTCTTCATAAAGCGATATATCGGCTCCTAAAGATATTATATGATCCTTATCTCAATTTTGAAAAAAAAAAAATGGACATGAAGGGTTTTTCAAATAACCTGTTCAGTTGTTCAAAGGTGCCTATATAATTCATTGTCTTAAGCTTGTTTTATTGAATTCTTTATAATAAACCTTGTTGTTTTTGTACTTGTACTTCACCTTGACCTTTCCTGGTCAAGTTCGCAAACTGCAGAACACAATGTTAATATATTCTGTAAGTTTCTCAGCCTGTAAGCAACACGTGTGTATTTTCTTATTCGACAGGCTTCAATTAAATTTATAATAAATTTCATTCATAAAATTAACGAGTTTAACTGTAAGGTTAATGAATATGAGTGCACAATCGTCAGTCTGACTTCCCGGTATAACACGTTATGTATTCCGTTGTTGAGTATCTGCGAATCTGAACTTTCTGTTCAAACACAGAGACGACTAAACTTATTCTCGTATCACCTTTATCTTCATATCCTTAGTATGCCTTACAGTAGTTGTCTTTTAACTGTTGTCCGTCTGTACGCAACGGCTAATACGCAGCTTCAATGTTGTGTGAAAGCCACAAGCATGGACGCCTGTCCGCTGCTATGTTTTTCCGGAAACCTAGCGACGTACTGACCTCAGATCACGAGAGTCTTACCGTGTGCTGGTTTAGTGCTAGGCGCAAAACCGACCGTAACCAGTCAAACCGTCCCTTGTGGGCATTTAGCGTCTGTTAAAAAGGTACACCTGCAGCCGAGTTGCTGAATGTCGGCTTTCCACACTCGTAACTCTGGTTCGATTACCGGTGCGTAAAAGTAGAATTTGTACAGGGACATCATTTTATTTTTACTTCAATTTTTATTGTACCTGGGTTTTTGAATGTACTTCACTCCCACCCCTTCTACTAATGAAGTTCAACCGTCCTCCACACAGATCCAAGACCGCATATACAGTCATAGTAGCCTTACGGTCATAGTAAACAGTTACTTACAAACTTACTTACTTACAAATGGCTTTTAAGGAACCCGAAGGTTCATTGCCGCCCTCACATAAGCCCGCCATCGGTCCCTATCCTGTGCAAGATTAAGCCAGTCTCTATCATCATACCCCACCTCCCTCAAATCCATTTTAATATTATCCTCCCATCTACGTCTCGGCCTCCCTAAAGGTCTTTTTTACTGTAGGAATTCGTAACAAGCTGTTTTTTACGGTGATGGGTTGTTAGCCCTTCGCCCAACCCCCAAGCTGGAGGACATAGTAAACAGTACGTTCCAAAAATATGTTCGCGTTTTCCAGTGACGAAAGAGCTTTCAATATTGAATCATTTTCGCACAGGTACTGTCGTCCATTTGCCTACGTCGTATCCCGGTTTCTCCCACCAGCTTTTATTCGCCAGCTAGTGGCTGGGCTGTCTTAGCTCTTTTCTGAGAACATTAATTTCTGTTAGGAATTGGACGTCTACGTAATATTATACAACTGTTTAAAATAACTTAAATAAAAGGGTCTCGTTAAATAATTAACTCTCACGTGATTTCCTCCCTTTCTACGACCCTACGACATAACCACTTGGACGGACAGTAGATAGTATGTCTGAGTAATTTTATCTTTTCGGATCAGACAGAAGTGAAGATTGAATTTACAGTACTCTTTTATAGAGTAGGTACAGAATTATTTCAACATGAGTTACTAGTACGAAGAACGAAACTGGTAATTGGGATTAGGTACAATAATCTATAGTGCGATAATATGCACATTAGAACTGAAGCCTGTATCGAAATGAACGGCCACCATTTTAAAAAATGTTTAAATATCCATATTATGATTATTTTTCAATTTAACTTCATGCTCTATATTTTACACTAATGTGCTGTAGACAGTATAATATAGGTACACTGCATAATGAATACGTCCACATGGACAGCTCAGTTCGTGAGTAAAAACACTCATTGTTAATACTGTAAAAAAAAGGTAAAGGTATCCCCGTAACATGCCATGAAGGCACTTGGGGGGCATGGAGGTAGAGCCCCATGCTTTCCATGACCTCGGCACTAGAATGAGGTGGTGTGGTCGGCACCACGCTCTGGCCGCCTTTTACCGCCGGGAAAGACCCGGTACTCAATTTTATAGGAGGCTGAGTGAACCTCGGGGCCGTTCTGAAAGTTTGGCAACGAGAAAAAATCCTGTCACCACCTGGGATCGAACCCCGGACCTTCCAGTCCGTAGCCAGCTGCTCTACCAACTGAGCTGCCCGGCCACTGTACTATATTTTAATTAAACAAAAACCTAATGAAAATGATCAAACTCAAAAGCGCAATATTTCCTAGTTTACGTAAATGAACTACTTTTCTTCCCTCCTATACCTAGTAAAGTGATTTGTTTGTATATTACGCCAGTATCATCGAACTCCAGTCGTGGAAGGGGGTAGCAAACGGCGTTGATTCAGAGGTATAGGCAAGTTAATACAGTATTAAAAATATTAGTAAAAATAAAATGATGTCCCTGTAGAAGACAAAGAAGTGTTTAAGCGTGACTCTCCCTTTTTCTTAACCACATTTTGTCATTGCTCCATTAATAAATCATAATCATACTGGTGCACTGTAGACCATCTCTCACGCTTTGTAGGCAAGGAGTCTACATCTACGACAATTCGGTAAGGCAACAACTCGCCATTAAAATAAAAGATCTGTTGAAGTTCCCCGAATTTCCGTCGCGAGTTTTCTCTATCCAGTCTTTTTCTATTTTTAAGATCTCTAAATCCCGTGTATGTTACTGGTCAGTGATGTATGCAATGGAGGGGGAAAGGAACTGGCCACCCTGTCCCATTATCTCTTGGCTTAGTTGCCTCATGAGCGATACCTTATTGGAGCTACTTATGAGATTCCAACCAGTCTTCGGGCTGTTGATTAAACATATACATACAATCCCAAGATCTGATGTACATCTTGTATTCTTTATCTGCCCCTCCCTTCTCGGATGAAAAGAATGCAGTAAGCTATTCAAATCTCTCCGCAGTGCATATGAAGGGAAGGCATATGTCACTGTTGATAGTGATTCGTCCGCCGGATGGGGACGTTAAGCCCGGCGGCCCTCTTGGTGCTATTCGACAGAACTCGGCTACGTGCCGGCACCGGGTTTCCCCTTCTTCCTCCCTCACCTTCATCATCATCTTCACTCATTCCCTACACTACACTTACATGAACACTTACACATACATACACGACATAACTCTTCACAGATACACATCATACATAATGTGGCCCGCCGAAGTTTTTTTTATTGGGTTATTTTACGACGCTGTATCAACATCTCAGGTTATTTAGCGTCTAAATGAAATGAAGGTGATAATGCCGGTGAAATGAGTACGGGGTCCAGCACCGAAAGTTACCCAGCATTTGCTCGTATTGGGTTGGGGGGAAAACCCCGGAAAAAACCTCAATCAGGTAACTTGCCCCAACCGGGATTCGAACCCGGGCCACCTAGTTTCGCGGCCAGACGCGCTGACCGTTACTCCACAGGTGTGGACCCCGCCGAAGTGGTGTGCAAATTTAAAGTGGGTCACAGTCCTGCCATCTGTCCGCAGTATGCGGAAACCGAATTACGCAAGTGAAGTGGGCGCGCACACACACCCCCACCTTTGAACATGATCGAACTATTTTACAGTGCATTGTTAGAAACCATCAATGATTATGTTTATTTAAATTTTTTTCTGTCTTATTGTTTCGTTCCAGACTAATAATTGTTACGGAAAATTCGAACTCGAAATGAGAAAGTTAAATAGCTTTCAACTTCTTTGTAGCACAGTAAATCAAACGTTTTAACTTCAAGTGAAATCTAAAATTGTAAAATGTTCTCAATATCTTATTCGATTTATGGTTCGGAATGTTCTATATTTCCGTGTGGTTACAGACAGACAGACAGACAGACAGACAGAGAGATAGAGAGAAAGAGAAATTGAAAATGAAGACATTGTTGTCAGATTGTGTTCCGATAATTTCCCTCGTGATAGGTTGAAATTTTCCTTTTACGAGGAAAATTTCCCTCGACCTCTTCTACCTACCTCACTTGTAGACATAATTGCACGATGCTTACAACTACACTTAATTTCACTAGCGGTAGATAAAATGAACGCCTCTGCACTCCCTGCCTCTAGCGACTGGGCCATGCAATCACAATGTGAAAAAAATGATATAATGTTCTACAACTGCGAGCTCGGTAATTCCTGAATATTCCACTCAAGTCACTACATAAGAGAATAAAAGACGGATGAAAAACCTTATAAACGAACCAATATTGCGTCATCAATAAGGACAGGTCATGGGTCTCGAAGTCTCATATACTTTGACTCAAGCAACGACTTGAATGGTTATTCCTTCTTCCTCATTATCTCACTACCCTTTCTCTGTCTTCGAACAAACTCTTTCCAGTAATTATTTAATACAGTCGAATAATATTCACTGTTTATAATTCTAGAATCTGGTTGGAATATGTTAAGGAATAACGACAAATATTGAAAAATGAAACTGGAAAAAGCTGGAAAAAGCTGTCAAAAGTGTTAAAAATTCTCTTTTCGACACAAATTTTCCCTTAATCCCTCAAGCATCAGTTTTTTTCCCGGAATGTGGTAAATTTCCCTCCATCTGATATCACTGAATCAAGGTTGTTTACATGAGAAATTTAAAGCCAATGACAGGACACGAAATGACATAGGCTACAGAAAACGAAGATAGGGAAAACGATAACAATTTCAAACAATATCAATAATAAAGAAACGTCAAGAAAAAATTTATTTACAAACATAAAGAAAGGAAACTAAGGGCCTAATGCAATCCCGGAATATGTCGTTATTCATCTTCCGTACGGAGGAAAGAGAAAATAAATACCTGCCGTCAGATAAAGACAGCAATTTGATACTGGCTCAAACACGCTTAAATGCCTAGCCCGTAATATTAACTATCAGGCGATGGTATTTCTACGCTGTGTAGGCATACGAGGTTATTTTTTAAAATCCTAACTAAAGAAAGATGTTAAAAAGGTACCTATATGCACAGATTATGCTAAAGTTATTTTTGTTGTGCAGTAAAATCGTGGTAAGGATTGACTCACGCATTCTGGAGTTCGGGGATTTCTTAAGATCTTATATTTAAGCAATACCGTCGTGAATAAATTTAGATGTGTGCCTTCAACACGGAAATAGTCTCCCGATGCAGACTTTCTGTCTTCGTCATCACGTAGCCTCGCGAGGTGATGGCTTCAGATACAATTTTTTTTTTCTGTGTGATTTATGTGGCATTAAACACGCCTCAACTGTCGGTCGCCTGTATTCAATCATTACTGGCAACCCAACTTCTAGGATTGTATTTCATTTCAGTTTACGCTCTCGGATTATTAAGTTAAAAACATTTTAATAGTACCTACGTTGTTGTTCTTACTATTTATCGTCAGGTGGTGATAGGCTTACTACCACTTTTATGGCTCAACTTTTACCCCATTTTTGAAAATCTGTACCTCAGAGGTAATGTATGTTAAGTCCAAATTTTGCGATTTTGAGATTATAACACTATTGAATTCCTTAGGGTGAGATATTTCTAAAGATATACTCCGTTAAGTCCCGGGGCGACTGATTTTGGATTTATTATTTTTTTTTTTCAAAAGAAGATGAACGTATATTAGGGATATACTATGATAAGTCCCACATAACTTTGCTTACTTCTTTGTGTCTTTTAGTTTTCGAGGTATAGGGCGAACTCGGCTAATTTCGTGATATTTTTATTTAAATTTATCACGAAATTATACCAGCGACAAATGTAATTCTGATGTTATGACATAAGATGTACTATAACATAGATTTTGTTCACTGCGCTCTTGCAGTGACGTGAGCGGATTTTTTTGGAAACTACTTTAAGAGTTGTGAGATCTATGAGCTTTGAATTTATGAATGAACACACCATCCGATTTCCTTTGTTAAAAGAAGAGTTTTTCTTGCTGTGTTTTGTGATCCAGTTGTTTTGAATGGTAAGTACTGACATTGATTACTTTTTGGTGAAAAATATAAACTTATCAATGCACTCATTACGTACACATTCTTATCTTGGGAAGTTATTTTCTTAGCATTTTTCTCATTCCACGAGGCCATTTTTTTCTCTTCAATTTTTTATGGTATAACATTCTCTGGTGGAAGGATGATCAAATGCATGAAACGCAAAATATCTCTGTGTGTATTCATTGCATCTCTGATATATTATGCATGTCGTGTATGTTGCAGATAGCAGATAATCGCAGGGTCAAATGTGAAAAGAAATTCAATATAACTAATATGAAAGAAGCAATTGATTGTGTCTTAAACAAAGGAAAACTGTCGCAGAGAAACCTCGTCTTTTCCTTGGCAATTTCGACGAGAACCAGGAAGGAACCAAAGCAGCCTCTCTAGTGAGTTAAGAGAGGTAGACAACGAAAGGACATCATCTTCAGGAGCCAAACAAGGAAGATCTATGCTTAAAGAAAAGCTGAATGATAATCTGAAGCTTTTATATCAGTCATTTCCAACTGGATAACCTGTGACATTGGAGCGTGTTTCCCCTTTGGGAGCAGAGCTGTGTGAGCACGTGAGGGAGGGTAATGTTATGTCCCGGAGATCGTGACTGTAGAACGGTCATTTAAATGACATGGAAATATCCCTTTAGGTTTAAGGAATTATAACTGCCGAAAGGTATGACAAAATTGTAGCATTAAAACAAAAGCTTATACATAGCCTATATTCGAAAGCCAAGTGACCAACAGATTAATACTTGTCATTTTCGGAAATTAACAAAGGCGCTTGGATATTCTCCTTCATATACAAATATTGAAGCGTTCATGAAGACATTAGGAATTTTTAGATTTGAATTTGAATTAGAGTTGAAGAATTAAACCTTCTGAGCTATTTGGTACACCACAGTCAATTGATGTAGATAACATTGCTTTAGAACTACAATTAGGGTTTATTCATCTACATTGAGTTAGGAATTGGAGAATGGATAATATGGAAATAAAACCAGTTTCTGCGAGTTTCACAGAAATTGATTTCTTCTCCTATATAGATTTGTAACGAAGATACTGAATATAAATGGTTCCACGAACAAATTTTATCACATATTAAAATAAATTACCCTTGTAAAGAAGTAAACTGTCGAATTATAGTTCACAGTGTGCTCTTCGACTAAGTGTTGCTCACGCAACGGTTCCCAATTTAGAAAAAAGCTAGTAAAAGCAAAACGCATTATAAATATGGAAGGACTAGCACAAGTACTAGTGACATACACTAAGTAGTTCATAAAATCTGCCTTGTTTTTTAATATAAACTAGTATAAATTCTTCAGTTATTTACAAATAAAGCTACTGTATTATAAAGAGTAAGCATCAAAATAATTTGTTTGTTGAAAGTAAGTTTCTTTCAGTATTAGAATTAGGCTTGTAATGTTGGGGACTGATAGGGTGCGTTACGGTGGTTTCAAGTTGACTATCCGTTCACTACTCTAGCATGCGTAACAGTGTACTTACTGAATACTCCGTTCACCAGTCACTACCGTAGCTTGCCTAAACAGTGTACCTGCTGAATAATAATGCGTAAGGTTAAAGGTTCTCAGGCGCATATTTTTGCAGCGGAATTTGGAGAGTGTTTTGAAATGAATGACGGGAACATTACATGTAAATTATGTAATACAAATATACGAGATGACAAGCAGTACTATTATATACAGAGACATTGTAGCACAAGAAAAGAAAGGAGGGAACTCAAACCCACTAATAATTCTATATACTTCTTCTGCACTTAACGACAGATACGTAAAAATATATCTTTGTAATGCTATTATAGCGCATATTTACTTTTAAAGCTGTCCAGATTTGTTTATGTGCTTCTTGTTATTCATGTAATCGATCACAGAACCAAGTGAATGTCTTCGTACTAGTTCACATCCCCAGCCTATGTACCATGCTGTAGTCAACTTGTGTAATCGGTTCCTAACATTACAAGCCTAATTATATTATAATATTATTAGAAGATCCCATCGGACTGTACCTACAAACAAAAGGTGCAATTCTTCATTCAAGATTCGAATGCGTTTGACTGCATGTTCATACTTCCAAGCTTATCTGCTAAGCCTATTAGTGATTTTATTGACTTCTTATCGCATTACGAGCGTCAGGGCTGACCAAATCTATTCTTCCACATTACTACAGAATATAACCGTTTTTACAATAATATCACAACACGTAAAGCCGAACTGAAATGAATGTGCGTGCATTCAAGCAGTAATTAATCATTATAAAGAATTCTGTAGCTGTGGTTAACTTTACGTGAAGGCAATTCTAAATTTTCGAACTCCGCATCTGATCAAAGTAAAATGTCTTGAGAAGAAAACAAACTAACGAACAAAGATTTCATCCTTTAGATCTAACAAATTGTTCTAGAAAGTTCAGATTATACTGTGAGGACAAATTAATAATTTGAATTCTTTCAGGCTAGTTTAATGAATTGGTTTTCTGTTTATATGTTGAACAGTGATTATATTTAAATATCTAAATACTGGTACTGTAATTGTATTTTTGCTTCATAAATGATAGTTCTAAGTAATTATCTTTATATTTCTAATGCATTCAGATTAACTGGTAACTAGATAAGTTACATTAACAGTATTTCACATTATTATTATTGTTGTTATTATTATTATTATTATTATTATTATTATTACTTATGCACTTGTATTAATTGTAGATCTGGTTGAGTGGAAGAAAAGGCTTAAGGCCTTAACTCTGCCAGGTAAAATAAAATAAATTATTATTATTATTATTATTATTATTATTATTATTATTATTATTATTATTATTATTTAAGTGACGTTAAAACAGTTATTTACTACACTAAAAATAAACCGATTTAAACAATGTTTTTTTTTTTTTCATTCCGAATTCTGACTTTACAAACCACATACCGAATTTGTAATCTGTGGTGACATAAACATAGATTAATGATTATCTATCAGAAAGCTTACGTAAAAGCAAACTAAACTCACTTCTTGAAACTTATAATCTTAGTCACACAGTAAGTTTCCCAACAAGTTTACAAGCTGGAAGTAGTACAGTCATTGATAATATATTTATAGATAAAAGGAGATTAAATTCCTATTCAACAGTACCTTTTAATCAATGGCCTGTCTGATCACGATGCACATTCTAAGTACTTTCAATGTGAGTGAAAAATTCCAAAGTGTTCATTAAAAAAATTATAAATGCTGAATCTCTTCATCATTTAAATGCATGTCACAAAATGAATCATGGAAAATGTATACAGTACCCGTACCCTTGATATTAATAGTAGATCTAAATTTAATGCATTTTTCACTACATTTACAAATTATGTCAATGAATGTTTTCCAGTCAAAGTGGTGAAAAAATGTAAAAGTAAAAATATGTGGATAACTCAGGGAATTAAAATATCATGGATTACAAAAAGGAACCTATTAATGAGTAGGAATAGTGACAATCCTCATGTTCTTAACTACTACAAATATTACTGTAAAATTTTATCAAAAGTTACAAAAGCTGCAAAGAGAATGTATCTGAATGAAAAAATACAACATTCAGATAATAAAATTAAAACTATTTGGGATATTATTAAAAATGAAACCAAACGTTATTCAAAGAATGAAAATATAGTCTGACCTCGATTTCTCGAAGCAAAATTTTCATCCCAAGAGACAAAAAATACTCTGTATCTAGAATTCTGTAGTGTCTGAGATGAACATACTATATTCGTTTTGACGATAGTAGGCCTAATTGAGTTTTCGGTACTGGTATGTCTTGCTGAATGATACATACTGTACTATATTCTTTGCTTAATGCGTGGATCATGATTCAGTGGGTGAAGTGTGTTAGGGACAAAAATGTTCCGATTACTGGTGGGCTAATTCGCGAAAAGGCGGAAAAATTCGCCAAAAAAATAGGTTACGAAACTTTCCAAGATAGTTCAGGATGGCTAGACAAATGTAAAGTTAGAAATGGAATTGTGCAGATTCAGAGAAGGTGCTGCAGTGTCGGAGGTGAAGAAGATGAAGAGGAGCTAACCACCCCCGCTCCTGATGAATGGTTGCAGTACCAACAGATTGCCAGTTGTGACGCTGACTATGATACCTTCGTTAATGTGGACTCTCAAGTTATCGTGTCCGAGAATCCAACGGCTATAGTGTAGGATAAAATCGCCTAATGCCGTGATACCCCTAATTCCGTGATAGGTTTTTTTCACTATCACGGGATTGGGTATCTTGCTTGAAAGTTTACCGATGTCTCAAAAAGTAGCTGAAAGATGCACTCTTTCGAGAAAGATGTCTGGCGCTATGGTCGAACGCAAAAGCTTTGACTGACATTCAGTTGTAAAAAAGTATCACAGGATAAGGGATATCAAGGCATTAGGAAACTTTACCCAACTTAGTGCAAGAATAGACCAGAGTAGTGCAGCAGTGGATCCGGGGAAATCAGAAGAAGACGAGTTAGCCGAGGTTGTACAGGTCGAATGTTATTGAACATCATCTGCGAACCAGGCGTTAGGTGTTCTAACAACAATTCGATCTTACATCCAGGGACAGTCATATGTGAAAGATAATCTTTTGAGTGCTGTTAATGTGTTGGAAAATTACGTGGAAGAAAACAAGATGAAAAACAAGAAACAGAAGAAAATGACAAACTATATTTTGCAGTAGTAGAGCATTTCTCTTGTAAAACACAATCTTGCATGTACAGGTAATCTTTTAAGGACACTCAATACGTTATTTTGTAACTTCCAATGAAATTTCAATAACACTGAATTTCTAGGTCTCTAATTTATACCCACTGCCGCAGCAGAAATTATGCATATGATGAAATCTCAAGTAAAGTTTGGAAAGCCTGTTCTGAAATAATATCCCCTTCGTTAACCTATTTATGCAATTTGTCAATGCAGTGTGATGTTTTTCCAGAAAGATTCAAATATTCAATAGTAAAACCAATGTACAAAAAGGGAGATAAATGTACTGTTTCTAATTATAGACCCATATCATTATTAACAACATTCTCAAAAGTGTTTGAGAAAGTCATGTATAATAGATTTCCTATATCATTATCTGTAGTCCAATAATGTGTTAGTTCTAGAGCAGACAAAAATCGACAGAGAATTCTGCTTTTAGGTTGGTGGATGAAGTACTAAATTATTTAAATTCGAAATTACATGTCGGAGGGATTTTTTTACGACTTGCCTGAAGCATTTGATTGTGTAGATTTGAATGTATTAGTATTACAGATGAAATGTTAGGTTGGTTTACATCTTACTTATCAAATAGGAAACAAAAAGTATAAATAAATTTACCAAAAAGTCACAAAAAAGTTACTTATTCAGAATTTAGAAATATTAAACTCATCTCAAAGAATCTACAGGGACATCATTTTATTTTTACTAACATTTCTAATATTAACCTAGCTATACCTTTGGATTAATTGTTGAGATCCGGAAACATCATTTGCTACCCCTTTCCACGACTGAAGTTCGATGATACTGGCGTAAAATACAAACAAATCACTTTACTAGGTATAGGAAGGAAGAAAAGTAGTTCATCCATTTACGTAAACTAGGAAATATCGCGATTTTAAGTTTTATAATTTTCATTAGGTTTTTCTTTAATCAAAGTACAGTACTGTATTAACGTTAAGTGTTTTTACATACGAACTGAGCTATCCATTCCGACGTATTCATTGTGCAGTGTACATTATACTGTCTACAGCACATCAGCGTACAATATAGAGAATGAAGTTAAATTGAAAAATAATCAATATAGAGAATGAAGTTAAATTGAAAAATAATCATAATATGGATATTTAAACACAATTCTGAAAATGGTGGCCGTTCATTTCGATACGGGCTTCAGTTCTTTTTTTATATTATCGCACTACAGACTATTGTACCTAATTCCAATTACTAGTTTTGTCCTTCATACTAGTAACTCATGTTGAACTAATTCTGTACCTGCTCTATAAAAGATTACCTTACGTACTGTAAATTCAATCTTCACTTCTGCCTGATCCGAAAAGATAAAATTACTCAGACATGCTATCTACTGTCCGTTCAAGTGGTTTTGTCGCAGGGTCGTAGTAAGGACGGAAATCACCTGACAGTTAATTAGTTAACGACGCCCTTTTATTTAAGTTATTTTAAACAGTTGTGTAATATTACGTAGACGTCCAATTCCTAACAGAAATTAATGTTTTCAGAAAAGAGCTAAGACAGCCCAGCCACTAGCCTTTACAGAGGGGCGAGCAGAGCGGGTGGAGAAAACCGGGATGCGACATAGGCAAACGGACGACAGTACCTGTGCGAGAATATGATTCAATGTTGAAAGCTCTTTCGTCACTGGAAAACGCGAACATTTTTCTGGAACGTACTATACTCACTATTTCAGTACTGTTTGTGTTTACTATGACCGTAAGGCGACTTTGACTGTATACGCTTGGTTCTGTGTGGAGAACGGTTGAAAGTTTACTAGTAGAGGGGGTGGGAGTGAAGTACATTAAAAATAAAATTATATCCCTTCTTGGTTTAGAGTTGGATAATCACTTGAACTGGTAATCACACATAGAATGTACTACTCCTAAATTGAGATCTGCCTGTTATGAATTAAGATCCTTATTTTCTATTGATGATACAAATATACTTAAAATGTTATAGACCGGGGTTCAAATCCCAGTAATGGAACTCAAAGCATCCGCCGAGGGAGAGTAGGAAATAAGTTTATTAATCATGAAGTAAACATATTATAAATTGTTACTGATGGCAAATTCTGAAGTTAGCCTTCCCTACTTTGTGCATTTCTCATTGCCCAGTATGATTGTTTTATTTTTATCTGCAGATACTGTAAACATCGAAGAACAAGACGCAAGTGTATAAATCCCGACAATTAAGACGACGACACACCAAATCAATTGACAAGCTTATTTAATATTCCAATTTATGTTCTTCATTAATTATTTATTTATCACACGGGAGCTTCCATACAAATGTATTTGAATATAACATACCATTAATTTCATTGCCAATCGTCGTTTTATACAGAAAACCGGACTCTCTATTATTAAAAGGAAACAAGTTTGCAGCTGTATAATGAATACGGCAAGTCTGAGGAGCTGTGTCTTCACACCTGAACACTACGTCTTGCATCTGTCTTGTATTCTAGGTCGACTCATTATGAGAGACAAAGTGCCTCCGAAGCAGAATTTCTGCAACTAATTTTTTCCCTGCTGTTTTTACTTTCTAATTGTACAAAGTGAGGAAGTATCGTGACATTAAACTTCTTCGACATTTTCACGGAAATATATTTTTTCCAGCACGTGATCAAATAAAACAAGTCCATTACACAATAAGGCATAACAGCCAACTGCAGATCTCACGTCCATCTGCCTTATCAGAGGTGACCGATCATTTAACGAGTTTCGGAGTAACGTTTGGTTAGCACGATGATCATCCCAGACCGTTAGACCAGTCATTTTCAACCGGTGCACAGTGTGCAAAAACGCAAATCTAGCTGGACAAAATTAATAACTTCTCGCATTCCAACGGATTGTTATGAAACTTTGTACAGATCTTATAAATAGGACATACTTTTTGTGTACAAACTCTGACTACGTTTGTATACGAAGAACTGCCTCTTTATAGAGGGTAGTTTTAGACTAAAATAATAACTTCTCTCCTATATAACAGATTTTTATGAAACACTGTACGCAAGTTACAGGTAGAATATATATTTTTTTGTGTACAAACTATATTTACGGTTCCATAAGAGGAAGTACCCCTTTACAGGGGATGCATTTACGCAAGATTAACTTTTCTCCTACATAACAGATTTTTATGAAACTTTGTACAGGAGTTACAGATAGCATATATTTTTGTGTACAAATTCTGATTACATCTGTATGCTACCCGTAGGCTTAATTGCTGTACAAAGTTTTATAAAAATATAACTTATAATATAGGAGAGAAATTATTAATTTTGTCTAAATGCACCACTATAAAGGGGCAATTTCTCTTACAAAACATAATCAGACTTTGTAGACAAAAAATATATTCCACCTGTAATTTCTGATTAAAGCTTCATAAAAATCTGTTAGATAGGAGAGAAGTTACTAATTTTGTTTAAATGCACCCGCTATAAAGGGATAGTTTTTCTTGTGCAATCGTAATCGAAATTTGTACACAAAACATGTGTGCCACCTGTAAGGCATGTACAAAGTTTCATAACAATTCGTTAGAATTCAGAGAAGTTATTAATTTTGTCTAGCTAGTAATTTGCGTTCTGATTCACTGTGCGTTTGTTAAGGTTAGATAAAAATGTGACCAATGTATTTTTAACCAGATATTCGATGTCATGTGAATAATTTTGCGATTCTAAAACACTCACATGTGATTAAAAACTTCCTTATTTCATGGAACAGTTACCGTATGCCCCACCACTGAAAAAAAAATAATAATTACTGATAAATGCGCAAGAACGCTAAACTTTAAAACAGGGATTCAACACTCTAAATGATGCTGTATTAAATGGTAAAACAATTGTTGTGACCGGCTATATTAAAACTCACGTTATACTTGGAGAACTTTAAAATAATATTTTTTCCAGTTATTGTAATGTTTAAACTCTTCTGTAAGAAGAAAAATACTTTACAAACTTGTAATTTGAAGTTACATTAGAAAGTAAGTAAGAACGTACTTATCTGAACAGTTTCCATGTCTCACAACACAATAAATCACTAACAATTGGCTCTTTTTCATTCACATAATGACCCTTTCTGTCTACGGCTGAACCGGAGCGAGAAGTGTTAGGAAGAACTCATTGTTCATATCCTTCTAAATATAGCTTGCTGCCGATAAAACAGTAAAAACTATTCCTCACAACATTCTCCAAATGTTAAAGAACATGAATTCATATTCACCTATGTCTAACTAAACAAGTCAAAATTTGATTTTTGTCCACCTAGACTGGGAAAATTTCACACTGTGCGGTGTGCCGCGAGTGATCCGTTGGTGTGCAGCGAATTATCCGCTGGTGTGCCTTAAGAAAATGAAAATAGTCAAGACTATCGTAGGAAATATTGGTAAAGTAAAAGTGAAAATAGTAGTAAGAAAAGTGAGTTCACAAGAATCAGCTTTCAGCGAACGCGGCACAGGTCGACAATCAGTAAACAGAATGTAATGTGCGAGCGGCAGAGACGAGAATGACTGACGACGCGCAGTAAGGGTTGCCAGGGCAGTAAAGTAGAAATGTCTAATCAACCTTGAACTGAGTTGAATTTTATTTTAAGGGAGGGGAGACTGCGACCTTATTAGATCTATTGCGCTGACCCTCAAGCTAGGTCCATTTCCAATCCACACCAACTGAGGTTCGCAGCGTACCTGGATTTCGAACAGGAAATTTCACTCCTCCCTAGGACAGCCCCGTTGACAATAATGTAGATGTCTGACGTTGGGAAACAGGAGAACCCCGAGAAAAACTCCTACTGCGATCTTGTCCGCCACAAGTATCACCATTTACCAACCTTAAAGTCCACCATTGTGGCTGAGGGGTTAGCGAGTCTAACTCCGAACCCAGCGGTCCCGGGGTCGATTCCCGGTCAGGACGAGTTGCCTGGATAAGGTTTATTCGGGATTTTTCCCTCACTCCTTTGGATTAATATCAGGTAACTTATCAGGCGATTGGAACCCCACTCATCTTCGCCACTTCCTTTCCTCCCCCATCATCCTTTCCTCATCATCCCCTTTCTGGTATTTCAGATCACTATACAGGCGGCCTCCCGAAACTGCTGACTCTCTCGACCGGCCTCCGTGGAATGTAGTTAAGCGACGTTGGATGGCTTCTGCAATGGCACCCGAGGCGGACCTACTCGGAGGAGAAGTTTTGCCTCGGACCGACAGGGGGGAGGGGGCTTAGGGAAATTTGCCGAAGCAGGAATGGTATATGGATTCTGTCGGCTGTAGGGACCGGTCGTTAAGGGAGTCATGTGGTTGAGGCGGTGCGCGTAGGGGATCTGTGGCATGCAACTCATTCCATATCGAGGGTTAGCGCAATAGATCTCAATAAGTCGCAGTGCTGGGCCATCCGTGCCCCCCTCAGTTAAATTGCATTCCACTCCAATTCCAACCTTAAAAAATAATGTATTTCACATGTTTTTATAAAAAAATTCCCCTAGTTAGTTAGAAACTACTAGTTTAGATTAGCTATATGAGTGTGCCGCGGGATTTTAAATAAACCTTTAGTGTGCCGCATGTTGAAAAGGGTTGAAATACACTAGGAGAGTGGGACAAGTTGTTACAAAAATTGGTTTATAAGTTTTAAATAATATATTATAAGCTGGTGAATATTAAAACTACATTAATTATTAACTATAAACTTTAAGTTTGCGATATAAATTTTGCACGCTCATTAAACTGTTACAATGTTGTAAAATTAAAAAAAATGACGACGAGCGGAATTTATAACAATTTTCCCCCTAAGTGGGGTTAGTTGATACAGTAGGAGGGTAAGTTTTACAATCGGTAAAAGTAAGGAAAGGAACTAAATAAACAAAACTATAATCTTTTATGCAGTAAATACTTCAATTAACTCATGTTTAATAATTATTAGTACGTCTACATATAAAAAACACAAATATTAAAATAAAGTCCATGAATGGAAAAATAAATTTTGAAACATAAGTTGCGCTTTCAAAGATAATCTGAATTCCAATTATGGCAGACATAAAACGCATCGTTGTTAGCACATTTTGCATGTGACAATAACTTACACTGGGTACATTACATCTATTCCTGACCACTCTTCGATCTTGACCACTTGTTAAAAAAAACGCTGCTACGTTGTGTTTGTTGAACCTAGTCATTCTCCCTAAACTTGCAACCTCTGGACTTCTGTTTGCTAGAGTAGGATTTCTTTTCATGAAATTTATAAACCAGTCCTGCTAGGACTGTTAACCTGGTTAGGTTTTTCGGAGCTTTACCCCAAATTTAAGGCGAATATCATGTAATCTCATTGGCGAATTCTTGATCTCATTTAGCTATGTATCACAAATTCCACCGAAGCTAGATAATCTCGTAGCTGATACAGTGTCGTTAAATAACAGATTTAAATATTGTATTAGGAAACAAACAAAAATTGTTAAATCCAACAAATGTGATCCCCACTACAGTATAAGATCGTATTAAACAATCTTTGCCTTCTAACCTACAATTGAATGATTCTGATGCGCTCAATAATAAGGAACGGTGATGTTTGTCCTTTACCTTGTCTAAGTTTTCTCATTATGAAACTTTCTTTATAAAAATAAGAGATAAGTCTTGTCAACTAATTGATTACAGAATTGTATTTTTTATCACCTTCGAAGTGTCTGATGATATTTTCTCTTGCGTCAAGATTACGTAGGAAAATCTTATCGGACTCGTTATGAAATATTATCGCACATTATCATGATCGGAAGTAAAAGTCATTCACTGCGTTAAGCAAAATCTTAATGCTTTCACAGCCTTCGACGCCAAGTAAGAATGCAGTCTCTTCCAATTTCTTTTCATTTTATCACTCTACTGCGAATGTCTTCGGAAGTAAAATAACATTCTCATTCAATGTGTTTTATTTATGTAAACACTGATATAAAAACAATGACAGATAACACATACTTTCTCGTTATTCACGCGTTTGTAACACATTAGTGGCTTATCATGTTGCTAATATTACACTAGTTTAGCAATCTTTAGGCGTATAGTTTATTTTCTAGATGTGTCATCCAAAAAACTTTCATGAGTGAAATTATTTATTATATGCCCAAATAAAATAATAGCCTACATTTTTATTGTCTGATATCTGTGCCTAATTTTGCAGAAATTCACATTAGAATTCGGTAACTAAATTCTTGTAAGTACATGGGTATATTACTTGTTTTCCAAGTAACCAAAATTACCTTAAAATCGAATAGGTTCGACAGAAAGTGTTAAAGCAATATTCTGTTATAGATATTCGTTCGCACAAAAAATGGTAGCATCCTAACTAATTATTTCAATCATATTGATTGACAGCATGTGAAATATATCCAATTATTTTGCAAATACCAAATCCACATGATCGTACTTGGCTTTTAAATTATTGTTGATGAGAAGCGACCACGAATTCTGGGAACATATTTGTGATTTGGTCTACAGAAAGGTGAAATTTTTATAGAAAATAGTAATTTTGCTCTGCTATGTTTCCGTAACATCAATAGGACATCACACATGAGGCAACAAAGCCAGAAGATAATGGGATAGGTTGGCCAATTTTAGTCTTAACAATACAATAATAAAATATTCATTATGTGCCTATTACTAGGCCTATAGCTGTAACAGTTGGATAATTAACAGTAAAAACGTGCAAAGTGCCAAATTTATGGACAGATTTTACTAATAACTTTCGCTATTGAAGAATTTTAAGAATATATTTTTTATAATTGAACTGATAGTACTTACGACAACTTTTCACCAATCTTTATCAATAGTTTGATGATGCTACTAAAATTAACACACTGAGAGACAAACAATCTTCACAGTTTATGAAAGGTGTTAAGTCTCAAACATTTAGTAGACACTATGATCTATTTATTATCCACAGATCTGTTAATTTATGCAACTTCCATTACAGTGGTTTTTCAGACTGGAAACAAATTACCCTCCCCACTTGGAACTGAATATCGCCGACTTTCATCATGATTATCATACATTCTATGTTGACGTCGTTGTAGGCCTACTGGTATGACAGTAAAGAGGCCAAACAATAATGTTGATAGTGTTGAATAATCGTGATTACAGAACTTAGAAAATAAAGCTATTTTCTACTCAGGTGTCAGTTCACTGCATTTTATTCAGCATTTTCATGTCACTTAACACTAAAGAAACACGTGTTAATTTAATAATATTTCGCCATTTTCTGTATTTTTAACATTGGGAATTGAAAAGTTTAAAACAAATCAGCTTGTCATCTAGAGGTAATACGTTATGTTTTTATGTGATTCATAGCCTTACATTACCTACCTACGCTGATCTTTCTGTTTGTAGAAAATACCACGCTGTATAATCAATAATATATTTTGCCTTAACTTCACTATTAACATGACAAACAACGGAGAGAAATCAAAACGAATGGCATATTGCACCTTTTTATGAGAGAGCTCTGGCAACTTTGCACCACTGCTGTCTTTTGTGGTCTTAATAACAATCTACAATCTTTTGTGGATATAGCCCTGTTAATATGTAATACCTCATGGCAAATTGCAACATTCTAGTGAAATATCACTTCTTTTTTTAATTTGGCACTTAGCACCTGTCTACTGTTAAGTAGACAATTCGAAGTCTGTTTTTATGAGTATGCAAACAGTATAACCGTAACCGTTGAAAATAAGAGTCTTATTTATAGCAACAACTCTCAGCTTACCAGAATATTCTAAACCGAAAAGTTTATGACTCTGATGTTAATTATGGTGGTGGTAATGATGACGATGATATTTGGAATCTCCATTATCGCTTGGCTGATAATGTAATATATGGGTATTTCACTAAATTTACATATTTCGCAATAGGCCTATCTTCTGTGAGAGAAGAACTGCTGGTGGCACTGATACATATTTCCTTCGACGCTTACTCGAATATTGCTTAGACTTCGAATCAGAATTGTATATTGAATAAAATAATATATTTTTCATGTTGTAGTGAATGACAGTGTTATTATTATTATTATTATTATTATTATTATTATTATTATTATTATTATTATAGCACGTTGCTGTAACAGAAGAAATAGGAACACGTTTACGTCATCTAGAATTATATAAGAAACGTGTCTTGTTCACTGATAACGCAATCATTGCTTCGTAAATTCAGTCGAGTTTATGCGAGAGCCTCGGTTTATGTGTATCATATAAGAAGCTTGGAAGTGGTTTCTAGTGACGATAATAGAAGTGTTTATCCGTAATATTAAACCTCGTTCTTAGAATTTCAAAGCATCTCTACTAAGTACGAAGTGCTGAAGCAGTCACCATTCATCAGGCACTACCAATTAAAACGGTTCTTTAAGTATTATCAATGGCGCAAGTTGTGAGTCTACCACTCGATATGATAAGGCTATCGTCACTCGAAGCAAGTAAATAGAGATAAATGTTATTATCAGTGGTTGAGAAGGTTTTTCAACTCATTAACTGTACGTCTGCAAAATCGTTTGTTATTCACACAGTTCTTCATTATCATTAATACTACCATCACTGCTTTCAGTTTGTTTTTATGCATGGGTCATTCAATAATTAGTGGCAACATTTGAAATAACAACAAAGAAAACATTTTTGGAATTGTCACATTGTTGCAGTGCTCAGAAGTAGGCCTAATCTCCTCCAACATGAAGAACCCGCCTCCACACCTCAGGAAGACGACGCGACGGATGCCATCCACAGCATCTTGTTGTAATACTAATCTTCGAACAGACTGCTCTACTGCTGCTATAATTGCCTGTCTGGTTCTAAAGCGAACTCCCCTAAGTGGTAATTCCATTTTCGGGAAAACGTCAAAATCACATGGACTAGTATATGGAGAGTATGGAAGATGCTCCAGAATTTCCCAGTTCCATCTGCGAAGTAAATTAACCACAGAGGCTGCTATGTGAGAGCGAGTACCATCATGTAGCACAATAGAATGAGAATTCAGGAGATTTGGACGTTTACGGCGCACAGCTGGTCGTAAATAGTGTTCCAGAAAGTAACTGTAATGTGCACCATTCACATGATTTCCCGCAGGAACTGAATGAGTGACAAGGACACTGTCAAAATCATAACCAACAACGGTGCTCTTCCAGCAGCGCTCTTACAGCGTTCACTTGCCAATTACGGTCTGCCAGCTCCATGTTTTTGATGAACATCTTTTCTCCCGCTGCGAAACGCATGCGCTCACCTAGCCACGGTACGATATGGTGAAGTCTCTCCACCACAAGCTTCCAGTAATGCTGTATGGCATTGTCGAGCATTCTTGCCTCTTGCAATCTGAATTTTAATGAAGCATCTTTGTTCGTATTTGCTAAACATTTTAGAGCACTACAGAAACAGTCTACAAATTAAACTCACTACAAATATCTTATAAATGACATTATTGTCTTCAAACTCACAGATAACACACATCAAATGCTCTTCTTTCCCATTGTTATCACCTTGCATCAGTTAACCGTTGATAGCGCCACTAATTGCCACTAATTACTGAATGACTCATGTAGTAAATCTTCGCTCTCATATAAGAGATTGGGATTGTCTGTTTTATTATATAAGCCTATATTTATTCTAGAGTCTTTTTAAACTACATTAGCGTATGAAGTGTTGTTCAGTATTTCTAAAATTGTTGTGTAAAGTATCACAAGCAAGATAATTACAATTTAATACTTTTTGGAAACCTTTTGTTTACTGTACTATAATTTGCTTTATTAGATCACGTCATATAAATGTCACTGTTTTGCAAGTTCCTGTTAATACAGTGCGTTCGTAGCTCGGACGGACCGTTATAACATAACCTAAATAATATAAACAAGAGTTAGAAAAGTTTTAATTAGGGATGATGAAACAAACAAGAAAACTTTAATTAAGGATGATGAAATAAAAAATAAACATGAATAATTTTAAAAGGAACAATTATTGAAAGTATGTGTATGTATCCAATGCCCACCCATTTCACTTGCGTGATTCAGGTTCCGAATACTGCGGATAGATGGCAGAACTGTGATCCATTTTCTAGTTGTACACCACACTGTACATGATGTGTATCTGTGGAGAGTTATGTCGTGTACTAGGGTGAATGTATGTGCAAGTGTTCGTGCAAGTGTAGTGTCTGGAATGAGTGATGATGATGATGAAGATGAGGAATGGGGAAGGGGAAACCCGGTGCCGGAACGTAGCCTACTCCTGTCGAATAGCACCAAGGGGGCCGCCAGGCTTAACGTCCCCATCCGACGGTCGAATCACTTGTGTGTGCACCGCCATCTCTCCTAGTCCCGAGGTAGAAATTTTACATTAAAATTTCTGACCTCGCCGGGAATCGAACCCGGACCGGCTAGTCTGGAGGCAGACATGCTACCACAGAGCTAACTCGGCGGACTACAATTATTGAAAGTACAATTTTCAAATTTGAATGTTTTAGTGGTCCGGCCGAGCTACGAACGCACTGTATATCAATTTCAAAATGTTACAGTTATGTGAGTGTTGCCCTATCTGTACAGATTTACCTATAAATCTGCATTTCTAAGCTTGTTATGTACAAAGAGCATGGCGTTTGTTGTGATTGGCAATACAATTTGTTTTATAAATTTAGCGCCATTCTAAAATAATTCAATTTAGGGATTAAATAATGTTGAGGGTCTAAATACTTGTCGTTATCAGTGCAGTGTCATGCGTTGTCTTACACGTTACTCAATAGTTATCTCGTGAAACTAAATGCAGGCGTGCGCCGTAGCTTATAGTAAGAACCTGATAGTGGGGCTAAGTGAGTTAGATGAGGAGGCGATGGCCTGTGAGCTGTGCGAGAGGGAAAAGAATGAGCTATCAAGAAGAAAGTTTGTTTTATGATGTTAATATTATACGAATCTACCTACATGGAAGTCCTTCTCAGACTAAAACCTATCTTCCCCCTCCATAACCATTGGTGATATAGCCACGGCATATGACAAGGTCACAGGACAGGTCTTGCCTTCTCTACTGTACGAGTGAAATCGTAGCAATGGAGGGAAGCTTCTCAGTCCATTTTCTGCTTCCTCTCACGTACAGGTAGGTTTCACGAGATAATGTGAAAAAGAATTCCATAGTACGTCTATTTTAGGTAGAGTCCAAATAGGCTTACTCGTATAATCCTAGGATTGAACCAACAGAGAATAAAAGGCTCTCGAGGAGGAAAAATAAAATTGTTTTAACAGTGGAGCATCATCCTATTACAGTTCTGAAATTCACAGGTTCAAACTGAGAATGATGGTAGATACTTATGCGGGACTGACGTCTCAGGAAAAATACATACTGTCTCTGTTGGAAAATGGTTTAGTGGAAGAAACAGCCTTTCAAATTAAATTTACTCATAACTGCGAAAAATTACGGCACAGAAGAATGAAAATTAACTTATAGGCGTTTCAGAAAATTACTAATATACAAAACAATAATTAAACCCATAATGGTTTATGGGTGTGAATCATGTACCATGACTGAACAGCAACAACAACTTAGAAGAATGGAAAGGAAAATTCTGAGAAAGATTTATGGTCCCGTTAAAGAACAAAATAATTGGAGAATCCGTAGTAACTTGGAATTAGAACAAGTATATGAGGAATCTAATACAGTAACTGCGATAAAAATTAGAAGACTTGAATGGGTAGGTCAACTGGAATGGAGGATGAAAGAATGGCGAAGATGATCTTCACTGGAACACTGGAAGGAAAGAGAGATAGGGGTCGTCCCAGATTGAGATGGTTGGACTGTATTGAGGAAGATTTGAGGAAAGTGGGAATAAGGAGATGGAGGAAGAGGACAGAGGACAGAAGTGATTGGACTATTGTTTTAAAGGAGGCTTTAGCTAAACTGTAAGAGCTGTATGCCAAAAGAAGAAGAAGAAGAAGAAGAAGAAGAAGGCGTTTCAGGACCTAAGGTAGAAACTATACTCAGCAATCCAGCGAAACAATTTCTGAATTTAATTGAAATAGTGAAACTGAACAAGCTTTTGAGTACCAGAACGAAACAGTCATCTGACATTTCATTCATTACTGTGTGCCCTAGCTGAAGACAGTATTGACACCGACAACTCCAGGGATTTACTTGGCTACTTGTTACTAAGAACGTTCGCTGTATTACTCAAGAATTCCACGAGGTTTGAAAAATAATGTGGTTCGGTAATTTCCTCTTCCTTTCTGTATCGGAAAATTACAAACATATAGTGGCTTAAGAAAAAACTTGAGTATCCAGATACTGTGTTCGAACATTGCCTTTGTCCACCACACATTCGAATTATATCACAAGAATTTACTCTCTGATCTTCAGCGGGGAAAGCTATGTAGCCGTTCGGATAATGGTTAATGGTGCGTCAAGAATGCTATACATTGTCGCTTGTATTGAAGCATCATGTTGAAAAGAGCTCCTAAATGTATAGCTGTAGTGACTCTGCTGTGGCTTCCACCAGCGAGGGTCAATTCTCGCGAGATGTCATGGTCAGAGCAGCTTAGGGACAGACCAGTGGCACCCGCGAAATTCAAGCCTCTGCTCCATTTTATTACCACATAATTTGACTGACTCTGAGCCACCGTATACTATACACTAAGATATTAAATGCTCGTACGGTATGAGGCTGGGTGGATTCTCCAGGATCGGATCTGGGATGGATACGTGCGTTTAAGCTCACTTTGGCCTATTGTACATTCTACGAGTATATACGATGCTTGTTTCAGTTCGACAGGTGGCCAGTGGTATGTTCATGAATCCGACGCTAACGGACGGGCGGGCCATCCTGCTTCAGCCCTAACATAACCAGGACACATCCACAGACGAGTACGGTACCTGAAAAACCTCAGGGACAAGAGCCCCAAGTCCTTAAATGCTACATAAGCATTGGGGACCGTACTACCACAGTCTAGTATATACACTCACGAAGCTCAATACGTAGGGAATATGCATCCATAGATAGTTGCTAACCACTAGGATCGCTACTATCGCCTCATCATAGACAATGCGAAATAGTACCGGCATAGTCTATTGATCCTAGTACTTTCGACAACTCAAGCTTCGTGACTGTATATAGCTACTTGACTGTGGTACTACTTCTGATACTTCACCCAACTGTAGATTATCGATGAAATTATGGGAAGGTGGAGGTGGAGTGAAAGAGGTAAACGGGTGTATTCCGAGAAAACCCCTCTACAACGTCTGCTTTGTCCAACAAAAATTCCTCATGATCAGACTTGAGTTAGATCCCGGCCCACCTGTTGAGCCACAGATTCGACTGATACACATACTGTGTAAATTTATAGCTGCTTGTCTTCATCACAACAAGAACTCTGCAGTCGAGTACTATATGGATGACTGTTGAATTCTAGGTATTAGTCGATTGGTCTTGGAGGGAAATGAAGAGAAATGGAAGAATGTCATAATTTAAGATAGAAAACGTATTGAATTTTGGAGAAAGGGTCTTCCAAATTTTTGCCTTTGTGTAAATATCTTTAATATCCACAACTTCAAATAGTATGCACAATACAAAATCCTTCGTAAATTGTAAAATCTGTCATAAACAGTTCACAACCAGAGGAATTCATATTCACATCAATCGATGTCATAATAACGACTCTTTATCCCAAGCTGTTTCTAATGAAGAAAGTACTCTTAATACTCAAAATTCAGATAAAAATGTATCACCTAAGAATTTACGTAAATGTGAAATATGTGGCCGTCTTTTTAAAAGCGTTAACCGTCATATTGTACGTGCCCATCCTGAAGTACATAGAAATATCATCAATCACTCATATAATGATCCTGTACTCAACAATGAATTCACAAATTCTTCGTCTCAGCCCGTTCCTTCTACATCTTCAACATCTGAAGTACGTGGAAACATTCTCAATCAGTCATATAATATCCTGTACTCAACAATGAATTCACAAATTAGTCGTCTCAGCCTGTTTCTTCTACATCTTCTACGTCTAATTCCCTACATAATAATTTTGATCTTCAGTATTGGGATACACAATTCAACACCTTAGCTTGTTTAGATGTCTCAGACAATGCCGTCTTTGATAAATGTGTTTTAAAATATTGTCACTACCTTAAACAATCAGTATCTCAATGTAAAGGGCCTCAACATCCTGCAACAAATTATTACATAAAACGGCAAGCTAGGAAAAATAATCCAGATGGTATTACTCATAAACAGTCAAGCAATCCTAAAAATAGAAGTAAGAAGAATTCTGAGAGAAGGAAGAACAAATACGCTTATGATTTAGCACAATTTAATTATTACTTCCAACGTCGGAAAATTGTGCAGCATGTATTATCCTCTAAAGGTCCTATGCAATGTAAGTTACCCGTTTCTTCGGTATACGAATATTATAACAATTTATATGGTGTCGCCAACAATTGCACGCTTGATGACTATCAGTCATCTTCGGTAGCCAATTATTCAGATCCTGACAATATTATCATCACCCCTGAAGATATTGCATTTGCATGTAAGGGTATCAAGGTTGACACTGCACCAGGTGAAGATGGAGCTTCATTAAAGAGCTTCGTTTATATAAATCTCTTTCATTGATTGCCACATATATGCTCCGTTGGGGACATGTTCCGCCCTGCCTTCGAAGCGCACGCACAATTCTGATTTATAAGGATGGCGATCCAGATATTCTTAAGAACTGGCGTCCAATTACGATCTATTCTGTTCTGCGCAGAATTATTGAGCGTGTATTAGATATCAAGTTACGATCTTATCTTGATTTAAATCTTAACCAACGAAGTTTTATGTCTGGTCCAGGTGTTTTCCTGAATTCCTCTATTGTTAATGGATGCCTTAAGGATTCAAAAGTTAATAAAAAGGATTGTTGTGTAGTTTTTCTGGACATCTCTAAGGCGTTTGATCATGTCTCTTATTAACACATTGAACAAACCCTCAATGCTATGCCTATACCTCCAAAACTCAAGACGCTTATAACATCGCTTTTAATAGGAAATTCTACTACTATCATTATTAATAAAACTACAAAGACAGCCCCTATAATGATCAAGCAAGGAGTTGCTCAGGGGACTCCACTCTCACCAATACTATTCAATGTTGCCATTGACTTCGTGATGAAGGAATTAAGCGAAAGTAATATCTCTGGAGAATATGGATACAATATATCACCCCAATTAAATAATCTTTCCATTCTTGCATTTGCGGATAATCTAGTATTATTGTGTAAAAATAAATCTGCCGCTCAATATTCAAAATCGCTGACTATGAATTCCTTAGCTAGAATTGTTCTTGAAGTAAACCCGCATAAAAGTAATGTTATACACAAGATAAATGACACATCCTGTAGGATATATATCTTAATGTAGTGACTTTTTAATTACTGATAAAAATAAATCAATTCTTTTATTTTTATCAACAGCAATAGACTATCATTAGAGGTTTTGATTTATCTAGAGAAAATCAAAACTCGAATGGGATTTAATTGACTATTATACGATTAGAAGAAAGCATATAAAGATTAGAAGAAATAAAGTACTTTAATAAAATAAAATATTAATCGACACTAAAATTCTGTTTCACCAATGTTGTCTTCTCCAAAACGTTTGAACGGAGCCGCCATTTTCAGTCGACTATCTATGCGGGAAACAAATGGCGATCGCAAGGCATGTTTTATAGTACCGTAAAGAATTTGCAGTTTAAAATGTTAGCAAACAAAGAAACAAATGGTAGGAAGATGATAAAAACAGAAGAAAGTACATATATAAAGATTAGAAGAAATAAAGCACTCTAATAAAATAAAATAGGTATTAATTGACTTATTAAAATTCTATTTCACTAATGTTAGGTTCACCAAAACGTTTGAACGGAGCTGCCATTTTCAGTTGACTGTCTATGCGGGAAACAAATGACGATCGCAAAGTATGTTTTATAGTACCGTAACGAATTTGCATTTTGAAATATTGGCAAACAAAGAAACAAATGCTAGGGAAGTGATAAAAGCAAACAAATGCTAGGGAAGTGGTAAAATTGTAGCGATAAATAGCCATGATTGGTTGAAACAAGTCCTTTCATACCGTTTTATTTGTCAAAAGTAGTATGACGTAGTAAAAGTGTAATAGTCATCAAAAATATTATTTATATTGACTTCCAAATCTGAAGAATATACGTACATGATGTAGGCCTATAACTCGACCGAGGCGAATGGAGACTCGGGCGTAAGGTGAACTATCGCGATGACGCTATACGAACGCAGGATAAGTACAAGTGGCGCTCAGTGCTGCAGGACTCCACTGGCCTTGGTCGAGTAATAACAAATATCTATTACAGCAACTGTTTCAGCCAAATAAATGACTTCTGATATCTCTGGCGAAGCACGTGGAAGGTAGAATCTGCAGGTCCAGAGCGCGACGTTGCAACCAGCAGTATTCCCCTCTCCTTCCCCAGATATAGGCAGTAGGCGGGCATTACTGTTATGCACGGAAGTGTTTACATCACGATGACAACTGAGCTAAGCTCTGTTCACTTTTCCTATGACACCGGAAAGGCGAGTGATTAAACCAGTTTCTACTGACTGTTTCAAGCGGGCAGTGAGTTGAAAGAAATTCACAAATTGAGGTTACGGAACTGTCAGAAGTCGTATCTTTGCTCTTACAGCTTTTGTCTACTTGTAAGTCCATAGCTGAATCCTGACTTAGATCATTAGCATTTCAAGTATCGGTGAGGTATTGAAAGATTCATATCGACACTTTTGCCGGACAGGTCGCAGTTGGAGGTTTTCTCGGGGTTCCCCCATTACCATGTTGACATTCCGTCATTTCTCCATTCCATCATCATTTTATCAGCATTTCTCCGATCATTGGTCGACGAAGTGGTAAGGAAATAGAAATAAGGTATGCGGGGTTAACTGCATAGAGCGAACCTTAGCGCAGTCGGCCGGAATAGGTCAGTACAATTGATTAGTATTTGGTGATAATCAACTCTTTCTAAAAATTAAGTCCGCTGTTGCACTTTTTACTCGGATACTAAAGGAGTACAAGGTGATTCTCGTCACATGGTGTCGGTACGACACTAGATGTTCACTGAAAACAACTAAATCGCACATAAAATCCACAGAGTATGAAAAAATTTGTAACGCAAGATGGTGAATTGCAAGCAGTAGCTATTGAAACTGCCAAACTGTTGCCAAATTATAAAATAATTTGTAAATAAAAGCAAAAGTTAAAAATATCTGTGCTTAAAATTATGTAGCGAAGAATTTATGCATTTTATCAGAGGGTTATTTAGTAGTATGCAAAAACATAAGCGGCGAATATGTCGTACGGATCCGGCTGTTCCTTATTTGGCATCTTTGGTCTAATATACTGTATTAGATACGTGTTCGGGCTTGGAAGGAGAACGGAAAATGATTTGGTACGAGAGGGAATATAAGGTGTGTCTGATCCCAATCTTTGCATCACGTTTGTGAAATGCTGCAAGTGTGATTATCATAAATGATTCACAGAATTATTTTCTTAGAAATGAGTGTAGCTTGTTTGAACAGACCTGCTTAACTGTAGTTGCTCATGCACACATCAGTATTGTGATAGCCTATTCGAAACAGCATAACTCGTTTACATTTTTGCAATAACTGTTACATAGATCACGTAAAATGATGTAGCTATGCTATTCGAACTTACATTTGCTCATTGTTTACTTCACCATTTCCAAACGATGTTTGGTGCGCTGATAGGGTAATTATATTTCAAACAAGATTTGATCAAATTATAAAACTATGTAATATGAGAACTGTATGTGTTCTCTTTATGAATGGGAATGACTTCGACCAGATGCAACGAAGGGACAAAGATTTTGCAATAGTACAATTTTATGACGAATTTCTAGGTATTCTTAACAAACATGAATAATGATATCAGATAAAATAATGTGAACATTTTAACATTCCAAACGAAATTGGTGATTATCTCTAGCAATGTTAGTTGTTTTCATATGAATTGAACAACTATTTCGTAGTAACGTTTGTAAATAAACACGTCCCCTTTTAGTAGCATTTACCCATCTCTTAGAATTTACAATAAATTGACAGTGGAACGCGTTCCAAATATTTCTTGAATGGAACATGAAATTCTTCATTACGAGTAAGATAGTCTATCGTTTTAATTATAAGATTTTTCTTATTCTTCAATGGGCAATACTTGATTAAAAGTATTTAATTATTCTTCTGTCACATCTCCTGAACAATCAAACATGGGCAAATGCGGTAAGAGTAGACTTTTATCAATATTGAACATAAAATCATTTCCTAAATTTACGAGACTCTCTCCATCTCCAACAATTATGATTTCTTTGTTGAGTATATGTAAGAGGCGAATGGAAGTTCTTCCACACCTAGATCACAATCGACCCATTTATACACAGGTCTACTGTTCAATCCTCATGGGACAGAGTTAAGATGGATAAAATCTCTACGGGTGAATTTTTAATCCGAAAAACTCCACTGAGATAACTCAGGCATTCTATATGACCAAACAGTACAGGCGCTAGGGCGTAGATTTGAGTCCCACTTGGAATGATTACATTGGTGAGTTTTCCCAAACTGTAAGGCGAATGTCGGCTAATCGCCTAACGAATCCTCGGTTTCATCTCACTAAAACACCGTCTCGGTATCACCAACTCCACCGACGCTAGATAACCACACAGTTGATATAGTGTCATTAAATAACTGACCATAGAAAAGTACAGCCAATTCTTGTGTCAGCCGATCTTGCTATCTGGATGTTCTCCGATTGGCATCGTTATCATCCCTTCCAAGCCTTTGTTTTTCCGAACCGACGCATTCGACGTGCGAGATGCGAGGCCCGCCTCGCACAAATCCGGACTACACGAGAGATAGTGAGTGGTTTCTATAACTGCGAGGTGCGCAGACCTCGGATCTCGCAGTTATAGAAACCATTCACTATCTCTCGTGTAGTCCGGATTTGTGCGAGGCGAGCCTCGCATGTCGCATGCGTCGGTTCAGAAAAACCAAGGCTTTACGGATTGGTGTCGATGCACACACCCTGTGACATGTGAAATTAAGTACATAGGCCTATAAGGAAAGAAAAAGTGAAATGCAAGGTGTTGGTCGAATTAAATTTGTAATGTTAAAGGAAACTGGAGAACCTAGCAAAAATTATTAGCTACCCTTTGATCTCCAGTCAGTCGAATCGAATCGAATCGAATCCGAGTGGAACCATAAACTCGTGCTGATGTACCGGACGATTAATCTAATTCTAACATTCACTTCCGTCTCATCACTACGAGCACTCACTCGATATTTCAGATTTAGTGAACAGAACAACAGAGGAATTTTGTTTCATTAGCTATTATACGTTGATATCCAAATAAATGTTGCCAGTATGGACTAAAAACGAGAAAAAAATCTCAAATTTTCTGGAAATATATACTTTAGCATTTCCTTGAGAATAGGACGTCATGATGGTGATGGTGGTGGTGGTGGTGGTGGTACTGTTCTATTTAACGATGTTTACACCTGCAGAGATTATTCCGCGCCGAAATTCAAGTGATCCAACATATTTTCCAAGGAGCAGTATTCTTTACATGCCGTTAATATACGACACGGAACCCGTAGCCTAATGCAGACGTGATGCTGCGTGAGAAGATTATCGTGGTTTCGAATCACACGTGGGACTAAATGTTTACCCGTTGTTAACATGACGTTCTATATTATTATAATTCATTATTAGAAGTAATTTAATATATCTGGAGCAATCTCGACTCTTGCTGGTGCCACGTCAGTGAAGATCAACCGTGTATCCGAAAGTGTAAATATTGCGAAAAATGTTGAACTGAGACAAACATCGACATAAATGGGAAAACCTTTCCACCACAGATGATACCGGTAACTTTAATCCTGAAAGCAATTCATGACTTGAAGCTTATCATGACAGCTGTACAGAATGATTCTACTGATTTATAGAAAATTCGGGTACAATATTGCTTGTATTAACAGTCTGATTGCTCCTATAGATAGTTGTTCATGGTGCAGCAAGCAGGTAAGAGTAGCCTTAATTCACCGTAGAAGCCGTTGTTGCCATGGATTCGGTTGTTTTGCGCTGGGGTCCGAGACTATAGTCTGGGTCAGCTTACTTAATACCCTAAGGGTGAAACCTAACCATTTTTCCCCTATTACTACATAGCTAGTGGATTATGGTGATTTTCTAGTTTGCAGGTTGAATTTTCTTTTGCCAACTTCGTTTCGAATTTCGGTACTGAGAAATACTACAACTGGTAGTGATTTTATAACTGTTATGTTGCCAGCAGTGATACAAGTTGTCGGTAGTTTAAATTCTGAAAATTCAAAGTGTTCTAGATTCCTGAGCCCATTACTGGAAGCTAGTGAAATTTGAACATTCTAATAATTATTAATTAATATCAGTATTAATATTAATACATAATAGTTATTGTATGTGTTGCTTTGTGTTGTGGTTACAATTTCAAGATTATAGTCAGGTAGGCTAAGTGTAAATAAATATAACATATTTCGTGTGATATATGACCTTGGGTAATCGATAAAGATACCATTTCACATTTTAATTAATTCCTTTCGTGTCTAGACTTTTATTACAATAATGGAGTAAATATTCTAAAGTATACACTTCAAAGTGGCATTCGTTTTCGGAATTCGTACTAATCATTTCACGTGATCAAACAAAATACATTTTTAGGTTAGGTCTCATGAATCATAAGCATTGAATTTCATGTTTTCAGACAAAATACATTTTAATATTAGATCATGCACTAATCTGCTAACTACTAACATAATGTGCGAGAGGTCCAGAAGAAAAATATACTCTTTCACAAATTATTGAACCTTTTAGAAAACACCTCCCCAACATAAAGAGGAGATGTGGTAAATAAGCAAGACATCGTTATTATTGTTAATACTTACTATATTATTATTATTATTATTATTATTATTATTATTATTATTATTATTATTATAGTACATGGCATTGTATGATTTTATCCTCTTTTGGTGATAACTAGTATTAGTTGGCAACACTGAAGAGACTGCAAAATTAGCCTTTTAGGAACTACTCTTACGTGATCCTCAGTATACGTACTATAGGTGTGTCCATCGAAAAACTTGTCAGACGTAAAAGCAATATTGCAAGAAAAAGAGGTTAACGTTCGTTGGTACAGTTCCTTCTGTATTAACCGTGAAAATATGAAGTGTGCATCTGATTCACTTTCCTCATGACTAATTCAGCAGGCATGTAAACATAAAACGAATACTCGTATATCCATTACTAGGAATGATGAATCAGTGTAAGTCATTATCTCTCGACCAGAACCCCATAAAAATAGTCTACTGGTCATACTAAAAAAATTAAAGGTCATTCCAATTTGTAAACAATCCTCTAAACACCAAACTTGACGTTTGCAAACAACTCTGATTCCACCTTAGTTGAAATTCTTGCTTCGTATAGACCTAATGTTTTGGACGTGGTCATCTGTTTAATATCTCATAGTGTTCGACATTGGAACCTCGAACCATGAGATTATTTGCAAAATATTAACAATTAGTCCAACGGGACCAAAGTGTCCAGTTTGATAATAATAATGATGATCGTCGTTCGCGGCGGTCGAAGGGTAACCATACTTGCTAGATCCGATATTCGTAAATTCAAAGTCTGCCAAAGACGAGATATTTGGAATGGAAATATAAATCCTTATCATATTTATATTGCTTCTTTACAAAGGAAATGTGTGTTATAGTCACGGCACGTGAGAGAATGTTGTACCTAAACGAGATGACGTCAGACAAAATTAACAGATCACGTCAAAATTCAGATAGGGGAAACTCGACTAATTCCGTAGTACGGGTAATTCCGCAGTAATGCATATATGATTTTACTGTGGCTTTACAATAGCGTGAACGTAAGTTTTGAGAGGCTGTCAACAGGAGGCATGTCCTCTGCAGTTCTAAAGAAAATCAAGGACACTTCTGTCGGCAATACAGTGAAACATCGAAAGTTGGCTGTTTTTCGTGTTTTGCTGCACAGCTGTGAAGAATATTAATTGTCAACATTACAGAGATTATTCTGTAGGACAAATTAATAAATCCATAATATTCTCATAGCTAGCAGTGCATCATAACTGCGGAATCCCGCCCAAATAAGTCACTCAACTGAGTGCGCTCCTAGTACAATGGCAGATGACACTACACATATACGTCAACATATATGCCTAACTTGGAGTCAGGCCACAAAGGGAAACACTGAAGGAGGAAGGTTCGATCCGGTGCTGTTGATTGAATTCGGCGTAGCTCAGTGGTCAGAGCGCTTGGTACGTAGAATCAAGGACCCGGGTTCGATCCCCGGCGCCGGAGCGAATTTTTCTCCTCAAATATTAAATATAATTATGTTTATTGTGCCGGCTATTTTTCTTCTTCTTACATTATTATTATTATTATTATTATTATTATTATTATTATTATTATTATTATTATGATCATCATCATCCCATGAGGATATTTCTTTGCTTCAGCGGAATATTCATGGACTTCTTAAATATTCTATAAACTAATTTTATTATTAATCCTCGAGCTAACGAATCTTTCTTTAAGAGACGTTAGGAAATTAAGTTATTAATTTGACATTTACCTTGACAATATGTGTCAGAGTAAGAACAAACTGTTTGCATACATCTGAAGTCTGATAAGTGAGCGTTGTATGCAATGGAGGAGAAAAAGAAATAGTCATCGTACTCATTATCTCCTGGCTTAGTTGCCTCATGATGCCTTATTGGTATCACTTATGAGGTCCAAACCTGTCTTCGGACAGTTGACTAAACAACAGCAAACAACAATTTGACATTTTAATCGAAATCTGTCGACACTGGTGAAATCGTTCGAATTTCCATTCCCACCGTGTGTGTCTTTCTCAAGATTCGTCATGTATGAAATATTCGTATTTTCTGCGCGTTAAGAAATACAGTCGAATGAATCTTAGCTTCCACGAAATGATTCTGGTTGTGCGACTTAAGTGGATGCAATTACTATGAAGGATGACATTCAGTTATCAATTAATTGACCTTTGAATACATCTTTGGGAAGTACGGGTTTCACTTAGCATTCTTGGAAATGCAACAGCGACTGAGAAGTGAAGTAAGAGGAGTTTGCCGGTTATAAGTCAATAACATTTACGTAGGCTATTTTCCCGGTAAAAAGTTGTTGTTTATTAGAATTGACGTACAAGTACTTACTACACTTGCTGATAACTATACCATCCATCACAATTATTCTTCACCACAGTGCCTTCACGGCAATAATCATTACAGGACTAATTAATTTGTTCTGGGACGTTTGAACCGTGAAATTCAATTATTTATTTAACATTAGGCCTATTTATGTTTTATTTCTTTATTTTTAACCTTTGTCAGGATTTGGCCATTTCCTCTTTCAAATAAGTTAAAATATAAATAACAGAATTCTTGCGATGTGGGGCGAACACGACACGATCTTCATATTGAGGAATACGAAACATCACATGGACAAACGTCCACGCTTTAGGCGGGTATGGAACCTATGACCTTTGATTACACGCAGCACCACAGTTGCTTTCAGTTTCTACAGAACTTCAATGTACAGAAATTAACCAGAGAGTATGAGATGATAAAGGGGAGAAGTAGGAAGAGGGGAAAGAGGGAGAGGAGGATGCGATAACACATGATTTGAATGTTATTTCTGTAATGAGAGTGTGAAGAGGGATGAGATCGGCAGAGAAACGAAGTACTTCAATAAAATCAGTTTCACAGCCGCTTTTTCACAAACATCTCTCAGGATTTGTCGGAGATTGAACATAATACCGCTTACTTTTTCATTACAAAAAACATGTAGAGCCTATAGCAGAATGGCAGTATATCAACGTACATAATACGGTGTCCACTCAAATAGCTACTATTTTTTAAAAACGGTTGGAAGATACCATCTTGAAACATTGTTAACATACTACTGAACCGATGAGTAAAGTAAAGAGATTTTGAAAACATAATAGTTGTGCTCAAGAGGGCTAGCCCTCTTGGTTGTACTTTATTGTTTCAGCCTTTGAAAGTAAATCATTTGCATCTCTCACAATGTTAGATTTGAGTAAAGCCTTTGACTGCTTTTCACATCATCTGTTATTAACTAACTGTTATGGAATTCGTGGAGTTGCTTTGGATATAATTCATTCATATTTAACTGACAGAAAGCTATGTGCTTGTGTAAATGGTAAGTTGTCTCAGTTGTCTGATTTTTTTAAGTAAATTACGGGGTGCCACAAAGTTCAATCTTCGGGCTCTTTTTTTATTTATTATTATGATAAATAACATTGTTTATAATGTACCATCTACTTTTCCAGTTTTCTATGCAGATGATACGTCTTTTATAAATATAAATCAAGATCTTGAGGTGTTAAATGCACATTGTAAAAATATTATGGGGGAAACTGAATATTAGTTTGTCAGTAACTAATTTGTTTTGCACAAGAATAAAACTCAAGAAATGACGTTTAGTCTTAGAGCAATTCAAAATACTTTCTCATCTGTGAAAGTACTTGAATTCAATTTAGATAAAAAATTACTAGAGAATGAACATGTATTTCTTGTCTGTAATAAGTTGCCTCGAGTTTTGTACATTCTTCGGAAAATTGTGAATTGTGTAGGTCAACAAATTACTATGAATGTATATTGTGGTATTTTTCATTGTAATTTACTGTATATGGTGTACACATCTGGAGCCATTCGTCAGCAAGATTTGTATATTACAGAAAAGAGTTTTACGTGCCATGGCAAGAAAATCTCATTTTCAAAATTATGAAAGCTTATTTATTAATTATAAAGGAATTTATATCTTTACTTGCCTGATTTTTATAAAAGAAAATGTGGATAAATATTGTAGTAGTTCAAACATTCATAATTATGGCACTACGTCATGTGATGATTTGAGTTTTAAATACTGTCTCACTTCCAAAGCACTGAAAAGTTGGGAAACAATGGGAATAACATTTTTTAACGCCTTGCTTGCAAATTCTAAATGTGTTGCTCTTTCCCATTTTAAAAAGTTCTTCTAAAGTGGCTAACTGATAAGGCTTTTTGTGCTGTTGACGAGTTCTTTAATGTGGGGATGAATGACCTTGTCTTTTAATTTGAAATGTTTCCTTTTAACGAAATCTATTGTAATTTTAAATATTTCATGGCCAATAAATATTATTATTATTATTATTATTACTATTATTATTATTATTATTATTATTATTATTATTATTGTAAGAGTAATAGTTGCGTACCTATAGCAGATTTATTGGCTTTAATTTGTCTTAAAATTGTGGTTTACGAGCTTGAAATTTGAGATGTTTGTAGTAACTAATGAGATATGTGGGATTGCAGCGTGGCGAGTGTAATTCAATTTCTGTGATATCTCCTCGCAGCCATTAAATGGTCCAAGAATTTAAAATAAATCGGTATGTCTCCATTACGATGTTGTGTGTAAATTCGCTTACGAAGATCTCTAAAAAAAATCCGAGACATTTAAAATAAAGAAACTGGGTTCGAACATTAATACGCCAATGTTCCATGAAAAAGATCCTTATTGTAGTTCAGGTAAGAGTAAGTGAAATTTTTTATGGTGGGTATATTGATTTGTCCATTTATTGGGTTTGAATTTCGCCTAGGCTATGGATTTTCCTTAGGCATGGCAGTAAGCTGCCCCGTCTTGTCTTATCGAATCTGGGATTGATATGCTCTTATTCATTCATTCATTCATTCATTCATTCATTCATTCATTCATTCATTCATTATTTATTTATTTACTCGTATTTATTTATTTTCTCTCATTTATTTATTTTTTCAAGGCTGCCCTGTCTTGTCTTGATTGACTGTTTTTTCAAGGACCAGACCTGGGACGGGTCTATCATTTATTTATTTAAGTATTTATTTACTTTTTTTTTCAAGGCTGCCCTGTCTTGTCTTGATTGACTGTTTTTTCAAGGACCAGACCTGGGACGGGTCTATCATTTATTTATTTACTTATTTATTTATTTATTTATTTATGTATTTATTTACTTTTTTTCAAGGCTGCCCTGTCTTGTCTTGATTGACTGTTTTTTCAAGGACCAGACCTGGGATGGGTCTATCATTTATTTATTTACTTATTTATTTATTTATGTATTTATTTACTTTTTTTTCAAGGCTGCCCTGTCTTGTCTTGATTGACTGTTTTTTAAGGGCCAAACCTGGGATGGATCTATTACTTATTTATTTATTTACTTACTTATTTATTCATTTACTCTTATTTATTTGTTAATTTTTTATTCATTTTCTCTCATTTAATTTTTTTTTCAAGGTTGGCCTGTCTTGTCTTGATTGACTGCTTTTTAAGGGGCAGACCTGAGACGGATCTATAATTTATTTACTTACTTATTTACTTATTTATTTATTTTATTTATTTTCTCTCATTTATTTATTTTTTTTTCCAAGGCTGCCCTGTCTTGTCTTGATTGGCTGCTTTTTAAGGGCCATACCTGGGATGGCTCTATCACTTATTTATTTACTTACTTATTTACTCATTTATTTATTTATTTTATTTTTTTCTCTCATTTATTTTTTTTCAAGGCTGCCCTTTCTTGTCTTGATTGGCTGCTTTTTAAGGGCCAGACCTGGGACGGATCTATCACTTATTTATTTACTTACTTATTTACTCAGTTATTTATGTATTTATTTATTATTTACTTTCATTTATTTATTTTTTCAAGGCTGCCCTGTCTTGTCTTGACTGACTGCTTTTTAAGGGCCAGACCTGGGACGGATCTATCACTGATTTATTTACTTACTTATTTACTCATTTATATATTTACTCGTATTTATTTATTTATTATTTTATTTATTTTGTCTCATTTATTTATTTTTTCAAGGCTGCCCTGTCTTTTCTTGATTGAATGTTTTTAATGGCCGGACATGGGACGGGTCTATCACTTATTTATTTACTTATTTACTCATTTATTTATTTATTCTGGCAGAGTTAAAATCACGAGACCTTCTCTTCCATACGACATTAGCCCATTGTGCACTTTGCATGTTATTATTGTACCGGTGTGACAGGTGTCCCGGGTGGAATTCGTGAATCCGATGCTGATAGGCGGATCACCTTTCCTCAGCCCTGACAGACCTAGACCCCGTCTCCAAATGAGACCCACACTACCCTCAAAATTTCACCCATTCCGTTTTTAACAATTGCAGATGATACTATACAAACTTATATGGATATGGAAAGTGTTGGTGGAATCAAAGGGAGAAATGGAAGTACCGCAAGAAAAAAACTGTCTACAATGTCAGTTTTGCCTACCACAGATTCCATCAAGACCAGGCTAGGAATCGAACCCAGGCTACCTGGATGTGAGACCAGAGCGTTAACGATTAAACGCAGAGTGACAGTGTTTTGGCTTGCTCGTAGGTGAGGTTGGACGTTGTGCTGATTCTACAGCATAGATTCGTATGCGTATGTTTACTTCTTACCTTATAGTGTGAAATGGACAAAAAAAAAAGTCAAGACTATTCAAATGTCGTAAGCGTCAAGAAATAACGCAAATTCTGTCCTTGGATATGTAAGCCATGAACAGTTAATTTTATTTCCCTACGCTGTGACTTTTTTGTTACCTCGCCGTTTCACGAAGTAGCTACATTCACCATCATATATTAGAAGCAATTAATTAATAAATTTCCATTCCCATTAATTGTGCGTTGAAACCATCACACGAAAACACGTGATGTTTCTTAAGAGTTCAACTTCTACAACTTTTGTTATATTGCTGTAATGCTTGTTCATGCATTATGTTATCTCTGATGTATTACCACGAACATGACCTCACTGTACTTGTTTCTCGCAGCTCTGTAGATCATGTTCAGTTTAATTCATTGTATAATTTATTTTCGAGCTACACAATGTTCGCTAAATTGGAAACATACTTCAAAAATATCTTCTATTTGATTTATCGTAGCGCAGTTATTCCGCCCTATCTGTGTATTATGTCCGTGTTAAATTATCGTTTTAAGTATGTGTAAAATGCAAGAGCTACACCTGTACGATTGTGAAGTAATACCGTGCCTTCTGCATTGCGTTAAACGGGTGTGGTTGTGAAAACTGGACAGTGTACTAGAGTCCGAAGTGCGAAAGTTTTCGAAGCACTGATTCTCTCGACGAAGGTTTAATGTGTAAGATAATGATTAATAATTACAAAGAGTTTGCATAAGGAGGAAATTTCGCTCCATATATCTTATTTCAACATTCCAAGTTATGGCGATTTTCTATAAGAAGAATATCAGTGTTACATAAGCTGGTATGATGATGATGATGTGTCGCAGTTTATTAGCAAAAATACATTTTAAGTCTTAACATCCCTTTTTATTCCAATATTATTCTGATCCTCAGCTCCTTTGATCTCTTATGAGACTTTTCTATTCAAGTGATTCGTAATCTCCATCTTTCCGCGAAATGGAAACGTGACGCAGATCATTCACCTCAATTCAGTAACATGCGGTTTGACCCGCCTATGCTATCACTGTCACTGACGACGATCAATATGAAACTGTTTCAGATTGCTTTGTATGCCTATACTTTAGCCTATATTTATATTTTTATGCATGAAATGGAATGCATTATTCTGGTTTTTATTTTGTTATAGGGTTATTTTATTACTTTCCTAACTACATTTCGTAAATTATTATTATTATTATTATTATTATTATTATTACTTACTTGCTTACTTACATACTTACTGGCTTTTAAGGAACCCGGAGGTTCATTGCCGCCCTCACATAAGCCCGCCATTGGTCCCTATCCTGAGCAAGATTAATCCAGTCTCTATCATCATATCCCACCTCCCTCAAATCCATTTTAATATTATCTTCCCATCTACGTCTCGGCCTCCCTAAAGGTCTTTTTCCCTCCGGCCTCCCAACTAACACTCTATATGCATTTCTGGATTCGCCCATACGTGCTACATGCCCTGCCCATCTCAAACGTCTGGATTTAATGTTCCTAATTATGTCAGGTGAAGAATACAATGCGTGCAGTTCTGTGTTGTGTAACTTTCTCCATTCTCCTGTAACTTCATCCCTCTTAGCCCCAAATATTTTCCTAAGCACCGTATTCTCAAACACCCTTAATCTCTGTTCCTCTCTCAAAGTGAGAGTCCAAGTTTCACAACCATACAGAACAACCGGTAATATAACTGTTTTATATATTCTAACTTTCACAGCAGACTGGATGATAAAAGTTTCTCAACCGAATAATAACAGGCATTTCCCATATTTATTCTGTGTTTAATTTCCTCCCGAGTATCATTTATATTTGAAGAGTCCACTGCAAGAATGATGGATGTCATAATTTTTGAAATACATTTTGCAGGAGAAGCAATTGAAAGTTTGAAATGCTTAGCGCTCAAAGCTTAACTGTGATTTTCCGATCATTACTGGACAATGACTATCAGTGTCAATGCCATATAACTCTCTATGTACATTCTATATATCTTACGCTATGCATTGACAGTCTTTGTTCATTTTCGACAAGAAAGTGACATCCATCATTCTTGCAGTGGACTCTTCATTTGTTACTGTTGCTCCCAGATATTTGAACTTCTCCACCTCTTCAAAAAATAAATTTCCAATTTTTATATTTCCATTTCGTACAATATTCTCGTCACGAGACATATTCATATACTTTGTCTTTTCGGGATTTACTTCCAAACCTATCTCTTTACTTGCTTCAAGTATTATTATTATTATTATTATTATTATTATTATTATTATTATTAACGCCTCGCGTATTGACTTACAGCCATTTGCGTCCATGCTTACTTTTTGCCGAATATGATAATGAATCCTGTTCTGAGGTTGGTGCACCCATTAGGTCGGATTCTGTTACCCCCTTATGGTAAGATGACATATTATGAGTAGGGCGAGGAAGTTCATGCATTTCAATATATTTTTCCATTCCCTGTAATTAATTTCTCATTAATTATCTTCACGAATTATTAACATTTAATCTTATCAAACCAAATTTTATGTTGCATATACACTGCCGAGAAAAAAAAACGCAAAACTTGAATAAATTTGAAATATCAAACCATAATACAAATTATAACATTACTGTGTGCTTCTATGGACCTGTTTGTGGTGGACAAGTGTTAATTTATATTTTGGGAAGGTAAGTAGAGGCCTACCCACTGGGTAATTTGTGACACCCTATTTGCCACTTCTTGTTCCTCACGCTATATTTATTGTTGTGCCATTAAAATTTGCAACCCTAAACACAAGCAACTAAAACGAAGTTACAACACTATTGTTTTCTTTTATTATGTACAATGGAATTCTGTGACATTGAACTCAGTTTTAAGCAACAATTAAGAGAGTTAAGATGCCGTTGCATATTTTGGCTTTTTAAAATAATATTTCATTATATTTTTTTATAATATTTCATTATATTTCTATTATTGTGGCATATTTTCGCATTTAAGCTCACTAAAGCTGATTTCATACTTACTTACAAATGACTTTTAAGGAACCCGCAGGTTCATTGCCGCCCTCACATAAGCCCGTCATCGGTCCCTATCCTGTGCAAGATTAATCCAATCTCTATCATCTTTTACATTGCATAAAAATGCATACTTTGGATTTTTAAAATAAATGCATCATATTCTATTTTTGAAAAGTGGTACTGAGTGAAAATATTATAATTATTTTTACCAGAAAAGTAATGAAAGTTTCGCAGCACACCCAGTGAATCTGAAGGCACAGTAGTATGCCTAAAGCAATAACATCCTTTGAAAGGGTAGGTATAGCCTATCTTTAAATGTGGCCTTGCAAGTGTTTGAAGAAACAATATCCAACCTAAATTGCGTCCCTGGTAGTGTAGGAGAAAAGCTTAAGAATAAAATAAGTTACAAGTTATAAAAAAAAATCCTGGATACGAAGAAATGTGCAAAATTATAAATATTTTAATTGGAAAATCCTCCATTCTTTCCAGTGAATTATCTTTTACTGTGGAACAGTTAGCAGCATTTATGTATGCCCCAGTAACGTCTTGCGACGTTGAGAAAAGCTTTTCAGGATACAAATCCATCTTCAAAGACAATAGATACTCTAGGGTATATATTGAAAATCTACGCCATATACGTAACTATCGTGAACTGCAACCCATCGCTTCTTTTGGACAGTGATTCACATGCTTCAACTTAACAATAAATGTAAGTTTAATCTCTTCTAGTTTGGTCTATAATATTTATTGCTTATTATTATTATTATTATTATTATTATTATTATTATTATTATTATTATTATTATTATTATTCATCCTTTGTGTATTGGGCTTAGTGTCCCGTTACGATCTCTTGCCAACGCTTGAACGGTCTGCCCAAAGATCTCTTGCCCACAGGATGGTAATTTAAAATTTGGCGTGGAATTCTAGAACGAGGCATTCTGATGACATGTGATCTCCAGTTTTGTCTGTATTTCTGTAGATATTCCGTAATCGGTTCAATCTCCAGTTCTTTCATAATGTCACAATTTCTAATGTGATCCATTCTCGTGTATCCCGCTGTACGACGCATGAATTTCATTTCTGCCACCGTAAAATCTTTGTGAATCAATATTACGAATCGTCCAAGCTTCACTACCAAAACAGAGTATAGGTCTGGCCAATGTTTTATAAATTCTGGTGCGCGTGTGTTTTTGTACTAAGGTTGGTTTGAACATCTGATTAATTATCCCCATTGCTCTGTTGAATTTAATAATTTTCTCATTCAAATCTTTTTCTTCTTCATATGAAATTTGGTAACCGAGATAACTAAAATTTTTTATTTGTTCGATGATCTTATTATTGACGCAAATTTTGCTACGGACTGGTTTATTTCCTAAAAAAGCCAACAATTTAGATTTGTCAGTTGAAATTTTCATATTGAAACTTTTTGCCATTTGATTAAAGTTGTAAACCAAACGTTGTAAATTATCTTCTGAAGTCGCCATAAACACAATATCATCAGCAAATAATAAGGTATCTATTTGGGACAAACGACTTGTCGGTATACTTCCATGTGGTTTCAATCTCCATTCCTTAATAATGTGATTAATGTATATTATAAATATTATTATTATATTGTTATTATTATTATTATTATTATTATTATTATTATTATTATTATTTACTAGTGATATATCAAGAAATAAAGAATTTTATTACTGCATATTTATTGGCATATTTTAAGGTTTTTAAAGTCATACTTGCATGGATATTTAGTAAGGTTTTAGGGCATGAACTTTCTGGCCCTAATTCTGAATATGAAGTAGGCAGGATGGATGAAGATGAAGGTAATTCATTCATTCATAGTGTTCTTTCACTGCAAACCCAGCATTCTCCAGTCTTTCCTATAATGACGGCAAAATGAACTTAGGTCCGGCTCCGACAGTTACCCAGCATTTGCTCTTAATGGCTTGAGGAAAAATCCCGGAACAAACCTCAACCAGGCAACTTGTCCTAACCAGGATTCCATCCCGGGCCGTCTAGTTACACAGTCAGAAACGCTAACCAACTGCTCCAAAACGAGGTATCATCATCATCATCATCATCATCATCATCATCATCAGTAGGCCTACCTGAATTTGATTAAAAATGCATCCGAAAAGATGTCCAACATAAAACGTACTTAATGAGATTGTGTATCATCTTCATGACTCATCTTTTTACAAACAGCCTTTACCTGTTCTGTAACCAACTGTAAGCATACTGGAAACGACGCAGAAAAGTAGAGGAAACTTGAAGGAGTATATACAGCAGTGAGCTCAGCTCTGTTTATACGCAAATGTGATAATTTAATTTCGTTTGTCAATAAACCGCAATGAGCACCGTAGTCTGTCGGTAGGGGCTCCATTGAGGAATATGCATGTCACCGGAGTGTTCCAGCACGTGTCTGAAGAGAAGGCTCGGAATCATTCTTCAAATAAATCATTTCTGGAATAGTGATATAGAGGATTTTAAAAAACTGTATGACTTTTCTTACGAGATGAGGTGCGCGGAGATAAACAAATCTTTTGATGAATGAAAACCAGTCTAGTTTCCCTACGCGCATGCGCCATAACAAATTATTAACAATCCACGAGTCAAGGATTACCATTGCACATACAGTTTGCGCAGCGAGAGAGAAAGAGAGAGAGAGTGAGAGAATGAAGGTCGTACACTATTTCGGGATGGAAGAAAACAAAAACTGCCATCTGGCATGGTCTTGCAGGCAGATCTTTACTTCACCGATGGGCAGGGCTGGCTTGACAGCCATTTTCAAGTTCATAATGTCCTCCAAGGCCGGTCAGAAAACGGTCCATTGCTAGTAGACAATGACTACGGATTTCAGGTTTAGGAATGTTGGCCTATTAGAACCCAGAACTGCCATCTCCACTTCCATATCAGGAGATCTTTAACGAGACTCACCTATATTTAGTAAGATGACAGCAACAATATAATAATAATGATAATCATGATCATCAATAGCAGTATGACAAGTACCAAGTATAATACTTAGCACACATGTTTTTGGGAATTGTGTAGGCCTATTTGCAGTATGCGTAATGGCATGTAATTACATAAGAGAAGAAACTATGTATAATGGTGTTGGTCTCCGTCGATACTTAAATGGAGACAGAGAAACCAACATCTAGCTAGACTAACTACAGTCTAACTTGCCTAATTTAAAATAGTGAATAATTCGAACTTTTCGCGCGGTCTTGATATTTATATACAACTACAGTCGAACTTGTCTAATTCAAAATCGTGAATAATTCGAACTTTTAGCGCAGTCCCGTGATAATTATACACAACTACAGTCTAACTTGTCTAATTAAAAATCGTGAATAACTCGAACTTTTCGCGCAGTCCCTTTATATTTATATACGACTGCAGTCGAACTTGTCTAATTCAAAATCGTGAATAATTCGAACTTTTAGCGCAGTCCCGTGATAATTATACACAACTACAGTCTAACTTGTCTAATTAAAAATCGTGAATAACTCGAACTTTTCGCGCAGTCCCATGATATTTATATAAACTACTGTCGAACCTGTCTAATTCAAAATCGTGAATAATTCGAACTTTTCGCGGAGTCCCTTGATATTTATATACAACTACTGTCGAACTTGTGTAATTCAAAATCGTGAATGATTCGAACGTTTCGCGTTGTCCCTTGATATTATATACAACGTAATTTTAAAATAAATCGTCTGTAATTTGAATTTCAATTTCTGTAGTCCGAAGTGAAGTCCAATAAAATTCAGTTCCGAAATTTTACAAAAAATCAGTCCGTGATAGGTGTTAGCGTGAGCAGACTATCGTCCCATCTTCAAAGGAAGTAGAGAACATCTCGAGAAACCATTGCCTTTAATCGCTCAAGCCATGGACCATATCCAGGAATTAAAGTGCTATGTTGAAGGACAACAATATGCGAGTCAAACGATTTTGCAATGCTTAATAAACTCGGAAAAATGTTGCATGAATCTAAGATTAAATACTAAAACACAAACAAAAGTTTCAAGCTTTTTAAAAACTTTAAACCGGCGAAGCGCCTCTCGTCCCCGGTCTGTAAATAAAGAACCCGTCTCATCCCCGGCTTAAATATATTTCCAAATACAATTCTCATGCTCGACTACTCGCATACACGACTGAGTGAAATGTTCACGGGGTAAACCAATAGTCATGCACCGACTATTGGCAACTCTGCGAAAGATGGCGATATGTGGTTGTTGGTGTTACGGCAATTCTGCGTTTCTGTATTGCCTGTATCAGTACCTACTCGTCAACCACACAGTATACACTGATATCTGAATTTCTGTATTTCCCGTATCAGTACTACTCAACACAAGTCGCAACTGAGTGAATTCTTGAGTCAGCGGGGTAAGACAATTCTCGTGGTAAATAATTATAACTTTAATATGCACAGACTATTGACTTCAGGGGAGACAAATACCTATGTTAAGTGTAACAGCGTAACTGATCCTTTTAAACATCCCCTTAATATCCGAAAAAAATGAATTAATCAGAAAAGTAGCCTATCTGGTCAAGTATAAGAGTGGGGAATACTCACGCCTTCAATTTGTACAGATAATGTCGCATAATTACAGTTAAAATGAGACCTTGTTTACTTTTAAAAGTGACTTTTATTTATTTTTAAGTAATTTCATTATTTCGTGGCATTTTTCTTTATAAAATGGACATTATTTTACTCATGAAAGACAACCACACCAACCTGCAAATGGTTGCGCGGTCCAAAGTCTGCACAAAGTGGAAGGGAATATTTTGTCTATCTGGTTTCACCTCTTCTTACACAACCGAAACGAGTTAGGCCTAGGTTAGACTATAGGATTAACGCGCCGAGAATTTGGTGAGGACGAGTTGGACTATTGCATTAACGGACCGAAAATTACGTCGGGACGAGTCGGTCCATTCTGGGACGAGACGGGCTGTGCCTCTTTAAACGTTCTGTACAAAATCTTAAATAAACAGTTTTTTTCTTTCTGTATTGCATTGATTTATTTATATAAAAGGTTACGGGTATGATTCCCTTGAGGGCTCCATAAATTTAGTTTATTTGGATCTCTATTCTCAAAAAAACTTTGCTATATTTCAATCAAAATGTCTTTGACACAGAAAGTAAGAAAACAGTTTGAAGCTTGTCTAATTCGAAATCTTGAATAATCATATTTTAATGGTTCCTTCAGCTTCGAATTAACGAAGTTCGACTGTACTTTTTTATTATTTGGGGGGGATAGTTCCTCAATTAAAATACAAAGTCTGTAACTTGTCAACAAACATATCTACACATATATATTCGGAAGGGTCTCTGTATGTTACATATGACACATACACTTGTATACACTACATAGTTCCAGTACAGCCACCATCATAGTTCAGGAGGAAGGAGATGGTCTCCTGATGCGAGGTTGCGCTAGGACGTGGGTGCTAATCCAGCTTACAAGCAAACATTCTCATAGGGGCAGATAAAAAATTACTTTCTTTTCTTCCACCATGTTACTAATGTCAAAACAAGTGCTTATACAAGTTTTGGCCACTCGAGCGCAATTACGAGGGCACTCCCCCCCCAGAAAGTAAGTTTCCCGGGGGCCATTTATAGAAAGAAAGCACAATTTTATGGAACGATTTATTGAAGCACATACAGCAATTGTTGAGCTATTTTTCAATTACCCATCCTAATTGAAATATTTCTCGTACAGAGAGGTGAAATGAACAGAGAGGTGCAGATGGCTGTCACAACTGGTTACTATCCCAGGCGGCAGACTTCTACGACACTGGGATACAAAAGTTGATTCCATAGTATGACAAATGTTGGAGAAGATGTTGAGAAATAGTTCAATAATATCTGTATCTTTTGCAATAAATCCCTCCATGAAATTGTTTTCTTTCTGTAAACGGCCCCAGGGAAACTTACTTTCTGGGGAGCCCTCGTAATTGCGCTCGAGTGGCCAAAATTTTTTATAAGGATTTGTTTTGTCATTATTAACATGGTGAAAGAAAAAAATTAACTTTTTATCTGCGACCATGAGAATGTTTGCTTGTTACTTGATTTACCTGATAGGATTCTTTTTTTCAGAGACTACCGATAAAACTAATTTCACCAACACTAGATAATCTCGTAGTTGATGCAGCGTCCTTAAAAGCCAATTTAAATAAAAAAAAAATCGAAAACCTAACTTTCAGCACTGTATGAACAAAACAGACGGTTAAATTATTTTTTGTATGATAAAATTCGTAATTAAATTTTACACTAGAAGAATATTGTAGCAGGGACGTGCGCTCTTAGCTAGTGGCCTCCATTGTTCACAATGAAAACGAATCTATGCTATTAGCAAAAGCTATAGAATAATTCGATTATTCAAAACTATCCAATTGTTGGATAATTTGGAAACAAAATAAACCAAACTAAAAACTAGCGAATAAATCCAATTTAATCGATTATGTTCATGTGCAAATGCATATTTGTATCGAGCTGCACATCTTCAAGTTTCAGGTAATTTATTTATTTATTTATTTACTTATTTATTTATTTTATTTTATTGATAGTAATTTTGTAATGAATACAAGTTAATACATTGTAAGATAAACTTGCCCACTCCTGAATGAGTAAGACCCATGCTCAGGAGGGGATTCCAATACAGACAAAAATAAAATTAAAATTGAGAATGAATACAGATTAAAAAGTGTTTAATACGTTTAAACCCGAACTATAAATCCAATACAAATTTATTTATTTATTTATTTATTTATTTATTTATTTATTTATTTTTATTAATTTGGAGAGGATTCGTGGTGAAAATAATTTTAGAATAAAATTTGTTTAATTAAAAAAAAACAAATTTTATTCTAAAATTATTTTAACCACGAATTGACGCATGATTTTTCGTGCACATAGGCCTGTGTGCATATTTTGAACGTTTGTGCATGTTTCGACATTAAGAACATATTTCATATATATTTTTTACTTTTTTTTTTCTGTAGCGAAAGTTGTTTTCTAGTTTTGTGAACCTCGGTAAAACATGTAGGCCTAGTAATTATTTACTTAGCTAACGGCTCGTTTTCTCGGAAAAATGTATTCAGAACTAATTGATTTGACTTGGAACTATGTACGAACTACTAAAATAGAACGGAAAGCAGTGATTTTCATTTTTTCTACTTTGTACAGCTTCAATTTTTGGGTAGACCACTATAGCCTACGGTATAGTTGACAGATGACTGAAGTTGATGTGTTTGTTTTGATGTTCCTTGTAAGGAGGGCGTTATGATGTATTAATGAGTTGGTGTGACATTTTGCCTTGTGCAAATAAAAGAAAACAGTTTTCTCCGCTCAATTTCACTAGTTTGTAAGTATTCCGCAAATCAAATCAAAGAGTTCTGAATAAATTTAGAAGAGATCGCGTCGTCAGCTGAAGTAAAGAATGATGGTCTGAAGAAGATGAGAAACATTAGCAAAGTGCGTCAAGGACGCGATAGTGATGTGGACGTTAATCCTATCGTGTTACCAAATTATGAGCTTTGTTTCCTCACTTCATGTGATGTAGAAAGAACCTTTTCTATACACAAGTTTATTTTTACAGACAGAAAAACAAATGGGATCCTGAAAACCTGGAAAAGATTATTGTGTTACAAAATTTTATACATACACCGCTTGTATAAAATTAGTTTTAATTAAATAAGCAATAGAAATAGAAGTGACTGTTTTCTCTTCATGCCCAATAATTTGAATATTCCCGTTCAGCTTATATGATCTAGTTTTTTTTTATTTTTCATGGGATGCTATAGGCTACTATGGTAAGTTAGCCCGCTCTTCAGTTTTTCGCGTAAATAAGTGGATATTTCTGCATTTTAAAGTCCATATTTGCATTCATACAGTATTTTAGGGTTTATAGTGTTTAGAACTCTCAACACTATTCATGACTAATAATGCGCTGATAGTCAATGGAGACATGCACAGCAAGCTTAGGCCACCGACCATTCTGTTACAACACATCTGTTTTCATAAGCGAAAAACGACTGTAAATATTTTATAACTGTCATCAGCGTCAGCCTTTGAGTCCTGAGTATTCGTTCCAACTCAATGTCATTCTCAAGGGGCTTGTGGTTGTCACCTTGATCGTTGGATCTGAGGTTTGCGAGTTCATACTTATCTGGGGGTGATGGATTTGGTAATTATTTAGCCTGTAATGGCCCTTCATATATATTCCAAAAAGTGTTTTTTTATTTGTTGAGTATATTTGTGTTTAACAAGTGGCGGAAAAACTGTTGAAATTATTATTTCGGGTAATTTCTGAGAAGACGCCGGTCTTTTAAAAGCTGTGTGACAAGGTTAGTGGATTGGTTGAGGGGATTTGTAAGTGAGGTGATATTTTAAATCATTCAAATCACGTCACTTAGATATCCTCACAACTAACCCACTAACCGTGTCACATACCTTGTGAAAGGCCGGTATCTTCTCGGAAAGTACCCGACATAAGTTAAACACAGAGTAAGAACAATCAAACATAATTTCAAAAGTTTTTCCGCCACTTATTAAATACAAATATACTCAACAAATAAAAAATTAATGACGATCTCTTTTTGGAGTATAGCCTATAATAGCTAAATAATTACCATGGATTTTAAAGGATCATAAAATTCTTAGCATGTCTTCCTCCGGGAAGGAAGTAAAGCTGTGAGAGAGGGCTCCAGGCAAAATTTGTCGAATATTTTCTATCCACGTTGTATATAGCTACAGATGGTGAATAACATCTGTAGTTGAAAACGATAAATAAAATACTATACTGCTATTGCGACTGCTACTGCTACTTCATCTTCAAATTGATGTCTGGTCTTCCCATTTCAGCTTGTATCTGTCCAGTCTCAGTGAAATTTTGTATATTGGTAAGTCAAGGGGGCGGATGTTGAGGACTTAAAAATCAACTTAAAATGATCAATAAAATGCTCTTAAAATAATGGAAAAATGATATAAAATTAAAAGAAAATGACATTTAGGCTACATATTATTCACCGTAGGCCTACTCGCACCACAACTTCTTAAAAATTAGTCACCTTGTTTCAATGACTGCCCTGCAAATGTCGAAGAAAGGAGGCAACTTCCCGGAATATGACTAAGGAAAAACTATAGATTTTAATGAGGTTTTACAATATGTTTCAATCAGAGGTGGTCCATGTCAGTGCTTTCATTCTCCGTCTCCTCCTTCCGCTCTTTACTTTTGTTACCAGACCTTCCAGATGGAGGAAGTGTAAATGACAAAACAAATTGTGGGCGCAGCGTGCATTCTTGCAATCTTTGTGTTAAAAACTTTCTACTAAAGTACATCCCTTCCGAACCATATTGGGGACAACATGTCCTGTTGTCCAGGAAACTGCGAAAATTTCCCCCCTTCCAAACATAAATTCTAAAGACACTCTCTTACCAACAAAATAACAGTAGCGGTCAAAGCCCTCACTTAACTCAAACATTTTATATTACTTCCGTTGTGCGAGGTGAAGCCTTCAGTGAAATGAAGGCTGGACTTCAGAGTTTGTTCCAAACTATAAAACTAAAACTTCACTGTTATTCACTTATTCAGTAGGTAATTATTAGTAGGGCCTACTACTGATCTGTTTGCTTAGAAAAAGATTTAACAGGCCTATATATAAAGAAGGAAGTAAAATGCATTCAAAATGATCTAAAAGTTCTTCAAAATATTAAAAATGACCAAAAAATTCCGAAAAATGACCTATCAGTTCAAAAACGTAAAAAAATGCAAAATATGCAATATATGAAATTAATTTTTTGCGTTGATATTAACATAGAAAGGATTTCTATATTAATAGGCATCGTCCTAATGTGAAAAATAAGAAATAACAAATGCGACTTGTTAATCAGGAATTCAGTCGGTTGAAGCCGGTACGACTGAAGCTGCCACGCTATAACCTCTATACCTACCCGGTCTTCTTTCAAGTTTTTCATCTCTTTGGATGAGTACCCTGTTATGACGGCTAGAGTCCTTCCTTTATACTGTGTCCTCCGTTTACAGGAACTACTCACATTTCTTCCGCTCATCCGTTGAGAGATCGTTAGCAAGAAGAAGATCGCTTTTATCTCGAACATTCAGTCTCAAGAGCAGCCTTAGTAGCGTTACGTTTTCTCGTAACAACTTTTAAAGTAGAATTTTAAATGTATTCATTAAAATTTAAAGGCAGATGAAGGGATACAAGCGAATATTGAAACAACAATTTTATGTAGAAGATATGAGAATTCGATCTTTCATTATTGGAATATCATGTCTTCCAAGAGATCGAACGAGATATCTTCTGGGAGATGGAGATGCTCGAATCACAAACAGTTATATCTTGAGATTCCATAGCATCAGGACGTTGGTCTTTAACATACAGATATTCATGATGATGATGTTAGAGGTATAGAGATGCTTTTCGTGCGAGACATGAAGCACCTCAGCCCACATAGGTTTTTTGTGCATCTGTGATGGAAATTATATATAATATACAGGGTTTGGAAGTGAAATAGTTTTGCAGATTCTCAGAGAGAATAGATCATGTTTTACGTAACAAAAGACTATATCATATTGGTGGAAAGTTAATAGTTTTTTTTTTTTTCGGAAAAGATTTTTTTTCTCAAATGTTTAACAATCTCTTATTCGTAACGATTGCGAGTAGGATCGTGACTTTTGTCCATATCGATAGGAAATCTAATAAAGAATAGGGCCGTATTCATAGACATTCTTAGCGCGGGCTTCCGGTGGATGATCGGCGAACTAACGTTTTTCGCATTCATAAACCAGTGTTAGCGATATGATATGATAAGAATCCTGTACAAGTAACCTGTCGATAGCCGGGGCTAGTTTAGCACGCTCGTAGCGCGGGCTAGCGAAATATCTATGAATAGCACCCTAATAATTTATCCTCCTGGCGTATTTCAATAGCGCGGACAGTTTTCGTGTAAATTCAATTTTAAAAACTGTAAATTCAATCCATTGGATGATACAAGGAAGTGGCAATGTCTTGGCAGAGAGCAGCTCACCTAGCATGACACAATGAGTTCGTTGACCTCTTACATCTGTATCACGAGTAGACTGTGTTGGCGACGATGTTGCTGGACTGCTGAAACTTCAAACTTAATTTTCTAATTAACCGTACATTTAATCACAAAACGTAATATAGGCGTACCCTATCGTCCCTTTCAATCTGCAAGGTTATTTCACTTCCACCCTGTATATACTCGTACATAATATACCACACACACATAATGTAAAATAAATATTTCACGTTGATAGATCATGATATGTAGCCAAATGGGGGTTCAGCAATTCTGGTAAATACTGCAAGTTGATAAATCATGAACTGTATCCAAATGGGGGTTCAGCAGCTCTGTAGTACCCACTTGTTTCAGAGCAGCCGCTGTTTTACGAATCAAATTAACACAACTCATCGCAGTTATAATATAATTGTTAGACAGCTATGTTAGGTCATTAGTTCACAACTATCAGTTTGGAGAGAAATAGTTTTATGGTAGCCTGTTATGAAGACTTTTTATCGATGGTTTATTAATCGAACGATTAAGGTTAACTAGGGATTTCTTTAACTCCACTGTGATCTCAGACAATGCGAACCTACAAGTCAAACGACAAACGTCACTTGTGAATGTGTAATGCTGCATCATAGTGCACGAGAGCGAGGACGGAAGGAGCCAGAAGTCTTTATCCTTGCGAGGAGATGATAATGATATTATTATTATTATTATTATTATTATTATTATTATTATATAAAGATTTTACAACGTTTCACTGGAGTTTTACACTTATTTCGAAAGAATCCATAACAGTAGAGTTATAATCTACGAATACAGAGTTGAGAATCAGGTACAGCAATCAATCCACGATATCTGCATTCTTGTTGAAAGACTCAAAATGGAAAGAAAAATAAACTATATAAGTTCGTACTCAATTGGAACAAAATATGAATAAGAGATTATAAAAGTTTCCGATTACCCCGGGACGTCTAGTTGAAAGATGGCGATGACTGATTCATTACGAAGGTTTGTTGCTCTTCCATCCTTCACAACGGCGTCAAAAGACATGCGAGACAGATGCAGTTCTATAAAGCTGATCTCATGGCCTCCTAAGCAGCTCTTTAAGAATTGCAGCGGGACATGCAACAAATGGATCACTTGTATATTTAGCTTTGGCATGTTCCCTGAACACCTACGCTAAAGAACAGGACTTCGTCGTTAAGGAGATGGAACATTTAGGGAAACGCACATTATAAAGAAATATCTTATAATATTCTTTAAATATTATTTTACAATATAGGCCTACATATTTCAAATAATCTTGAAAAAGCCTTTGACAGAGTGATAAGAAGGAAATTATGGAATATAATGAGAATAAGAGGTTACCCCACTCAACTTATAGAAGGAATAGAGCTCATATAGTGACACAAAAATCATCCTGAATTTAGATGATTATACCGGAGAAGAAATTTTAACAAATCAAGGAGTTAGACAAGGGTGTACATTATCACCTACTCTTTTCAATAGTATATATGTTGATGATGCTACAAGAAAGTGGAAGGAATACGCCCAAAAGGAATAAATATTTTTTATGGTTTATTTAACGACGTTTGCAACTGCCGAGGTTATATCAGCGTCGCTGGTGTACCGGAATTTTTTCCCGCAGGAGTTCTTTTACATGCCAGCAAATTTACTAACATGAGCCTGTCGCATTTAAGCACACTTAAATGCCATCGACCTGGACCGAGGTCGAACCCGCAATCTCGAGCACAGAAGACCAGCACTATACCGACTACGCTACCCAGGCCGACAGGAATAAATATCATAGATAAAATATATATGAATATTTGAATGTATGCAGACGATCTGGTAATAATACAGAAATCAGAAGATGATTTACAAAGAGCCATTTATATGTTAAATCAATTAGGACGTGAATATAATTTTAAAATATCAACATCAAAAACAAAAGTGATGGCACTTCAAGGCAAACTACCTTTAAGAGCTAAAATAGTTATAAATGATGAAACGCTAGAACAGACAACATATTTTAATTATTTGGGATCGGATATTACGTTTAATTATGACAGGGATATACAAAATAAATTAAGCCGATATCAGATGATGATGTGTGGAACTATACGAAGAACCCTTCAAAAAACTAGAAGAAAAACACAACCTAGGTTCTACAAGGTGATGGCCGTTCCAGTTCTTCTATATGGAGCAGTATCATGGGTTTTAACAAAGAGAGACATGTCTCACATTCAAGCTACCGAAATGAAGTTTTTAAGAGTGGTTAAAGAATGTACAAGAATGGATAAATTGTACGAAATTATTTAGGAATATTTTCTGTACAAGAAAAAATAACAATATAGACATCGATGGAAAGAACATTTAGACAGAATGACGAAAGTAAGACTACGCAAAATAATGACTACATACAAGCCAAATGATAGAAGCGATCCAGGACAACCGAGGAAAAAATGTGCTTGAGACCGGAACAGGTTATTGGTAACCTAGTCCCGGAAAGGAAGAAGAAGATATTTCAAATAAACATTTCTTGGGTGTCATATTAAAATAATCACATCAGTTTAGTTTCTCTTTTATCTGAAGTCTAGCGGAAAAGTGAAATTGTTAAAATAGCCTTAGAAGTTTTCAAGAAACTAAAAACAGTCAATTCCGGATATAGTGAACCTCTACGGACTTGCATATTACGTTCACTATATACGAGGTTCACTAAATCCGAAGTGTCTCTCTCGTAACCTTAAATGACAGGAATGAATTAAATTGTGAACAAGAAAATAAAATACTATACAGTATACATCTCTACACTACGAACGCACCCTCACAGGAAACAAGAGGCGCCAAGACCAACAACGACCAGTTCTGAAGATGACCCAAAATAGGTCGAAACATGTTAACAAGGTACGTTAAAATTTAACACAAGAAAGTTCTTATCATATATAGCCTACTATACAATAATTAAAATATTTCATTTTTGTGGAATGGATTACACTGTATACTGTTAATCACAGTTGATTTACTTGAACTATGCTGTCGATCCACGTCCGCTTGCGACATACCACGTTCAAAGTCACTTATAATATTCACCTTGTCTTTCAAAGAAAACACTTTACGCTTCGGTATTTTTATACAGTGCATTCACTGTTCCAACACTAGAAACAGACTGATTAGGTAGAAATGTTATGATATGACTGAGTACACAGCTTTGGAATTTCCCGGGTCACTTAATGGAAACTTGAAGGAGGTTGATGGAGTTTGAAAGTAATCGGAATCTTACCTTCATTTATGCTCTGGACATAATGTCCGTCCCCTTTTAATAAAAGAAGGCAATTTCATTTTCCGTTGTTTCGATGCTATCCGTCATAATGGAAATGTTTTTTGACCGTGGTGGTTTAAAAATAACGGCAGAGTAGTGTGCCTGAGAACAGAATGGCAACCTTTCGACGGTGGAGTGAGACAAGGTCGTCACGCGTTGCCTGGATTTACTGTACAGCTCATTGTCTAAGAATTACTAATCTTACCTTTGTCCTTTGACTAAAGGAGTAAGAAACTTAGAATATTGTTCTCAACACATTCTTTCAATTTTCTACAAGAAGGTCTGACTTAAAATAAGAATTTGTGAGGATACAATAATTGTAACTTCAATATTTAAAGTTCACTATAACCGAAGCGAGGGTTCATTATAAACGGAAATGTTAATGTACTTTTTAATGTATGCGGATCTGAACCAATGATTTAGGTTCACTATAGCCGAATGTTCACTGTAACTGACTTCACTATATCCAGAGTTGACTGTATTTTCTGCAATTCTGATGCCGAAAAAGTGGATCTTAACTTATGTATTTGTTTGCCCTTCCGTCTGACCTTTCATCAACATACAGCTTTCTCTACTACTGAAACTAGGCACTGTCGTCCTCTCTGCCCTACTAAGCACCTGCAATCTAGTTAGTTCTGAGATAATTGCACTAAAAGACTAATTGCACATAGCCCTAGTTGTACATTTCTAAGATATTAGAGCCTCGATACGACCATAAAACTCTAGTAGGCTATTAGGTGCAAAATACTCCACAGAATTGCTATGCGTCATAATCTTCTTTTTTTTTTTTTCCATAAAATGTGCAGTTACCCCCTCTATGCTTAGTAGGACAGCGTCTGTGGTTTTGACTGTTACCCTAGATCATATATGTAACAGATAACTCATCGCTATGTTAAAATCGACAGCACTTTGAAGAGAACAACCGCCAGGGTCGCCACCCGTCCACCGTAAACGAAATGAGATGGCAGTACAGTCGCTAATGCAATTCAAATGGGAATTATGACGTGACTCCTTATGTAACAACTAGATGGCAGCGTAGTAAACCTGACAAAAGTTGTCAGACCGACCTATCTGTTACATATATGATCTAGGCTGATACCATGCTGGATGTCAGATCCGATGTTCGCGGGTTCAAATGCGGTCAAGGGCAATGCTTTAGCATGGCATTCTCCTGAAGGGAAGTAAAACAATGGGCCCGTGTCGTAGATTTCCGGTATGTAAAGAACTCTGTCCATGACACAGGACTTCAGATACATTTTGTCGGCTATTAAATACTAGAGGAGAATCGGGTAGTATCGGACATCGGGTAGGATCGGACAGTGCGTTTTTTTCATCTACCACCATATGGTAGTACCTGAATGACATGGTTACGTTTCTCTATGCGACATCACAGAAACGTAACCATGTCAATCAGGTACTATCATCGTGTGGTAGATGAAAGAGACTCACTGTCCGATATTACCCGATGTCCGATACTACCCGACTCTCCCCTAATATTAGAGAAGGAAGGTCATCGGCGCTCACCTAACAAATAATGTTTAAAAGAAACAAGATTTTCTATATAATGATTTAATATACGTGAGAAATTTAACACTAGACATTTATCTTCTTGTAGACCGTGCAATTGAAACTCTAGCTTTATAAACATCAAAATAAAACATGGAAAAACAAAGAACCATACTGAGCGGCATTGCCCTCAGTGGTAGGGCATTTACGCTCAATAGTACTCTAATTGAATAATTATTTAACTGAGTTCTTAAAAAAGGCAATAAATGCTTATTTGAGCAATAATCACACACAGTTATCTGGAGTCTCCTTTCCGCTGCGCGCCCCAAGAGTCCATTGTGAACACAGTACACAGCGAAACCGAAGTTCATTGTCACGCCGAGCTTCCCACATATCAAGCACAGATTTTGTGCGCTTTTTCCTCATAATTCATTACAGTTTCAGAATCATCTGAATCGCCGCATAGTTTATTGACATCAATGTCCTCTTCCGATGAACTCTCAAATTATACTTTCTTAGGAATTCTCTTTTTTCTTTCTTGAGTTTTCTTTCTACTACTTTTCATAGGGGTTGCCGCCGTCAATTTTTCTGATCTCAAATTCCTTGACTTGGCTCTACATGCTTTTGGCTTATTTGTATGGGAAGGTCCTGGTTTCGGAGATATGACCATTATTTTGAATAAACCTGTGTAAAATTATCTACGACCGTATTTCCAGTTTAATCCGTTATGTAGCCGGAGACGCAAACACTTCGACATCATTGTTAAGCATTACAATTTATCATTATTTGTAATTACTACTAGTCTGTTACTATTAGTACTAGCCATGCTGCTACAACTATTACTACTGGGGCGTGTGGCAGGCGTTGCACTGCAAGCCGGAAGACCGCAGGTTCGATTCCCGATAAGGTCATAATTTTCTCCATTGATCTAATCCTTTCGGCAGCACTACAGTCCTGTGAATTACTCATTCTCTACCATAAACGAGTGCTATGAATATTTCCTTGAGTGTAAGGACACATAGAGCTGATATCCCTATTGCTACTAATGCCGATTTTCTAGGGGACAAAGGTGGAAAGTCTTACTCTCCCGTTATCCTGTGATCGTCTATAGCAGGGGTCGTCAGCCCAGAGCACGCTGGGGCTAGCCTCTGTTACCCGCGGAAAACGCAGTGCACTATAGTGCTCTCGTAGCTGCTAGCGGGTATGCTCTCTATCTCTCCCTGTTGCACGACGGTGCAGACGGGACGGCACCGCGTACTCATTGCACATTTCAGCGAGTGCTGACGACCACTGTTCTATAGTCTACAACAGAGATACTTTTTGCTGCTACTAGTACTAATGCCAGTGCTACTGCTGTTGCTACTGCTACTAGCTGCTGCTGCTCCTACTACCACCACCACCACCACCACCACCACCACCACCACCACCACTACCACTACCACTACCACTACCACTACCACTACCACTACCACTACCACTACTACTACTAGCTAGTAATAGTAGTGGCGGGAGCAATAATTGCAAAATCTACTTGCAAATACAATATGTTTTCTATTCACAACAAAAACTTGTGGATGCTGTTGTAACAAACAAAAGCAAGGAAGGCGAAAGTAATATAAAAATCGAAGAAAAATAAAAAGATAAATTGTTTATGAAGAAAATCTGCTTCGTTGCCTTATGTTCGCTCTTTCCTTGTTCAATGTGTTTAGTTTCTAGTTTCTTTTTCACTTATGTTTGGAAAGTGTAGTTGTTAATGCATAAGAATGCTAATAGCTACTTGAATTAATAAATATGTACTACGACAAACTGGAGAATAAGGTGCCTAAATTTCAAATGGAAGACAGATCATTCCTTGTAACAGGTTAACTACCGATGGCTTTATTTCTAAACCCTTAACTTTTGATAGACATTAGAGTGTGCCGTAGTTAATTTTGTTGGGCGAGAGGAAGGAACGAGAGGCGCCAAGATTCCCAGTCGCCCCAGGCGCCAATTATTCTGGTTACGGCCCCAATATATTGATAGTCTTCTAGAGAAGAGCGTGCAATATGCGTTGTGCCACTTTTTTCCTCTCCTGCCGCCTCTTCACATGAGGTTTTTGCTCTGTATGATGTGAGATTTAACGGACGAAAAACTCCTTCAATTGAAGAAGAGTATTGTGAAATCCTTTGACCCTCCGATAAATCCGTCTACAACGAACTACGACAAAAGAGAATGCGTGCAAAGTTATCCTGACAAAGAGAGTTGATCGGACTGCTGCTAGCTGGCAAAGAGCACTGGATTCCTCCTGGGAGAAAAAAAGAAGATAAAGAGAAATGAGGAGATCCTTTAAATTCAGCCACATTGTAAGGCAGTGATATGTCTGCGACCGTTCGTCAACGATTTATTATAGAAATGCTATTCGACTTAAACATACGTCAGTGTCACCACTTGGAATGGAATGTTGACTAAACTGTCCAAATATAATTGATTCCAAGTACAAAAAGTCAGCACAGTTGATAGATAAACGCTTGTGTCATTACGATCTGTTGTTGTTTTTTTAGTATAGGTTATTTTACGACTCTGTATCAACATCTCAGCTTATTTAGCGTCTGAATGAAATGAAGGTGATAATGCCGACGAAATGAGTCCGGGGTCCAGCACCGATAGTTACACAGTATTTGCTCATATTGAGTTGAGGGAAAACCCCGGAAAAACCTCAACCCGGTAACATGTCCCGACCGGGAATCGAACTCGGGGCACCTGGTTTCACGGCCAGATGCGCTAGCCGTTACTCCACAGGTGTGGCCACGATCTGTTGTAGTAAGGGATTCTCTCTAAATATAATATTGTTGCTTTTCATTTTGTAAGCTGTCACTATGTCATCTATCCCATCGTCTTTCAAACGAAAGTACGCAAAAATTAATTCAGTATATCAGTAACATATTATGATACCTACTGCAAAAATTCGAGTTTTAAATTTTCACGAATATAAATTTAATTTAATATCTGCAAGTCAATTCATTTGAGAAGAACGCATGTAAAAATTAACAATCAAGTTATAACATGAGGTATTAACTATTTGGAAAACACAAAATGTGTTATAAACTTGAAATCAGTTCTTGTTTTTGTTTAGATTACTCAGAATACTTTTAAATTAAATCCAGTGAATTATGTAATCTTTTTCAATTTTACGATCCTATTTACCATAAATAATATACTGGAATTAGCAAAAGTTCTAACATAGCATGGCATTTAAGTGTATTTAAAATTGCGATAGGCTCATGTCAGTAGATTTACTGGCATATAAAAGAACTCCTGTGGGACAAAATTCCGGCACACCGGCGACGCTGATATAACCCCTACAATTGCAAGCGTCCTTTAATGAACCATAATTTAAATTTAATTTTTTTTATATCGTAAGGCAGCTACAACTGCCGGGGAATCTTCTTGCTAACCACACGTTACCCTCATACTGGTTGGATGATCGTTCAATTCTCATGAAGCATATGGACGTGAGGGCAGCAGTCGGCTGGTAAAACTTCAGCCTGAATGGGTCACGGATATAATGTATATGGGGTGGAAGTGAAATAATCTTCCTGGTTGAAAGGGACGATAGGGTACACTTAAATGAATATAAAACCTATATTACGTTTTGTGATTAAATGCACGGTTAATTAGAAAATTAAGTTCGAAGTTTCAGCAGTCCGGCAACATCGCCGGTAACACTCTCTTCTCGAGATACAGATGTAAGAGGTCAACGAGCTCTGTGTGTCTCGCTAGGTGAGCTGTTCTCTGCGCGACGTTGCAACCTGCTCGCATCGTGTAGTGGCTTGAAATTAGAGGTTTTTAAAATTAAATTTACACGAAAACCGTCCACACTATTGAAATACGCCAGAGGGATAAATTATTCTTTATTAGATTTCCTATCGATATGCACAAAAATCACGATCCTACTCGCAATAGTTACGGAATAAGAGGTTATTAAACAATTGAAAAAAAAAAAACTATTGACTTTCCACCAATATAATGTTATTGTTTTTTGTTACATACAACATGAGCGATTCCCTCTGAAAATCTGCAAGGCTCTTTCACTTCCACCCTGTATATATACACAGGGTGGAAGTGAAATAGCATATGTATATATATATATATATATATATATATATATATATACACACACATACAGGGCGTCTCATCTAACTCTGCGACTCAAATATTTTCGAAATGAAACAAGATGTGAAAAATCTACTTACGCAGGCATGTACCGATGTCCCGGGCCCACACAATGGGAGGGTATGCACAATCCAAAAATTTAAAACAATATTACTTTGAACTCAAAGTTACCTTTCTTTACATGAAACATGTATGTTTTTTCTAGCGAACTGAAAACTGGGTCGCAGAGTTAGGTAAGTCAATATTATATATATATATATATATATATATATATATATATATATATATGCCTAAATCTGTAAGTGGCCTCTCCCAAGCCTTGTGCGAATTTAATCCCTATCGACGAGAGGAATGGATGTCAATCAAAACTTTTAAATTCGTTTTCACCGAGTGATCCAGTAAAGCCGTTGGTCACTTGTAATTGTGTGTTGATGTCCGCTTTTACCCATTCTCAACCCTTTAGCGGCTGGGGAGATTTCTTTTGGAAAAATGTCGATTCATAATCTTGTTGGTTGGCAGGTCACTATATGTAATGGTAATGAACCTGCCGTCGTATGCCTACATGTTCGAAATGTATAAATTAAATTAAAATAGGTACCAGTTGAGAAAGGCCAGTTGTCTATTAACAGCGCGCTGGTCTTCTATCCGACGACCCAGGTTCGATCCCTAGCGTGGTTGTAATAGAATTTGCGGTGGGCAAAAACGTTTTAGAGGGATTTTTTGAGGGTACCGTACTCCTGTTTCCTTATTTTATTTTACTAACACTCTAAATCTCTCCGTCATTTCATCTATCGTCTGCAAAAGTTAAAAATAGGCTGGGATGAAATCTTAGGGCTCTGAACCCAAAGATATCAGACACTCGTCTGGGGATGGGACCTGGCTCTTTCAGGACTGAGGCAGGCTGGTCTCCTGACAGACTGATGGTCTACTGCGGTAGACCACACAGTCATCGCGGAGGATAGGCCTAATGCTCTGTATGGCTTATGCGGTACTTAGGCTAGTTCGTTGAACATTTATGTTTTTCATTCCTCCCACTAATTTCGTCCTTTTGAACTTAAATTCATCGACGTTCTCTACGTGACAAGATGTAGGACTATGATGTCGATGAATATGCATTTTTTTAACTAAATTGAATAGCCTACTTTGTTGCACATCAAAACTCTTCACATTATTATAACACTCAATGAAAAGTAAAACTTTATACAAGTGGGACGTAGCAAACAAAATAGGTACGGAAATAGAAATCCCTTTCGTAGTTATAATAGATCTACTCTAATGGAAACAGAAAGGGAACCGAAGAACTCGAAGGAAATCACATCTATTGCAGCTTTTTTCTTTTCCCCCAGAAATCAAATGAAACTTCTTTGGATCGCGCCCTGGCCTTTAAAATCGTCTACCTACTGCGGTACAGCTGCGTCTGCACACATTAACGTAAGAGATCATTGCCATTAATTTTAAAGAACTGAACTCTCTAACAGCCATTTAAAAGTGAGTATATATTCAATGTTTGTAGTTTGCTGTATACGAGCGCCTATTTTACTATTTGACCGCAAGATGTGTAACCTTTGACTGTTATTCCAATTTTAAAGTTTTCAATATTATGATTCCCGTCATCCAGATAAACCAACTTTTAAATTCGATTTCTATTTCATATGTTATCGTGGTCCATAGTAGTAGAGATGTTTTGCCATCATGCTTATCTTGAAAGAACAGTGGATTGTTATTGTTACGAAACTCTGTATGGAATATATTTATTTATTTACTTATTTATTTACTTATTTACTTATTTATTTATTTATTTATTTATTTAACTAGCTAGTGAGTACAAATTAAAATTATAAAACAAAAATGTTTCCAGCCACTACCGTAAGAGCCAGGCTCGTGTACATAAAATTTACAATGGCAGTTTATTAAATACAGTAAATAACTTAATTCAAACCAATAAATAACACAGAAGAGCTAAAAAAAAATAAGAAAAACATTTCAAATTTGGAAAGTGGTTTGTAATTGTATTATAAAATATTGGGCCGAAACTAGCACAATGTTTAAGAGCTGCACTTGTATGACATTTAGGCTCAATTAATGGGAAAGTAGACTTTGTCTTCGAGTACGATATTCATGTCGATTAGATTCATGTTTTATTTAATTTCTGTGGTAGTAAGTTAGTAAACTATATTTATAAATTTCTTCAATATTCAGTGCTTTAAAGTCTGTATAAATTAAATTTGTTGGGTAATTCATGTTTTTGGTCAGACAAATTTTTATTAATCTTCTGCATAATAAAATTAATGGATTAAGTACAGATGATGCTACTTCACCCTATTTATTATACCATATTGTATTAATGATTGTACTAAAGCTAAAAATATTATTCTCAATGCCTCCTTAGTGATAACATTTCGAAGTATTATGAATTTATAAATTGTCTTTCTTATATTTGTACTCGTACACATAAAATCATTTTATCCCAACGTAAATGCTGATCATAATAATTGCTAAAAATTTGACTTGTGTGGAAGGTGTTAAATGTGGGCAATTGCAATAATTATTTGTTAATTAATTACATGAAATATTATGTGTTACTAAGTGATAATTATTCATAGGTGGAGGTAAACCTTTCGTTGTTAAAGAAAATGGAGATTAGAGTCAATCCAATGTTTCACTACGTTAATTCCATTGCTAGCATTTAAGTAAGTGTTATCCCAATTTTCTCCATTAAATGTTAGTACAGTATCATCTGCAAAGGAAAATATGTTACCACCATATTATTTGTTCAAGATTACTCGGCGCCATATTTTTATGTAGCCTACGTCTATCTTAAACAAAGCATTGTGGCGGACACACGTCTGTGGTGAAAGCACGCCTTCAGGCGAACAAGATTGTTAGCAACATTTAACGATTTTGCGTTGTTTGAAACGCGATGACCCTCGCTCAGTTGGTGCATTTCCGCTCCAACTGGATCTTGACCTCCACCCAGGTGCCATCAACGTGTTGTACAGAACAGTATGCGTAAGCAAGAAAGCAATCCAAGTCCAAAGTTTGTGTTATCATACTGTTTGTGGTCAATGGGTCGGCGAAGAAAGACAAGCACGATATCTTGGTAATGTGTGACGGGAGAGATAGGTGGGTCACCGGAAAAAAAAAAAAAATCTTGCCACTGTCTGTCGTGGGCAGCGAGGGGCAAGGCAGACAAGTGGAGGGGGGGGATCTTGGCGCCGGACTCTGTCTTCTGGAACGCGAAACGCGTGGCGCTGCTGGCGCAAAGGTTTTTTCTCGTAGTGCCTATGATTCACAAACACGCAACTAGTCGTTATGGTGCTTTTGATCCCAGATAGTATTGAGGCTATTGAAACAAGGGCACTAGCATCCAGTGACAAACATCATGTGTGATCCTTGTTAAAACGAAGAGTTTAACGTAACTGATGTATAATTCTTATTTATATGCAATAGCAATTAGCCGGACGAACAAAGCTTCGACTTTTCACACCGATATTCGGATGAATTCCCAGCAATGAAGAGGTGGATTCCAAAACCAACTAAGTCAAAAAACTACTTTTTTCAGGAGAGCAATAAAACTGAAATAATTATTTTGGAGCTGATTATCTGAGTAATTTATATTGTACCACATCCGTCATAACATAGATATGACATTACGAAATATTTGTGGCATTTAAATTTATATCTTATAATTTATAGGGGCGTGTTTTATCAAAATTGCATTAAGTCATGACTTAATTTGATTTGAAAAAAATTCAGAACATTTCCCCATACTGGTTAATTTAAAAGTATGCTGTGTTAACTCAAGAAAATGTTGTACATATTTATTACTAAATATTGTAAAACGTTCTACGTGTTAATTTTAACATGGAATATTACATTTTCCATTTACAAAAATAAAGAATTTAATTGCAAATGCTGTGTTAACTGAAAAAAAATATATTACCGTATTTACTCGCGTAATTCACGCCATCGCATATTTCACGCACCCAAATTATTTACTATATAATTTAATAAATTAATTTCCTCGTATATTTCACGCATTTAATATTCGTGAAATACTGTAACAAGTACATACTGAAACTTGAAGTAATGAGGTGTGTTATGTTGAGGAGCCCTGAATGTACGGTATCTTAAATGCCGTAACGAGAGAGTGCATAGGGGTATTTGGGACCGGACAGCTACCTGTTACAGGCGCACCCTTCTCGTCTATGAAAGTCCTTTAAAAATACCGGTATAGGTATTGACCTCCCCCTACCATGTGAATGAGGGTGGTTTGAAAGCTTTGTGTTGGATCGCATCAGTTGAGTTTGAGACTTGAAAAGGGAAACCTGTCAAAAGCCGTCTATTAAAAGTTTTAACAATGAATGGTAAATCCCGATATTCGAGTCATACTGCGTCCTTCAAATTAAAAGTTATCGCATATGCAGAAACACATGACAACAGAGCAGCTGGACGTGAATTCACAGTTCCAGAAATTAATATTCGCTACTGGAGGAAACAAAAACAAGCTCTTCAAGAAACAAATGCATCAAGGAAAGCATTTCGTGGGCCAAAAAGTGGAAAATTCCCTGATCTTGAAGACAAGTTACTAGGATATGTAAGGGAACTGCGTAGTTTTGTCATTTTTACCCTTAAAAATACCAGCTTGCGAAATTCCTCGCTTAATTCACGCACCCTTAATTTATAGGTCGAAACTGCGGAAAAAAAGTGCGTGAAATATTCGAGTAAATACGGTACACTGTAGGTATTATGACAAATACTTTAACTTATTACATACCTTTAGTTGTAACGTAGATTTTACACTTTACATTTACAAAAATTGAAAATGGTTGAATTGAATATTGCAATGTCCTATTTTCACTGAAATTGAAATCTAACTTATTTATTACTGCACTAATTGAACTTAATACGTACATGCTAGTTTCAATATGAAATTTTACAATTGGTTTAATTTTCATTTAAACAAATGGCTTTTCTTCGTCATACATACGAACAGTATTATCATTATCCCCTTCATAAAATTGTTTGGCTTTACTATTTTCCTCGGGTATGTATTTCATCAGTTTAAGAACGTCATTCCTCTTTTCAAAGCTAATGGTATTTTTTAATGTTACATCAGGAATAGATATTATTAGCAACGTGCAACTACAATAGAAGGACTGAAATAAAACGCGCCAAACACTGCTAAGTCAGCTGTGTCGATAGCCAGTGCGCATGCGCACCGACTTAATTGGGTTTGGAATAAAACAACAGTTGAGTTACATTTAGTTGGATTGGAAAACACCGTCAATTATGACATTTAAAATTGATATGCCTGAGTTGGATTTGACTTATATTCTGTGACATGTATAGGAGAACACACTAAGCATCACAGCTAAAAATTACCAAAAATTGACTTGGTTTTGGAATCCACCTCTTCAAATGAACGGTAATTGGAATTAATGCTAGGTTTACACGGCGACAGTTTAGAGCGAGAGAAGATCTAAAGTATCAGGAGCGCTCTCTAAAGGAGTGTTTACACGTTGACAGAATATAGCTTCTCTAAACCCATTAGCGAGCTCTCATGAGATTTATATAACTCTAAACTCTAATGTTACTCTCCGGACCGTTTACATGATGCAGAGAGTTTAGAGTGAGAGAAAGTGTTACGAGCATATAGAAAAGAACAGGCTGGTCAGTGCGTTTACAACTATGGCAGAAACACAACGTTTTTCTGCCACTGTAGTGTGCAGTTTTTCTGAATTGAAGAAGGCGGAGAAGAAATAGATCTACGTGGGAAAAACCCTGGATATCTCGCCGGAACACGCATGGAGCTTACACATCGGACCTGTAATCGGCAAAAAAGACACAACTATGAACATTGTCATTAGTATAAAGGAAAGGCTGTTGGGCACATTACGCTTCCTAGCAACAGGTTTATACCCTAAACACATTATTTTATTGTCCTTAACAGAATAAATTAATAATAATAATAATAATAATAATAATAATACAAATAATAATAATACAAATAATAATAATACAAATAATAATAATAATAATAATAATCATCATCATCATCATCATATGAAAATGGTAGACTACATTGCTCATGTAAAATGTATTAAGTTTCTTTCATTATGTTCGAAAAGGTATGGTGTATGAATTGAACAACAGGAAGATAGTGCCTGAGTTTATAATATGTAATATCTTTTCATATCAAAAATGACAACTAATTATTTTAATATAATTGATACGTAGAAGTTTTGAACTTACGTCTATTGGCCATAAAATATTGTACGAAGCATTTAATACGCAACGATGAGTCCTTTAAATGCCCCAAATGTCAATGTCAATAAGTGTTCTGCTACAAATATCTAGAACCGAACAGCGCTCTGAGCGGCGGAATTGCGTCTCTACATTTACACGGCGAGAGTTTACAGAAGAGAGGGCTAGAGATTATACTGAGTATAGCTCGTGCGGAACCTGGTGAAACTTGGAGGGAGAGAACAGTATTGTGGTGTGGGATCGACTACCGACCGATGTTATGCGACGCTTGTTCAAAGCGTTACCCCCTCCACTCTTAACCGCCCGTAGAACTGGTTTCTCCATGAAGGTCAAACTTAACCAGGTTCCGTTCGAGCTATATCATCGTGTAAACGGTTTTGAGAGTAGGTATCTCGTTGACTCTAATTAGATATTAGAGAGACTAAATAGAGCGGCCTTGAAAACTGCTCTCGCCGTGTAAACACTCTGGACAAAGAACTCGCATATGCTCTCAACTCTCATTATAGCTACTCTTAATTATTCAACTCAGTTGAACTTTTTCATAAACTCTCGCGACAGAAGCAGTATAAATGACGGACAAAAACAATGGAGTGCCGAAGACACGAAGATTGATTGAAGCATATGAATTGGAAAGTTGTTTGTGGTAATGTGTTTAACAAGAATTACAAGAATAAGGACCTTGAGAAATCAGGAATTGTCAAAATTAGCTGAGACTGTTGAGGCGTCTGAATTTGGCTTTTAGTTTTGTTAATTTATTGTAATTTGGCTGTAATTTTAGCAAGGTCCATTGTTGTAGTTGTTAATTATTTTGTGGGTTTTATTCTTGCTTATTTATTTGCTGGAGGAGGTACAGCGAAAGCTCCATAACCTCCAGTAAGTGCGAACTGTAACTGTAATAATAATAATAATAATAATAATAATAATAATAATAATAATAATAATAATAATAATAATTATTATTATTATTATTATTATTATTATTATTATTTATTTATTTTTATTTATTTATTTATTTTATTTATTTATTTATTTATTTATTTATTTAATGTGCTGTACAACAGCCAGTGGCCAATTACAGTTCAGCACAAATATAACAAAAAACATAAAACAAAAATAATTATTACACATAAATATAATTACAATTAATTACAATAATGACGATGAATGGATAACTAAGAATACTATGAGACAATGTTAATTGAGTATAATGCCTAAAATAATACATAAATGATAAATCGTTACCAAGAGCAAACAAAGTCTATACATTGAAGGGATCGAATTCGCAGCCATGCATGTTGGCATTTTTAATGCATCTGGAGACTGGTGAAAGAAATTTCGAATTTCTAATATAGAAAAGTTTGTGGGCTCTCATATCTTTTGTTGGAATACGTAAGGTAATATTGTTTAAGAAAGAGTCACAGGATATATCACCTTTGAGGACTTTACAAAAGAACAGATAATCTAGCTCATGGCGTCTAGCATAGAGATTTTGACAATTAAAATATTCACATTTTCTCTCATAACTATACCCGGAATTAATGGGCAAAAATCTGAATGAACATAAGGATATAAATTTTCTTTGTATATTTTCTAATTTAGCCGAGTCCGTAGTTGTAATCGAGTTCCAAACTACAGATGCATATTCGAGTTTCGATCGCACCAATGTATAGTATAGCATTAAGAGAGAATCGGGCGTGGAAAAAGAATAAGTTATTGACCGTATTATTCCTAGCATTCTGATTGCGTGATTGTAAATGTAATCAACGTGACTATGAAAATACAATTTACTGACAAAGAATATTCCCAAATCTTTTACGCAATCCGTTCTGTTAATTAGTACATTATTTAGATAATAATTAAATTTCAGTGAAGAAGTTTTTCTAGAAAAGGTTATTACATTAGTTTTGGATACGTTAATTTTCATACCATTGTCTTCCGACCATTTAGCGACTGAATTAATGTCACATTGAAGCGATTGACAGTCAGTACTACTTTTGATTGTACGAAAAATTTTTAAATCGTCTGCAAATAATAAACAGTCAGAACTTATTCTTTTACATATATCATCTATGAATATAATAAATAGGAGAGGTCGTAAAGTAGATCCCTGCGGTACTCCGCAATTTATATTATAAGAATAAGAGTGTATATTAAACAGTCTTAATAATAATAATAATAATAATAATAATAATAATATTATTATTATTATTATTATTATTATTATTATCACTATTTTATTATTATTATTATCACTATTTTATTATTATTATTATTATCATCTTTACTATTATGTTATCACTATTGTTTTATTATTATTATTTTATTATTATTATTATTATTATTATTATTATTATTATTATTATTATTACTGTGCAATTATCACCATTCACTTGATGTGGAATATTTTCTATATTCCTTTAATACTATTGATAATGCATCATATTAATAATAATAACGCTCACCTAGTACGTTACAAACAAATCACATAACTGGTAGTGTGGGGTCTGTACCGGTATCTGTTAACAAGAATATAGTTATAATTTATCAAAACAGGTACAACTATTACACTGTATTAGTAGAACCATTATAAACACAATATTATAATGAAAGAAGATGAACAATGTTATGTGAAAAATTGTTTTTTTTTTTCTTTGAACACTCGGTCTCTTTTGAGGAGCTTAAACGCAATCAGTCATTTTCATCGCAAATTCTGCACACTTTTTTTTTAACATTGGAGGTAAATTAGACTTCGGCCCTTGTAGCAATAATTTTTTTTCCTCTTTAATTTTGGGGGGCACAAAGCACATCTTCTTCTTCTTCTTCTTCTTCTTCTTCTTCTTCTTCTTCTTCTTCTTCTTCTTCTTCTTCTTCTTCTCAAGAACCACTTCTTCAGCTGGATCCGTTGCCTTTCTTTCATCAGGAAGCCTGAAAATTGTCTTTATACAGGGTTCCTACAAAAGACCTTTCCGAGTTCGAACACATGTAATTTACGTGCTATGAATCTGAGGTGCATGAAAATAGTACCAATGGAAAGAGAAACTCCAAACGTTTAGTTTCTTGACTTAAAGATGTTCAATGTGTCCCCCCCCCCTTAGTAACACGGCACACTTCAAGCCTATAGTCAAGTTCCACGTAGGTACGCGGATTTTCCGATCTTCAGATTCTGAGGTTATGTCTGTTCACCTTACCAGAAACTTGAAAAGTGACGTCGTCAGAAAACACCACGGAACGAATAAATTCATCATCGTTTTCAATTAAAGTCTACATACTTGTGCAAAAATTTCTTCGTAGCACTTTGTCCTCTGGTATTAGGGCTTGCAGCAACTGTAGTAGGTATGGATGGAGTCGCAACCGCTTGCGAAGAATCGTACCTTTAAATCTGTGTACCATTTACGGATTTTAGGCCCACTGGGTGGATCTGCACCAAACTTTGTTCGGTAATGCTTTTGCACATTAATAACCGACTGGTTCACATGAAAATTAAGCTCTTCTGTCGTCTATAGCAGCCATTTCGCCTCAACAATGAACAAATTTGTTTATATGCGCTATTATGAGGCTTGTTATCAAGTAGGGAAACAATGTTAACACAACTAAGCTTTTTGAGTTTCTCTTCTACTATTTTCATGCATCTCTGATTCATAGAATGTAAATTACATGTGTGCTGACTTGACCTATAATTTGCACATTTTTGATCAAGACTATCAACTCCGTCCTTCGTACAATTATAGTATTCTAAACGAATAAATAAATAATGACTCACCCAACAATATTAGTAACGCATGTGCTATGCGCGGTCAGGTTACACAACTGCTGACACACTGCTCAGAAGTTAGATGGGTGATGATGTCATAAAAACGCACTGACCAGCCTATTCTTCTCTAAATGCTCTCTCTCTCAACACTTTCTCTCACTCTAAACTGTCTGCACCATGTAAACGGTCCGGAGAGTAACTTAGAGTTTAGAATTATATAAATCTCATGAGAGCTCGCTAATGGGTTTAGAGAAGCTATATTCTGTCACCGTGTAAACACTCCGTTAGAGAGCTGTCATGATTCTTCAGAACTTCGCTCTGAACTGTCGCCGTGCAAACGTAGCATGATTATTACTTTAGACCTGTATTTCAAGCTTGTATAATCTCTTACGCAACAGTCGCGAGAGTTAATGAAAAAGTTCAACTTAGCTGACTAATTTAGAGTAGCTATAATGAGAGCTGACAGTATATGCGAGTTCTCTGTTCAGGGTGTTTACACGGCGAGAGCAGTTTTCAAGGCCGCTCTATTTAGACTCTCTATTTAAATATTAGAGTCAACGAGATACCTGCTCTCACAACCGTTTACACGGTGATACTCAGCTATAATCTCTAGCTCTCTTCTCTAAACTGTCGCCGTGTAAACATAGCATAAGAAAGGGGTTTTTCGGGTCATTACCCATCTCTCAAGTATAATTTCACAATATGTACATAAAACATTAACATAATAAATAAATGGACAGAATCGTGTGTAGTTTGTGCCATGTTTAAAAGGCCTTCGCCTGTTAACAACAACTCTAGTACTTCCCCGACCATTCTCTTTGTGGAACGGCAGCGTCTTGTACTAATAGCACAGTCTAGTATATACAGTCGGGAAGCTTGGGGTGATTTTTTGCATTTCTCGCGATAGTTGCTAGCCGCTTGGAGCGCTGTGTGTCACTGGCATCGTGATCTAATACAGGCCGTAAGGCAGACCATGTGACTCGCTTAACCCGATCATGAAGGGCGTCGTTTCAACCATATAAATTAATTGGAATGCATAAAAAGTAACATATATTTCTCTAAAATGTAGTGTAATTGCATTAATAAAATTTAAAATAATCAATAGGAGACACTTCAGACATAATTCCTTGCGAGTTAAGGTGTACCTAATATTATTTTTGGTGTGAAAATTACGTTGTTCCTATGTGTAATAGACCTACCTGCCTTTATTTCGATTAAATATAGCGAAATTATTGTGCATTCATTTATGCACGATTCAATAATTTTCAATTGCACCGCACGAATATTTTGATATGTAGAAATTATAGGTTATATTTACTGTCCCAGTTACCCCTTTCTGTCTAATTTTAGTGGTCTCCAATGCCCTGCCATTCATATGGAAATATTATAGGTTATGTTTACTATACCTTATATTCCTAAATTCGCAATTATTCATTATATAATTAAGCATAATGTCATGTATGATACTTCGCACATTCAATTTGTCTGCATTTTAATACTACAGTTGAGTATTGAATTATTGTATTTATCTACTACCTAAGAGACGAAGTAACAATCGTACGTACACTAATTTCATAAGAGTGGTATGATAAATTTTCTGTGTTTATGAAGGAAGGTAGTTGTGCTATACTAAAATCACAATATAAATTCTTTTTTATTAAACCTCAAAATAGCTTCCATTCTAAACTACGAGGGGGATCCAGGAAATAACGACCGTTTTGTTGTAATAATTTAAAAAAATATATTTATTTGAAAAAAAAACAAAGTCTGTTACATAACTGAAGCTTCCTTTACTTCTCTACATAATCACCACCTACATTTAAACATTTGTCGTATCTGTTCACTAGCTTTAGAATTCCCGTGTTATACTCCTCTGCCGCCAGTTCATTAAGCCAGGTGTTCACTGTCTTCTTCAACTCTTCATCACTTCCAAAACGCGTACTACCCAGAAAGTCTTTCAGCTTAGTGAAAAGGTGAAAATCGCTAGGAGCAAGGTCTGGACTATAGGGCGGATGATCAAAGATTTCCCAACCGAATTGATCCAGCAATTCTCGAGTTGAAGCAGCAGTGTGCGGGCGGGCACAGATTTTGTGGTAGCCAAGATGTTGCGACACAATTTCACCAAGCAAAGAACGAGAAATGTCAGGAAAGGCAATATGCAATTCGTCGAGTGACGTGCGCCTGTCTTGCAAGATTCTGTCGTTAACTTTAGTCTTCAGGTATTCTGTGATGAGTGATGGGTGTCCGGGTCGAGTTTCATCGTGGACATTTGTTCGTCCATTGTTGAACATTTCGCACCATTTTCTCACATTTCTTTCATTCATTACAGTATCACCATACACTTCTTTCAATTGCCGGTAAATTTCTGCAGGTTTCAAATGTCGGGCATTCAAAAATCGAATCACACTCCTCACTTCACAGTCGGCGGGATTATCAATCATGTTGTTCATTTTGAAGTAACACAAAATGCACAATGGCGACTTGTTGCAACCAGTATTCACTATATTATGAGAACACATGTAAGGAAGCCAGTTGACCTTCAAACAAGGAAGGGGAGTCGGCTGCGCGGCGGGTATGCGCGAACGGTCGTTATTTCCTGGATCCCCCTCGTATGTTGATGCGAAAAGATTATGTTAACATGTAAAATTCTCTTCACATTAAAATAACACAATTTTGTAATTATTTCTGTAACATATTATGCAACAAGAAGTAAAGGAAACTGATGGGCACATTACACTAAATAAAACTCAGCTATGATACGCAATAAAGTTATAATATAATAATTCACTGAGCTCCATATACTGAAATAGAAAACCCGAACATATATTACGGCTTGGTCTAGATCGAAAAGGCATTGACTGTGCCGTATTTCGCATTGTTGTGAAAAGTTGTGTAAACTGTGAAATGTTCGTTATCGGTTGTAATAACTGTAAATGGCTAAAATACAATAATTTGAGTAATAATATGGGACAAGGAGACGTTTGTTGCACTATAAATTCTAAGAAAAAGAGGTCAGAGTTATCCTTCCGAAAGATCCAGGAAGGTGAGTTTATAAAATATAATATATACTTTATGAAAATAATATATAAACCTTATGTATTTCGTATTTCAATAGTGGAAGGAAGGTGTTAATTTTTCAAAAGAACACGATATCAAAAGTACAATATATTTTATCGTCTGCTAGGGAGAGTCTGTGATGAGGCGATAGTAGCGATCCTGGTGGCTAGCAACTATCTATGGATGCATATTTTAACTGTCTATGTTTGCATATTTAGTAGGTATTGAGCTTCGCAACTGTGTATACTAAAATGTGCTAATAGTGCGTCACTATTACGTCACCTGTGCATTGCAACCTATCTCTGATTCTAATGTGACACTATGTAGTGCAGGCGTTCTCAACCTGGTGCTCTTTTAATGACATTTGGCGCTCTCGTCATGCGAGTAAAAAAGTGCTCGCGAGCACGAACGCTTCTGAGATTCTTTTTCAATTCAAATTTTATTGGATGAGCCGAAACAAATAGTGTTCCCATCCATCCATTATAATATCTTAGAGACCTGATAGGCCTTTCTGTGTTTCATGGTGTGTAACTCTTTTTAATTCACTGTGGACCTAATGAGAAAATTAATATTATTCAAGAACAATATGGCTCCTTATGCGGAGAGTCAATTGATAGATCTCCAGTCCTCCTTAGCTCTGAAATATTTGTTTAAGAGGAGATAGCCTTTGCAGAGCGGAAAAAAAAACTCCAAATACTGCGTAGAACATCACTGAAATTTTGAGTAACATTCAAGTTCAAGGACATCATTATCCTGATAAAATGTATTGAAATGTTATTTACTTGTTTCTTTATTTTATTTATGTATTATATAGGCCTATTAAACCTACCGGTATTCGATTTCATGGTGCTCGTTCACTTAGCATTACATGTGGTCGGCGCTCACAATCTTCAAAAGGTTGGAAACCCCTGACTGTAGTGTCTTCCGAATGGTGTAGTCATGCCAAGGAAACGGAAACGTGTGCTATCCCTTTTACGAGGTCAATCTAGGCGTATGGCCTTTAGTAATAAAGTTTCTCGATACTCAAAAACAGTGACTAAAATTATCCATCGAGAAACCTACTGAACGTGCCAGCAGAACGTTAAAACTAAGCAAGTCTATGATAAAAAAAAACTGCTGATAGAAGTTTAAGCAGCTGAGTTGAGAGTTAATATATTTTCCCCGAAAAAGTTAACAGAGTTTCAACTTGTGAACTTGATGATTATGAAAAATGCGCTCCAAGGCACCGATTTTTAAAGTAGTATGAAAATTATAAAGAAATCCGTACGCTATGTAAATTATACATCTTTTGTAGGGAGAGAATAAATTTTGCAGCTCGCAAACAACCACATAGAAAAACATTCACACTATACAGATTTAAAAAATGTGAAGATAATCGTCAGCTTCTTTGTGAACTAAATGACGTAATTGCAAAGAGAGAAACCTATCTCCGATTTGTACGGTAAAATAAAATATCAAATCAGGTAAGGCAAATGGTGTACTAGGACAAAATCTTAGACGAGATCTGGATTCATTGTACAGTAAAATAAAATTGTTGGCAGTATGATAGTGCGCCTAGTGCTTTTTCTAACAGTAGTGCAGGTCACTGTTTAATTATTGTGCATGCTGGGGATAAGACAGGCTTCATTCTCGGTGTCTATCTGATGTCTGATGGAAAACGCAGTGCTTCCGAATACCATATTAAAATGTTAGACGAAAACTTATTCCTAGATTAACCGTCACGTTCATTATTGTCTCATGTTTATTATTTTATTTTCTTCACTTTGTATCACCTAGTAGGTCTCAGGTTTATTATTTTATTTTCTTCACTTTGTATCACCTAGTATGTGCTTAAGATAACGAAATCATCACAACCTCTGATTTCATTTTCATGGAGTGCAAGAAAGACATAATTGACTATGGCTGTTATGTCTTCTAAATAATACATCGTTGCTACTTCATAATATGAATGCCACGTCATGTGCGTTGCAATGGATATTATAAGACAAGACAGAAAGAAGTGATAACTCCGAAAGAGCAAGATCACTGCTTGTGTCTGCCCTACTCCCGATGTCAAGCAAACACTGATAATGCTACAATATTATAGCATATGCTTATTTAAGCAGAGAATTATTGTTTATTATAAGCGAGAGTTTTTTTAAACATGACACATACAATACAGTCACTTTATTTATATTCTATTTTATTTACTTGTTTATCTTATTTAATGTTACAGATCTCCTATTATATCTCTGCCGGTGACTGATCGGTAAATTTAAAATTGCTTATCTTGGTCGTGGGTGTCAGATCATTGAAAACATTGCAAGCTTCCATTATCTCTCTTCCTCCTCGCCGCAAACTGTGACGTTGCACAGAGGCTGAGATATAATACATCTGTAAAAGCACCAGGTTTAAAGCTATGGACTATTGTACTTTCCATTAAGTTAATCTTCTTATACACTACATGTTGCACTATACAACTATACCAAATTAGGTTCTCAGAATGTACAATTTTGATTTATTATGAACGAGAATTTCTTATTCACGTTATGTACAGAGTGATTCACGAGAATTTACCGTCTATTACGGAGCTTATTTCCGAAGTCATTCTGAGCAAAAAATGTCACATAAACATCTGTCCTAATCTCAATATTTTCAGAATTACACTAATTTGAAGTTGTTTGTAAAATACCAAAACGAAACAAAAACGTACTTCCAATGTGATACTGTTATGCTTTGAGAGTCACAGAATATGTTCCAAATGGTGACCATTCACATTAATGCACATTCGAAGGCGTTCCCCCAAAGACCGTATGACTGCCCGGCATGTTGCTGGCTGAATGGACATACAAGCCTATCGAATTCGATGCTGCATGTCGTCTGGTGTTGTCAGAATGTTCTGGTATACACTGTATTTTTATAGTTCTCCACAGGAAGAAGTAGAGTGGCGACAAGTCCGGAGAACGTGCAGGCCACTCTAGTGGATTGTGGCGTCGATAGTTGTGATTTGTTTACATGTTAAGACAGCAAACACACAACACACGACGTGTACGGACATCAGTCGTCTTTCGTTTTGTGTAAGTTAATGCACAAGTTGAATGGGGCACCACAACAAACGGTACATTCTAATGGCATTCATTTTGCATTTTGTTGTTGGTATTGATTGGGAAGGTGACATTATGATACATTTTTGAACTCGTCTTAATGTGTGTAATCAATGTAACATGATTAAAGTACGCAGTGCTAATTGAAAAATTGATGACGTCACGTGTATCTTATACCATAATGTAGTTACATACACCAAATCTCTACATTCATATTAGCCCCTAGTTCTAACATAACTCTCAAAAACAAAAATTTCAATACCTATCCAAACAAAAAAGTTATAAAAGGTGTACAAGATAAATGGGACACTGTATGTGTGTGTATATTATATAGTCCACACCTGTGGAGTAACGGTCAGCGCGTCTGGCCGCGAAACCAGGTGGCCCGGGTTCGATTCCCGGTCGGGGCAAGTTACCTGGTTGAGGTTTTTTCCGGGGTTTTTCCTCAACCCAATATGAGCAAATGCTGGGTAACTTTCGGTGCTGGACCCCGGACTCATTTCACCGGCATTATCACCTTCATCTCATTCAGACGCTAAATAACCTAAGATGTTGATAAAGCGTCGTAAAATAACCTAGTAAAATAAAATAAATAATAATATATTGTATAGAGATTATTGTTGCAAGAGAAGCTACGTCTCGTCTACTAGTGCATGGCAATAGACTTCTCCCTTTTAAATGTTCCGCGTCTGTGGCTCAAGCAATAACGCTGCTGCTCGGTTTCTATCCGGAGCCAGGCCGTAATGGAATTTGTGATCGACAAAGGAGACGTCGTAGAAGATTTTTCTCGGGATACTCCCGTTTCTCTCTATCATTCCACCAACTTTCTCCACCTTCCTCTCATTTAAGCTATCATGTACAGTTGTTAAAAAAACTCTGGGGTGAGATCTTGGGAGTTTTATAAGAATTTTCTGGATGTCTTCTGTTTATAACTAGACCCGGGAGTGTCTTTTACAAGAAACAATAGTCTGCAAGCATGTTGGATGATGATATTCCTTTATATCGCCTTTCCATTTCAGATATTTCTTGATGAAGACTTTTTCCTTGCTCGTCGCTTTCCGCTCCAAGGTTAGAAGGAAAGAAATCCAAATAAGAATGTAAAGAGTGTATTTTGAGAGACATATTACACCCCATTTTGTCATATGTACTTGACAAGTTATATGTTGTTGTCTGCACTAGAATTTCCAAGGAAATTTCAGAAAACATCTTTGAAAACGCGCTATGCCATTTTTTCTGTAACGGAAAGTTTTTCCTCAAACATAGAGTCAGCCATAACTTTGTGAATTTGTGGATCGATGAAAATGTCCTTTTTTAATTCGTCTTCAATCAAAATGGTAAACGTTTCTTTTAAATACTGAAAACCATACCCTTGTAGTTCGTTGCGTAGACCTCACTTTGAACTGTTATGAAATTTACTGAATAGAAGGTACCAATATGTGTTTACTTATTAGAAGTACACAAGAAGATGCCAACAATCATAAGAAACCGGAAATAAGTCATTAACTCTTAAAATTCATTAGCTTTTGTTTTGATTTACAACCCCCAACCGCGCCAGATGTTTCCTGGGAGAGCGCTTATCGAAAAGTGAAATCATAGTATATCTTAAAAACCTTAGATACGAAGAAAAGAGATGCATTTTCGGATTCAGCGCACACCACACTATAAGGGACACATTGTTTTATGCCCGAGCAAAATTCTTGTTGTTCAGTGTTATAGATGTACGTATCAGTCAGAACCTCAATCAGAAGATATAATATATGCTTTATAGTTTCTATTTAATTCTGTTAGTATAGCACTGTTGTACAAAAAAAAAAAAAAAAAAGCTTATGAAACAAACTCGATTATAGGTCCTAATGTTATATAATTATTGCATTCGTAAAAATTAGGAAACTCGCTTCGCTCATTTTATAAACATTAAGTCATGCAATAAAATATAACAAACTAATTTCATAATGTAGGCTAATACGTCTTATCATCGAATCTGTTTTGTTCGAAATTGTCCAAATCGCTTTAGTATAACGAACTCTAATGCAGAGTGTGATCAGTGGATTAAAACTCACAAATCTGTTTCTGTTTCAATTAATAGGTACTGACATTCTTTACATGAACTCAGGAACGCACGTCTTCATCGTCGTCATAATGCTGTAACGCAGTTTTGCTACCTGCGATGCACCAAATCATATCATACATGACGGTTATATGATATAGAAATGTCTGCTCTTTGCTCATAAGGAGAACGTTTTAAATGGACTGATTAGAATTAAAGTATCATCATCGAACTAACAATGTTCATAGCATGGTACACCCTCACACTTTTTGTAATAGTAGGTTATATTAAGATACAAGGTTGGGAAGTGCTTTTTACTAAATCGAGGAGAAGTTTGAAAACGAGAAAAGAGAGTTTTTCAAATTCCGAGATTTTGTAATGCACTTCACAAACGTATATTGTACAGTATTTTTTGCACGATAGTATATTTTGAAAATAATATTTTTAAAAATCTTAATATACAGTACCTACGTACGTTAGACAATGAACAGCTGACTGATTCTCAGCAAGAAGTTTGTCATAGGTGTCAGTAGATGGCAGGAATAGTTTAGTTACAGCCCTATAGCAGTTATTTGTAATATTTCAACATACTTATCTAGGTTGGCAACTCTGAATTCAGTAAAATCAACTTCCAATAGTGGCGGCCGTTTGTTGTAACGACGAAAAAAGGCACTATCGTGGAAAAAATTAATATGGAGTCGAAATCATGGCCTTGGGTATGAATTGACCTACACTATCATCGATGTTTGTCTCTTGTGACAGCCCACAGTGTGTCATCGAGTGACATGTCTCGATAAAGTTCAAACATGGACTTGGGCTAATGTAAGACTCTAGAATGGCTGTAGGATTAATAAAAATCAATATTCGTATTATGCCACATAAGCACAAAGAGCGCATAGACTCGTTGCAGATCATTTTACAGTTATTGCCTCCATGCATAGAAAGGGAGACCTTGGCATATCGATTAATGATCTATGAAGTTAGGACTCTGTACATGGATATGGGTGGGTGGTTTTCACTTTATATCATCTGTATCCTATCTACATGGATTTCAACAGGATGTATAAACAAGGTTTTGCAAAACATACGTTTAACCGTTGATGGTCAATGCAATTTTTTTTTTTCGGACTTTAGAAATTAATTTATTTAAAAAAAAAATTCCATTTGTGTATTAAGTTGCATTTTTTTATTTTCCGATTTAACATGTCACAATAATGGAGAAGCATTTCCTCAGGATTCTTGAAAAGTTTCGTATTTAAACGACTGTTTAACAGCGACGATGACGATGACGATGATGATATGGTCTGGCGTGCAGACCATAGCTTTAAACACCACAGCATGCATACAAGACGAAATATGTAACCTATTCTTACGGAAGAGCCAGTGGAGTCCATTACACTGTCAGAATTATAATAAAATGTGGAGGATGTGTAATAGAAGGTGCACTACCATGAATGTAAATTGTAATGATATTGATAATATCGATTTAGCCGTAGTCATTCAGTTTAATTAATAGCCATAGTACTCCTATGTTAACCTTATCTTTCTGCTTTTTTCAGGTGAGTATTCGCTATCGGAAGAATGCGAGATTTGCAGTGAGAACAGAGAGTCAGTGGGTGAGTTAACTTGGCCATAAGACCTTCTGTTGCTCTCAAAATAATAGTGGCACTGCTGAGTTAGAGTAAGTTAGTGATATATTAAACCAGCCGTGGCGAAAATGTGATCGTGCGCTGAGCCACTGTGTAACCTGCAACGTGCTTAGCACCTAAGGAAGGAGGCGGACACCCGAAGGGGAAGTGAAGCAACTGACTGACTTATTAACGGATTTTCATTTTCCTTATGTCAAGCACTTAAATGTAATGTTATACAGTACAAGGCTACAAACTAATGTTTAATACGTATGACGAAGAAAGAAATGAACAATAAAACATAGGACACATTAGCACAACCTAAAATTAACTGTATTCAGAATGTCACTGTGACAGAGTTTCAAAATCAGGAATTATGACACTTACTGCCAGTCGCAGTTGATCACGAAGATATTTATCTGTCACTCGTGATCTAAATTTGGTTTTTACTATTTTCATTGTTGAAAATAATTTTTCACAAACGTAAGTTATAGCGAACATGGCTTCAACAAAGTAAGCGAAAGAACGAAGGTTCGGATATTTATTTTTTGACAAAGATTTGAAAATTTCAACATTTGTCAAGTCCTTACATCTAGCTTTCATTTAACATTACGTTGTAAATCCGTACGTTTAAATTGAAGATCTGACCGCATTATTCGCACATCTGCTGAAAAAGGATCGACGTACAGAGATAATAATAATAATAATAATAATAATAATAATAATAATAATAATAATAATAATAATAACAACAACACTTAACCTTTTAATGTTTCATCAGTAACATGTAGTATAATGCCGTTTTATGTTATACAACCGTTTTCCTCGTAATACTTGTGAACAAATCATAATTTAATATTCTCATCATATTGGCAGCAAAAAAATGCGTCCTCCCATTCTACTTGAAACTTTCGTTTTTGTTGAGGTACATGGTTTCCAGAGAGACATTGCGACGATACGCCACTCGCAGGTCAGAGACAAATACAAATGGAACGGAGTTTGACTCCATTGAGTGATAGGGTGAGGGTTGGGGGAGGTAGGAAGCAAGAAAAATGCACAGCTATCATTGCGAGCCACAATGTGCTCGTGAGTCACATTTTCGCTACGGCTGTATTAAACTATTATAATACATTCCAAAGAAAATTGTGAATTTCGTGTTTCAAATTGATGTAGCCTAATATATATTTTATTTTCTCTCCTTACTCGTATATCCTGTATTATAGTACAGTAACAACGATTTAAATGTAACAGTAGCTGGGTACAATAGACAGTGAACAACGTATTCTGCTTTATTTTTCATTCGTTGTTATTATATGTAATGATCTATTAACACTAGATATAGAGTGATCTGATTTTTACACTCCGTTTCTGGAATCTGTAAAGTAAGTCGACGCATTTGCGTGGAGCCGATGACAAGCGAATGGGCGGAGCATATCAGTGCGAGAGTGCGTTGCGGGCTGCATCGGCTCAATGTCGCTAAGGGGTAAGATGCGCGTGGCAGAAGGTGGTAGGTAGGGTGGCATTTTAGACTATCGTCTTCAAGTAATGCTTCCTCCATAGTGGTCATTGGACTGGCCCCATCCACTCATCACTTGCTCAAGGAACTTGTTTCGTTTCCTACAGATTCCAGAAACGGGCTATAGACAGAAAATGCGTGACCTATTCCTAAAACTGATCTTGTAAAGCGGAGCATTGTAATTTTGCTATTCGCTTTACATGCAGGGTGTTAAAAAAGGTATTCAATATTTTAGGAGGTGTTAGTATGCATCAGAACAAGAAAAAAATGTCTAATAAACATGGGTTCTACAATACATAGTTTCTGAGATTTGAACACTTGTTCATAGGATGTGCTCATTGTGACGTCCATTCATGGCAATGCATTCCTCTGCCCTTCGGCGTAAGGAATAACACACTGTTTGAAATTGACCTGGTTGTTCGTGATAACCAAAAGTCTAGGAGATTTAGATTTGAGGAACGAGCAGGCCAAGGTGTGGGGCCTCCCCAATCAATCCAGCGGTCCTGAAATGTCAGCGTCAGGTGTTTACGCTCATTGCGGAAAAATGTGCTGGCGTGCCATCCATCATGCATGAACCACATCTGTAGTCTTTGCTGACATGGTATATACTTCAGCAAGGTAGGCAATATGTTAGCAAAAGTGTCTTGATAACGAGCCCCAGTTAATCTCTGTGGTAGCACTTATGGCCCTTAATATATCGCCAAGAGCGTCTGCCCATAAGTTGATTGAGAATCGGTGCTGATGCCTTGTTTTTTCAAGTGCATGGGAATTTTAATCAGCCTCACATGCTGATTATGAAAATTCACAACACCATCTCTACTGAACCCTGCTCATATCCGCAAACAAACTTTCTTTTCAGTATTCCTTGCGACGTAACAGTATTCCATGCCAGGGGTGTCAACTACGGTATGATTATCTGGTAGTCTGCTGTATTGTAGGGCAGAAAAATGCATTGCCATAAATGGAAATCACATTGAGCACTTCTTATGAACAAGTGTTCAGATCTCAGAAAGTATGTGTTGTAGGACCCATGTTTATTAGACATTTTTTCTTGTTTTGATGCATACTATCACCTCCTAAAATATTGGATACTTTTTTTAACACCCTGTATATCTAAATATCATACCACAGCAGTAATCAGTTTTAATACAATACAAATTTTCAAAGATTAGGTGTCATTTACTATTGGTATTGGTTACTGTAAACTCTTGCGCCAATTCTGTGAAATCTGCCAGACTTGGGTTTGGTGGAAGAGCAGACTGTCTATGTCTATTCATTGTACGAGGCAATGCTTTCCGTTTTGGTAAATGTGGTAATATACCTGGACCTACATCCTTAGAATCCTAGCTGATGGTTCTTCTAGATCCTTCATAGCCTGTCGGGAGATGTCATTTACTATCTTTTTTGCTTGTATTACCTCATAATTCGAAGCATGATGGCCTATGTTCGGTGTGTTTAACAAGTCTTGGTGGGTGACCTTCAGTAATAGCTCTGCCCCTGCACATCCCTTTCTTAATGCATAACCAGTATGTGCGTCGTTATTATTGTTGGTTCTTTGTTTATAATGCAAATTTCCTGCATAAGAGAAATGGAAACCGGATCTAGAAATGTGTAAGTATCAATTCACACGACATTTTAGTGAAAATTAGTAGAAAATTAATATACTGGAAAATTTACAAAATTAAGGTAACAGTGGCTTCATTGCAACATTGAAAGTGAAGAATGTTATTATTCATATCCTAAGGAAATTGTTTCACAATACCAATGTATCGGTTAGATTCCCGGTACCAGATGTAAGTTTTCTCTTAAAATTAATAATATATAAATTAATAATATAACACTGAAGTGTCTGTAGGCTAAATTAAGTATGATGAAAGATGAGTGGAACGGAGAGAAATTCTCTCCGGCACCGGGATTTGAACCCGGGTTTTCAGCTCTACGTGCTGATGCTCTATCCACTAAGCCACACCGGATTCCCATCCCGATGTCTGATCGAATCCTCTCAGTTCAAGTTCCACCTCTTGGGTTCCCTCTAGTGGCCTACCCTCATGCACTGCGTCATAGATGTATGACAGTGGAACCATGTCCACACATGTGCAGAGGTGCACTCGTGAGAGAATTCGATCCAACATCGGGATGGAAATCCGGTGTGGCTTAGTTTTTTTATTATTTTAGTTCGTTATTTAACGACGCTGTATCAACTACTACGTTATTTAGCGTCGATGAGATTGGTGATAGCGAGATGATATTTGGCGAGATGAGGCCGAGGATTCGCCATAGATTACCTTGCATTCACATTACGGTTGGGGAAAACCTCGGAAAAAACCCAACCAGGTAATCAGCCCGAGCGGGGATCGAACCCGCGCCCGAACGCAACTTCAGACCGGCAGGCAAGTGCCTTAAATCGATTGAGCCACGCCGGTGGTTTGTGTGTGGCTTAGTGGGTAGAGTATCAGCACGTAGAGCTGAAAACCCGGGTTCAAATCCCGGTGCCGAAGAGAATTTTTCTCCGTTCCACTCATCTTTCATCATATGATGACGCAGAATATCGATCGTCCAGTTCAAAAGTGCGACAACTCAAAAATTGCCATTTTTTAGTTATTTGTATTACTGAAAGCCCCTTTCGGAGCTCTTTCCGATTCAGTATTGAGATAAGTCATATTTACAACCAAAAAGAAAAAAAAAAAACTAAATAAACTGCTTTAGAAATAATTATAACTATGGACTTTACTAATTCATTATTAGTACATTTCGAAATGTATTAGGCCTAATAATGAACTGGAAGATTGTGATAAACTCGTCCTGAATACTGACTCATTTCTAATTGTCGTGGTTATGAACCAGAACTCTGTTCCTTTCTAAGTGATTTATTTGAAACTTTTAACTGAAGATATCTCAAAACTTGTTTTTTTGAGTTGTCGCACTTTTGAACTAGACGATCGATATCTGCACGGAAATATCATATGTACTTCGGTACATCGTAATAATATATAAATTAAGTATGCGAAATGCCGTACAGCAAATTTAGGTAGGCTAAACATGAGTAGGTGAAAGAATAGTGGGTGAAAATAAAGTATGCTAAAATTGAGTACGTCAAATGTCCATATGCCAGTTTTTGTATACCAAGTGACATGGAATCAATGAGAAAGTATGCTTAATTTTCGCGACTCTCATTTGCTTCATGACACATTTTCTTTGAACTCCCTACTTCCTCTATGGAGAATATTTCTTCTTTGTTCTCTGTGAAGCATTGGTAGCATTTGTGATTAGAAAACAAGGGAGTTGTGTTCGATATTTGAAAAGAGGATTGAGAATTTATCCTTCTGTAGTAAGAACCGTCATGTAGTCTATCCCCTGGCTTATATTCTCCCTGCATAATGTTGGCTACGATAGAATTGTCGCTTTGAATATATGCTTGAGTGCAAAAGCTAATCCCCATGATAGCGGGAACAGAATGGCATGGCGATTCCAGTCGTCTATGATCATCTCTCTCTTTCTCTTTGTAGGTAACAATGACGTAGGCTACATGTTGAGCTTATATTCACGTGCTGCTATAGATCGAAGGACTACAGTATTAGTCCGTAAAACCTGTATCGGCAGGTTATTTAATGATTATAGGTCGATCCTGTCCAGTTTCACCTTTACGTCTGTATTCCTAGAAAACCGGTGGGAATTAAGTTTTTTGGTACCCTCTTTTCTTTTATACTTTGTTGCATGGGTTGCAGGAGTGGTTCTACCCTAAGGTTAAATGGCCATGTGCCCCTTCATTGAACTATTTTAACAGTTTTTTGTTTGACATTAGCATCCTTTTTCAGTCTGTCTTGTTGCATGCTTCTACACCTGTGGAGTAACGGATAGCGCGTCTGGCCTCGAAAACAGGTGGCCCGGGTTCGATTCCCGGTCGGGACAAGTTACATGGTTGAGGTTTTTCTGGGGTTGTCCCTTAACCCAATATGAGCAAATGCTGGGTAACTTTCGGTGCTGGACCCCGGACTCATTTCACCGGCATTATCAACTGCATCTCATCCAGACGCTAAATAACCTAAGATTTTATAAAGCGTCGTAAAATAACCTACTGTACTAAACAAAATTGTTGTATGCGTTTGTAGTCATTACGAAACTTTGTAGCAAGGTTAGGCTATGTACTTTGCAATGCGGTACAGCGAAATTAACAGATTTTGTGACATATCTTCTTAACGCTGTTATTTATTTTTTAGTTCAGATAAGAAGTAAGGTTATGTCCAGGCTTCGTATTCCAGCTACCTAAAGACTCAAGTTAAAGACACATTGGGTATATAGTACGCCGAATACAGGTAATGCAACGGATAAGGATATAAACAAATAAGTCGTCGCTGAGTGTTCGTGGAGTACAGTCAACTCCCGACATTCTGAAGCTATGCTAGTAAATACATGCTTGAGCCGTAATGTTCATTTTCGTCGTGATCTTCGCAGTGAATAATAACGTGCATTTGTAAGTTACGGAACTTGAACATATGCGGATGTCACTTGAAATTATTTTATATTGCAAGAAATTCTTTCAATAGCATATGGTGTTATTGGTGCATGATATGGTAGAAGATATTCCTATTGTCTGATAATTTTTCGTGTTTGATTAGGATACTGCATATGTCGCTCATCACTGAAAACCCACTAATTTTCATGTACTTTTCTAGAAATTCCCTAAAATGTAGATTATATAATTTATTAATTGGGATGTTGGCACTGAACATCATGGTAGGCTACACAAATCCATGCTAACGTCGAGTTAATTTCTTCATAATTTTCAGAGTTTGATGGTACTAGTTCTTTTGGATTACGCTCAATACACTTTCTGCGCCTTTTGGTATTGCAGTGTCTTTCATTGTACTGTTTTGTCACTTTTACGTTAATTTTACACAATTTATATGTAATGTTGTCTATATTGACAGTGAAAATATTAGTTCAAATATCTTCAACTATGTCCTGCAATATTACACGCTTGAGCGTCTTAACTAAGCTATTTTACCTTAGCAATGAACCTTCAATCAGCCACAAAGATGTAGTTATTTAAATAACACAACTAGTGAGAGCAGTGATCAATATGACTGCGTCCGGTTTTGATTTTCTAGAGGAAGAGGGCAGAGGATGCGTAACTATTTTGTATACGAACGTATCTGTACCAGCGCTGTGACGTCACATATACTTCGAATCAGACAACCTCATTGCAGTTTATAGGTAGCTGGAATACGAAGCCTAAGTTATGTCCATTTCTACTGACAATGAGCGGGGCCACAAACGTGTAACAGGTGGTAGATAGCTTCCTTGATTAGTTACCGTCTGATATCCTTAAAATAAACTATCAAAATAAATAAATAAATAAAAACATAAATAAATGTAGTATGGGTATTAACCGTTGCATAATTCTACTCAATGCAAGAGTGTCATCATTTCATGACTTCCACTTTCCTGCTTTTTTACATAAATATTAAATTTAGACCTAAATAGGAGACCGGAAACTGAATTGATAACAAACGGCAAGCATACTGTAACCAGTGGGGATTTACAGCTAGGCTATCCTATAGCCTAGGGACCGCAAATCCGCACATACAGAGTGAATACCAAATGCTTCTTAGAAGACCAGGGCGTACTAGACCACGTCAAAGCATGTATAAATAAGTTAGGAACCAATAGTCTATCCTGCAATTTTTCCCAAATGTCTAATGGGGCAAGTATTATTTCCGTGAGTAACGCTTATGCATGCACAGGTTTAAACTCAGGCTGTAACTCCCACATGTCCTCATCGGATATCCCGCACTTTCAAATTGCACTTTCGTCACTCTAAGCACCGCGTACACGTGTTCGCTAGGATTTAGTTCAAAGCCGGACAACTGGTGAGTCGTGCAGCACGCTTTGAATACCGGCACCTGCTTGACCTACGCAATGTAAACATTATATGCTTAGCTTCGCAATGCGAAACATATATGTATTGTAATATCACTTTGAACTGTGCCACTGTACAGAGAACTCACAGTACAGTACTTGAAGACAAGCCAGCTACAGTAAGTAATTTTCTTCGCAGTTCTTGCACTGAAGCAAAGAAATCCGACCATTTTATGGACAAGTATGTCGCACACATCACATCGTTGTTCTGTTCTCTTTAGCTCTAATTACTACGCACTATGAATCAAAAGTAACCATTACTCCATTTGACTTCTGGGTATTGCCTCTAATATCTCCATAACTAATCATCATACCATGACGGTTCCTACCTCGAATTTCATCATCACGATATCCTCTATCACGCCCCGATCTTCGAAGTATTCATTAAACTCAAAAGGGGCAGAAACAAGAACGCTCTTAGTAATAGTATACTAATAATAATAATAATAATAATAATAATAATAATAATAATAATAATACACTAATAAAGATAATAATGACAATAATACAATAATAAAGATAATAACAGGGACTAAAACAGAGGCTAGCCAAGGGGCCCAAATTGTATAAATCCCCGCCGACTGTAAAATGAAAATACAAGTGTACTTGAAATGCACACGTATATAAAAACGTAGTTTACTAAAATATCGAATCATTTTTATATTTTAATAACTATATTAGACAACAATGAGCCTCCGCAGTGTTACTTGAATAGGAAGAAATGGACACAGACGCGCAATCTGAATATTATCTAATTTTTTTAATCAGTCGTAGCAGGTTATACCTCACGATTCATTTGAATATGCAAATAATTTGAATATACAGTATGTGTAGTTAAGTTTTTATTTAACGTAGAAAAATCGGATAAGTGTTAAAGGCGTAGGTAATATGTATATTTTTGCGTTATAGTATTGATTTTTATAAGTGAAATGGATCAGGTGAAATATTTACAGAGCCAAACTATTGCTTATGAGGGCCGATTATTATTAGCAAAGCAACTAGGCCAGATCTGTGTAATAACTAAATCTACTGTATAAAGACATGGAACATACAAGATGCAATCACCCTTTTCGAACTGTACTTGTATTTATTGTACCGTTGAACATACATGCGCATGTCACTGAAGATCATTGCTTTCATGCCTGTTGAGTCAGTCTTTCAAACAGCGTCAGATTATTATCTTTAAGAATTGAGCTTCTACGCCTGATTCTGTGCAACGAGCTATTGCGATTTTTCCTGGAATCTCTCCATATCCCCTTATGACTAGTCTTCTTCTCTGCCTTTTAAGCGATGCATTTAGTATAGATTCCAGGCGTTTCGCCGGTTCTAGATACCTTCTTCGTGTTCTGTGTGTTGCCTACATTCAAGGCAATCCGGAAACTTATTGATTATCCTTGTACAGTCTTAATATAAATGGAATCTTATCGAATGTGGAACATCCGTCGATAACTATTCATGATTGTGATTGTAACAATGGGCGCTACAACAAAGAATTTCTCTTAACCATGCAATTATAAAACTAAGGGTATGCAAGTTTCTTAAAATTGTTATACCAGAATGTGAACGAATATAGACAACGACGATTTAATCCGCGAACTCCAATTTTTTTGTTATATTTCGGTATGCCATAAAGTTAAAATCACGCATTGAAAGCGATTCTTTAGTAAAGCATTTGCCTCGTGTTCCTCCGAGAATGTATGTAGGCCTATTATTCAAACCTCAAATATAACTTATGGTATTTTAGTGTTGACATTTGGTGTATTCACAAAATGTCGAATAGTTCAAAAATTACTAAAAAAATCAGAATCTAGATTGTATCACTTGGTTCTAGCGTGGCAAGTGTGAGGAATTGCGAAATCACAAACGGCATGCTCTTTAGTAAGTATGCAGTCCTTAAAATTGGCTTATGCCTTATGTTCACCAGAAGCCAATGGAATTGACTTTGTTATATTTCGGCTCTTAATGAATGATTATAACCATTTTAGTGTAATATAAGTCGAATTACTGTAACCAATATGTTAGACCTTTAATAGGCTTATAAAAGTAGGTAGCCACATATAAATAAACTATATTCTTCTTAGTCTCCATAACGCCTGAAAAGCCTCGACTTAACTTAAAGGGGTACTGAACTAAAAAAATCACACTCTGGAATAATAAAATAGGTATTCTGAACAACATGCATTTAATTATACATACAATGGCGCAAACTAGACCTTTCTATGACTAATAGTTTCCAAGTAACATACCCCTACACGTGGATATTCGCGATGTGTGTGACGTCACACTGCTGCGCCGTATCCCCAGCTTGCTTTAGTTAATCACGTTACATTAATTAATTCATGTCCAAATCGCAAAAAAAAAATATATATATATATATTTTTTTCATTTCATAATATAACGTCAAGCAGCTGAGAGCTTACACAACGCAAGGCACAGGCGCAGCCGTGGCTAGGGAGAAAGACAGGCACGAATTGGAGTCACGTGCTTATCATGGTCTAGTCATGGCCATTTTGACGATCACCTAATATAAATACAGGTTCAAAGTTGAAAAAAAAACGGAATTGCTATATTAAACTCATGTTAAAAGTGTATTTATATATAAACTTGTTCAATGTTGGCCATGTTATGACTAAGAATGTGACGTCGCGCCGCATCCTGTCTTCCTCGTTAGCCACGAGTGCAGCAGTATGACGTCAGCAGCAGTGCTGGACGAAATTCCTTCGCTTGTATATTGAGAACCACTCGATATTTTGAGATGCGATTTTCAGTGCTGTCATCAGCTCCCTGTTGTCTACAACATATGAAAAAAAAATTGTTCGGTGCCTCTGAGTATATACTGTATCTTGACTTAATATTATAGCTATGGATACATGTTGGAACTTTCATAATGTGAGATGGAACTCTCACCTGTGACAACACAGAACATAACATTGATAACGGACAAACATCCATACACGAAGCGGAATTCGGGGTCATTGAAGTCAAGACTGTGACTTTCGCCCCAGATCAGATCTCCAGTGCTTGGGAAAAGTGACAAGTCAGTTTCCACAAACCTTTTTTTGATAATTTATTGACAACTTACGGAACATCTGCTCGCTTGGAAAAAAATACATAAGTATTCCTCCCATTACAATAATTCATACAGAAAAAAAATCAAATCGACATAAACCAGTGTAAGTTGTCAATAAATTATCAAAAAAAGGTTTGTGGAAACTGACTTATGTCACTTTTCCCGAGCACTGCAGAGATATAGATTGCTCATTCCTGTGTTAAAATCGGTTGCACTTTGAAGAGAACAACCGCTAGGATCGCCACCCGTCCGCCGTAAACAAACACGAGATGGCAGTACAGTCGCTAATGCAATTCAAATGGGAGTTATGACGTGACTCCTTATGTAACAACTAGATGGCAGCATAGTAAACCTGATAAAACTTGTTACCGTCAAAGCTTTTAACGCAGAGCAATCTGGGTATATATGATCTAGGCTTTCACACAGTATTAACGCTGTGCCTTAGCCGTTGTGTCCACTGCTGTCGGTTAGTTAATGCAACAGAAATATTTAATACTGAGCTGGCAGGATTATCGTACGTATCCATAAGAATGCACTACACACACAAATACATGTATGTATGCAGATGCCAATTTGAGAAGGGACAATAATGCATGTAAATAAATATAATCGTAGCCATAATAATAATAATAATAATAATAATAATAATAATAATAATAATAATAATAATATGATAAGATTGTTTGATCCCGTGTTCCATCGCCTGCTAATCATTTTCTAGAACAATTCTGCAGTACTCTTTCGTTAATTAACTTCCGTCTATTTCTTGTATATCATCTCACCATCTACTCTATACTGCTCTATCTTTTCTTGTAAACTACAAATATTTAAATGATGTTTTGTTTTCTTGTAATTCCCAGCAAAAAATTGCATCTCCGCTGCTTGCATTTTAAGTCTACACTCTGAATATATTTATTCTTCTCTGAAAGACCATATCTCACTGCCACATAAGCGGCCTTTCACTGCCGTTGTTTTATTACATGTGGCTGTAGTAGGCCTGTCTTTCTGAATTATATTTCCAATATGTCTGTCCACATGTAGATCAGAACTTTCTGACTTACTCCTAATGAAGGTTTATTTTGATTATGATAGTATTAAAAAATTGAAATATTTATATTTATTTTTTACTTGGTTATTTAACGACGCTGTATCAACAACTAAGTTATTTAGCATCGATGGGATTGATGATAGCGAGATGGTATTTGGCGAGATGAGGGCGAGGATTCACCATAGATTACCTAACATTCGTCTTATGGTTGGAGAAAACCTCGGCAAAAACCCAATCATGTAATCAGACCAAGCTGGGATCGAACCCGCGACCGAGAGCAACTCCAGATCGGCAGGCAAGCGCAGTTCATTTTTGTTAAAATTTGGAGTTAGTTTAGTTGGCACTCGTAAGGAATGTCTGAATGAATTGAGTTTTCCATTGTATCTATTCATTACTTTGAAGGTGGGGGATTTTTGGATGGTTACATGGTCCTATAAATGCTGAACAAGCCAACGTTTTGGAGCAGTCTATCGATACTTATTGTTACCATCATCAGGAAAGGCAAAGAATGGGGTAGAGGTCTACCTTATGGACCTAACAGACACGTGCAAATACCTTGAAATAAATAAATAAATAAATAAATAAATAAATAAATAAATAAATAAATAAATAAATAAATAAATAAAATGTCGCATTCCGTCGTTCACATTAAAAGTCTCAAACCATATTTATCCATTGTTCTGTTTAATTAAAAAACCTTCCCCGTTAGACTTTCGCGTTAGAGCAAATTTATTTAATTTTAAGAATTGGGCCACTTCAGTTCGGAATGTATACCAACGTTTGATACTGCAGACTTCTCGGCCATGTGGCGCAAAGCCAGCGCTTCGGAGAAGGAGTACACACGAGACAAGGAGCAGACAGTTCGTGTAAGAGAGAGATGAATATCCTCTTGTCTTGCACTGAATCAAATCGGGGATCGCTCGATTTACAGCCGCATATGCTACCTTCTCGGAGCTGCATTTAAGTCAATTTTCGTATATATCGGTACATACACTTTTCGTCATTCATCGATACCATTGTTTCTCATTCTGTTTAGTGCCTTGCAGTTAATTTAGAAATGCTTAACTTTCTCTCAAGTAGTGGTACATGCGCTTTTCTTATGCGACTTGTTTTGTCATGTGTTCTGTTTGATTCAGACGTTGAAGTCAAATCTGTAAGCCAGCATTAATAATAGTAATAATAATAATAATAATAGTAATAATAATAATAATAATAATAATAATAATAATAATAATAATAATAATTTTATTTTACTTGGTTATTTAACGATGCTGTATCAACTACGAGGTTATTTAGCGTCGATGGGATTGGTGACAGCGACATGATATTTGGCGAGATGAGGCCGAGGATTCGCCATAGATTACCTGACATTTGCCTTATGGTTGGGGAAAACGTCGGGAAAAATCCCAATCAGGTAATCAGCCCAAGTGGGAATCGAACCCGCGTTCGAACGCAACTCCGGATCGGCAGGCAAGCACCTTAGCCGACTGAGCTACGCCGGTGGCTCAATAATAATAATAATAATAATACTGTACATTTTGGGTATATCTTAACTAAAAGCAAAGTAAAACTTACAAAACAATTTACATCAAAGATTTTTTTCCGAAACTAACATGGCTGTAATTTACTAACGGAAGTTGGTGGATGCTGAAAGAGACTGGTCCCAAGCGTCATGAACAGGTAGTGATTGGTAAATAAATCAGATGCTCGCAATTAAAGCGGAAGTACATGTACACATGTATAAAACAATTTATTTAATAATAATCTATTAGTATTACAGTTATAAATAATCTTGTGGTTGACAAAGCGTCGGCGAACTCACATCGTCGCTTTTCCGGAATACTGTTGTAACTCAAAAAAAGCGAAAATCGAGATTTTCTTGTGAATTGATCCAAAAAAAGAAAAACTTTTTTTTTATACGGAATAGCCTAGTGGTGTATTTCCGAAGTTATAACAATTGCCGCTAGGTGATAGATACATCTCTATTAATGGGAAGCAAATGATGATGTGGGAAAATTAAACACGCTCTCCTAAATAAAACGGGTTTTTTGCGTTGCAACAATGTTCCGGAAAAGCGACGACATGTGTGGAAGCTCGGTGTTACCTTGTCCAGTCACAATTCGTGACCCAGAATTGACGTAAGGGGATCATGCATTGCAACTGGGCGAATCTCCACACATGAGAGTTCAGCCACGCAATATCCATCACAACCTTTTTTCTCTCCCACTGTAATACGCATTAAACTGTGTTTTATAAATTACTTTTAGATATATACCTACACACATGTACTTAGAGATTGATGTTCAGGTACAATTTGTGTTAGATAAGTGATCTTTGTCAGAGGATTTGGCGGGATTTTGCCGTACATGTCATATTGTCATTTTAAAGTATTTTTTTATGATTTTGTATATCACTGTTTGTTAAATTGTTCTCAATTTTAAAATAATTAAATTATTATCATAATTATTATATAATAGATCTTGTTATTCGGTAACGAGATAGTCTCCGATTCTTATTCTAGCCTATCTGGTTTTGTGAGAAATGCTTTTAATTCTTATGCGTATTTTTTTTATCGTGCGACCAGAATCGCACCATTTATTCATCAATTACAATTACTTTGGTGCAACGTATATCTCCTTCCGTGAAGCACCACGTGAAATGACAAAGACGGCAAAGTGCTCTACAGTTCCGGCGTGTTCCTCTATACGTGGTCAAATGATGAAGAATAAAAGTATCCGCCATTGAAAATGAAAATAAAATCCATGAATGTTTTGAATATTAGCGTGTTCCTCTTTCTCTTTGTAAAGACTCGCTCGTTGTTCTTCGAATGCAATGTATCATATTAGCTTATTGAAGCCATCCGTCCCTTCTTACTTCCTACTATAACCATCAGACCTCTGCATTCTCACAAAATGCTGGTCTGTAGAAACATCTCTATACAGTCAGCTTCGTTGACGAGAAATGAGTCTTCTCAATGAGTAACAGGAGATTCTACATCCCATAAATGGATGACATGAAACTTCTAACTTTCATTTCGAAGGAAGCGATGCTAGGTGTTTTATTATCGTTAAGAGAGGTTTATAGAAAAAAATGACATCTTTGGACAAGAAATTAAGTTTTCTTTTTTTCTGTAAATCGTTCCTAATACCCTAGTCTGAGAGTATGAATAACACAGCACCTTCTCCAATAAGTTTAAATTCACCCATGTCACTTTCAACAAAAGTCCGAAAGTCATTCTTGCACTATTAGACATTACCTGTCCTCATGTACGCCTACTTTTATTTTCTGTACATTTTCATTTGTACCTTTGATCTACACTAACTTTGTTCCTTACCCTAGTGTCACATAGTAATTTCCTTTCCTTAACTAGAACACTTTCGATTTTCACTATGCTATCCCTTTTTATTTATTCATTACGCTATTTCCATGTTACCTTTACTGTTAGGCATATGATTCTTTACTTTACTATTGTTTCTGGCTTTATTCACCCTTCTTCATCCACTATTTGTTCTGCCTCACTGTTAACGTTTGTGTCCTTATCTTCTGGTTCATTGCCTTTTGCCTTTCTGTTTATACTTTCCTTTTTTTAGCGCCAGCTTCTTAAACTATAACTCTTCGGTCCCTGATTCCCTCTTTTCGAAACACCGCTAGTTGATGGTAAGATACATATGTGTACCAAAAATAAAAGCTGTATCTAAAAAAATGTAGAACATTTCATTTTCTCTATAGTCCTCCCTTAAAAATGTACCATTCTGTCCTCCAGGTTTGAAGTCGCAAACCTCTGATTTAATGTAAGCATGACAACCTTCCGATCATTGCAGACGTGTTGTATCTTATAAGACTAGGAACTTGAATCATTTTCCGGAGATTGAATCGCTATATTCCAAACCTAATGGGAGTTGTGAAATTGGCATTCAGTTTGTTTACGAAAGACGTGACTTGGTCGCGAAGAGTGATACAGATAGCCGCCCTTGATAATGATATAAATACAGGAGCGCAACATCTTGATGAGAATCCTCAGAAAGTAGGCTAAGAGATGGGAATTCAGTAACGCGATAGGTACAAGGCCTCGCAGATTCGGCAAGTCACGTGCATACCCACATCACGCCAAATGCTGAAGAGCACTACGCTTCCGTAACTTGGACATAGCTGTACCTTGGCTCGAACTCAATCTGAATCAAATCAACAGGACTTGGATTTCTCAGGCGGGCAGTCTGAGGCAATAAGAGTCAGTAATTCTGTCGGAAATCTCTTTATTTTTCATCTAGATGTTTCGGTGTCTCTAAACCAGCCGTGGCGAAAATGTGACTCGCGAGTACATTGTGGCTCGTAATGATAGCTGTGCACTTCTCTTGCTTCCTACCTGCCCCAACCCACCCTCTCACTCACTAGAGTCAAACTCCGTTCCATTTTATCTGTCTCTGACCTGCGAGTGGCGTATCGTCGCAATATCTCTCTCGAAACCATGTACCTCTACAAAATCGAAAGTTTCAAGTAGGATGGCAGAACGCATTTTTTTGCTGCCAATATGATGAGAATATTAAATGTATGATTTGTTCACAAGTATTACGAGGAAAATGGTTGTATAACCTAAAACTGCATTATACTACATGTTACTCATGAAACATTAGTCTAAAAGCTTAAGTGTTTTATTATTATTATTATTATTATTATTATTATTATTATTATTATTATTATTATTGTTATTATCTCTGTACGTCGATCCTTTTTTAGCATATGTACGAATAATGGGGTTAGGTCGTTAATTTAAACTCACAGGTTTACAATGTGATGTTAAATGAAAGCTAGATGTAAGGACTTGACAAATGCTGAACTTCTCAAATCTTTCCCAAAAAATAAATATCCGAACCTTCGTTCTTTAGCTTGCTCTGTTGAAGCCATGTTCGCTACAACTTACGTTTGTGAAAAATTATTTTCAACAATGAAAATAGTAAAAACCAAATTTAGATCACGACTGACAGACAAATACCTTCGTGATCACCTACGACTGGCAGCAAGTGACATAATTCCTGATTTTGAAACTCTGTCGTAGATACATTCTGAAGACAGTTAATTTTATGTTGTGATAATGTGTCCTATGTTTTATTATTCATTTCTTTCTTCGTTACACGTAGCCTACTAAACATTAGTTTGTAACATTCTACTCTATAAAACTATATTTAACTGCTTGACGTAAGGAAAATGAAAATCCGTTAATAAGTTAGATAGTTACTTCACTTCCCCTTTTGGGTGTCAGACTCCCTCCATAGCTGCTATGCACGTTGCAGGTTACACAGTGGCTCGGCGCACGATCACATTTTCGCCACGGCTGCTCTAAACCAACAGTAGACGGTTTCATACGACAAGCCTCTCAGACCATGTAGTCAGTACGATGCTGAGCCACCGCAGGATAAACATAACACAATAAAGAATCATCCACATTCACATGTTAAGAAAATTCTAAGTTCTGTACCTCTGTGCATATGCAACATATAGGCCTACTGTATCTGGTTCACATGGAACTTTGCTGCTTTAAAGAGCTCCACCTTACACACACACAAACGAACACACAAGCACACACACACACACACACACACGCAGATAAACACACACAAACGAACAAACACAAGCACACAAACACAAATAGGCTACACACATTTCTTTTTGCCTCTCCTGGTTTTATTTTCTGATCAGACAACTGTATGTAATAAAACTATAGCGGTAGCAATTCAAGCAACAAATGCAGAAGGTCCGAATTTCCCAGAGCGATGTGAAGATTTTTCTCAGTCTCTCTCTCTCTCTCTCTCTCTCTCTCTCTCTCTCTCTCTGCCTCAAAAGGACTGGTTGATTATCACTAGACAATGGATGCGGGATGACTTATCGTTGAATGTAGGTGGACATTTACTATATGTTACATTTTTTTTTTTCATTCAGACCACTGGCTCAACAGGTTTTAAACGTAAACAGACGACGTCAACATGCTACTGTATTTCCGTACAGTCAGAAGGAAAAGAAAAAATAACGTACTGTAGTAGTGTAGCACATACCTTGCAAGTTCAGTCCTCGTCATCATTGATGCAATTACCAGCGTTGCAGTAAACGACGATATATTCTCGTAAGTTGTCGAAGCTGAATCGTCTTCGCCTATCGCTTAAACAGTTTTTGTATCGAGAGAATTTCTGAAGAAAACCTCTAAAATGAGGATCACTCAATTTCTTTAGAGAAATATTTGCACTTAGCATCATGTTGCATGTGTCGTTTACACCCGCACAACTAAATGATGATGATGATGATGATGATGGTTCTTCAGATTTCATTTCAACGCATTTCCTGTGCGATGTACTGTTGCAATGTTTCTCTATAGCCTGAGTTATTCTGGCTTTTATTTCAATTTTACATACATTACACACGATATTGTCTTCGTTAAAACATAAAATGTCACTCTCATACTTCTTAATTGCATTTCGTATCTCTAAGCGAATTTAACGTTTTGACTGCGACATTATGAATGGATCAGCACTACACTAATGAACGCGTACTAAATACTTGAGCAGGATAACACAACTGCACATATTGCGTTGCAATGTGGACCGGGGTTCCTTCGTTATGTACGCTGCTGTACTCGCCAGGTACGCAAAAGACGGACGACGCGGCACGTGCCATATACTCCGATACGAAACAACTTCACTTTTCCTTAAGCCATCCCGCATCCACTGTCTAATTATCACTTTTATTATGTTTAGATCTACTCTATGTTATCTTGTATTATCTGATCACGTGACTAGGAAGTACCGCTGCTTTCGAAAGTATAGTGTAGTTTGAGAAACTTTATAGCAATACAAACGAAAGGGCCTGAAGGAGATAAGTTATATGTGAAAATACAAGCCTATGTTGTGGACGGCGGTGGTGGCAGTAGTATTAATGACGAACAGTATGCGATATACAATGATGTAATTTAAGAAATTAATAGAATGTGTATATAATTAACAACGATTGGAAATATTATTCTGAACACATGTGACATCAGTAAGTATGGGTTATCCTAGGAAGAAATTAGTTTACAGTAGAATAAGCATGTTAATTGCCTATTATCATAACTAGACTTCGTTGAATTGCCACACGCAGCATGCAACCAGGTTGCCGATGTACGGTAGTATAGAGGAGGTGGGCGACCTCCCTGTCTCGTGGTATAAGCAGTTCATGTTAAGAGTTGTGACCGGTCCAAATAGATAGAGCAGCTACAGCTAATGTATAACTATGTAAGCCCTTCTTTTTGCATTACTGTGGTTGGAATAGTCAAAGCTTAACATTTGTTCAGTGCAGACAAGAATTCAATCAAACATGCTACAATGAGAGTGTTGCTGTTCCAAACAATTGCCCCCTGGAATACCCTTACCCCCGCAGCCAGTCTTGACCCGATGGGAAACGAGGTTGGATGCTGTTAATTATTATGAAGAACATTACGGAAAAATAATGGAGGTAAGATACCGTTATCCAAAATAAAAATTCACTAATTTCAGATAAAGTGAAATGTAAATTGAGAAACATTATTGCTAAAAATTCTGTCTATTCACAACTTCGTATTATAAATGATGTACTATCAGGTCACGACAAGACGTCTGAAGTTGGTGTACTAAAAAGTAGTGACTTTCCATCCTTCAAATATGCACCTATTACATCGTGTGATGTCAAATGTACATTTTCCCAATATAAAAACTGTTTAAGTGATAATCGGAGGAGGTTCACTTTGCAGTCGCTCAAAATGTACGTAACTCCTTACTGCAATGCACATATTCAAGGATGATGCGAGTATATTATACTAAATTTTAAGAGTTAATATATGTCACTACAAAATAATTGTGTATTTACATGTTTAGACATTTCTTACTTCAATGATCATTCAATATATTTCTTGAATGCAGGATACAGGTTTTATTGTAACCGGAGTATACTGCTCAGTGTTTACATCAGAGGCATACTCCATCCGTTGCACGTCCCCTTCTACAGTCTATACCGCGTGCGTAGTAAACCTTACGATTCTCGTGGCAATTCCACGAAATCTAATCATAACTATGCATAGGATTTTAATTATTTTAGTGTTATAGTCTTAAGTTTTAAAATAAGATAAACAGGGCATTTTTCCTTATTCATTGTTTTTATTGCTTTCTCTTCTTTGCTTCTCTATCTGTTCTGTGATTAGGCAGAGTGAGTAATTCCACACAGGCCAGTCGGTTCAGGTCCAAAGAGTGATTCTGCCTCTCCAGAACGCGAACAAGCGGGTGAACATGGTTTGGGGGAAGTAAGATACTTTCTATTTATAGTTCTTTTACACTTGAACTTATATTAAATTTGTTTCAAATTACATAAATCCTGCACAGAATTCAGAGATAACACTGTAATGCACTTCGTATTACGATACAAATTCAGCGTCTTCGATGTGGGTACCGGATATGGCCTGAGCGATCCAGTTCATGTGTAAAAGAGATCCCTCGTTAAAAGATGAGACGACGGAGCGGAGTTTCTTCTGGGTCTACTAAACTGCACTGTCATTCTCTGATCGTCCTTGCCTTCACAATAGAACCTGCTTCAAGGCTCGCGAGTTTATTAATGGGAAGGAAAGCCATTGAATTTGATTTTCGGTATATAACCGGAGATGTATCCCACGTGCATACTAAAAGAAAAAAGCTATTACATACTGATATCTTGTTATTTGTCGAGTTCTGAGTCTTTGACTTCATACTTTCACATTTGCGAAATATAAAGATAACATATTTTAATGGTACAAAATCTCGGTTCCAAGCTCTTCATGGAATGCGCATTTTACGATGTACAGTAGATTTCCTGACCATTAAAGGAATTTCATTCATATTCATTATCTACGAGTCGATGAAACCGAAAGTGATTGCAGTAAATAATTATTTACCTAATAAATTTATATTTGTTATAACTGAATATTGAGAAACACCACGTGTCCATTCTTTTACGAAATTGAGTTATATATGATCTCGTATTCTAAACATGTAGACTCATAATATTACGAAGAGAAACCCCACATATTTCCATCAACATTCATTTTAGCTAAAGTGTTAAGAAAAAAATAATATGAGCACAAATCTAGGATCTGAGATATTTTTTGTAACTCCCGAAAAGTTTAGTTTTCTAGACATGTGGGGTTTCTCAATATTCCGGTTCAACTATCAGTCTTCAGTCTTCCCCCCTCGCAAAGTATTAAATTAAAATTATTTTATTTAATGACGTTAGCAACTGCCGAGGTTATAGGCTATCAGCGTCACCGATGTGCCGGAATTTTGTTCCGCAGGAGTCCTTTTACATGCTAGTAAATCTACTAATATATGTCGCATTTAAACACACTTAAATGCCATGAACCTGGCCCGGGATCGAACCCGCAACCTCGGGCATAGGTCAGCACTCTACGGACTGCGCCACCTAGGCATGAGATGAAATGGTAAGTTGGAACAGTGTAAGCAGCTTTAGGCCTATGTTATGTATTTATATTAGGCTATATCTTCGATCGAAAACCTTTTCTGGTAAAAAATGTGGAGATTTAAATACAGAGATTAATAATAATTAAACTAACTAACCTTACCTCTAATTGAGGTTCTGGCTGATATGTACATCTACTATCAGGCAGTACATCTCATTTGACAATGAATATTGTTTGTATACCTACTACATCTGAAATCTGATTAGTGTAGTCGGCGATGTATGCAATAGAGGGGGGAAAGGAACTGGCCATCCTACCGCATTATCTCCTGCCTTAGTTGCTTCATGAATGATGCCTTATTGGTGTCACGTATGAGGTTCAAACCTGTCTTCGAACAGTTGACTGAACAACAAGAACCTAACTTATCACAGATTCGACCTTAGGAATACTCGCTTCTTCTCTGAGATCAGTAAGGAAACGTTCGGAAATGAGACGTGCTGCCCCTCCCTGCCACCTACCCCCTTCCACCTCAACGCCGACGTAGCGATCCCGCCTCACCTCTCCGCCAGCTCGCACTTTCACAGCAGCTTTCGACCTTTATTTCGGTGTGAAATTTTTCTTTTGTTTACGCTACATACGCATGTATGACTCCACTAGAGGTCAAGTACAGAAATAAATTTTTGCCTTCACGTGGTAACGCAATTGTAAAGAAATTTCAAATGAACTATTGTAATGTGAGTGTAAAGATTCACGGTTGTTTGTGGTTCTTTGTAATGAAGCGCTTTACACTCGGCCCACATGGAAGGATTGAACGATGAATTTTCATCGCTGTACCATGGATAAATATATAATAGGATGCGAAATTGCGTTCAGAACCGTCTTACTGCTGGGGGACCAAATAACAAGACTAGTGCCCGACGTCGTAGTTGGTAAACATTAGAACTACGTGTTGGGTAGATTACCCAGAGTTCTCTATTTATCCGTTCAAGACATTGCTCGAGAAGACAAGATGGGAGTCAGAAACTTGCTAATAAGTGGACATAAAGTAAAACTACGTGTGTGTATAAGCAGTGTATGTCAAACAGTGATTTTTATGGACGTTGTAAAAATAGTGTTGTTGAATGTATTGTAAAGTAATAGTAATATAATAAATTGAACTATCTAAGTAGTTTTTGCAGACTTTTCCATCGCGCTGTACACTAAATACCCAAAGAATGCAATCCAAATTATCTAACCTTTTGCTTTATTTTCTGTCTCTGTTTGGTTATATTTTAAGTGGGTAGTGTAAAACAGATCGTCTCTTTTATCTTACTGTTGGCTCCAGTAAGAATTTTCAGTGGAAGATGATGTGAGAAATAAAAATGTAAATGTTTTGTTTTAAATTGGGTTGGTTTGAGAATGGAGGGGTGAGCGTGGGAGGTAGGGAATACTTTTTGCATAGTTTAACTTTTTCGCCACCAGATGCGCTGCTAAATGTTTTTCTTTTCACCACTTGGTGTGCTGCTGGATGTAATAAGTTCGCCACCGGATAAGAGATGGCAGCAAGATCAATTTCTACATTAGCTCCTCTAACGTGTGAGACGAGAAATTCAGTAAGTTACGCATCCTATTATACAGAGTGTAACAAAAGTTTATGTAACAGTATGTTAAAATTATTCTCTTGTTAATTTCCATTTTCTCAGGAACCATGACCAACTTTTATGGTGTAGGAGTTGGTACTACTTGATTGTGGTGTGATGCAATCCATTATTATTAATTTGGCTGAAAATGTGATATTTACCCTCAAATATTTGAGAAAAATTAAAATTTTCACTGTACCAGAAACTTTTGTTCCACCCTGTATATTTATCCATGGCTGTACTATTTTAAAGAACTAAGCTGCATATTTGATTAATCTTCATCATTAAGTTGGTTCGACATTAATCGAAAAAAACTATCATTAATTTCACTAGGATCCAATAATAAAACATTCCAAAAAATTATGTTAGCCATTTTCCAACTTCGGAGTCCCTATTGTTGTACTCTGAAAATAAACAAAGTGCTTGAATTTGGCGGTACCAGGCTTGGATGAGGTGGAAAAGACATCCTCTGGTAATCGCTTTAGGTCATATTTCCTTCGTTGCGATATGAATAGCTCGCTCCATATAAATACCTCTCATATAACAACATGGACTTACCTCAATTGGAACTCACAATGGACATGATGTAACTGTAAATTCGACATCTATGTCGAATATTTAAAATACCCCTTCACCACTTCTGTTCACCATAGGTAAAGTATTAAAGTATTAAATATTATTAATGAAGTTAACTATATGAAATATATATGTAGCTCAATATTAAAATGTATTCACTTAGCTATACTCACAAATTAAAATTGTAAAATTAAATTATGTCCTTATTTCTTCTGCATCGTGAGCTCATTGATTGGCGACTAGTAGGGGAGAGTCGGGTAGTATCGGACATCGGGTAATATCGGACAGTGCGTTTCTTTCATCTACCACCATATGGTAGTACCTGAATGACATGGTTACGTTTCTCTATGCGACATCACAGAAACGTAACCATATCAATCAGGTACTATCATCGTGTGGTAAATGAAAGAAACTCACTGTCCGATATTACCCGATGTCCGATACTACCCGACTCTCCCCTAATGCTTGCAACAGCATTATGCTTATAGACATGGAATCAAGTGGGCTCACTTGGGTGACATGCATTGCTTGCAGCAGTTCGTGACGTTACGTTGGTGAAAATAATAATTAAACTTACTAAACATGTTGGGAGAATGATTTTAGTGCACAGCGTGGCCCGCCGAAGTGGTGTGCAACTTGAATCGAATCACGCAAGTGAAGTGGATAGGCATTTGATACACATACCATGTTATCAAGAAATATTTATAATCAAATTCAGATATATTTATCTATAACTACACGGTCTGGTATTTAATTTTAACTTTAAAGCATGATAATAAGATAAATAATTTCAGCATTTTTATCTTATCTCGGCGACAAATTCGGAAAGCCCGCAGCTACAGAACGTCAATGAATTTACTATCTGTTGACCTTCATTTTTTTTTTCAATAAAGAAACATTTCCACCATAAAACCAGACGATATGACAAATGGTAGACTTTCTCCATACACACTTATTATCTTGTTTCGGAATATTTATTCTTTTATAGGGTAGTTTAGAACTGGACTTTGTTTACTAAATTATAAAGAGATTTCAGTGATGTCATTTACATATTCAACTCTTTCATTTGAGATAGTTATGTTCAACACCTCTGAAATTGCGTGCACAAACTTCAGGTTTTCAACAAAATTCACAGATATAAGTGTTTCACCTTTATTTTTCAAATTCTAAACACATCTTTTATGTTGAGAACAATTGAAGGGCTTCCTGCAAAAAGTGGGTGGCTCCACATTTTAATGAAATTCATGTTTTGCTTGTTTCATACTTTAAAAAAATATATATGTCCGATCTTTTAGTGTAAGAACAGTGTGATGCCGAGCATTTGGTAGTAAGTTACAGTGGAATTGGAGCTCAGTTTTAAATCGTTTCGTTGCAAAAATGTTTAATACATTTTGCTCCCTTTTGCTTTTTTTTTAGTTAAAATAGTTTTATATGAAACATATCATAGCGTATTTTCAAAAAGCCATTGATTAAATTCCCAATATACTCAGTTATTTTAAGAGAGCAGTGTATTATGATAATAAATTATTGAAAGAATTTTAGTTTTGTCCTTTAAATGTGCAGAAATCTGATGCGAACAAATGTAACTTTTCATTCTGCAAAAGAATTTTACAATGGTAGCTCCATTATTTGTTTATATTTTACCCCCCCCCCCAAATTTCTGATTATAATAAATGATTGAGTGATAAAATTAAACTCCTAGGTACCTAGGACATACTCTGAAAAAGGAAAGAAACTCAGTTAAAATTTGAAATTTTTAGAATGTTTTTTATAGTTTTCCACAACTTCGTAAAAGTGGAGCTACCTGGTTTTTGCAGGGAGTCCTTCAATTATTTCACACTCCGAAGTAATAAACGCTATACTCTAGATATTATTTTATTTCATAATGACAAATTTCAATAATTTTGGTGCTGTAGTAATGGATTTATCCTAAGATACTGCACGGATGTTTATATTATTCCAGATGAAATAATTTCAATATTTATCTGAAAGTGAATATTTCAATTTCGTTCAATAGGCTAAATGTTTAATAACTGTTTTGCAATGAAAGATTTTATTTATTTAATCGGAATTGCAGCTGGTAATTTTGATGTATTATAGGCAAAATTTATATCAGCACCCGCAGTTATACAGTGCGTTCATTTTATTTCCTTGTCGTAAAGCTTTGGTTATTCTGAACCAACGCATGCGACGTGCAAGGCCCGCGCACCTCGCAACTATAAAAACCACTCGCATCTCTCGTATAGTCCGGATTTGTGCGACGCGGGCCTCGCACCTTGCATTTCGCATGCGTCGGTTCAGAAAAACCAAGGCTTAAGGGTCACTTAATCCTGCAGCATTATTATGAGTTTCGCGGTGTCTGCGCTGGCTAAGATCAACATCTGAGTTAATAAGACAACAGCGAACAAATACAAGATAACTAAACACACCCAATCCCTTTGGAAGGGAGTTAAGTTTCCTGCTGGGCCTGGCAGTAAGTACGAACGAGAATTTCTTTTGCGATTATCGTGTGTTTGAAACGAATGTTTCTTGCTTTACTATACAGTAGCGACTGTCCGGCAACTGCAAAGAAAATTTCCAAAGAATGTTCCAGGTGTCAATGTTCATAGTAGTATTTTTTTTTTATTTTGTTACTTACGGACGCTGTACCAACTACTAGGTTATTTAGCGTCGATGCGATTGATGATAGTGAGATGTTATTTAGTGAGATGAAGCCGAGGATTCGGCATAGATTGCCTGACATTTGCCTTACGGTTGGGGAAAACCTCGGAAAGAATTCAATCAAGTAATCAGCCCAAGCGGGAATCGAACCCGAGTGCAACTCCGGATCACCAGGCAAGCGCCTCAGTCGACTGAGCTACGCCGGTGGCTGCAATCCTACAGTACACAATTTTTTTTTAGAAAATTGAGGACTGATTGTGTACAAGTAATATAGTGGTATGTTCATAAATTGGATAAGTGAACGGAGCCTTTGGATTTTTACTATTTCTTCTTAGTTATATTCTTATTTTATTTGAAGAGTCCACTGCAAGAATGATGGATGTCACTTTCTTGTCGAAAATTAACCAAGACTGTCAATGCATAGTTTAAGACATATAGGGTGCTGTGCATAGACATTCCGCTAGCCCGCGCTACGAGCGTGCTAAACTAGTACCGGTTATCGACTGATTACTTGTACAGGATTCATATCACATCATATCGCTAACACTGGTTTATGAATACGAAAAACGTTAGTTCGCTGATCATCCACCGGAAGCCCGCTCTAAGAATGTCTATGAATATGGCCCATAGAATGTACATACAGAGTTATATGGCATTAACACTGATAGTCATTGTCCAGTAATGATCGGAAAATCACAGTTAAGCTTTGAGCGCTAAACATTTCAAACTTTCAATTGATTCTCCTGCAAAATGTATTCCAAATGTCATCCGTCATTCTTGCAGTGGACTCTTCATTTTTTAATGGTAGCTCATTTTTTATTATACTTGTTAATAACGAGTGACTTCCTATAAGTTATTTTGTGACTATCTTACGGACCGCACGGTGAAATCCAGTAGCGGACTTTGGAGCAGTTAAAAATATTCCTTAGCGGTAAGAAAATGAAACGAACAGATATACAGAAAATCCATATAGTTGATAGAAGACGAAATAGGAAATGAAATAACAGACAAACACGGAATACTGAACACATGGACGAAATATGTAGAAGAGTTATATGAGACAGGCAATCGTCCACATAAGTTAGCCATAGAAGACGAAGCAACTGTATCAGAAGACGGAAAAGGATTTTCTATTTCAAGAGAAGTTGAACTAGCGCTGAGGGAAATGAAGAATGGGAATCCCCATTGGGTTAGTGAAATGCTTGGGTGAAAACAAGAAGGAAATTCTATCATTATGCAACGAAATATATGAGAATGGCTAATGGTCTGAAGATTATACGGAGATGGTGTTACTGCCAATACCGAAGAAAAATAATACCAAGAAACCAGTTTAACGCCATGTCGAAAGAAAACATGTAGCAGAAAAGAAGTTGAATAATGGGTTTCTGAAGACAAATGTTTTTCTACACATGGGAAAATAGTCTTCTGTGCAATATGGCGTCTTAACACCTATTACTTTAAATTATTTTCAATTATATCGTATTATTAAACCTCTCAAATGCATTTTCACTGCACATATTTCAATTTTTAGCACATAATTAAAAGTTTTTACATAATTGCATGCATATTTTCAGGCTTTCAGTGCATAAACTTTCGTGGTGTAGTTATCAATATCATTTCTTGCAACTCCTTTTAACTTATTTGCGTCTTAATGTCTTTAATGCGAAATACTTCTCCCAAAGCATTCTACAATGTCAAATTTTACTAACGGTAAAGAAACACATCCACATTCCCTAGGTATACCGTTCGCAAGAAAAAAAACCATTCAGTTTAAGAATAAACTATTAAATACCTTTATCTGCACAATATTTTAGTTAAAATGTTCTCATTTCCGGTGTTAGTAACATTAACGTTGGTTCTTTCGTCAAAGCCAATTCAATACGACGATTGTGTGACTAATTTATGACTGATTTATAAACGATGCCGAAAGTTTTGAATGGTCGGGGAAATGTTATTCTACGCTTCTACAGCGTGCTACTTAGTAGTAATGTATTTAGTTGGCTATGAATCACATGAAAGAAACTATGTGCGCATGTTTTTGTACTATCTCACATGTAACTTTTCCAGACGGAAGTGCGAAGTTGTATATTATTTAATTACTCAGCTAAGAGGAATGCTAACCGTTGTAATACTGTACTATAAAATACAAACGCTGCCTGCTACTTGAAATCAGCGTCATAAAAAAAGCCAACATGGATTCCTTGATATTCAAACCTTCCTTATTTAGTTTACTATCCTCTCCTCTCTCCTCTCTCCTCTCTCCTCTCTCCTCTCCTCTCGTCTCTTGTTCTCATTAATGTATTCTTTGAATTGATGAATTTGTCTTGGATTTAGCAATGAAGTGATGTAATGAACTTCATGGACCAGTTGGTGATCCCTCTCAAAGATGGACTTCATCCTCAAGTTAAATAGTATGATTTTTACGCAATGTCTACGAGCTATTCAGTAATACATCCTTGCTGATTGAGTTGGCGGCTCCCATAACCTTGGTTGTCGGATGCGTAATGAATGCAAGGAACTATTAAACGATGTACCTTACAAAGGCCTACGTGTTCCAATTGCATCTCTTGAAGACTTATGTTAAACAACACAACTTAATGTTTTTAAAAATTAATTTCATATTAATGAAGGGGGTTCCGAGAAATCGAAATCGTTTTAAATTTTATTTTGTTCTCAGAAGACAATACTACATAAATGCATACAAAAATCAACAATAATATGGAAATGATAATAATAATAATAATAATAATAATAATAATAATAATAATGCTACTACTACTATTATTATTATTATTATTATTATTATTATTATTATTATTATTATTATTACTATTATTAGTGAACATTTATAACTGAAAATTAAAATCATATTTATCATTTGAAGAGTCCACTGCAAGAATGATGGATGTCATTTGGAATACATTTTGCAGGAGAAGCAATTGAAAGTTTGAAATGCTTAGCGCTCAAAGCTTAACTGTGATTTTCCGATCATTACTGGACAATGACTATCAGTGTTAATGCCACATGAATCTGTATGTACATTCTATATGTCTTAAGCTATGCATTGACAATCTTGGTTCATTTTCGACAAGAAAGTGACATACATCATTCTTGCAGTGGACTCTTCATTTATAAATTTCATCATGCAACTGACTACGGTCCGTGGTTCGATCCTGAGCGACGGGATTTTGTCGTTACCAAAACTTCCAAGCATGCGCCAAAACACCTTTATGGCGTATATAGGGGTTACCTCTACCTTTATTTTGTCGCCAAATTTTCTGCATACAGTATGTACCAACGAAAACAAAATATTGAGAATACTAAATTCAGAAGCGGAAATGATTATACAATGTTCCGCGAAAAGACCAGATATAAAAAGAATATGCAGGCTTGAAAATCAAACACATTCCTCTCACTAAACAGAATTATTGAGGTACAAGCTTACACAGGTTTATTAATTATTAAATAATGATAAAATATAATAATTTTTATTGTAAAGATGATTGTTCATTTTATTTTATTTTTTAAGTTATTATAAAATTTCATAATACTGATTACTGCAAATCTGTAATTTCAAACAATTGAATATATATATATATATATATATATATATATATATATATATATATATACATACACATATATACAGGGACATCATTTTATTTTTACTTCAATTTTTATTGTACCTGAGTTTTTGAATGTACTTCACTCCTACCCCTTCTACTAATGAAGTTCCAACTCCACACAGCCAAGACCGCAGATAGTAAGCAGTACTGAGTTACTGAGTATAGTATGTTCCAGAAATATGTTCGCGTTTTCCAGTGACGAAAGAGCTTTCAATATTGAATCATATTTTCGCACAGGTACTGTCCGTTTGCCTACGTCGCATCCAGATTTCCCCCACCTGCTTCTGCTCGCCCCTCTGTAAAAGCTGGGCTGTCTTAGCTTTTTTTTGAAAACATTAATTTCTCTTAGGAATTGGGCGTTTACGTAATATTATACAGATGTTTAATTTAACTTAAATAAAAGGGCCTCGTTAAGTAATTAACTGTCACGTGATTTCCTCCCTGTCTACAATCCTGCGGCATAACCACTTGGACGGACAGTAGATAGCATGTCTGAGTAATTTTATCTGTGCGGGTCGGGCAGAAGTGAAGATTGAATTTACAGTACGTAAAATAGGTACAGAATTATTTCAACATGAGTTACTAGTACGAAGGACGAAACTGGCAATTGGAATTAGATGCAATAGTCTATAGTGCGGTAATATGCACAAAAGAACTGAAGCCTGTATCGAATGAACGGCCACCATTTTCAAAATTGTGTTTAAATATTCATATTATGATTATTTTTCAATTTAACTTCTTTCTCTATATTGTACGCTAATGTGCTGTAGACAGTATAATATACACCGCATAATGAATACGTTCGCATGGATAACTCACTTCGTGAGTAAAAACACATTCTTAATACAGTACTGTACTTTCATTAAAGAAAAACCTAATGAAAATTATCAAACTCAAAATCGCGATATTTCCTAGTTTACGTAAATGGATGAACTACTTTTCTTCCTTCCTATACCTAGTAGAGTGATTTGTGTTTTACGCCAGCATCATCGAACTCCAGTCTTGGAGGAGGGAGCAAGCGGTGTTTCCGGTTCTCTAAAGGTATAGACAGGTTAATATTAAAAATGTTAGTAAAAATAAAATGATGTCCCTGTATATATATATATATATATATATATATATATATATATATATATATAGTAGTAATAATAATAATAATAATAATAATAAATGAAATGGATTGCAAGGTTTCCGCGGTTGCACTGTATGTTACAAGGGAAAAAGTTTGATAAACACTGCTTTATACTACAGAAACTATCAGCATTTGCAATGTGGATGGGAGTCGAGAATGATTAGATCGTCAAATTTTCACACGGGCAAGAAACGACCGGTAGCCTAAATACTTTCTAGAGTCCTTTCATTCATGTTCAGTGTTCTTGAACGTATCGTAGCCTACTCACTTTTCTTATAAATAATGAAATATATGATATAAAATCCATAATGAACATATTTGGACCAAATAATTACCAAATCATTATTTTTTAAATGCGGTCTATGAATGTTCATTTGTCGCATTATCTTACAGGTATACAAGCAAAAAAAAAAAAAAAATGCAAGAAGAAAATTATTAGATCCGATTTTGAGTAATTGATCATTTTGTGGTAACCCATTTGAAATGAAGACTGATTAACTTCTTAGATGTATTTCATGCGTAATACTTCCGGAGGAATTGACTGAACGACTGAATCCAGTACAAACAAATCCGACCAATATAATTTAGGAGAAATTGCTCTGCACAGATTGACACATACGCGCACAATGATGTGCCGTAAACTGCTTCGGGTAGGCTATATTATAAATACGTGTAAATAAATTTATTTATTTTTTCAGCATTGCAATGTTTTCTTGTTATACTTAGTACTGTATAATAAAAATGTGAATATATGTATTGTTTTGTAAAATATGTAAATACTATAATAATATATATTGGCAAAGAAGTACGTAGTCACGAGATGTGTCAACTGTAAGGAGAAAGTGTTATCTCCATTGCAAACCTTTTCATTTACTAACGGAAACATGACGGGACTGCCGTGACGTGGGATCAGCATGACACAGACCTGTTCCTAGGCAACACTGAACGTAGCATTAAAAACGGATGAACATCCATATCTCAGATGGGATTCGAACTCACAACCTGACGTTAAAATTGAACACTTCCGCCAATGCGTACACTGTGGCCAGCACTACTGTCTGTGATGAGTCCAGTAAAAAATATGAGTGTGTTAGAGATACAGGTGCTATTCATAGACATTTCGCTAGCCCGCGCTACGAGCGTGCTAAACTAGCCCCGGCTATCGACTGATTACTTGTACAGGATTCATATCATATCATATCATATCATATCGTATCATATCATATCATATCATATCATATCATATCATATCATATCATATCATATCATATCATATCATATCATATCATATCATATCATATCATATCGCTAACACTGGTTTATGAATAACGTTAGTTCGCTGATCATCCACCAGAAGCCAGCACTAAGACTGTCTATGAATATGGCCCACAGTGTTTTATTTTCATTGTTATAAAAGTGTGCAAGGCTAGGAAGAACGCAACAGACAAGCTGCCTCCACTCCCAGCTGAGTTTCGAATCATGCCGTTGACAATACCACAACAAAACAAATACATTACTATTACGATTAAATGAACATAAAATACAAATAACTGGACTTCTTTATCGTATAATTCATACAACTGCGATATAATTTTCTCTCAAGATTATACTGTATTGTAGTATTTAAAAAGAAGATAAGTAGGATGGTTATACTCCCCCCTACCCCCAATCATTTCTGTTATTTTGTTGGAATTGCTTTTTATGCCAATACTTCGTTAAAGTATTAAAATGTTTTTTTCCTTAACATACCTATCGGTAATGTGAACGTTCAATTGCGTTCACAGTAAGGGTTTCTAAGCACTTTTTTGAATACTGTATTGCGAAAATAGACGAAAGAACGAAGTCGACCGCCTATTTAAAATTGTAATGTTTACAATATTGTCGCTCTATCTTCTGCACTTGCCACAATGCTTGAATGAAGACTGTTCATTTTTACTTGTAAGTTTCCAACAAGCATGCTGCAGCTTTCACTTCTGAATACGTGTGCTAATATTGACCTCTTATGTGAATTAACAGTTACTGGTGAGTCAGTGCTCATTTTGAATTTACTATATTCCTTTAGTAAAATTTAATATAATATTTTTCAGAATGATTCATATAGAACTAATACATTATTTTATTTATTGCAACAATAATGATGATAACCACAATTTGTTAGACCTCAAATGTAGAGTATTTTTGGGATATTACTAACCTCTGTACTCACAGGTGTTATCATTAGGATTAGACAGTCCATGTATTTACATTTTTTAAAAATTGTTATTGATGTTCTGATTAATTATCTGAACCAGTGGTTCCCAAACCTTTTGAAGGTGCGACTCATTTTTCAGCAAGACTTTTGATTTCGACCCCCCCCCCCCCATTAACGCATCGGTACTTAACCCCATTCAGAAATTATAAATTCCATTAAAATCGAAAACAATGATAATTCTACTCAAAAAACGGTAGATAGCACCTAAAAAAACGAACAAAATATGTATATGATGCAACAATGACACGAAATATCACGTAAACACCATTTCTGCTGCGGTAATATTTAACAGTTCAATACAAATCCAAAATGATGCCTGAGATTTGTGTTACCCAACGGATTATCACGAAACATGGTTTGTGGTCGGCTTCTTGACAAAAAGAACTCGTAGAAAATTCAGCTACGTTCATTACGATAAACACTGAGTTCGATTTTAGGGCGTGAAATTAAATTTGCATGATTAAGGAAAACCTTTTCCGAGAATTTTTTCTAAGAAACTCAAAATATTTACAACATCACAGATAGATACTGAATCCGTTTCTGAATGGTTGCTTTCATTTCACTGAAATTAAAAACAAAAAATGAAGAAAAATTCATTGAACTATGTATCTACTGTTGGAAAGTCGAAAACAGACCTTTTTTTTTTTTTCGCAGAGCGTAGAACATATTTTGATCAAAGAATGTGAAAATACATCTTTTTTGCAAAAGAAGTTACAATTTTTTATAATATTTAAACCTCGTATTTATGAAAAATATGTTTGTCTATGTCTGTCTAGGAAACAAAAGCGAGAAATCTCCTTGAACTACTGTATAAAATTATAAGATCTCTCTGTGTATATCGAATACAGAGTCCAGAATTGAGAAGCTACTATCTGATAAACGGGCACTTTATCACATTAATTATTGGTTACTTTATAAATACAGAAACATTTTTTATTTATTTATTTATTTATTTAGTACAGTAGATTTATTTATACTGGCAGAGCTAAGGCCATAAAGCCTTCTCTTCCACTCAACCAGTATAAGAATAATAGCAAATATAAAAATGGCAGAAATACAGGAAAAATATACAAATAATAATAATAATAATAATAATAATAATAATAGTAACAATAATAATAACAATAACAATAATAATAATAATAATAACAAAATGAAAACAAGTTTAGTTAATGTAATTCTAAGAATCAAGCAATTACAGTAATCTCAATCGAAGTAATTGTTAAAATAATAAAGAAAATTTATATATTAAAAATAAAAATCATATAGTATTAGAAAAAATTATATTTTAGGAAAACTCGCAGCCTAAGCAGTCTATTTGACAACCGGGATTTGAAATTAGTAGGCTTAAACGTCTGACAGCCTCTTAAGGTATGAGGTACGGAGTTCCAATGACGAGAAATTGAAACGGTGAAAGATGAAGAGTATCGGGAAGTGTTATGATGGGGTATACTCTATTTAACGGTGATCTGAGATCGAGTATTTAGGTTATGGTTAGAGCATAAATACACAAGACGAGACGACAGATATCTTGGGGTTGAGGTGCACAGAATTTGAAATAGAAGACAAAGACAGTGTAAAGTTCTGCGATCGTTGAGCCGGAGCCATAAAGATTCGAAAAATGTTCAACGGTGTTTATGTTTCTAAATACAAACTAAATGAAATTAATAAAGTGTTTTTCTATTCTGTAAATTATTTCGCGACCTCCCCCCCCCCCTTAGCTCTTTACACGACCCCCCAGAGGGTCGCGGCTCACACTTTGGGAACCACTGATCTATACGAATCATTATTGTATATCTTCTTAGATGAATTTTATTGTGCATATAATATATGTACAATGAGAGACAGTGGCCTAATAGTTGAGCGACTCGAGTATTTTCTACATAGAATACCACACTGCGCATGCCCCGAACCGAAAGTTTTGGTTAATATGACGAAACATTCGCTTTGCTTTTCTGTTTAAATATTACATATTTATGCTGGGAAGGAATTAAAACTTTATCCCCTTGCACTACAGATCTTACATTTTCGCCCGCTCAACAATAACGTCCCTGATTGCATATTTTTGTGAATTTAAACGGCTGCATCATATTTTCATAAATGTAGTATATTGTAAAATTGGCCTCGTGAAAAATTAACATGTTAAAAAATTAGGAAAAATCATTAAATTAGATGCCTATTTTGGTGAACTCCATCTCTGCTGCATCAAATGAAACACAACTGAGATATTTGGCGGTTTATACTTCAAATGACCACATGAGAAATTAAATTATTCGAATGAAACAAGGACCTAGTAAATCTTTTCAAATCATTGACCATGGCACAACATTTTATAGGAAATGGAAACTTATACCTTCAAAGCTGCTTCAGTATCAACCTAAGGAACCAGAAGTATACTTATTGTACGTAGTGTGAAGACCATAGAAACATAATGATTTTGATCAACAGATGTTAAGACTTAATCGCAAGAGCGATGAAATGAAAATTGACTGTAAAGGTTTCACTTCTCTATTTTCATTTTTCACTGTACCGTAGCCTATATCCCTTTTTAATGAATTTTGAATATGCGATAAAATGCGAAATGTAGGCTACTCAAAATGCGAAATTTGCACTATAAATGCGAAACCAACGATTTTTCAAATAACATTTATCTCATATGAAATTACATTCATATTTAGTCTATTATATAGGTATTATATACTGTATACCGGTTATTTATATTCTTTTCTTTCTCTGAAAAAAAAAAAAATATATATATATATATATATCCACCGAGGAAATTGTACAATATTGGTGTCTGTTTTATCTCCGTCACTATAAAGAGGGATGCGGATGCCTGAGGAAGAATGGGCATCTGTTCTTCCCTCTTTCTATAATGGACCGGACAACTTCTAGAATGTGGGTTACGTACGCAATCCCTATCACTCGCAAGCACCCTTCAAAAATAAATAATAATTACTAATTAGTATATTTACCTATGTATGTATGTATGTATGTATGTATGTATGTATGTATGTATGTATGTATGTATGTATGTATGTATGTATGTATGTATGGTTTTAATTCCACACGGATATTTTCAAAAGTCATGGCCTACCTTCCTATATTAACCTACTCGTAGAGTCCATATTTTCCTTCAAAACGCTAAATGACAAATGTATAAATGCTACAAAATGCTAAATGTTAAAAACAAAATGCTAAATTCCTAATTTAAAATTACTAAAAATTATCACTTCTACTAAATCCATCGCTGTTGGGTAACGGTCAGAACGTCCGGCTATGAAACGGGCGGGCCCGGATTCAAATCCTGGTTGAGACAAATTACCTGGTTGGGGTTTTTTTTTCGGAGTTTTCCCTGAACCAACTAAAGTAGAATTGTTGGGTAATTTTCGGCGTTAGACCTCGGACTTAATTCGCCATCACTAATTCACAAATCATCATCATCCATATAATAGCCCGGGTTAAGTTCACGGTGCGGCGTGCTGTACTTGTACAAGAATACGGCCGTTCGGCTACCCAATCATTCACAAGAATAGGAGTGGAAGCACAATAAGCCTCAGGCTGCAGTGCAAGCCTTCGGGTTCCTCCTCCGCACAAAAGAGAAAAAAAATCGCCCCTACCTGATGAAAGAAATTTCTTTTCTTTTTTTTTTTTTTCCGTAGCAAAAGTATCTTTAGACAATACAGTTACAAATTTGCCCTAGAGCGTGTCCGATACACAATATATATGTGAATTAGAATAATTCATTCTTTATTATAGGTGTAGGAGCAAGCACATCAACTTCTCAAAAAAAAAATGTTAAGTTTTGTGAACAATAGATCCAATGCTTGTATTTAACAATTGTTAGCGTTTTACGTAAATGATATGTTTCCCTTTCTTGTTCACAAAATCTGGTCCGTACTTTGTTATACAGTAGATTTCATGGATCTTCCACATCATGCAAAGAGTCATGACGTGCAATGGAGTTATCCGTTCCGCATAACTCGCGATCGAAAAGAGTACAGTGAGTGACTTGGCAGTTACATAGAGGGCCTGGCACAAGGAACTGGCAATTGACGAGCGATTAATTTAGATCACGGAGGTAATTATGAAGGTTGCCATGTTTGTGATGTCATGACAAGTGGCGGCAGCTGTTGGCGGGATCAGAGATTACCGGAATATGGCGGGGAGGAGGAGGAGGAAAAGAAAAAAGAGAGCATGTGTGTGAGAGAGAGACAGAGAGAGTAGTATGGTGTGATGGGGACGAAGGTCGTCGTCATCGCTATCAGCATCTCTTGCAACTCAGTTAAGAGTGCGAGGAGGTGGGGGGGGTCTACGCCCCCTCGAATGAAACAACGTCTGTTGCACGTTCTGTAAGTCGCTGGGGAGACGACGGCATATGGCCCTACGATATGCTGTTATGTACACTCCCGTCGACGAGTTTTGCCCCCGCTCTCCACGTCGCGCTGTTACTGCGAATGACTGAACTTGTTCTTGGAAGTCTTATGTAATGACGAATGTTGAGCGAGCGACGTCAGCACACGCAGCGCTGCGAATCACGACAGACCACGAGGCAAACTGCACCAGCAGTACGCAGCACATGTCAATGACGACAATGCCGCTAATCTGTGCTCTGTCACTGTGCGTATGCGTACAGAGTACACGAATTTTATTTCCGCTGGGAACTGTGAAAAAAGGTTTTTTTTCTTAATAGGTTTTACGTGATCATTTGCGTATATACAAGCTGCTTTATTTAATTCTGTATTTTCCGCTTAAGGTAATTATGAGAATTGGCGAGGTTAATTTATTCATAAACTAGTTCATGCATACGATACAGATACATTCTAATTTAGCTTCTGCACATTGGATGTTTTTATTTGAGTAATAAAGTGACGACAGTCTTCCCCTTTGAGGCCCCCGGAAAGAAAAATATAGAGCAACATATTTATCGCAATCATGACGATAATAATAATAACAACAATAATAATAATAATAATAATAATAATAATAAATCATTAAATTTATTTCTGTCGCGCGTTAAAATCTCAAAAGCAAATGGTAAATATTATAATTAATTATTGATTATTATTAGAGCACGGATTTTATGTAATATGAAAATGAGAAATATATACACAAATATGTAGCTAAAAATGGCAAAATATGTAGATAGATATGCAATATGAAAATGAGAAATATATACACAAATATATAGCTAAAAATGGCGAAATGTGTAGATAGATATGTAATAAATAAAATAATAACTTCATTAGATGTGTTTTTGAACACTTACAAGAGAACAGAACTGAAAAAAATTGCAGTTGCATATGTCATTCAACCTTATTTAATTACTGTTAATTAATAATTAAATATTTTTCCAAATTTTCTGCGGTCATCGATTACCTTCTGTCTAGTAGAATGTTCTTATAAATGGAAAACGACCTCTCAACACGAAGTAATTTGCGTGTATTTCAGTTGAACGATACTCTGACCAAGCTGCACACACTCACCTTTAAGTATTTTGCACACAGTGGAAAAAGTTCTCTATCCTGGGTTCTTTTTCATTACATCATTAAATTTTACTGAAACACACTCACCGATTACTCCCGGCACAACACACAGTTTATTGGTTGCATCTTCCACTATCAACAAAGATTCATGGAGGAATAGTTCAGACGTTTTCAGCTTTTTAAAGTGGAGGGAAAATTGGTGAAAAAAGTGTATGTTTTCAAAATATGCAATATCCTTCAAAATATGTAAAATATGTAACATATACCCAAATAGGCCTATTTATTATGCACCAAAATATTATGTAACTTAAAACTTGAATAATGATCCCTTTAGTGTGATTCGTGGACATTTTAGCTTTTCTTATAGCTACATATATAGGAACAATATGTAATTAAATAAAATCAGAGCTATAATTATTATATTTCATTTACCGACATAAAAAAGTCATTTAATGTCAGAGAGGCTTCGCTTTCCTTCTCTTTCCTGATGTTAGAGATGATACGTAGCTCTGAAATGATGGATCTTTTCTACCTGGCACGGTGTGAACTCTCCTACCCCCTCCCCAAAGAAAAACTTCCACCTAGCACAGAGGATGATTGGTAACTCAATAAAATAAATGTACTTTGATCACTGTACAAACCTCATTTTTTCTTGGTAAAGATTTTATAGTGGGAGAATAGATAAAACTATACGTAAAAGAGATTATGCTACCGTCAAACATTACACATCAAGACAGTCTGAAGATGGGTGCGGAATAAAGTACGTTGCTGACCAAAACAATTAAATGTCGCTATCTTCTTATACATTACACATTTTGCGTAACTTAGTAACTATTTGCATAATAAGAATATCAGTTGTCCTTCCCACATAATAATTCTCTGATGGTACACATTGCATTGCTGCTCGAACGGCTAGGGATCGACTTCATACGCCGAAGACTTGAGTTCATATCCCTTTGAATCAAAAACAAAAATGGAGCTGTGACAGTTTAATTTCTTAAAGTAGTCTATTCCTCTTTTCCCTGCTTTTCACCATTACGTTCAACTTTGCCTATGGTGCAGAAAGCAAAGGGAAATTGCTCCACCGTATCATTTTTTGTGAAGCAAACTCCATATTTTCTTCGATGAATGTTTTGAGGTAAAGGGAAAATGAAATGACGTTGGTACCTGCTTTTAAAGGTTTACTAAAAATGAATTTATATCTTAAAGAGCTAATATAAATTAATTCATACTATTGTTTCAGGCTGTATAACAAAATTTATTTTCAACACACATCATATTTAACAACTTTCCCTCCGACCTAAACACTTCCGGGAACATTTGGACTATACGACTTTATTGTCATCATCATCATCATCATCATCATCATCAGTTCATATATTTTGCCTGTAGTATCTATAAAACGTGTTCCTTTTAACGGTTTTTCCCTACATATATATTTACTTACTGTTCTGAGTATTTCCAAAATATGTACGAGTTTAAAATTATAGTAGCATAACCAATTATCCAATAATTGTCCTTAATCTTTTCTTTTTTTTACATTATAAAATTTTACTAATTACTTTAGCACTTCTACGCAGAGGGGAAATGAAATCATTCGAAAAGATTTGAGAATAACTTAATTGCTATAAATAAACTATATTGTTATTTTCTAGTAACGTTTCTAACATTTTGTGTGGATTATTTACTGGTGAATGTATAATAAATATTCATTATGAACAAAATTCTGCAATCGTTGAGTAGGAATGTCAGACATACAAATTGGCAGAACGACCGCATGCCAAACGTCTCTTGTTGTGTTGAATGTGCTGAATATGTATCTCTACTTTTATTTATCGAATACAATCAAAGGAGCTTTAATTGTTTATTTATTTATTTGTTTATTTGTTTGTTGTTTATTTATTTAATTATTAATTATGTACTTGTTTGTGTGTTGCTTATTTATTTATTTGTCGAACTATGCAACTATGTGCTATACCTATATATCCAATATGTCACAAGACGTAGCGGTTGTGTCTAAAAATCTAGCTTAAAGAGTTTAATTTATAGCAGGAAAATTGAGATTTATTTCCCCTGCAGAGGGACTGCCCGGCGATCTCTCAACCGGTGTCCTTGCGCCATTCTAACTGCTACTTCCGCTACATGTAAATGTCTACTCTTGTTTCAAAATCTTCACAGGAGTGTGACGAGAGAAAGGATGGAACGGGACGAAAGGACTGAAGCCTTGAAAGAGAATTATATATGTACGTATATAGGCCTAACTGTGAACATGCTGAATAATAACAATACTTTGTCGAAATGAGAAGATAAGAAGCTGGTTAGGAATTCTTCCTATCTCAAATTATTTCGAAAGATAATTATTTTTTTAGTGTGTGGGTAACCATTAAAGTAACTTCTCCACGTTATTTGAATAACAACTGTACATCTAATTTATTTCTTTATTGACGAAGAGTATAGGATACACGTTTAGCTGGAAACTGATTTGCATGGGCAAATTGAGTTCTTCGAATCCCAGCATCGTATTTTCGTTTGCAGAAGTGGAAGTACCACTTGAAACCAGGAATTGTATTACAAAATACGTACAGATACGCAATTAATATTTGGAGTGAGTCTTATTTGGTGTTCACCTGTATGCAGGAAACAATATTTGGCACGACTGTCCACAAGTAGCATAAATACAGGGGCTCCTGTTTACTGCACATGCGCAGTGTGTTGTAATCCCATCACGGGCCTGAGAGTGTTCAGGTATGACTGTTTTCTTTGACGTCACTGCGCTTCAACATTTCACAGTAGTCCTTCAAAGTGTAGTTCACAAAAACTCGACAAAATCACGCACAGACCTATTTACATTTGGCGAACAATATAGAAAAGCAGAGATTAATTCTACTGTAACGTTTTCGCTTGGCTGCACACATTGCACAATATTTACAGTCTTTTGACCTTGGTTGTTCCGACTGCTGACACTATTTATTCCTTTTATTTGGCGCCGTCGCAATATAATCTGCACTATGAGATAATACATCAAAAATAAACTGTTTACTATAGTAAATTGTTCGATTTTATTTTAGATATTCATTTCAGTTATTTTAATATCGCCGACTTTATTATTATTATTATTATTATTATTATTATTATTATTATTATTATTATATGTGTAATGGAAACTAAATTATAATTAATTATGTTTGTACTTAAAAGCCGTTGTTTTAGTAAATAACCAATAAAAATAAAAACTGGTTTGTATGAACTATTGCTAGAGACCACAAATTTTCGCATGAGCTATAAGAGCCCCTTCAGACGAAGCCACTTTTAGAAGCGCTACCACTTGTGAATAATGGATATAAATGTGAGCTTTCAGACGCAGCCACAGCCACAAAATAGTGACGCTGCAGACGGTCTGAGTGATTGACTTCGCCGCTGATGGGGGCCACTAAAAGTGGCGCTTCCCGTCGCGATACCTGGAATTAAATTGTAGGTGTTAGATGGGGCGACAGCCACGCTACTATTTTAATGAAGCTGCTAACGGACGACTGTTGGGCCACCAATTCCTTACAACGCCACAACAGTATACAAACATTGTGCAACAGTGTCTTTTTTTTTTTCTTTTAATTGCATTGGTAATTCATGCTAAAAGCTCTTGAAATGATTTCTTAAGCATGCAAAAATACGAAGAAAAAAAACCTTTTTATACTCCTGGTGTAAATAATCAAATAAAGTGTGAAATAGTCCTCGATTCTGTCTTTCCAGAACTAATGAATTGAGCCAGACTCATCTATTTTTACGTCTATTCTTTCTCCATATGAGCAAAGTAGCCAAAAGTATATTATTTCCCTTTATGTCCATGTTTACTGGAAGACTGAAAAATTCTCTACAAAAATTTAGTATAATAAGCAGTTCTTCAAACGCACATTCGTAGCTCTACTAACGCTCGTTTGCAGCGCCACTAATGCGCGTTCGTAATGCCACTAACGAGCCACTAGTGGAGCTGCTAAGTGGTCTCGTTTGAAGAGGCCAAAAAGCGACAAATCGTTGATTAAAAAGAAAGTTGTTTATCTTTGTGAATACGTCTGTAACAATAGCGAAAATGGCAATATTTCTATCGTGGATTTTCGCGATAGATTTGTTTTAGAGCGAAATAAATTATTTCGCCGAAAAAAGCGAAATTTATTAAACATTTAAACATTTGCATTTCATTACTTTTTTTTTTTACATTTGATGCGCCGTTTAAACAGTTTTAATTTGTGAACATAACATCCACTCTTTTTACAAGATGAAATCTAGAATTGAAAAAAAAAAAAAAAAACAGATTCGAAAGGAGATTAAGAGATCACCCGAGGGGAAAAAGGTAGTGTCCAATTGTCCATATGAAAAGTCGATTTTGTTTACCGGTGTTGTAGTAAGGCCAAGGGTGTTGCTATTTTAGGAACTTTTTCCAATATTCAGTTGTAATGAGTCGAACGTCTACAATGATACTTCATTCCAGGTCTAAAGAATTTAGGCCTACTAGTGAGGAACTTTATGTATCCGAGGCTAATAGTTTAACGTGTAAATTTTGTAATGTGCGAGTAGATTGGGAGAAACGAGACACAGTGTCTAAACATTGTTTAAAAAATAAGGAGCATGTGTGCTTAAAAGAAAAAAGTGTAGCTCCAAAAAAGACACGCATTAATGAAACCTTTTTTATCGTTATTTTTATGCTTAATATGTAATATAGCGTTATTTTTCACGTAAAAATTCCCTCCCAATTTATACGAAATTCTTGCGATGATCTTACAAGTAATTAGTGATAAAACGCGAAATATATTTTATCACGATTTTTTTTTCGAAATTAATGCGGAATTCTGTGCTCATTAACTATTGCAGTTGCTGTAGCCATGAAAAGTCAACCGATTGTCTCTAATGGAGATGTAGTGCTTTGCATGTGAATTGTGCTAGTAGTGTTTATATCGGCCATGATGTCGATGTTCCGCTAAATTGCTGATTGCACGTGCGCAGTACAATAATTGAAAACAAATATGGCGACACCAACGAAGAGACTCTAGCCCACTCTTATGAACGAGATGAATAAGAGTGTCGACAGGTGGGTTAGGATCAAGGTGACTGCTTATTTATTTACAGTGATATTCTATGGGTTTTTTCCTCGAGTAGTCATCTTGATTCTTAGTAAAACGCCTACTTGTCATGTGTCGTAATGAAAGAGGCAATTGCGTCGGAAAATATAATTTTCCTTGTCACTGTAATTAAGTTGTATATATTTACTTTAATGTCTTTCACTGACATCTGTTTTTATCACCTGGGACGAATTCCCGTGATATAGGTGTAGGCTACATTTTACATTAGCAAACATGTGATCCAGCAATAACATGCGGAGTTTCTCTTTCATTTTACTTTATATTTATTCTTGCCAGCTTTCGTAAGTAAAAATTAGGGGCACAAACATTACTAACAAATTTATTTCTACCTATCAATCCACATATTCAACAGTAGTACTTTTATACATATACCTCATTTCATATGTAAAAAAATATATATATATATATATATATATATATATATATATATATATATAATACTTGTCAAAGTGAACACAAAACAAGTTGAAAAATAGTATAAATTTTCGATAAAAGAAATGTTAACTCGTTGAAGATTAGGAACCCATAATTTTTATGTATTAATAACCTAACTTAACGTAACCAGAACTAACCCGAACTAACCTAACCTACCTACACAAAATATTCCAGGCACTCTTGTCGGAAAACACAGAGACGTTTACGTGATTTATCACCAGAGCTATCAGATTTTATCACACTTGAGGGGCTACAATATTTTACAAGTCTTTGTTGTCCTCGTTGATACTCGTATCTATATCTATAGTAGAAGGGGTCGTAAAAAGTTTTCTTTTCTTTTTCGATTTTTACGCCGAAACCAATTAATGACGCATCAAGTAGAACAAAGTGGACATAATACTAAATGGCGCAAATTAAAGTCAAAGTGCATAAGATGGCTCAGAGGATAGATGATTCAGTAAGTACCCTGTAGGCTGTGATGAAACCTGCCCTAAGTTGTGCATTATCATCATTGCACCTGTCACTCTGTTGACACACCGAGAATTAAATTTCTGCCTTGAACATTCGTACTAGAGTCATTTCTCCATTTCGTCACATATGCCTGTATGAGACTCCGATCCAGACTAAATCCAACAATATGATAGGAACGAAAATCAGCTGTAAATGTCTAATATGCCTTGAAATCGGGACTTGTTTATGTGTGTGCAAATTATTTCGGGACGCGGGACGCATTGGTCAAAATCGGGACTGTCCCGGGAAATACGGGACGGTTGGCAAGCCTATTTGCAATGCTTCCATCTGCAGTTTTTACATTACAGAAGCTTATAAGCTGTGTATCAATGTACCATCAGATTATCTTTACCACATATTTAGTTTCAGGTCAGAAAAAGCCAAAATAATTTACTTAAAATAACAATCAATATAGGTTTGAAAAACTCTAAAAGAATAATAAGAAGTCATTATCACAAAGTTATTATTGTTCATTAGATTAGAGCTATATAGTAATTTAATGGGTTTCTTACTAATGCGGAAGTGATTTTAGAAGCAACAACAGAAAAATCAGTTCTACAGTTCACAACATTTTAATGAGATGATTATATTTGATTTAAATGCCGGCCGTAATGTAGGGTAAAGTTGCCTATTTCCGGGATACCCCTAATCCCGTGATACTTTTTTTAAAGTGAATGTCAGTTAAAACTTTGCCGCTCGACGATAGCGCCAGACATTTTTCTCGAAAGAGAGCATCTTTCGCCTACTTTTGAGACATCGATAAACTTCCTAGCAAGATACTCAATCCCGTGACATTCAGTGAAATAAAAGTATCACAGAATTAGGAGTATCACGGAATTAGACAACTTTACCCTACAGATGTTACTTAAAGTCTTCTGCCGTGAGTTCGAATCCGAACTAAGCCTCATTGCATTAATTCGACTGTTCATTTATTCTCCAATCTTTCCCATTTTCCTCCTTCCTCTTAGTCTCCGCATATGATCCATTTATTTAAAGTTTGTCTATTATCTAATATCTTCTTCTGCACCGAACTTTTCTCCCGTTTAGTGTATCCTTCAGTATACAGTTTCTTCTTAACCATTTTATTTTTCTCTTCCTGATCAGTTTCAGCATCATTCTTTCTTTACCCATTCTTTCTAGCACAGCTTTGTTTCTTATTCTATCTGTCCACTTCACACGCTCCATTCTTCTCCATATCCACATTTCAAATGCTTCTTGTTGTTTCTCTTCACTTTGTCGTAATGTTCATGTTTCTGCCCCATATAGCGCCAAATTCGACTGTATTATATATTCAAGACCCGGTTCAAGTCTTGACGAGTCCTATTGAAATTTATGATGACTATTGGTACTTCTACTTACCCTGCCACTCTATCTTATCGACGCCCCATGAAAGTCTCTGACCTCACCTGCAGCCTTCTATCATACCTCCGGCACATACTAGCGGATTCATATTTGACCAGCCACTTGAGGTAAAGAAAGATTAAAAGAGAGGATGTTATTCTATTTTTCGTTTCACATTTTTGTCTTCTTATTTCATAAGTTTCTTCGAGATTAATATTATTTATAATTCACGAGCATTCTTGGAGACTGTAATAACAGACAATTTTACATGCTTCGTCAATTTACTTGTGCTGTGCCCGTATCGTTTTCCCTTTTCCTCTTAACAGCATTCTTAACTTAACAACGGCAAAGTTGAGAGTTCCACACTCAAGGAAGGTGGATTTGTTGATTTGTAGACAGACTTCACACAAATTTTTATATTTTCCTGCTCATTAAACAGGAGTTAAATCACAAATCTTCTCTAAATGCTTTTCCTGGTCTTCCAGGAATTCTCGTCAGTAAGTTACATCTTCATTGGGATGTATTTCACCTCAGAATATCATGTGCTCGTTACTAAGCTTGTAACATAATATATAAAAGATCCTTGACTCTGCTGTCCAAAGCGGTAATATTGATGATAGTGACAGTATACAAGGACGAAATATTAATAAGTGAAAGTCTGTATCACTCTTTTTATCCACAAATTTCCCATAGACACACTATAATAACTTGACTCTCCAGGAATCAGAACATTCGGGGAACGTTACAGGAACACAAAAATAATCAAAATTATTTAAAATGATGTGTGTATTATATAGATTATAGGCTTATTCATTTTGTTTCAGCATGACGTTTAGAAACAATTTATGGTCTGATATCAAATTACATCAGTTTTATGAAACAATCAGTTAAAATTTGTTTTATAGTTACGCCCGCTCTTCGACATATTCCCCCCTGCTGCAAAATTATTTAGTAATTATTATTTTATAGTTTCAGTCTACAACTTATCAATTAATACAGAAACAATTTCCTGTTATTTCAGATAACAAGGTTATAATTATTCCACTAATATTTTCGATTTTTTAAAAATCATCTTCAGGTGGAGAGACATAAATAAAATTAACATAGGTAAAATGCAAGAAGAGACATGTGCTTATTATGAACTAAGTTAAAAACATGTATAAAAATATAAAATTGTATAAGGTGTGGTTCAAAGTCATTTTAACATGTGATAAAACATTTTTAAAGTTTATAAACTAATAGTCTTTTAAAGATAACCACATTATTTGAATCGTCTGATGTTACATAATCAGATTCAACGTATAATGCACATATTGACAATCGAAAGTTTAAATTTTAAACTTAAACTCATGAGTGAGTGTGGTCATCTTAAAAGACTATTAGTTTATAAACTTTACAAATGTTTTATCACATGTTAAAATGACTTTGAACCACACCTTGTATAATTTTACATTGTTTTTATACATGTTTTTAACTTAGTTTATAATAAGCACATACGTCTCTTCTTGTATTTCACCCATGCTCAATATGTTAATTTATGTCTCTCCACCTGAAGAGGATTTTTAAAAAATCGAAAATATTAGTGGAATTATATTCTTGTAATGTGAAATAACAGAAAATTGTTTCTGTATTAATTGATAAATTGTAGACAAACTATAAAATAATTATTACTATATAAACTCCAACTTATCTGAAAATTTAACCTCAATATGACTTTCAGAAATTGCAAAATTATTGCAAGTTCATTCCGTGTAACAGCCACAACCGGACAGAAACAAGTGGCCTTATGGCCTTGGAGTTTATATACAGTAATTCGTTTCACATAAACCAGAGATTCCCAGCCAAGAGTTATGATTCATATTCATATTCATATTCATATTAGATTACGTTTCTTCTCTCTTTATTCTTTTGTGTGAAAGTTGAGACCTTTTTCGTCATGAAATTTTGCCATTATAATCTTACTTTCCACTAACGAAAGATTGTGTCCCATTAATTTCATTTCTAAGTTCCTGTTCATTATAGTTAATCCTCGTCTTAAAAGAGAACGATAAAACTCCTCCTCCATGAAGGAGTACAAAATATTGCCTAGTTAACGGATATAGCTTATCTCGCCTTAGCAGTCTAGTTGTCGCGGTTCTGCTTGATATGTATGTAGCTACATTTATTATCAGGCAGTACATCTCATTTGACAATATGTATCAGAGAAGAACAATTGTTGGTTTGCATCTGAAGTCTGATTAGTATAATATGCAGCTACTCGGCGATGTATGCAATGGAGAGGGAAAGGAACTGGCCAACCTACCCCATTATCTCCTGGCCTAGTTGCCTCATAGGTTGTGCCTTGTTGGTATCACTTGTGAGGTTCAGACCTGTCTTCGGACAGTTGATTAAACAACAACAGTAGTGTAGTGGTTATCATGCTAGGCGTTGATTCCCGTTCACTGGGTCAAACCCGGTCGAGGGCGATGTAATTCTTAGCAGTGTTTCCTGCGGGAGATTTTCGGCACGTAAAAGAACTCTGTCCTTGATCTTTGGGTCGTTTTTCACTCACGTTGATTTTCGACGCTGAATAATCTCTACAGTGGAAAGTGTCGTGAAATAAAATACTACTACCGGTACTATTATCACTGCTGCTGCTGCTGCTACTTATGGAAATCTCATGACTAGCCATGTTATTTGGATACATGTCTTTGAATGAACCCGTTACTAGAAATAAATTTATTACGCATGTGACGTATATTTTAATTTTTATTACATAGGCCTATGTATTGATTAGGGGGAAAGGGAGCTAGCCACCATATCCCATTATCTCCTGGCTTAGTTGCTTCATTTTTACAGCATGTCCCTCTACATTGTTTGTAATACTACATGTTTTGTTTTTCCTTCAGTCCAATATTGTTTACATAAAATACAAAGTTTGTAAAATACAATTTTGTAATCAGATGACAGGCAGGCCCAAGTGCAATATTATATCTAAAATATTATGCCTTATAGATTTTCGAAATTAATTCAGTTTACAAATTTAATAAATTGTTTTTCATATTTCCGCAAAGAAAGATATTTCTTAGATGGCGGCCACGTTTCGCCTGCTGCTGTTATTTGTTACTTAAAATTAAGTTTTTCTTTGTTTAACATATTACATTCAAATACTGCAGTTTGTTCATTTTGGTTACATATACATCTGGGATCGTCATTTATTTCGAATCGGTGGTAATGCGATCTTGTTGTTCCGAGATCTGTTAGAGATATTGCTAGGTTCGGTACTAATGTAATCCGTCGCGCAGGGAAGGAAAAAATGATATTGTTGTTTTGCCATTTCGTGTTGATTGTCATTCTCTTTCCCATTTTTCATAGCTTGAGTTTCCAAGTTGACTAGTTATTTCACTTTTCGGGATTTTACTGTATCACACTTGAAGGTCTTTATCACTCGCCACCTCTATGCCAGTTAGTCTGACCTTGTTGCTGTAGTGTTCCACATGTTCCTTTATTCATCTGAAGTAGATTCTCCAGTTGTCTTATAAAAGTTTCACTTGTTTTCATATATTTTCAACTAATATTTTGTGGCTCTTTAGCTCCCTGATGAATTTCAGATATATTTGGCTATGTATAGGACTGTGGTACGTTTTTCATTTTCTGTATCTTCTACCTATTTGTTGTATATTTTCTAGGACTTTGATTATAGAAGTTACTCTGCCTGGTTATTCGAGCACTTGTTCATTAGTTGCTTCATGAGTTACACCTTATTGGTGTCACTTATGATTAGGGTAGGAATTTTTAGGTCGTTAAAAAGTAATTTTAGGTGCCTAAAATAGGCTTAAATGTGTAGAAAATAGTCTCTAAAGAATTGAAAATAGGCTCTAACAAAAACTAATGTTTTCTTTAAAAACATGTTCCAAATCTTCAGGAATTCACTTCTAGAATTTACCGTTACCACCACTACTACTAAAAGTACAAGAACAACAAATATCTAAGTAGTTATACATAAACTAAACAATTAAATGTGAAAAATAAGTTTTAGACATAAATTCACCATAATTAGCTTCACAATAAATTATTAATACTTTTTCTAAATGTTCAACTAAAAAGCAATGCCGTCTGTCACTCAACAAATTTGTATGCTGAAAATGAACGCTCCACATCCACTGAAGTAACAGGAGCGTATTTCAATTTTGACACTAGTTGGACAGGAATGTTGCAGTGTAACCCGTATTCTTCCCTGCTAGGATATCTGAAGAAGTACGCAGGTCTTTCAGTCCTACATTTCTCTGCAGAACTTGCTCCAGTTTATCCCGTACTTAATTTCCAACAGAACCAGGAACATATTCGGAAGTTAAAATATATATTTTCGAAATTAGAATGAGTGTTTTGACCTATTAGAGATAAAACATACTTAATAGGTCAAAATAGGCTTTGTCGTTAAAATAGGCATTTTAGGTGTTATTAAAATATCGATTTTAGGCATAGTTTTATATGATACGTGTAATTGCAAGTTTTTATGAACTTATCTTTTAAGGATTAAAATAGGTTTTTACCTAAAATCCGAAGTCTACTTATGAGATTTCAATCAGTTTTCAGACTGCTGACTAAATATACATAGGGTACATATATTAATGTTATGAAAACATTTTATCCCTGTCGGCTTTTTGAATTACGATTTGAAATAAAGACATAAGACACGAACAGAGAAGAATTTGCGTGTTTATATAAATATACGAGTAGGTAGTATATGTTTAATAATACAAGATAATTATGCAAGAATTAAAAACAGACTGATTTAAATATCGATTATGAAGCATAAGAACCATGAATGCCGAATTCATCCCATCTCGAGTTTATCTCGTTACACACAGCTTGGATTTCTCCACGCTAAATATACATCCACTTTCTGAATACATAACGTCTTAGGGGGGGATTAAGATCTCCGCATTGCTAATTTATGATGCAATTGTTTTAGCGCGAGTTCCTTTTTATAACGTTTCGTTTTTAAAGACTACATTGATAGTATATCGACCTCTCTGGCCTTTGCCCACCTGTTGAGGTGAAGGAACTTATTGATGAGCTGGGCGCGGCATGAGACTGAATACCATTAATTCCGATGTTAGGAGGTATAATTTTAGTATGTACGAACATAATATTACGTCTTTCATTCTGCTATATTTAGCAAGTCATTGGTACGAGTATAATAGTAGTTCTGAACATTTGTGATGAAGCGACAACTTCTCTGACTCCTCTGTTTTGCGGGTAGTCTACAAGTGTAACCAGAAACACATCATGATGCTAACTATGCTAGGGTAGGTTATACAGTACACAGAGTTGGCCGCGTAAATTACATATACCTGTACATTCATTCATTCATTCATTCATAATGTTCTGCCCAAGAGCAGATCTTTCACTGCAAACCCAGCATTCTCCAGCTTTCCCTATTTCTGTTTTCTCTTAGTCTCCGCACATGATCCATATTTCTTAATGTCGTCTATCACCTGATATCTTCCTTTGCCCCCGAACTTTTCTCCGGTTCACCATTCTTTCCAGTGCATCCTTCAGAAGACAATTTCTTCTCAGTCAGTGACCCAGCCAATTCTTTTTCCTTTCCTGATCAGTTTCAGTATTATTCTTTCCTCACCACTCTTTCCAACACAGCTTCGTTTCTTATTCTGTCTGTCCATTTCACACGCTCCATCCTTCTCCATATCAACCTCTCAAATGCTTCTATTCGCTTCTCTTCAATTCGTCGTAATGTCCATATTTCTCCCCATACAATTCTACGCTCCACACAAAACACTTCAATAGTCTCTTCTTAGTTGTTTTTCCAGAAGTCCGCGGAAGTTGTTCTTTTTTATATTAAAAGCTTCCTTTGGGATTGCTATCTTCCTTTTGGCTTCTTGGTAGAAGCTCATGTTACTGCTTATAGTACACCCCACTGCTTCATTTAAAATTCGCACGTTTACCTTCTTTACTTTTATTCCTATGGCCATGGTCTTCGTTTTGTTTGCATTTATCTCTATCCCATACTGCTCACAGCTGTCATTTAGCTCCAGCAAAGCTTATGATATTTTATTAATATACGTCGCATAGGAAATCCAAGTTTTACGTGATTTTATACACGGCGTAATAAATTATTTTCGTGGAAGTAAACAGTTACACCCTCTCTCTGTGTTAGTGTGTTTTTAATTTTCGAACATAAAATGTAGGCCTACATTTTGCGCAGTGTTTATTTTCGAGTTTTGTGTCAATGAAACCATTTCGTCATACTTCCTATGCAATGGTCTTCCTGTGTACGACGTAATATCGTCTTCAACTTTTATTTTTAATATAGGATCTTACTAATTTCGAATTATTATAAACGTTTACTGAATATGAACTGAAGTTGATTATGTCATTCTATCCTTTTAAAATTTCTAGATATCAGGTCACAATCTGATCACGAAGAATCTAGAAGTGTCTAGTAAAAGTCAAGATTCGTCTCTCCACAGAGAGTTCTCAAAAGGACGACAAACTCTCTGCTTTCTCTTTTAATATTGGTCTTTGTGAATAGGACATTCTCATGGATTAGTGGATGAAAGAAAATGAACGAAATCGGCATTAAGCACAAAGACAGTCTCCATTACCACAAATATGTAAGAAGTTCGGTAAAAGAAAAAAGAGAAAAGATGCTTGTGGGAACAGTGGGAATGACTATGACAATACGCGTACGATGAAAACCGTCGGCAGCCTTTGATGGGATCTGTATCAGCGCGGCGAGTAGATGAGCAATACGCGGAAACACCGCTGGTGTCGGCGTACTGTCTCGAAGGATAGAAGAAATGACTATTCAATACTGTATGAAGAGCTCAAATGAATTACCCCAAGTAATGCTCTCTGGTAACATGGGAACTCGATTAAGAATTTTACACTTTGTTTATTTAATGTATTACAGCAAGTTTATAATTTATTATATTTTACATTGTTGTTTAGTCAACTGTCCGAAGTCATGTCTGAACCTCACAAGTGATACCAAGAAGGCACCACTTCCGAGGCAACTAGATCAGGAGATAATGGGTTAGGGTAAGATGGCTAGTTTCTTTCCCCCCCTCCATTACATCACCGACTAGCTACATATTACACTAAACAGACTTCAGATGCATACAAACAATTGTTCTTTCTCTGACAAATATCGTCGAGTGAGATGTACTGCCTTATGACATAAATGTCGCATTTTTACTTGCATTTCGTGTAACTTCCTAACCTTGGTTATATAGCATTAAAATGGGTATACCCAGTATGGCTGGAGTAAATTCGATTTCTAAGTATCACCCGTCAGTGAGAGGTGAAAATAGTGTATTAAGAAAACCTTCATGTTTATCTCATCTTCTCTGTTCAACTAATAACTTGGTTGAAAATACATATCTTGAGTTTAACTCTGCAAATTCTAAACGTATTTTCTCTTACAGAGAACAGTAGTCCTGTTTTTGTATCTTAATCTACATTCAAAAACTTCGTGCCAAATACTCGTACAAGGGCCAATCAATAAGTTTCCGGATTGCTCTGAATGTAGGCAACACATAGGACATCGGAAACGGAGAAGTCATCTAGAACGAGGGAAACGTCTGGAATTTATAATAAATGTGTCACTTGAAAGACAGAGAAGAAGACTAGCCATAAGGCGTATATAGAGATATTTCAGGAAAAGTCACATTAGGTCCTTCACATGCTTGCACAAAATCACGTGTAGAAGCTCAGTTCCTAAAGACAATCTGACGCTGACAGACTGACTTAACAGGTATGGAAGCAATGATCTTCGCATGTATGTTTAACGGTACACTAAATTCAAGTGCAGTTCGGAAATAAATTGACTGCACTTTGCACAATCACTTGAGCCTGCTTTTGTATGTGGAAAAAAATTTCGTTTTAAGTTCACCTCTTTCCATATCAATGTTAATTTTTATGTTGCATATAATTACATATTTATGGTTAGCATTGTATATCTTGTATACTGTAAATCAAATTACAACCGCCAGGAAGACATAATAAGGAAGAACATTCAATATGAGTACGTTCAGGAATAATTTATAGTGCATATTTTTTATATAACTTTTTGGCATATTTAAATGATTTTTCCGGCATAAGTGGATGCATATTTTGACCAGTTTTCGCTCATGTAGGCATAAATTCGAAGTCTAATAATAGGGAATAATAATAATAATAATAATAATAATAATAATAATAATAATAAGTTAATAATATCAACTGAGCAGAGTATTATAATAGTCATTCCCGTCTTGTATTCGTGAAGTCCAGTGTTCGATCCCCTAGCTTGAGTTTTTTTTTGTGGTTTTCGAAGTTCCTCCAGGCGAGTACTAAGAGGGCCATGGTTCGTCTCTTTCCCAATTATAATCGAAGAGTGTGATCCCAAAACTCGCTCACTCCCTTTGACCATTTTTATGATTTATACAAATATATGACTACATTTTGTGACCTCTATCATTATATTTTAAGCTTGTTGTTTTTTTTTTTAAATAACGCCAATCCTTTTCTAAAAGTTTGTGTTATTATGCGTGTCACGTCAAAACTCGCTCAATCCCTAAACTAATGGATAAAAATAATTATTATTAATCCATTTCTTTCATAAAATTGACTGAACGCGTTTTGGGACCACACTCATCACTTCTCATAATCATCAATTCTTGATAGGCTACTTTCTATCGCGATAAGTCTGCCCTCTAATCTTGTAAGTATCTTGGCAAACGTTACCCTTCAGGAGCATGAAAGAGAACCACGGCATTGTGAAGAAATGGGGGGAAATAGTAATACTGTACTATGCTAATGACAAAGAATACGTTCCGCTTGAACTCTTGACGTTTCTAGCGCACTTGTTCTAAATGTCACGTTCCTAATTTCACTGGAACCTCTAATTTAGTGGCACTGTTTCCTGTAATTGAATTTTATGGGTAAGTTCTTTTGTTTGTAATAGTGCGTGATGCTATTTCAGTCACCATTGTTTTCGCTTCGATCGCTTAATATATACTTTCTTTTTGCAACTAAAGCCCACAGCTGAATATTTAGTTACAACTTCTATGTACCAGTATCTTTGTATTGTGCGTTAAAGAATGAAAGACCTCTTGAATAACTACACACACCAAACATCTTGGGTGTTTAAATAAATTACGTATTTTTTCTAAGATGTCAAAGATGTCACTGAGTTTATCTAGGAAGACATCTCGAATTTTATACAGATAGAAGTTAATGAAGTTTCCCTTTTTGATGTTTTCTTGTGCATGTATGTATAATAAAGAAGTTAATTCAGTATTGAGTAAACATTCGCAGAAATTATGCTAAGTATCAATAAACGAAAGGAGGTGACTTTCGCGACTTTCCACACCGGAGACATTATATAATTTTCAGTCGTAGGTCCACAATGAAAACGGATAAGCCTATGCATCATATCCGATGTCTATAAGATCAGTTGTATGAGATTCCTACCGCAAGTGCTTAAGAATCAAGGCTTTCCCACTTTTCATTGTAACTCCGGAGTGTCCAGATATGAAATGGTCATAGCGGTAATAGTGGTAATAGAGCAAGTGGTGATGCTGGTGAGGTGAAGAGACTATGGTGTAAAGATATAATAAATCTTTAATTTTCTTATTATTAATATTTTATGTTTTATGTTCAGCTTCTTTTTTTAATCATTTTAGAGATTAGTAGTTGTTCACTTCTTAAAAATTCAAAATAATTCCTGCTATCGGCACAGAAATAATTGAAAATACTGCACCATACCGTCTTCCCAAGAGATTAAGTTTATGAAATTCCTGAGGTAATAATTGCACTTGTGAAATGACTATAACAGTCCTGAGCATAAAAGAAAGGGAAAAAAGAAAGGAAATACCCCCGCCCATGTCCTTTCTGCTGCACCGCTTTAGAAACAAACACATAGTAAAGCACTGTGTATCAGTGGTGGATTTTTGGCGACTAGCGATAGCCGAAATCTAAGATGCATGCCTTATACAATCCGTCACTCAGCACTCTCGTCTTCAGCCCTACTTGTATCGGTCCGATACATAACTGTCTCTGCAGGGGAATGTGGAGTGGGGAGTTATGGGGTATCTGCGGTGCCTCAATTGAGGTATTAACGCCCAGGCCTGGGCTATAAGAATGCTCTGGAGTTCTCGCCAACGCTATGCCATGATAAGTATAAGAACGAAAAGTAGGTGTGGAAAACGCATACTACTATCTCCCGGAAAGTGCAAGAAAATCAGTAAGAAAAGACAAACAGCTAAATGTTTCTATTAATAGTTCATACTATTTCGGGTTTTCGACACTTGAGATTTCTAATCTTGTTGTTTTAGTCATACAGATAAGATAGTATACCCAGGTGCCTCTAGTAATGTCTGGCTCGTGTAGTTTATGGAATCGTATTACGTACATGTACTGTACGTAGGGGCGGACAAAGTCCTTCTGCATGTATCCATTGAAACAGATCCATTATCCGTAGCCTACAACCGCTAGTAGTAAGAGTTGAGGAGTAGGGGAAAGGGCAACGCTACGAATGGCTTTCTAGCCCCGAAAATACTACAGAAATGAGTCGGGGGCTCCTCAATAGTCACTATCCCCGCACATCAACGGGACGCCATTGATGCGACCCCGACTCTCACGACCATCGCAAGAAATTACTCTGAGTTTCGTCGCAGATGTCTGTTGTCTCATCGAAATATACTAACAGCGTCGTCCATTAAGTGTCTCCTTTGGTACTTGGGCATAGCCGTGAATGTTTCAGTGTTTTTACTCAGTTATTTAACGACGCTGTATCAAATGCTAGGTTATTTAGCGTACATGGAATTGGTGATAGCAAGATGGTATTTGACTAGATGAGGCCGAGTATTCGCAAGGGACTACCTGGTAACAGCTTTACACTTGGGAAAAGCTCGAAAAATAAAACCAATCTGGTAATCCAAGCTGGAATCGAATCCACGCCAGAGCTCAATCCCGGATTAATAGGCAAAAGCGCTACCGCCTGAGCTACGCCGATGGCTATAAATGTTTCATAAGAAAGCAGTAAAATGAATGGTAATTTCCATTCGGCATCATAGAAGCTCCTAAACTTTATTGTGAATATTATATTTCTTTCATGACTTGAAATGAAGAGGACGATGATGTGACGAGAGTTGGTGAAATGAAATTTGTGGTGTCTGGAGAAACGAGAGGGTCCAGGAAAAACCCTAATTTTCCTATCTTCTTTCCCACGAGCATCACGCCGGGGATCGAACCCAAATTCACAGACTGGTAAGTCGCGCTCATTACCGATTACTGGAGAAGCTGTTGAATGGTCTATTACAAACAACTTCGATGTATTTTTTATTTTATTTTAGTGGGTTATTTAACGACGCTGTATCAACTACTAGGCTATTTAGCGTCGATGAGATTGGTGATAGCGAGATGGTATATTTGGCGAGGATTCGCCATAGGTTACCTGGCATTCACCTTACGGTTGGGGAAAATGTCGGAAAAAACCCAATCATGTAAGCAGTCTAAGCGGGGATCGAGCCCGCGCCCGAGCGCAACTTCAGACCGGCAGGCAAGCGCCTTAACCGACTGAGCCACGCCGGTGGCTACTTCGATGTTAATTGTAACATACCTTCTACGTAATAAATCCAAGAATTCTCTAATTTAAAATGAAAATTTATTTATTATGTATCTGTTTTTACATTACTGAAGAGGGAAGAAGAAAGAAATTGTATTTACTCGATGGAGATTTAGGTTACGCTTTTCACAATGATGACATTTCACTGCGATTGGAAAGTTAAAGATAATTTCAGAGAGAAAAATTGTGGAAATGAAAACGAACCCTTCTCGAGTCAAGAAGTTTAGTCGTTTGTAATTACTCTAAAAAGGATTCATTTTTCTCCCCATCTTTCTCCCCTCCGGAAGACGAAGGCGACAGGCACGTAGGACTGATGCCTCTACTGCTACTAATGCCGATTGCCTGCAAAGGTGGGAGGCTTAACCTCCCGCTACCCTGTAGTTCTCCATTGCATGCAGTAGGGATAACTTTACTACTACGAAGGTGGTCGCTCTGAGGAGCTACAGTTCTGCAGGTCTGTGCTAGGTGTAGCCTACAGTATTCCCAACTCGTACCAGCTGCAGTTGACTACAAGTAAGGTTCATTGAGAAGCCTATCCAGAATTCGAGCAGACAACCCTAGACTAGCCTCCTTCGTGTGCCTTGGAATTTTAATGGAATGTAGATCGGACGGAATGTTGTTCTTTTACTTGGTTATTGAACGACGCTGTATCAACTACTAGGGGAATGATGTTAATACCTAACACGGGGAACTCTAAGAAAACCCAAAACTGCAACTTTGTCCACCACAAGTGTCACTCATTCATTCATCGTTTTCTTTCACTGCAAACCCAGTATTCTCCAATCTTTCCTATTTTCTGCCCTCCTCTTGGTCTCTGCATGCGATCCATATTATCTTAATGTTGTTTATCATCTGATATATTTTTCTTCCCCGAACTTTTCTCCCGTTTAACATTCCTTCCAATTCATCATTCAGTAGACAGTTTCTTTCTAGCCAGTAACCCAGCCAATATCTGTTCCTCTTCCTGATGGGCTTTTGCATTATTCTTTTTCACTCACTCTTTCTAGCACAGCTTCATTTCTTGTTCTGTCTATCCATTTCACACGCTCCATTCTTCTCCATATCTACATTTCAAATGCTTCTATTCGCTTCTCTTCATTTCGTCGTAATGTCTATGTTTCTGCTCAATAGTGTCTAGTGTCACATTTCACACAAAGTACTGCACAGAGGTGCTCCTTTTTCTATTAAAAGCTTCTTTTGCTATTGTTATGCTCCTTTTGACTTCCTAACAGCAATTCATGTTACAACTTACATTATACACCGAGTATTTGAAGCTATCCGCTTGTTTTACTGCCTGTTTCCAAATTAGCACATTTACATTCTTTATTTTTCTTCCAATAACCATGGCTTCCATCTTGTTTGCATTTGTCTTCATCTCACACGGCTCAGAGCTGTCATTTAGTTCTACTGGCATATGCCTTAGTATCAGCTTCTCTTCTGATGACAACCCATATTGTCAGCAAATCTTTTGCATTTTATTCTTCCTCCTACTATCACCTCTACCATGTTCTCAAAAGAGTCACGATGGGTTTTTAAATTGAAAATCTCAGGTCGACCCGGACTCGAACCTGGATCTCCTGCGTGATAAGCCTCAGCTGTCGCAGGATAGCAGAATGTTACTAGAAATTAATAAAATGTTAAATTAAATTTACTGATTGTACTCCATACGCGATAGGACGTCACATAACATTTGGCGTTTATTTGTCTCGTTCTACATGGATGCTGACCATTGTCTAGAGGGCAATCACTGCCATTGAAATTCGTGGGCAATTCTAAAACGTGACAGATCATCAATGCAGCAGCACCATGAAGCTGGGATTGCTGAGACTGTGGTGATGGCAAAAGCAAGTTGTTCATACAAGAATGAGTTCCAATGTTCTCCCCACCCCGCCTCCTCTTGTGGTTTTGTCTGACTGCTTTGTCAACCTAGAGCCGTGTCAGAGCCAAGGCCACACTATCACGCGGTGACATTGACGTCATGGGTGAAGACTCCGAAAAGAAAATTGCCGTCTGTCTGTCTCTTCATGACCATTTATTGTAATTATTGGAGCTACCTTACAACGCACACACGGGTTCAGTATCGTTCCACAACATTTCAACGCAGAATGAAGTGGTCTAGCAATGAAACCCTCGTCGAGGTCGCTGGGTATTGCAGACTCGTGCTGAACTGGATTGAACGCCATCGTGTAACTGGCGCATCTCGCGCTTCGTGATTTGATGCTAACGATAAATCAGTGTGGTAGATTTATCTCCGCTCCCTTAAATCTTCAGTATTAATTTTTAGACTTACAAAATCTACGATTAAAATCTCGAACGCCAGGTCATTTTGTCTCTATAATATCCTTCCACAGTATTATCCTAGTTTTGAGCTAGTGTATCGTTTAATGAAATACCGATTCCTCCCCTTCATATCCACATAACAAAATAAAAATTTTAAATTTTTACATAAAAATTCTTCTGACCAGTAATATTGATGCAATTGCTTTTGCAACTCAACATATTTCTGAAAAGATTATCACAGTTTTCAACAAAGTTAGAACATCTGAGACGTCGTAGAAAATCCTTACACCTGAAATTGAAACAATTCCGTAACATACTGTAATGTCAGTTGCTGCTTACAGGTCGCATGCAATAGGCCTACTATTAAAGTGAGAATCACGTAAGAATAGTTCCTAAAAGGCTAATGTGGCCGTCTTTTCAGTGTTTCTAACTCAGATATCACCGAAGAGGGTAAAATCACAATGCTATGTACTGAAATAATATTGACAATAGTATTATAAAATTGACAATAAAATGTCTTGCTAATTTACTTATTTACCACATCTCATTCTTATGTTGGAAGGTGTTTTCTAAATGGTTCAATAATTTATTAAATATAGTACATTTTCCTCCTGGACGTCTCGCACATTATGTTGGAAATTAGCAGACTGGTATGATTTATATTAAAATGTATTTTGTCAGACAACATGAAATTCAATGTTTTGACTAAACAGGTTACGATTCATGAGATCTAACCTAAAACTGTATTTTGTTTGGTCACATGAAATGATTAGTACAAATTCCGAAAGCAGAATACCACTTTGAAATGTATAGCCTACCTACTTACTTACACACTCCTAAAAATGTTGCTAGTCTCGTTATAAATGCCGTGTCTGTGCGTGTAATTTCGTTTTTAACGTCTTCTTTCTTCAGCATATCATAGGCCTACATAATGTGACCAGAGGTCCTCTTTGTCCTCCTTTTTAAGCCTTTGTCCGGGGTCCGGGCGGTTTTTTCAAAATCAATAAATGTCCTCCTTTTCGTAACTTGTAGATATGCCTGATATTTTGAAATTATCTGATTTGACGCCTTTTTCAAGTAATTTGCCTGTAGGTGGTAGCAGCATCGACGGTATTACTCTTTGCTTACAAAGTAATATTAAATTCACATTTTGTGCGGCCTTTTTTATATATTTTGATAATAATTATAGTTATCTTGGCTTTCATATGTAGTTAACTGTAAAATAATTTTATATTATTAAGTTTTATCATAAGTATGCTGTAATGAAATGGATATTGACATAATTTTAAGTATAGTATACAGTAGATCTAAGCCCAAATATAAATATATATTTTCTGTCCTCTTTAATAATTATAGTTCCCTTGACTTTCATATGTACCCAACTGTAAAATCATCATTATTTTTATCATAATTATTTTGTAATATTAACATACTTTTAAGTAAGATCTCGTATAAGCCTAAATCTGTACTGTAAATATTTTGTAAGAAAATAGCTATTGACGTAATTTATAGTATAATATAGGCCTAAGCCTAAATCAAAGTACATATTTTCTGTCCTCTTCTTTCGAACAATGTCCTCCATTTTGAAGCTTTGTCCTCTTTTCTATCGATGCAAATCTGGCCACCCTATATTAACTATAACCTCGTGCCAGCCGGCGTTCAGGGAATGCAATGGAATGACGACGAAATGGAGAAATGTTGACGAAATCGTAGATGCCTAATGTGGGGAAACGGTAGAACCCCGAGAAAAACCCAACTGCAACCGCCACGTGTCATTATGAAAAATCCCAGGCCTTACCGGGACTCGAACCAGGGCCGCCTGAATAATAGGCTGAAGGTCTAACTACTCATCCACCGCAGGGGCGACATTTAATAAATATTATATTTATCTCCACCTACAGTATGAACATTCATCTTATCGAATTTGGCCTATTTTAAGGTACTGTTGTTTCAGTTTCATATCGCCTTTGTCATATATTTGTACAACATTTTAATTTTTAAAAGAGTCAAAACATGGAGGGAAAGGAGAAAGGAATGGAGTAAGAGTTCTCTTTTTGACTTATCTCATCTACAGAGCAGTACAAATATTGTTCTGCTAATAAAGTTTAAGTATTTCACATTATTTGTCGTAATTTTAAATAGAGCCGAAGTGAGAGTAGTTTTTACGTTACTTTTAAGTACTTTCATTAATTTGTGAAGTTAGAAGTAACTTGCAAGGTTAGCCGGATTACATAAACATTGCGTCCTCCAGTCGTTTTCTATGAAGGAACGGTGAGAATGCTAAAGAGCAATTCACTTTCGTGTTCAGACTGTTCATAGTGATTTGGAGCATCTTGCAGTTCTCATCGTTCCACCCCGACTGTCCTTGCTCGCTGCGCCATCCGGTGGATGACTTGGGGAATCGGACGTCATTCATAAGGTGTGACCGCAACGCTATACAAGCACATGGGCTCCATTATTGAGACCGCAGAGGCAACAACCCCAGCAGATAGCATCCGGGGAAGGAGAGACGGATCATAGTCGCTGGTATACGTGGTTTCCCTCAGCCCCTCCAAGGGAAATTAAGATCAAACCTCAACAAGCGGTTACGAATCTCCTGTCTAGATTATGTTGACGAGGAACTGTAGTCGATGAAGGATCGCTGGTCTCTGCTGTGCTCGTCATGTTAAATAGTTTTTATTCTTAAGAACTTAACTTGCTTACCGAACAATATCCAAGTGTTGTATCTGTTCGTGAGTGTTCATTTCGATAAAATATTCACCAAAATCAAGTATACATCAGATATCTATTAGCATTACTCTGCATTTTTTGGGTTGGTAAGTCGTTGACACCAAAGACCTTACACTTCCCAATTGGTTTCGGCTTAATAATTCCGACAGTTTAATTTTTAAGAACCAATTTGCTATTGTTTGATCTAACGTTTCTTCGAACGTCATGTACTTGTTTTACGGATTGATTTACTCGTATAGATTTTAACATTCAAGATTTCATTCGCCATATGTGGGCCATGTCTGCGTTATTTAATTCTGTGTTTTAGCCTTAACGGAAGTATTTTAAATTCTGTTTCTTGTCATAAACTATACATACATGCATGCATACATACATACATACATACATACATACATACATACATACATACATACATACATACTTGTCGACCCGGTTGGCGAGTTGGTATAGCGCTGGCCTTCTATGCCCAAGGTTGCGGGTTCGATCCCGGGCCAGGTCGATGGCATTTAAGTGTGCTTAAATGCGACAGGCTCATGTCAGTATATTTACTGGCATGTAAAAGAACTCCTGCGGGACAAAATTCCGGCACATCCTGCGACGCTGATATAACCTCTGCAGTTGCGAGCGTCGTTAAATAAAACATAACCTTTAACATACATACATACATACATACATACATACATACACATACATATATATACATAGGCCTATATATATATACACATATTCTAGCAACTTCTTAAAAACTCAATGTGTTTAGAATTCCTTTTTATTTCTTCCACGTATTAAATGTAGACCTGCTACATTGTACAAAAAAAAAAAAATAAACTCTGCCTTTCTTAGTTTTATTTAGCAAAAACAGACTTTTTTATTATACGGAGGATGGGCCAGAAGGCTAGCACCGCAGCCTAAGGCTTATTGCGTTTTACCACTCGGTTCTGTGAATGACATTTGTCGCCGAACGGTCTCGCTCTTCTACGTGTAAGTATAGCACGCTGCACCAAGAACCTAACAGACTATGATAGTGACGATGTTGATATGTGATGTACAGGGTGAGTCAGGAGGAAAGGTACATGGTTTGAGAGGTGATAATATTGGTGATTCTGAACAAAAAGTGTATATGAACATATGTCCTGTTGTAACGGTTTCGGAGAAAACTAATGGAAACAATGAGGAACGAGAAAATTGCAAGTGATAGTAAATTTAAACATTGTCACCTTACGTTCTGTTTAATTGTTTACTTTTTTTACAAAACATGTTCAAAAAGTCCACCGTCAATTTCAGTGCAATTTGCAGCTCTTCTAGACAGCTGCTGAGTTGCTGATCTGAGGTGATTCGGATATTCCTTTATTTGAGCACAAGCATGTAAAATGCGAGCGAGAAGTTCCTCCCTTGTTTCCACTTTGCCCTTGTAGACTTCGCTCTTAAGGCAACCCCACACAGTAAACAAATGGAGTAAGGTCGGGTGACTTCGGTGGCCAAGAAATTACTCCAACGCGACCGATCCAACGCCCAGGAACATTTAATTGAACCTATTACAACCTGATGGTCGGTTTAGTTGTGTCCGCATATGAGTGCTGATGAAGGACATGGGACTGACGCCCATGATTTTCAAACAGCTATATGTGAGATATTGTTGAGAACAGAGCACATGTTCATAAAAACTTTTTTGTTCAGAATCAGCAATATTATCACCTCTAAAAGCATGAACCTTTCCTCCTGACTCACTCTGTATAAAGATAGGAATTTACCCACAGAGACTACAAGGTTAGGTATGCATAGAGTATTCCTTTTTAAAAAAAAGAGTGGGCGTAGCTAGCAATGGAGGTGCATGGGTACCTGTTAGGGAACTCTGCCGTGGTATAAGCAAAGTGAGGTTGTAGCTTTATGTGGTTAATCAATCAACGAATCGCAGTGCAATGTAAACAAACCAATTGCCTGAGCAAATATATACAGACGATATTTACAATATAATCGACTAGTACAATACATAGTTTTAGTATCAATTTCATGAAGTGTTATTGAATGTCATGAATTCACCTACAGAATAGAAGGCGTGAGAAATTAGGTACTTCTTTAATTTGGCCCTAAATAATTTTATGTTTTGAGTTTCATTTTTTATAGCGATAGGGAGGCTATTAAAATTTTTTACTGCCATATAACACACTCCTTTTTAAAAACGTAAGGATTCGATCCTACAATTTCGGACCCGAGATCACTACAACATGCCACGCCTTAACGCTCTCGGACAGCGAAGGCCATACCCCAGACTTCACGTCATTCATAACGTAACGACAGTCTTCGCACTACTAACCTAATAACCTCATGTTGTGGTATAAATTCCTACCTTTAGTGATATATAATAACGAAATGAATCCGAGATACGACGCGAAAGTTACCGAGCACTTCTACTTCAATGGGTTGAGCGAAAACCTAGCAAAAAACCCAACGAGGTAACTTGTTCCAACCAGAATTTGAAACTGGGCCGCTCGTTTCACAGTTAGACACGGTAACAGTCACTCCACAGCGGTGTACCAGGGACAGTCTTGCAATTTAAGTGCAGTTCAGATGTCTCAATGTATTGATTAATTTATGACGTGTTAAGACGGTTCTTAATGTGTAGATTCTAACTACCGTATATAATTTGTTCTTTATGAAATCTGCCCAGCGGAATTGTAAGTATGGACACTGCACGTCGGTACCTTTGATGTAGCAGTGCCTTATTTCAGTGACCTTCAAACCAGTCTATCTGCATCAGCGGGAGGTGCTGCCTTTTTCCTAAAGTTGGCGCTGATATCACACCAGCAGTCGACAACAGAAATCTATTTCAGCAGACATGCCAGCGAATCAGGATTTCTATTCCACCGTTCGCGGGTGCTCGATTACACTGAGCTCTAGCGTTTGAAAGTGAAATTATACGCTAATGCAGCGCATGCGCGAAGAAAAACAGACCAGAAAAATTCGCTCAGTGTCCATTCTTTATAATTTCTATTCCCTGGCCTGCCCTCCTAATTTCTTTACATCCTTTCCATATAACTCGTCTGTGCTTCAAATCTATTTATTTTTTATATGTTCGCCAATCTTAATTATTTTTTTTATTTTCTTTCATTCGCTACACAGTACAACAGGAACTGTAGTTATTGGCAGGTGAAAACATTGCGCAGTAATATAATGAATTGTAGGAAAGCGTAAACTTGCTGCGCATGCTCAGACCACCTTAGCAGCTCTCGATTCATGGTGCAATAACCGTTGCATAACACGCAGACACGTGCCAATTAAACCCCCGCATCTCAGACAGACGAAACTGTTAAGTTTAATCAAAACGGCATTTTCTGGGAATGAAGAACGTATTAAACGCTAATTTTGTTTCAGTTGCTCAAAAAAGCAGGCTGTATATATCCTAATTCTTCGAAACATGGCTTCTGACGTCATACAGACTCGCCGGAAACAGCAAGTTCAGCTTAGTAATAGAATTCTATGAGGATAACCGGTGCCAGAAAAGAAAATACAGCTTTGAATCTCTTATTTGTGATTAACTGATAGACAATACACCACAATATGAAATTATGCTAACGTAAGTAATCAAACCGGTAGTCAATTCAGGTGTTATTAATTATAGTATACAATCTGTTCTCAGTCGATTATGTTGGAAACAAAAAATGCACTCCGGCATTCGAATTGCATATTGTTCTAAATAGTGTGTGCTAGAACTAGTTCAAGTAAACAATAAGCGAAGAAAAGTAGAATGTTTACGAAGAGGCGTTTACAAAGTTGAATGAGTTGAAACTTAACAAATTAATTTGACTCTCATATGGAAAACTCACCTAAGATTTTAGATCGAATTGCAAATCTTTCCTTATACGCATAGCCATTGTCACACACAGGATATTAAAAACATACATTTAAATTAGTTGAAAACTATGTAGTAAGTTTGATATTTTTTGAGTGTATACTAACAATAAACAATCATGTAGACAAATGATCAATAATGTGCTCTATTAAATTATTGGCAACGAAGATCATCCGCAACCGATTTCTGAAGTTCTCCAAAACATTAACAAGAGTATTCTATTGTGGTGGGGATCACTGCTGTGGAAATTGCAATTCTAAATCATTCTTTAGTATAGTTTGTACCACAAACAACTTTAGAAATTAATAACAGAGAATGTGCTTAAAATAATGAAATCATAACAAACTCCGATTTTAATTTCAAGGAGTGCAAGAAAGCTATATAGGCCTAGATGAATTATGTATTTAGGCTAAGCAACACGATGTTGCCACTTCTTATAGATGACTGTGACTTCAGTCTTGTATGCGTTTTGCAAAGGGAAAGAAGAAAGAAAGAAAAAAAGAAAGAAAGAAAGAAGTGGCAACTTCTTGAGACTCCCTTACTCTTGGTGTCAAGCAAACACTGGCGATGTTATAATAAAGATGAAGTTGTTTATTGTAAAGAAGATTGTTTCTTTTTAACATGGCACATGCTACATTGTGTTGATTATGACTATATATCATATTCTTTAGAAAACTCCATAAACTCCAAAATCAACACATTTCTTAGAGATAAGAAATAAGTCTTATTCAAATAAACGTTGATGAAGAATGTTACTTCCTGTGTCTGGTAAAATAAATTGGTGACACAATATAATATGCTGATAATACAGACTATAATGAACATTTTAGGAGGTGTAACTGCGCGTCCATTGTGGTATGCTTTTGTTAACTGGCCCAAAGACGCATATTCTGCTTGTTAACCGCTTCTTACCGACGATACACTTCTTGTTATCCAGTACGCTCCCTGTAATGGAAATGATATACAAATAAAATTACTTTCTTTGGTTGCCGTCAATGGCTTATCAATTATAATATCATAAAGTAAAATTCTTTACATATTACATATTGTACATATTTCTTGTATAAACGTTTTCGCCATTCTTTGTGACATCATCAGATATTTTTGGTTTTCAATCAAATATACAAGTGTTAAAAAAAGTATCCAATATTTTAGGAGGCGATAGTATGCATCAAAAACAAGAAAAGAATGTATAATAAACATGGGTCCTACAATACATACTTCCTGAGATCTGAACACTTGTTTATAGGAGGTGCTCAATGTGACGTCCATTTATGATAATGCATTTTTCTGTCCTACAATATAGCAGGCTATCAGATAATCATACCGTAGTTGACACCCCTGGCATGGAATACTGATACGTCGCAAGGAATACTGAAAACAAAAGTTTGGCTGCGGATATGAGCGTGGTTCAGCAGAGATGGTGTTGTGAATTTTCGTAATCAGCATGTGTGGGTGATGAAAATCCCCATGCACTTGAAGAAATAAGGCATCAGCACCGATTCTCAATCAACATATGGGCAAGCGTTCTTGGCGATAGATTTAAGGGCCATACGTGCTACCACAGAGATTAACTGGGGCTCGTTATCAAGACTTTCTTATTAACTTACTGCCTACCTTGCTGAAGTATGTGCCATGTCAGCAAAGACTACAGATGTGGTTCATGCATGATGGCACACCAGCACATTTTTTCCGCAGTGAGCGTGAACACCTGACACTGACATTTCAGGACCGCTGGATTGATTGTGGACGCCCCACACCTTGGCCTGCTCGTTCCCCAAACCTAAATCCCCTAGACTTTTGGTTATCAAGAACAACCAGGTCAGTTTCAAAGAGTGCGTGATTCCTTACGCCGAAGGGCAGAGGAATGCACTGCCATGAATGGACGTCACATTGAGCACTTCCTATGAACAAGTGTTCAGATCTCAGAAAGTATGTGTTGTAGGACCTATGTTCATTGGACATTATTTTCTTGTTTTGACGCATACTAGCATCTCCTAAAATATTGGATACTTTTTTAACACCCTGTGTATAAGGTTATTTTATTGAAAACCAAAAGTATTTACATTATGTAATATGTAAAGAATTTTACTTTATGACAGTATAATTGATGTCATTGACGGCAACCAAACAAAGCAATTTTATTTGTATATTAACCACAGACTTATCTGAATATCTCCAACATAAATTGTAATGGAAATGAGCCACATCACGTCATCACAAACCCTCGTAGCTTTATCGGCTTCATGGAAGAATTTGTTCATTTGATTTTGTACGAAGAGTTAATATAGTTATTTTCGAATCATCCTGTATATTGTTCTTTCTGACAAGTTGAGTCATCGTACGTTTTTTTTTTAAGGGAGAGACTGTGTCTCCGAACTAACAACTTTATTGCAGATGTGCTCAGTGATTCTCTATATTCCGATTCGCTCTAAGTTCACGCTGCACCGTGATAAACACTGATATCACTCTTTGTTTGATAAAATCGTTTGATGTTTACTTATTATATCACGATATACATATATGCTAAAAATATAGGTTATACAGTATTCATACCGAGTTGATTTATAGTTTTCTATCTATCGACAGTTCTTACATTTCAGCGAAGTTCACCTGTCTTTAGATCTATAGCTATTTTGGACTTATTTCGTCCTACACTAGAGGGATACACGATGTGGATCCCGTGATGTTTGCCGAGCCGAATTCAGACACGACTTAGCGTAACGTTAAAACTGCACGTCTTTGTGTTGAGAACACCAAATCACTTTTTGTTAATTATGAGAGAAATACTACATACAGTAGGCTACTGTTCTTCTTACCTGGTTTTAAAGTGAGAAACAATGCTGAAGGGTGGTTCACAATAAACCGGGACGAAAACGACGAGAACGAGAACGAAAATAATGTTAAAATAAATGTATTTAAATGTTAGCATTCACAATAGTTAATTATGAATGTTCACATTTAAATACATTTATTTTAACAATATTTCCGTTCTCGTCGTTTCCGTTCCCGATTTATTGTGAATCAGGTTTAACTTGTCATTCAGGAGAGGACTATCGTTTGACTATAAAAAAAATACACTTAGAAGACGGAATCGACTTCTACGACCAGGTGTGGAGGCGTAATCCTATTAGTAATACACTGTTTATGAGTCAGTTCTTCATAGTTTCGTTGTTTCTTTAAAAATCATCGTAAATTTCCGTTGTAGAGCATATTCGTCACATTACCGTTATCAGAACTAGTCTGATGAGAAGACGCCGGTAGTTGTAAGTCTGCACATTGAAAGCTACTGTATTCTTTCGCAGTGAGAGTAGAGTCGAGTAACCTCGCTCGTGTAACAGAGTAATGTATGAAAGATGAGCCAGGGAATCTATGTCTAAAATGTAAATTTGGAAAAATACCGGACTATTTATGGGGAAGGGAATGTAGATCTGTGGCTCATTTCTATTACGGCTCATCCCGACATTTGTATTAATATCTTAGGAAAAACCCGGAAAACCTTAGGCAGGATGAGTTGTCTCATTTTAAGAGACTAGCCGATTGGCTGTTAGATGGGCGACTGTTTAATTATGACTCTGTGAGTTGTCTCAATGTAGGAAACCAGCTCTTTGGCTCTTTGGTGCCTTTTCAATTAGGACTCGTTCGGCGAGAGAATACTAGACAATAATTGGCTCTTAGACGAGGTGGGTTATGACTCGATGGGCTGAATGAGTTGTCTCAATTTAGGAAACTAGCCAATTGGCTCTATGATGATTCCATCGATCGACGAGAGGATACTATTTGGGAAGTGATTCTATTATAGTCTGAGTTAGAACAAGGTCATTTCAAAGCGGTCGCATTATTCAAGCGATTTTATTAGGAGATAAGTGTTCATCTACCTAAACATGTTTTTTTAATAGGTAAACTGATTACAACTTTCATATCACGCTTCAAGCGTACATTCGCGATCATATTGTATAATTTTGTGTATTTTCGGGCACGAAATTGTCTGATGCATTTCACATTCACCTAAAAAATTCATGGTCTCCCCGGACACAACTTGCCAACTGTAGCTGTTCCCCAAAATATTAAAGCATGTTTTATCTGTAGGAGCTTATGTCCATAACTACATCCAAAATTACGTTTCACACTCACCAAATCCCTATCTTTCTTACTTATGATTTTTAGAAAACCCGGAGGTTCATTGCCGCCCTCACATAAGCCCGTCATCGATTCCTATCCTGAGCAAGATTAATCCAGTGTCTACCATCATTTCCCTTACTTACTTACTTACTTACTTACTTACTTACAAATGGCTTTTAAGGAACCCGCAGGTTCATTGCCGCCCTCACATAAGCCTGCCATCGGTCCCTATCCTCTGCAAGATTAATCCAGTCTCTATCGTCATATCCCACCTCCCTCAAATCCATCTCCCACCTACGTCTCAGCCTCCCCAAAGGTCTTTTTTCCTCCAGTCTCCCAACTAACACTCTATATGCATTTCTGGATTCGCTCATACGTGCTACATGCCCTGCCCATCTCAAACGTATTGATTTAATGTTCCTAATTATGTCAGGTGAAGAATACAATGCGTGCAGTTCTGCGTTCTGTATCTTTCTCCATTCTCCTGTAACTTCATCCCTCTTAGCCCCAAATATTTTCCTAAGAACCTTAGGCTATTCTCAAACACCCTTAATCTCTGGACCGTCATATCCCACTTCCCTAAAATACATTTTAATATTATCCTCCCATCTACGTCTCGGTCTCCTCAAAATGTCTTTTTCCCTCCGGCCTCCCAACTAACACACTATATGCATTTCTGGATTCGCCCATACGTGTTATATGCCCTGCTCATCTCAAACGTCTGGATTTAATGTTTCTAATTATGTTAGGTGAAGGATACAATGCGTACAGTTCTGCGTTGTGTAACTTTCTCCATTTTTCTGTAAATACACCCTTCTTAGCACCTAATATTTTCCTAAGCACCTTATTCTCAAATACCCTTAACCTCTGTTCCTCTGTCGAATTGAGAGTCCAAGTTTCACAACCATACAGAACAACCGATAATATAACTGTTTTATAAATTCTAATTTTCAGCTTTTTTGAGAGCAGACTGGATGACAAAAGCTTCTCAACCGAATAATAACAGGCATTTCCCATATTCATTTTGCGTTTAATTTCCTCCCGAGTGTCATTTATATTTGTTACTGTTGCTCCAAGACATTTGAATTTTTCAACCTCTTCGAAGGATAAATCTCCAATTTTTATGTTTTCATTTCGTACAAAATTCTGGTCACGAGACATAATCATATATACTTTGTTTTTTTTTTTTTTTTTTTCGGGATTTACTTCCAAACCTATCCCTTTACTTGCTTCAAGTAAAATTCCCGTGTTTTCCCTAATCGTTTGTGAATATTCTCCTAATATGTATATTCACGTCATCCGCATAGACAAGAAGCTGATGTAACCTGTTCAATTCCAAACCCTGTCTGTTATCCCGAACTTTCCTAATGGCATATTCTAGAACGAAGTTAAAAAGTAAAGATAATAGTGCATCTCCTTGCTTTAGCCCACAGTCAATTGGAAAATCATCAAATAGAAATTGGCCTATACGGACTGCTGTAAGTTTCACTGAGACACATTTTAATTAATCGAACTAGTTTCTTGGGAACACTAAATTCAATAAGAATATTATATAAAACTTCTCTCTTAACTGAGTCATATGCCTTTTTGAAATCCATGAATAACTTATGTACTGTACCCTTATACTGCCAATTTTTTCTCCAATATCTGTCGAATACAAAAAATCTGACCAATAGTCGATCTATTACGCCTAAAACCGCACCGATGATCCCCAATAATTTCATCTACGTACGGAGTTATCACCATAGAAAAATATGTATAGTCCTATTTTAGGTCGCCTGCGGTTACCCTACATGGCTGCTATGTGTCGTTCTACATTCAGTATATTTCCGAACAGTTGTTTTCTGAACGAAAACTTGTGAAATCTAAATAAAGATCGTGACTAACAGATAAAAATTTACGAGATGTATTAAGAGTGGAAGTTTGTGACGTATTTTCCTAGGTTGTTGTAGCACAGTAAAAATAAAAGTGAAATAAAATATAATCTGTCCATATATAAATCAATATTGTGTAGTCTACGTCAGGTGAATGGGTTGAGAATCCGCCACTGGGATCCGAATGGAGTGCTCTACTGGGTGTTCATTTCAAAGTGTGTCATGACGTGAGTCAGCGATTTGAAGCGAGTTTCAGCTTTTATGTCAGAGAAGTTGCCTATTAATCAAGGCGTTCAATCTGAACTTGAGAACGTGTACGGTATAACTTGAATGTCGTAGCAACAGATGGCGGTCTGTAAAGTCTGTGTGCTACCATAACCTCTTTCGAACTGTGTTTTGCGCGGGCAAGTCGTACGCAGGGTATTTGTTAACATCGATTGCGTACGGCAACATTCCACAACACAAATCAAAATGCTCCGTGTCCATGTTGACCGTCCAAGTTAATGTCAACAAATACGTAAGTAATCGTCTTAACCCTTACCCCATATCCCGACAGTAAGAAAAAAACTCACTTCAGTACGTGTTTCCAAACAGTTCACATTCTTGCCACTACTGGCGTTACCGTACGTATCGGTAAGTAATCTTCAGAATGAACGCCGTACTTGCTAGACAACTTCTCTCGCATTTAGGTAATACGCCTCTGCGGAAGTGTAGGAAGATTGAATTCTCTAGGCTCATCGGATAGCCACTTGACATACGCGAGCCATGACACATTTTGAACTGAACACCCAGTACACTCCCCGATTGATATTACATCTTATGTATTGCGTCTTGCGTCCAGTGATGTCATCGTGAGTATAAATTTGCCGACGGCTGCTTTAAGCGTTCGATTAACGACCTACTGCTACTACTAGCATGGATTAACGAAATAATTGGCCATTATTTGATCTGCATTGGCTTAGAGTCACCACTTTAGGATAACATTGAACAATCACAAGACGAAAGAAACAAATTTTCACTACCATGCTAGGAATGGAGTCTGTTTAGTTAAGAATAAATACAGGAAGAGTCCAGGCTTAAGGCCAGGCTAAGGTAAGATTTTTCATCTTGTCTCAACTTACAAGACGGCTCAGACGAGCACTCAACATCCTCCCTTCCTGAGGGTGATGAATAGGGCTAGGATTTTGATGACCTATAAATCATGAAAAAAATGCCCTAAAACAATGCATTTATGACCTAAAAATCTTTCAAAAATGCCCTTAAAATGCCCTAAAATTGATGTTATATAAATGGCTTAATATGAATATTAATATTTAGACTAGTAATTAAATTAAATTCTAGTACCAACATTCAAGTTTATTTAATTTTACATAATTTTCTAAGTAGTACACTTTAATTAATTAATGATTTTACCTGAAGTAGTTCCATGCAGTCCACCACAAGGCCACTTTTATCCGAAACTAGCAGGTAAAGAGGAGTCTATATTGAAGGGGTGGTTGGACTGATCCATTACGTGGGGTTGTACTATGTTAAAATGACAATATTTGTGTAGAAAAACGATTAAAATAATATACAAAATAATGGGTATTAATGGACAAAATATGTAGAGAAAATATCAAAGGAAATAAATAATATTTTATGGGGATTTATGGTCAAAATTAAATGAAAATACCCCAAAAATCACCGAATAAAATAAAAAATGCTCTTATGAGTTGTAAGAAGTAAAAAAGGCAAAAAATTGCCCTAACAAATATGTTTTAAAACACTCAGTTTATCACATGATATATAAATACTAAAGCAGCAATGTTTCTGGCTTACTAGAAAAAAGATGCAATTTCATCAGAATCCTAGCCCTAGTGATGAACGATTGGATTGTGGTGATGACGATGACCAAGTCACCTTGCCGGGTTCAGAAAAGCTCTCTGCCTTCCTTGACCCTCAATAGCATTTATGTAGGCATATATTTTTTAACCAGTCTGGAATCGGCGCTCGGTATTTGTAGATGGAAAATGTTACGATATATATGTAATTGCTATTTTAAACACACAACTTTAAACATGTCCATTAATACTCGTATATGGTAGTCTGATAATAGCCTACACAAAGAGTATAACTGACAGCGAAAATAATTTCCCCCTCCTCTGGCGAACTCTGGTGAGATCACAATGAAGTACACAGACATTAACTCGTTACCTCCCCTCCAGAACCAGTCGTCACAATCCATGCACGACTCTCCTCCCGACTAGCAGCTCTTTCCTGGAAATCCAGCTTTTGCTATGCAGCAAAACAGAATTCCGCGAAATGTGTGTAGAGATAGACGTATACAGGATGTCCGTGAAGCGAGGATCGGCTCGGGCATACCGAAGGCTCTCCGTGTGTTTACAGGTGTGTGCCACGTAGCATGGACAGGAGGAGTCACCCATGGGCGGACGCGGAAAACCTCGCAAGGGGCATCATATTTTGTATGAATGCCTGTGCCGCCGCGCCAAGCAGCCTTGACTGACTACCGGGCACGCAAAACAGTCTGTGTCAAAGAGTTCTCGGTAACCAGCGACGCTGAAGGCGTTTGTCAATGAATGTCTCGTTGCCATGTTAACGATTATTGCCAGGCCAAAAACTTCATTCTAACCGCGTTCTCACCGAATTATCTAACACGCACGCACTTTTGAACTTCGCTGCTGTTTGTGCTGCTTATGTACTGTGGCCAGACACACGAGTTTTATGGCTTTTTGAAATAATATTCTCATTAGTAAACATACAATTAAATATGCGTTTCTTATGCTGGAAATTATACCATAAATTCGCATTAATTTCGGAACATTGTTTTATTAGTATATTGAGTAAAATTTTAACTCTAATTGTTGACACATATTAAATACATTTCTGAATAAATGAAAAGTAACGCAAGTATATAACATTGTTTCTTTTAACTTTTAAAATTTATTTTGCATCAACATCATCACCACATTGCTACAAGTTTTGATATTGTCTTCTTTCTTTTAGCCGTCGTCCTAATCTGTCTTACTTAAATCATATAATATTAGGGGAAAATCTCTAGCTCTCAGATACTAGACACTAGACAGTAAATGCGCTAGAAGAGGATTTTTGCCTAATTCAAGATAAGGATAGTGACATTACTGCAAACTTGCCTTAAATAAAGAAAATAAAGGAATATAGAAAGAAGGATAGGAAAAAAGGATAGGTGAAATGTGAAAAAAATTCTATTATCGAAAGAATTATAGGCCAATTTCTAAACAAATCGTTACAAAATAAATAGTGGAAGCCTGTTCATAACTATGCCAAATATTTTCTTTTTTCTGAATTTAAATTTCTCTTTTTTCTGAATTTAAATTTCTCAGTCTCTAGCAACGAAAACATTTTGCCATTTCTAAGGAAAAATTATTTACACACTTTGCAAATCAGTGGCGTATCTTAGTACCAATATATATGTACATTTGTCTACAGTGATGTAACACATGGCTTAGGACCCAAGTTTGAGATATCCTGGGTTTAAATTCCGCGCAGTTTAGTATATATATTTGCTAAATATTTCTGTTATGTATTTTTCTTCAGTCGTAGTAAAGATTTGTTTATCCTCGTACCGAACTGTTTATGTTTGACATCTTCCGATTCCTAACATAGAAGCTAATCTGTCAGTCAATCCCACTGTTTTTTCAAAGCATATAGGTATATATTCCCATTTTTTGTCTTATTTTGGTTTTTCTCTTCTATGTCGGCCATCAGATATCGATTCCAAAATTTGTTCGGCAGCCTTCTTTCTTCCGTTCTTATATGCTCGTATCATTTTAATTGCCGAGTTTTAATATGATTTAAAATAGTAAGCTGTAGGCCTACATTAATGCTTTAATCTCATTACATTTCAGAATTTTATTAGAAAGGACTGCCATTCATTTAATTCTGGCATTGTGCTGATCCGTATCACAGTGTCCTAGTTTTGTTCGTTTGGGCCTACGTACGTAGATGAGCCATAAACCACAGCAAGAGTAAATAAAGCTTCACCAAAAGAGAAACAAATGATTGCTGCAGAATCATATTACTTGTTTCATCAGCCGTGGCGAAAATGTGATCGTGCGCCGAGCCACTGTGTAACCTGCAACGTGCGCCTCTATGGTGGGAGGCGGACGCCCGAAGAGGAAATGAAGCATCTGTCTGACTTATTAACGGATTTTCATTTTCCTTACGTCAAGCACTTAAATATAATTTTATACAGTATAAGGTTACAAACTAATGTTTAGTACGTATAACGAAGAAAAAAATGAATAAGAAAACATAGGACACATTATCACAACCTAAAATTAACTGTCTTCAGAATGTCTCTGCGACACAGTTTCAGAATCAGGAATTACGTCACTTACTGCCAGCCGTAGTTGATCACGAAGGTATTTGCCTGTCAGTCGTGATCTAAATTTGATTTTTACTATTTCCATTGTTGAAACGTAAGTTGTAGCGAACATGGCTTCAATAGAGCAAGTTTCGGATATTTATTTTTTGGCAAAGATTTAAAAAGTTCAACATTTGTCAAGTCCTTACATCTCGCTTTCATTTAACATCACAGTGTAAATCTGTGAGTTTAAATTGAAGATCTAACCGCATTATTCGTACATCTGCTGAAAAAGGATCGACGTACAGAGATAATAATAATAATAATAATAATAATAATGCTTAACTTTTTAATGTTTCATGAGTAACATATAGTATAATGCCGTTTTATGTTATACAACCGTTTTCCTCGTAATACTTGTGAACAAATCATATATTTAATATTCTCATCATATTGGCAGCAAAAAAATGCGTCCTCCCATCCTACTTGAAGCTTTCGATTTTGTAGAGGTACATAGTTTCGAGAGAGACATTGCGACGATACGCCACTCGCAGGTCAGAGACAAATACAAATGGAACGGAGTTTGACTCCAGTGAGTGAGAGGGTGGCGGTGCTCGCGAGTCATATTTTCGCCACGGCTGATCTACATGGTTCAATTTTACACACGCATACGCATGCAAAGTTTAAAACGTGCGTTCAATTAAGATGCATGAAGATTTTGTGTCTACATGGTGCGCTGTTTTAAACGTCATCTTCATAACGTACATATATATATATATATATATATATATATATATATATATATATATATACACAGGGTGTTTCAAAAATACGGGGCATAATTTCAGGTATGTATTTCCCACATGTAGACAATCAAAATAGTTCATTACAACATGTGTCCGGAAATGCTTCATTTCCCAGTTATGGCCTTCACAACATTGCAATTCACCGGAACGTTTTTCTTTCCGCAGGTCGTTCTCATTACAGAAGATGTTCAAAATGTCCACCTCCTGCTTGAATACAGACCTCACATCGATGTCTCATTGACCTGCGAACACGATCCCAAACTCCAGGAGTATTGCGTATGTCCTCAGAACATGCCACAATTCGATTCCGAAGGGATTCCAAACCAGGCACCGGAGACGAATAAACCAATGATTTTAAATGGCCCCACAAGTAGAAATCGAGAGGGTTCAGATCAGGTGAGCGTGGAGGCCAAGCAATTGGGCCACCTCTACCTATCCATCGATCAGGAAACCTTCGATCCAAGTACGCCTACGCAACACTGAATGTAACCTTCACCTCGGAATGAACTGTCAGAGTGCCCTCTTAATGTCTCCTTTGACGGCAACGACCTGCGGAAAGAAAAACGTTCCGGTGAATTTCAATGTTGTGAAGGCCATAACTCGGAAATAAAGCATTTCCGGACACATGTTGTAATGAAGTATTTTGATTGTCTACATGTGGGAAATACATACCTGAAATTATGCCCCGTATTTTTGAAACACCCTATATATATAAATTAATATTAAATATCAATCTTGTCTGCAGTGCTTGAATGCGTAAAGTTGAAAGAAAAGTTTAATCTGTAGATGCACCTTTATTATGATTTCCTGAAAATGGTTTTGCGGAAGAAAGTGAAGAATTTTCTGTTCGGTACATAAAGTCACGTACGAAAAATTGTGTAATTTTATCAATATCATATAAATATATTTTCATTTATGTTTAATATTACAGATATTCAGTGTTAATTTCTGTTTTGTGAAAAAATTCGTAGGTAAAAATAGGCAGTAGATCTTGCGCCTCTTCAGCATTCCATGGGCAAGGTGTGAAGGTCACGAATATAAAACTACACTACACTCGAACTGGGATCAAGGTCACGTACAAACCACGCACGAATCACTGAACTGAACTAACTGAAGCACTGGTAATTTCGGCTGTCCCTGCTGACTTCAGTTGAGGAGAATGGTCCAGAAATGGGGATAAGCACACGTGGCAAATGCAGTCCATTGTTTTACCTTGATCCGCCAGTCCTAAATGCGCTGAGTATAGTAATCCAACTGCAAGATCGAGGCAAGTCCAGCCGTAACTTATTCAGTTTAATGTATTTCATTAAGCGGATGTAGAAAAGCAGGATTTCTGAAAGAATTTCTGTTTCCTCTGTCAATCTCATTGCAACATTACTCCAATATCGTGGTATTGCAATCTTACAGTCTCTAAATAGTCAGTACGATAAAGAAATAATTTAATTACGTAGCAGATAATAGTTCTCATAAAGAAATAAATTGTATTGAAAATACAAGATACGCTTATTTGAAGACATAGCAAGAGTTCAAGAGAACATTTAGGCCCTGTTTTTTTAACCTTTGTTAAAATGCATCTAACATAGTGTTAATTAACTGTAAGTTAAAATATAAGTTGCTGTTAAAAATATTGCGTTTCTTAATTTCACATTTTAACATTCTGTTTGTTAACTCTCTGTTAGGACCAGAGATTCTAGAGTTTAACCATAACCTATAACCAAGTTATAGGTTCAATTCTGCTTTCGGAACTCTGACAATGCGATTCTTGCTTGTTTCCTTGTTTCATTCAGAGAGGATAGAAGTCTTTCTATTCTCTCAGGTTTGATTTATGCTTCTTTCCGTCGTCTGTATCACAGTAGCGTGGAGCGGCGTATTGGTATTGCTGTTGTGAAATGGAAAACACTGGAAAAAAAAAGAAATCGTGGGACTAATTTCTCTTCGTTCGAGAGAAGCCTTCTGCTGGAAATAATTTCGCGGTATAAACCAATTATTGAGAATAAACAAACAAACGTTCTACGTTGAAAACGAAAAGTGAGGCTTGGCAGAAAATAGCCTATACCTTTGTATGAACTTCTCACTGAAATCATCCGCTCTGTTTATGACATTCATGGATATCATTTTCTAAATAATCAAGATATAAAAGTTCAGCATCTAACGCACCAGCCATATTGAATAGTCCTATGCTAACAGAAAGTTTAATGATTTAACTGCATGAAATTGAGGAGTTAAATTAACATAGGTTTAGCAGCCTGTTAGTACTAACAGTAATTGAAGAAATGCTTCAACTGTTAAGTTTACAGTTAAAATGGAATAACGCACTGTTGTAATTTAACAAAGGTTGAAGAAACCGGGCCTTAGTTAACTCTTAAATTCGCAAAGTATCCTATAGAATACAACAGGTTAATAGGCTATGCTACAATTTTAATAGAATAGAAAAAAATTAGGAATTAGATATATATAATCTGAACGATAAAACTAAAGAGTATAAAATCAAGTGGATAAACCATGTACAAAGAATGAACATAGACAGAATACCATTTCATTTTAAGAATTATAAACCGGTAGGGAAAAGAAATATAGGAAGATCCAAAAAACGGTGGCGTGAACAAGATATGTAGATTGCTACAGACAATAATGTCTAACGCGTGAAGGAAGAAGAAGAAGAAGAAGAAAATTGGTAGGAAAATTAAAATATCACAATAGCCTACTTGTAAAAACATATAAACTATGAACATTGCGATAGTTGTTTTCTTTACAGTCCGACACGGTTTAATAAACTAGTGTGAAAAATGAAGTTTTGCCAATTTAAGGGTTAAATCAAAATTTATTTGATTAATGGTGGGCGCTAGAGGGACCATAACAAAACAATTTGTGTCATTCTGTCATAAATTTGGAGTCCCAACAACAACAATTAAGGAAATTTCTATCATAGCTTTGAAGGGTTCTCTGCAGATTTTACGACGACATTTGTATTTCCATTCAAATTACAGTTGAATTTTCTCAGTCTATTCTTATCTGTATAAAAAGTGTCTTTACTATATACATCAGCTCAAAGAATTTGAGTGACCACAAGGGTCCTGAATACAATAAACATGTACAATATAATGTGATGTGATACATTAAAGAAAAAAGAAAGTTAATTGTTGAAGGCAAATATAAGTTGATTAATTGAAATAGAGATGATGTAATATTTGAAGAGAATCCTTGATAATATTTATAAGAATAGACATTACATAATCAAAAGGAATGTGAAGTTCCTTAAGATAATTCCATGTGAATTTTGTAATAGAACCTTTACTGCCAAACAGCAAACCAATGACAGACCATTGTTTAAGAGGGACGTTGTACTTTTGAGAAAGATACGGCAGACAAGGTTCATATATAGACATCTTCTCAATATCAACTTCGGTGGCCTGATTAAGGTTTCTTTCGAAACGGATAATAGGGTCAAGAACAAGAGCCCGTTTTAAGCGTCCGTTGATAGCTATAATGTCTGCCCGTCTAAAAGAACCATCTGATGATACACAATGTACTTCCTCATGAATCTCCCAATTTAAAGTTTTTAACGATATCGCCAAAGCATGTCGTACACGATGATGTCTAGCATTGATCAGCAGCTCGCCTTTGGGGCATTGTCCAAGCACGTGTCCAAATGTTTCAAGCTCGCTACAGTCTGGATGACGGTAGCGGGTTGTGCTTAGAGTTCTGCCCGGTATTGCGCGATCCGCCGAAATATTGCTTGCCATTTTTAAAGCACTGGTCCATTCTGAGGAAGATAGGCCCTTTCGATTGCTTACCCATGAGTTAGCCTTGGGGAGATCACTTTAAACAATAACCCCTTTACCACGCAAGGTATGGTTTGTCCAAGTTTGGAATGCGTCATTTCATAAGTGTTTACGAATTTTACGACCTGACCAGTTGATAGCATCACGAGCTGTGATATTCAATTTTGACAGAGCAGAAACTTTTTCACTTACAAAGGCCCTAACATTGTGGAGATGGGAGTCATCAACACGAAGAAGAGTATTACAGATATTTATGTGTTGTACATAAGCTTCCCAAGATGCTTTCATTAACGAAAGACCACGATATTTTTTAGGGGAGTAAAGCATTCCGTCAGGGCAGTCATGAGGAAGACCAATAAGCTCTTTGCATGCTCCTCTGGTAACTTTATCTAAATCATTAAGAAATTTGGTTTTGATTTGGTAGAGTGTAGCACACTGTAAGGGATAAGTAAGAGTGGGCCAGAGATATTGATTCATAATCGTTACCTTCTGATCAGGTTTTAATAAAGGGGAGAGACAGAGTTTAGAAATATTTTTACTGAATGTGGTAAAAACTGCACATTTATCAAAAATGATTTCATCATTAAAATTAATACCAAGGTATTTAATGCGGTCATTAGGATTAGAAATGGATTGAATGAGCGAACCATTAGCGGACATGACATTAAACTGGGATAGGACACCACTTTTAATCGCTATTAAATTGCACTTGCTAGGGTTAATAGCCAAACCAAGGGTAGAAAGGTTACTTTCTGCTAGACTAATCAGAGATGTAATTCCATTTTCACTACTTGAAATCAAAGCAATGTCATCAGCAAAAGCAACGGCAGAGAGATTGTCTAGATGGGGATCTAATGAAAAACCATGGGCATGCGATACTTCATTATCAGTAAGGTCCTTAATGATACCGTCGATTGCTAAGTTGAATAGAGTAGGAGAAAGTGGACTGCCCTGAGGAACACCTTTTTTTTACCTCAATGGGCTTAGTTTTCCCGTTAGCAATTTCAATTTGAATCTGGTTCCTTATTAATAATTCAATTATTAAATTTCGTAAGTTACAGAGCATAGAATTCATAGCTAGTGATCTTTTAACATGGCCATGTCCTATGCAATCGAACGCTTTGCTTACATCAAGAAAAGCGACAAAACAATCAGACATTATTTTTCGCGTGCTTTAGACAACCGTTAATTAATGAGGTGTTAACATGGGTCCCTGGTGTAGAAACGAAACCCCTTTTGTGAATGGAAGTGGAAATGTAATGTTTTAACTTAAAATCTAGCACTTTCTCAATAAGGTGTCGCACTACCGAGAAGATCGTAATAGGCCGCCAGTTTTTCAAATCACTATGATCACCTCCTTTGTAGATCAGGATAGTTCTTGCCTTTCGAAGGGGAGCAGTACAATTCCGAAGTGAAGCATGGCTGATCCTAGCAGTGACAGAAATTTCGCTGACTTGAGATGTTTAAGAACTCGGACAGTAATTCGATCAAGTCCTGGAGCTGTATCAATCTTCATTTTGGTGAGTGCTATGTTCATTTCTTTTTTAGTAATCATTATAGAATCAGAAAATTCGGATGTATCATAAGAAGGGAGAAGGTTAATCGAAGTCATATTATTGGAATGGCCAAATATGTCAGTAAAATGATTTTCAACTATATCTTTAGAAAGGGAACAAAACCGTTTTTTTTTTTTTTTCAGTGTTCATTATTTGTTATACTGCCTTCTTTCGGTTATTGTAGGAACTATATTGCGCTAAATCATAAGGGTATCTTTCTCTATTTTTATCTTTTTGTCTTTTATTCCGCTTTTATGGGTTGGAAGTTTCAGTATAGGTGTAGCGTTTGTTAAGTTTCCCATTACGGCGAAGATTAAAATATTTGACAGCTGGGTGTTGAGGTCCAGGAAGGGAAGAAATTGATTCAACAATGAATTGGAAAGCTTCAGAAGTAACTTGATCAAGATCTTGATATATATTATTAGTTATAATGTGCTGTAATTTATCTTCACATTTTTGCAAAGTTTGTAGGCGTAATATTATTATTACTAGTTGCGGTAGATTGATTTTGAGTCTTGTTCGAAGAACACACATCTGGATTTAGAATATCAACAGCAGATAAATTGGTAATACTGGAATCTGAATATTTGGCAGTTATAGATTGTCTGTGTTCAGAAGGGTGTGCCTTATGTGATTTTTAACAGATTTGTAATATTTACCACATAATGTACACTGCTGTTTAGACTCGTCTTGGAGCACCTGAGAATTAACAGAATCAGTCATCATCCAGGAAAAGAAATCCCTTGTATTCCTCTTAGTAACTATGCAGTGAAGTAAACAAACTCTTCTTCAGATCAGAACAAAATTATTCTGATTAAGATTATGCAAGTCACACATATAATCTTGCCTTACTAACATTTCTAAAGATGTATCAATGACCAATTCACATTAAAACAATATTATACGTCTCTAGAATAATAACGCAATAATACTATAAAAAATCAATAAATATGTTAGAACAACACGCATTGAGATACAACATCAGGCATGGCCTCCTATTTCATTATGTGAAATATTATCTACTGCAAATTTTAATTTCTTGTAAACAAATTTCTTGTAAGACATTTTTAATGTCATTTTAAATGTTACTGTTTAACATTCTTTGTCTTTGGCAACCTCACCAAGTTGAGGAAGATTAGATTATATATACCGGACAGCTGTATACTAGCAGCATTGACGTGAGTGCGAAATATCGCGGACTTGACATCTAGCGGAGCGGCGTGGAATTGCGTCCACAAATACAAATATGAACATAGCGGAAATCGGACTATTGTTTAAAACTTGAGGTTCTAATGTGGAATAATATACGAGACGCTTAAGAAATGTTGAAGAGTATTTAATGTAACATTATTTTATATATCAAAGCTAGATATTATGAGAAATATTGCATGCTTCATATTATTTTCCGTAATTAATTGTTGCGTATTTTTCTTTGCTTTAGTGAGACAAAATTAATTCTGATATTAAGAATTAATTTACAATAATCACCGCCATTTAAGATGCCATTTTATATACCCACTGCTGACAACTACAAAGATAAAAATGGTGGTAATCTGATTCTTGTAATAATAAGTAAAGGCATGTGCACAACAATAAAACTTAATTTGCTAAAACCTTAAAATTTCCAATATATTTTAACTTCTATTCATTTATTAGGCATAAATAAAAAAGCTAATTTTTATTGTTCTATCAACACAGAGACAAAGGCATTAGGCCTAATAAAGAATTTATGAACTCTCGGAAATCTAAAATACGATTTGGAGCAATTTGTAATGCTGTAACTGTAGCAATTATAAACAGCACATATACACCCTGACATTTTAACACGACACTAATTAATAAAACTATTAACTAGCCCAGCAACAATATACATTGCAGTTGATTACAGCTTGTTTCGCGAGTATCTCCACACCGGCCGCCTAGGTAGCAGCACCAGCGTAGTTCGCGCGCAGAACTGGTAGCTGTCCGGTATTATTATAGTAAGGTATTTGGTTAAATGTAATAGTTATTAATAGATAACGCAAGTGAGGATAATGGAACAAATATAAAACTGACAGAATTTGTAATAATTGTTATTTCCATTGAAGATACTCGCATATCTAAATCTTTTGAAATGAATTAACGGAGCACATAGTCAAAGATGACAGAGATTTTTAAAAATCAAATGCGGTAGCTGGTCGCTATGCACAAACTACAGAACTTGTAAAATGCTTTCAAAGTAGCACGACCTTCCGGTCATGTGCTCAGCATTGTGTAAAACGCCGTTTTAAGACAAAAGAAGAGGAAGGGACACATTCTCTGTGCTAGTGAAAGCAGACCATAGGATTTGTAACCCTATTTACTATAGAAGCTGTAACAAGTATCGTATTAGCATAAGAATCAATAATTGATGTTATTCAACATGGGTTTTATTATTTACACTCTGTAATGTAACATGGCTTCGCTGCATTTGGAGCACACATGTAATTTCTGAGGTAAAACTGACAATCTTATTGGTGTCATTTAATGTGATACATCCTACAGATTTTTTATTTACTTTAATCACTTCGGACAAGAGAAAGTGGAAAGAGGGAGACAGATTCACGCAGTGATGAGAGCGTTCGTTGCCATGGTTACGCAAAGCATCATCGGTAGCATCGATGCCAAGCTGCATTAGAGAACTCTGACCGACCAGGCTTGCAAGCCTCGTGAGTTCATGACAGTGAAGCAGTTTCCGTCATTCGTATTTTAGAAGAAATATACCGCAATTTACCAAAATGTCTTCAACAGATAGCCCCCACGACGAGAATATACGTGAAGTGCATGTCCTTTAGTTACGTTAAGGCTGGTCCACAATAAATCGGGAACGAGAACCAGAACGAGAATTGGAAACGGAGGGCGTGAAAATTAAGATTTGTGACTCACAATAAACCGAGAACGGAAACAGCTATGCATATCGATATGTATGTCAACGATATGTAAAGTCGATATTACGCATTCTGATGTTATATGTGTATAACTGACCAATGACTTTCTCTCATGAGAACAAACTAGCCAACATAAACATGAGTTAACCAATTTCAGAATTTATGACACAGAATAATTAAGAATTCAATGTACGTGGTAATCTGGTGTTAGACTGACTGTACCAGCTTTACTTCTGACAATTTTAGAGTATTTTTTGCGCATTTTTTGGAAATTTTTGATCAGTGTCTTGAAACCCGGATACATATTTTGTTCAATAAATGAGTTCAAACAAGAAGTGTTATAGTACAAACCAAACTGCATTTTGTGCAGATATTTGGGACCATTGCACTGCTTTCTTATTTGCGGTTTGACTTTCCTTTCTTCTTATCTCGTATTTGGTTACCTAAGTTTACGTGAACACAGATCGCCCACTGTTTGGTGCTACTGACATTTGCTGCGTTCTTACAATTCGCAGATAACAAAGCAAGACACTCCCTCTCTTGGGAAATGTGTGCTTATTTACATCCTTGTATACATCAATGACAGTGCTCTGTGGGATAACATGAGGAAAAAGAGCGGATTCCTAGAAATCTTTATCATCGTGGTTTTTGCTCATCGTAACAACAAGTCGAGTCCATCATTAAGGCAGTCATTCTCTCTGAACTGTGTCGCAAGTCTGCAGGAAGCACGTATAGACTTCAACACAACAATTATAGGTATACATCATGGAGAACGTCTTTGGGTCTGAACTGCGTTCTCTTGGGAACTTGATATTCGAGCATATCGATTTTGATAATATTAAAATAAAGCCTGTCGATCCAACTTTCGGTTTTTAATCTTGGAAATTTTTCTAGGTTCCTTCAATGGAACGGCAACGCGTGGAGTGAGATATAAGTCACTACCGGCTTAGGGTTCACAAAGTTTTTTACACGCAGCCTTAAATTCCCTCGCAAGGACGCGCTCTGGCGTACTTTCTAGTTGTCTTCCTCTCTAGATCCCTCACTATAATTAATTCAATATCCAAGCAGATTATTCGAGCATTAATTTGTCGCGACTATCCATCTTCCTTAGTATTGTTCAGACTTCTGTTACGTACCAGTGATGAAAGTAGAAATAAAATTGAGTTGATGCAAACGTTCGTAGAGTATTTCCGCTATGACCAAAGCTTTTATTTGAGATGAATAGAAGACAGAAATCAATCTAATATATTCTCCTACATTATCTATAACTCTCTTCCAACGCTGGGGTAGTTTTTTTCGATCCTGCGTCTGAAGAAATCTGCTGGTTTGAAGTTAAAGAAGTCGTCGAGTCAAATTTTTTAAAGCATCTTCGTTATGAAAGGATTTCTCTTGAAGATGTTGGATAGATAACGGAAAATGTGGAAATCTGAGTGTACAAGATCGGGAGAGAATATGGGGGATGAGGAATTACTTCCCGACCAAGATCCTGGGTAGCTGCTTTCGTAATGTTAGCAGTGTGCGGTCGTTTTTCTTTCACTGCGGCTGCAAGACATCTGAACTATTGGCAATAAATGTCAGGAGTTATGGTTACATTCCTGCGTGGGAAACAATTATTAGTAGTACACGACGCCTTTTGTGGATGGTCACTAATTTTTGGACGGGGTGTTGCTTTTTCGTTAGGGCTCAGCCATTCCTTTTCTTTATGTTGACATAAAGGCACTATTTTTCGTCACCGGTAACAATCTTGAATGGGTATGGTCGAAGTTGTTCACGAACTAGCCGATGACGAGCAGGCAGAGAAGCAAAATGACCACCCGGTCATTTCTGTTGTTTTGAAACTTAAAGCGTGCCGTACCCATACACCCGATTTTTTAACATTGTCCATGGAATGAAAATATCGCACGAAGGTTAACTGTGGTCACATTTCATCACAACTGCCAGTTCTCGGGTTGACTGACGTAGATCATCATGGATTAAAACTTTCAGAAGGTCTTCATCAAACCCCGATGGTCTTCCTGAACGTTGCAAATCACCCACGTCAAAGTGCTTTCTCCGATGACATTTTCCCCGTGCACGGCACAAATGTTTCGAGCCATCTCCGCTGCCTTTGCTCCTCTATTAAACTCAGAATAATATGTCGGAAGTGTTCATTTTTTCCTACGACATTCCATCTTCTTTAGCCCATAAATAGCACAAACGATCTTAAAATCCGCAAAATTCAAGGGGTATTTACAAGCACAATGCTCTAAATAACAAATGACAAACGATAAGCAGACTCCTAATAACGCAGTGTTGTGATGATGAACAAAAACGTTAACTTACACATCAATCTAATAATAATAATAATAATAATAATAATAATAATAATAATAATAATAATAATAATAATAACAACAACAACAACAATAATAATAATAATAATAATAATAATAATAATAACAGGAAGGCAGAAAATAGGACAGATTGGGAAATGCTGAGTTTGCAGTGAAAGGTCTGCCATTTGGCAGAACACTATGTATGTATGCATGCATGCATGCATGCATGTATGTATGTATGTATGTATGTATGTATGTAATAATCTTCTTCAGACATTGCTCAATAATAATAATAATAATAATAATAATAATAATAATAATAATAATACTTACTTACAAATGGCTTTTAAGGAACCCGAAGTTTCATTGCCGTCCTCACATAAACCCGCCATCGGTCCCTATCCTGTCCAAGATTAATCCAGTCTCTATCATCATATCCCACCTCCTTCAAATCCATTTTAATATTATCCTCCCATCTACGTCTCAGCCACCCCAAAGGTATTTTCCCCTCCGGTCTTCCAACTAACACACTATATGCATTTCTGGATTCGCCCATACGTGCTACGTCTGGATTTAATGTTCCTAATTATGTCATATGACGAGTACAATGCGTGCAGTTGTGCGTTGTGTAACTTTATCCATTCTCATAATAATAATAATAATAATAATAATAATAATAATAATAATAATAATAATCATAATAATCATCATCATCATTATAATCATAATCATAATAGCAACAATAATATAATAGGTTAAGCGCAATTCATTATACATACATACATACATACATACATACATACATTACATACATACATACATACAAATCTTGGATTATATCTCTGGCGGTCAGTGGCCGTTAAATTTCAAGTGGCTTATCTTACAACTTGGGCGTCAGTGTATTGAAAAGCTTTACAACTTTCCTTCCATCGCCTCACCTCCCCACTGCAAATGTGACGGTGCACAGAGGCAGAGATAAAATACGAGATCTGTACATGGTGTCTATTTTAACGTCAGAGTTTTTCAACCTTTTTCTTGATTTTCTTCAACTGTCAATGAAGAAGAACCTGTTCGAATCACAAAAAGCAACATACTCTTTTGAATGCAGGACGTATTGGTTATAAGTTACTAAATATGGATAAAATGTGAGGTAATAACTGATCAATATCCTCAACGAAGAGGAAGGCAGAAAATAGGAAAGATTAGAGAAAGCTGGGTTTGCAGTGAAAAACCTGCCCTTGGGCAGAACACTAAATGAATGAAATGAAATCCTCAATACTTAAAATTCTATGGAAGATTATGTAACTATAATAATAATAATAATAATAATAATAATAATAATAATAATAATAATAATAATAATAATAGCTACTTGTATGAAGCATTCCGTATTAATTACACCGTACAGAGTAAACCGCACACAACCATATTAGCGGAAATATACATGAATTTTCAGTTCGCATTTGACTGATGACTGCCTATACGAGATGCATAAACAAATTACGGCCGTCTGTTCGAAAAGAGTGAAAATAGAGGAAAAGTTGCCTCAATGCAACGGGCATAGACTGGTAATGCAGTGGAAAGTGCTTTGGTGAGGAAACGTGAAAGTAACTACACAGTGCTGGATCTTTTCCTGGAGGTCACCAACTTGTCCACCGTTTGCCTACAGATGGCGACAAGGAAAACTGTAAGAACTATATAACAAGTTCTCAACCGACTATATTGGTAAAGGCATAATTATTTCCTTACGTCATTGATTAAAAGGATGAAGAGTTCACCTATTGCTTTCAAGGAAAAGAATTTCTCACATACTTTTAATGTTTGTACCATATACTGCTGCTGCATGTTGGGATCCTTACAGATTAGAACATATTAAGATATTGGAAAAGATTAAAAAACGGGCTTTCAAGCGTTGTCGTAATAATTCAATATTAAAATGGGACACACTCACGGACAGGAGAACGCGAATTCGATTATGCGGAATGTACAAAACATATAGAGGTGAGTCTGCCTGGAGAAAAATAAAAAAATAGGGTGCAGCCGGTAAATTACTCTTAAAGGAACGACCACTCATATAAATTGAGGGAACGAAGACAGAGGACGGACATTGGAAAATTTTCTTTTCTCAATCGTACTATCAGGGACTGGAATGCTTTACCTACAGACTTACTAAAGTCTTTACCAGTAACTAAAAAGTATTTAAAAACAGACTTAAGGACTTTACTAATATACACACTATTTAAAGAGTGTAATTGATGTTTTGTTATTTGAAGTGTTATATCAGTGAAGAAGTGTATTGTGTCAGTGAAGTGTAAAGTATGTTTTGTCAGTGAAATGTGTTGTGTAAGTAAAGTGTGTTTGTGTCAGTGAAGTTTTATGGTTTATAGTGGTAGTGCAAAGTATTTGAACAGTGAAATGTTTTTGAAGTGTTAGTGAAATGAGGATAGTATCAGTGAAATGTGTCACAGTTCCAGTGCAGTGAGTGAGTTGACAGCGAAATGAGTAGTGCTAAAAGGTACTTGTGCATGTATGAACATATCATACTTGTGGGTTTTAGTTCGAACTTAGGGTTAAGACACAAATTACTGTAGATTTACTTTAAATGTTATTTTAAGTGATCGTGCTTTATTTAATTTAGGATGCTCCTTTGTTGTTGTTATTATTATTATTATTATTATTATTAGTAGTAGTAGTAGTAGTAGTAGTAGTAGTAGTAGTAGTAGTAGTAGTAGTAGTAGTAGTAGCAGTAGTAGTAGTATTAATTATCATTATTAATTGTATTTTATTAATTGTGTTTATTATTAATTGTCATTGTTGAGTGTAATTAGTTACCACTGCCACGGGGTATTTACCCACTTGCAGTGTGATTAAATACATACATACAGAACTTCGTATTGAAAATTTTGAATTTATATAAAAATGCATGTAAAATGCAGACATTAAAATACTTATTTCACACAAGGTAGGCTAATTATCACGCTCTTAATTTGAACTGGTCCATAAATATTCTAAGCAAATAACAGAGATTTCTTGAGTATCAGTTTAACTCTCGAAAACCAAATAAGCAACCGGTGTTCTCAGGGTTAGCAAGCGAGACTCGTGCTACGAGACTGTACTCAGAAATGGGTTCGAATTCAGCTTGAACCGATTACTTTTTGGTTTTTTCAAGGCTTTGTTAAACTGCAAGTCGACTTTTAGGTAATCTCATGGCGGATCCTCGGACTCATGTCGCTAAAACACATCGTACCATCACAATTTCAACCACGATAATTAATTCCGGTATAACGAAATCCTGCGGAGAATAAAATTACTTTCGTTATACTGAAGTTATTTCATTAAACTGAACAAATACAACGTAACAATAAAACATTCCAGTCACGCAATACAGTAATCAAATGAATGCATTAATGGGATATTTTTTCATTGCTTTTGACTTCTGATTTTTATCTAATTCATATTATTTAAAAAAACTTCCTTTAAAGGGAACTGTTTACATTTTCACTTCGTCTTGCGTTGATTGGCATGCTTTACCCAAGGATACTTTCTTCATACTGAAATTTTAAAACAGAATATGAGTTATTTCGGATATCAGCAATAGATACTAGTTAGTTTCTGGTGACCAAGTCAATGTTTCGATCCGATGCTCACGATTTAAACCAGGCGACAGATTTTTAAGAGCTATAAAATTCCCCAGCAACCATCATAGTGGCTCATTGCTAGCGCACTAGGCTTGCAAGCCAGGAAGCCTAGCTTCAAATTCTGGTTGATTCATCCTGAATTTATAAGTTGTGTTCGGCAAGCTCGTGTTCAAGACAAGGGGGGGGGGGAGTTCTCTGGACTTTCCGGTTTCCCTGTGACATCCCAAAATTTTTCATTTGATCTACCGCCTGTGGTGCACTCCGGATAGTCTCTGTCGAACTACATGGTTCACTCTTCTCTGCACTAGCGACATCTATGAGCACGCACGTAGAGTTAGAGCAATTAACGACAAGTTAAGATGCCTGCCCACCATCGGCGTAGCACAGTCGGCTGAGGCGCTTGCCTGCCGATCCGGAGTTACGCTTGGGTATGTGTTCGATTCCCGCTTGGGCTAATCACCTTATTGGATATTTCCGAGGTTTTCTGCAACCATAAGGCGAATGTTAGGTAATCTATAGCAAATCCTAGGCCTCATTTCGCCAAATAGGCCTATCTCGCTATTACCAAAACTCATCGACGCTAAATAACCCAGTTGTTGATACAGCGTCGTTAAATAACTGACTAAATATCTGCCATTGGACAAAAAGATTCTTAGCTTGACTTTCTTGGTAGAAAAAGTAAATTCACAGCAATTAAACGAACTCTATGCTTTATTGAGGTGACAAAGTTCACCGATGATTTCTCATTCACGTCAAAATTAGAATGTTTGTACGTTCCAAGTTTTATTTTCTAGGTTGGCTTAGGACTGGCGTCGTGAGGATCCCTCATCAGAGAAGTCCTTTGTGACCCGGGAGGTTAAAGACAATATGAATATCTCGATATCGTGACGCAGAAGAAAAAAGACTGCATGCATATATGGGCTGCTGATCCGGAGCTGCGTTCGGGCTTGGGTTGGATCCCCCTTTGGTCTCATTGAATGATTTCTTCCGAAGTTTTCCCCAGCCGTGGGACTAAAGCCGGATGGTCTATGGCGAGTCCTCGGCATCACTTCATTTCACCCCTTTGATTTGATTACCTGCTTGGGTTTTTCCGAGGTTTTCCCCAACCAAAAGGCAAATGCCAGGTAATCTTTTGGCGAATCCTCGGACCTCACCTCATCATTGTAGAAAATTACTAAATTGTAAAACTGTAAAAATTGTAAAATATTGTAAAAATTTGTAAAAATTGTAATTGTAGTACTGTAAAATTTTGACTTGTTCCACATCTTAAAGCTTCATTGCTCATGTAAGATCTATGGAATATAATAAATCAATGAATGAAGGAATGAATGAATAATTCTAGTAGATACACAACATAAAAACTGCCAAGACTACACATTTTAGATACTTCAGCTAACACTTCTTGACTTTGTCTATCAAAATCTATTCATCAAAACAAGTTCAAGATATCTCAAAACGGGTGTTCAGTTTTTACTTTCTCCTTTATGTAGTATATAAAGTGAGTAGTAGGATTCTGAAAAATATATTTCGAAAAGTTCACCAAAATACACTTTTCGGTATTTTTAATATGGAAAAAGTTGTCCTTTAATGTCTTGCGCATATTGCGATTCTATTTGAATTATTATAGGCCTACAGATTTGTTTCATATTCAGAATCTACTCTACGAGTCAACTTCTCCGGGAATGTTGCACATGAAATGTAACTATTCCCACCCAATTAATGAGTCTTTATTGTAAAAATACAAAAAGCGATTTACTGAAAGTTACTTATTTATTATGGCTTTTAAGGAACCCGGAGGTTCATCACCGCTCTCGCATAAGCCCGTCATCGGTCCCTATCCTGTGCAAGATTAATCCAGTCTCTATCATCATATCCCACCTCCCTCAAATCCATTTTAATATTATCCTCCCATCTCGGCCTCTCCAAAGGTCTTTTTCCCTCCGGCCTCCCAACTAACACACTATATGCATTTCTAGATTCGCCCATACTGAAAGTTAGCTCTATAAATTTTCATCTTGAATATTGTCTTAAGATCAATTGACAAATGAAATCTGCACAGAACGTTTGACATCGTGAGTTTGATTTTTGCGATAGACATCATCCTAATACGCATTACGACTAGAACCAATTGGGAATCGCAAAGCGTGCATGCAGCGGAGATCGGGTTCACTTCAGCCAGAGGTCAGCTACCGAGACATTGAAGATGAGCGCTTTCGTATTAGCCGTAGCAGAAAAAAAATACCACATTATTCTTACTAGACATCACAGATGGCTAAAAAAAACTATCAGGAAATGAGAATCGTGTTTCTGCTATTGTGTGACAATAGGCTATGTATGAGAAACAGTCCGCGAACGAGTTCAGGTTCTTCCGCTTGCTACCTGTAGCAAGCTGTACAAATAGGAGCGACCAAAAGACAAGAGTGAACAAAATTAACATTATGAAGTCGAGATGCAATAACTCTTTATACTTTTGTTTACACATTTTTAATAAATGCAATACAATTATTTTACAGCAGAAGATGTTATATATGTACGATTTTGAATAATCAAAAAATGTTTATTAGTCATTACAATACGCATTGGATAATTTAAAATAACTGCGTACACGTAGACAACTTTCGAAACTGCTGGAGTATTACACCATTGTAGCCATAAAATAAATAATGTTATACGAAAATAAACCTTTTAAAATAAAATTTCGCCACAATCTCTTCTTCGATTTCCACCTTACACCACCCTTATTACGCCTCGCAAAATGTTATTTAAAGAAACAAATGAAGGGTTCAGAGCCATGGTGGGCCAAGCGCCATTTATTAAAAACGAAGAAAGCAAGGATTACAGTTAAGTGAATATCATAGTTTTATGAAGATTGACATATAATTTAGTTTTAATGTTCATGCTTTATATTATTAGCTATATTTTTAATTAAATTATGATAATCACTTAATTTTAACTCTTGTTTTCTTCGTTTTTTTATATATGTCGCTTGGCCACTATGACTTTGAACCCTTCAAATCTAAACATAGGGCACTCATCATGATCGAATGGCTTGGCCTTTAATCTTGGCTTTGTTAGATTCATGAAAACCTGCCGGTACGTATGTGCTGCTGAAAATTGTAATACACTACTAATTATCGCTACAAATTTACGAATCCTCGGACTCAGTTCATAGTTCAAGGAATTTTGAAAGCTGAAGAAGTCCTTGTCCTTGTCCTTGTCCTTATACGTACCTTTCAGCAGGGCAGTATGTGAAAGATCAATTAATTTTAGCTGCAACTCTGGAAGCAAATTTCCTGTATTTGCGGAATGGGGGGCGACAAAAAAAGCTATCATTTGTATTGAATCATTTCCATTTAGCGTCTCTGAACACTTCATTTCTTAATAATGTAATTTTTCCACATATTAAGGACAGTATGTTTCCTCCTTGTTCTATGCATCGCTTCTCTACTTAACGTATGCATGGACAACCTTTCCAACCTTCTTTAGATGGGTTCTAGTAGGGGAAATAATTTAACCCGCTCGCAAAGCAATCTGCCCGCCACGTGCTTAAGACCGCACGGACTTGAATATGTACCACTGGGCTATACGAATATAACATCCGTTTTGTAAGTGGTCACCCTGGCACAGTGGAGAAAAGTTCATGTATTATATAATATTGTAATATTAATGATATTGTAATATTAATAATATTGTAACATTAATAATAATAATAATAATAATAATAATAATAATAATAATAATAATAATAAATGATATAATAATGATAATAATAATAGTACACACAAGGTCAAGCCATACCTTCGACACTGTCTATAAAAAAGAATGTGATCTTGAATCACGCATTAAGTATGCATGCTTAGTGTCATGATCTGTGTTGTCACAGGCGTCTGACTGACTCTATATTACGAGTCTCACCATATGCCCGTTTAGTGCCAGGTTGAAATATGGACAAAGGTGAAAGTACCGCGGAATAATACTATGAAAGCAGAACTAGCTTCGTATTTAACATAACATGGATGAATAATTATATAATAGAATGCGAAACTTACTGAGTTTCCCGTAACACATGCTAGAGCCGCTAATGTAGAAACTGATCTCGCTGCCATCTGTTGGATGGTGGAGAACTTATTACATCTAGCAGCGCACCAGTAGCGAAAACAGAAACTAATTACTCCATGCATTTAGCAGCGCACCTAGTGACGAAAATGTTAAACTATGCAGAAAATATTGCTTCCCCCCACTCTCATCGATATTCTCAACTAACCCAATTTAAAATAAAACATTTACATTTTTATTTCTCACGCCATCTTCCACTGAAAATTCTTACAGGAAGATAAAAGAGACGATCTATTTTACACTACCCAATTAAAATATAACCAAACAGGGACAGAAAATAAAGCAAAAGGTTAGATAATTGGAATTGTATACTTTGTGTATTTAGTGTACAGTGCAATGGAAAAGTCTGCAAAAACTACTTAGATAGTTCAATTTATTATATTACTATTACTTTACAATATATTCAACAACACTATTTTTACAACGTCTATAAACATCACTGTTTAACATACACTGCTTATACACACACTTAGTATCACTTTATTAGCAAGTTTATGGCTGCAGCCGCGTGTCTTCTCGAGCATAGTCTGTTCGTCTCGAACGAACGGATAAATAAGAGAACTCTGGGTAATCTACCCAACACGTAGTTCTAATGTTCACCACCCACAACGTCCGGCGCTGATCATCTTATTTGAACCCCCTTCCGTCAGATGGTGCTGACCGCAGTTTCGCATCCTATTATATATTCATCGATGATGATAAGATGAAAATGAGAAGTGGGTTGGTGTGACTGCAATTGGTTTCTATTTAAAGGCTCGACGTTAAGGCTGGTGATGAAGTTACAAATGTGATTTATTATTACAAAAAGAAATACGACGTAAGTTTTGCAACTAATAGAACCCTAAAATCTCACTATGTGCGAGAGCATAAGTTAATACAAAAGAAACCCCCTGCGGTGGCTGAGTGGTCAGACTTTCAGCCTCTCACGCAGGCTGCCCGGGTTCGAGTCCCGGTCAGGTCTGAAATTTTTCATTTGAAAAATCCATAGTCACCTTGTGGCGGACAAATGTCGCAGTTAGGATTTTTCTCGAGGTTCTCCCGTTTTTCCCCATATTAGGCATTTACATAATTTTGTCACCATTTCTCCATTTCGTTATCATTCCGTAGCATTCCCTGGACGCCGGCTGGCGACGCACGGTGGGTGCTGCCCTAGGGACGAGTGGGGTTGCCTGCTCGAAACCTGGGCACACAGAGAACCTTAGTGTGGTCAGCCAGTGTGAGTTTGAGAATGCGTCACTAGAGGGTTAGCGCAGTAGATCTCAACAGATCGCAGTGCTAGGGCATAGTGCTCCCCTCCGTAAATTCCATTCCATTCCATATACTTAGTACAAAAAAGCCATGAAGGAAGAAAATGACATTTTGTTGCTACAGCAGCATCAGTAAACAGAAGCGATTCTTTCCTCCGGGAGCCCTATTTTTCCCTCTTTGAAAATCACAAGCCGTTTGTTTATTTTTATTTTCTGCACAGTTTGCGGTCGAAGATAAGAATACTAAGAATCGGCCAGCCGGTCTGCCGACGAGGAGTTTCCGGCTTTGAACCATTACTCACTCCCACAGTTTCCGTGGAATTCGCGACCAGTTTCAGTTTCACAATAGTGTTACCTACTCGTAACCACAAAGATTTCTCCCCTCTCCCTGGAGAGTAATGCCAAAGTTTACCGTTCATGGACACATAAACAAGAAATTACCTCATCCACTTGGCAGAACTAAAAATAAATCTACGACTAAATCTCATTTGTGGAAAAATGTCAGCGATATAATCTCTCTGTTGTAGCCTACTGTGAGGTACAAATGGCTGTTCACAGACACGCATGTACGAGGTTTTTATTGAGTGCTGCATAAGAACGGTGAACAATACTCTTCCTCCTTCTCTATATACACATGCTATATATAGTATGTATATATTGCTAACCGCTACTTAACGAGAAATCGTAACCCAAAACCCGGTAAGGGACACGGTGACGTATGTATTTCTCGGATTAATCGATACCGATAAAAGAAGAAATGCGGCATTATTTATTATATTAACATCTGCTGACTTCCTTATTTCTAATGAATTTGCTATACAAGTTGGTTTTTCATTGTCCGAGGTCCTGCCTCTCACTCTGGCGACATGGGTTCGATCCTCGCCTGAGGAATTTGTGATGGTCAAAGCGTGTATTGAAGGAATTGTCTCCAATTCTTCTGTTTCCCTAACCACCACCACCACCACCACCACCATCGTCTTCACTAACACTCAACAATAATTAATTACCTACCCTTCACTGTGCGATGTCTCGAGCCAGAACTCCAGAGCAAATAAAAAAATTACTAATATGATGACGAAACTGTACATATTGTGTTTAATGGAGATAATTATATTACCGTAAGGAAGTAGTCTTTAAAATCTTGTGACGGTTTTAAAAACTACTTCCTTACGTTTTTTTTATGAAATGCGCGAATGGCACAAAGCCACCCTCCTGGCACAAAGTTACCCCTCGCGACGGTATAGTAGCCTATTAATGAGCAGGTATTTATAACAAAACAGAACTTTCTTATTTTAGGTACCAGTACTATTAGAATAGCATGCGATGGAAATCGAATTAATCATTTTATTAATTAACTCAAGGTCAGAGTCTCCAGCTACAACGCTGACGGACCTGGTTAGATTCCAGGATAAGGGCTGTAATCATATTAATAACTTGGCCATTGTCACGCTTTTGGGAATGTCCAATATCGATGCACGATCCTCTTGGAAATGAGGACGAAGGAGCTCAAAGGTACAGTTCTTTAATGTCGATTAAAATTTTAGGACAATTTTAATTATAACGAAGGAATTGGATATTTACAATATCTTATCTGACAATATGACAACCTGCTCGAAATGAACATGTGTATCAGTTTGATGTATCAACTGCATGGTAAGGAGAAGTGACACTAGGGAGGAAATTAAACGCAGAATCAATATGGGAAATGCCTGTTACTATTCGGTAGAGAAGCTTTTGTCATCTAGTCTGCTGTCAAAAAATCTGAGAGTTAGATTTTATAAAACAGTTGTATTACCGGTTGTTCTGTATGGTTGTGAAACTTGGACTCCCACTTCGAGACAGAAACAGAGAATAAGGGTGTTTGAGAATAAGGTTCTTGGGAAAATATTTGGGGCTAAGAGGGATGGAGTTACAGGAGATGGAGAAAGTTACACAACGCAGAGCCGCACGCATTGTATACTTCACCTGATTAGGAATATTAAATCCGGACGTTTGAGATGGGCAGGGGATGTAGCATGTATGGGCGAATCTAGAAATGCATATAGAGTGTTAGTTGGGAGACCTGAAAGAAAAGGATCTTTGGGGAGGCCGAGACGTAGATGGGAGGATAATATTAAAATGGATTTGAGCGAGGTGGGATAAGATGATAGGGACTGGATTAATCTTGCACAGGATAGGGACTGATGGCGGGCTTATTTGAGGGTGGCAATGAACCTCCGGATTCCTTAAAAGACATGTGTAAGTAAGTAAGTATGGTAAGGGGATTCGAGAACAACGTGATTAGAAACAGGTACTGAATTTCACAATTATAAACTGTTTAGTTCAAAGGACGCAGGATTGTGTTCTTTCATATAGTACTGCCGTATAAAATAGTGCGTCCTTCTCTCAAAAGTATTAAAAGAATTGAATTCCAAAATCAAGTGCAATTATTGATTGAAACGTTTTATGGAGTCTGTCAGAAGTACACAGAATGTGAGTGTACCACATTTTAGGAAGAGAGTTGTAGTGTGTGTTGGGATTTAAGCTTGTTTTCTTTAATGAGAAAAGTGACCTAATCAAAGTATTAGGTAGCAATCTTTAAATGTCATGCAATTTTACAAATTATTGTTTTTAAGTCCATGGAGTGTTACATAACTTGAATGGTTCGCAAAGACACCATGTTGCAACGATTCTCCTTACAGTTTTCATATAAAAGATATAACCATAGCCATTGGCCTGAAATTTTAGCTCACCACGATGTGAAGAATCATTTTATTAATTTGGGATCATCAACAGAATTACTGCCTCTGGAGATTCGGAACTACTATATCTACAGGTTCCATCGCCAGGCTCGTATCGCCCCAGAACCTGAATACTAGGCTCGATGACAAAGTGTAGAGTAACCATTTTGTGTCTGCTTACCGCCTAGTTTAGAGCCTTAGATGCCCTTTTCATTTTCATCAAGAATGGTGTTCATATTGCCCTGATAGAATGTTGTCTGTGGTGGGGGGTTGCTATTAGATGTGCTCTGAAATAGTTGTTATGCAAAGGGTATGTGAAGGGTTGTGTATTTGATTTTTCTTCTGGATGATGTATAGGAAGATAGATTAAATTTATGCTACAGCTCACAAGCAAACATTCTCATGGGGGCAGATAAAAAGTTATTTTTTTCCTACATTTAATCACAAAACGTAACACAGTAGCACCTCTATTATCCGTGGTAATGAAGGGGGTGGGGTGAATGGTTAATCGAAAAAAGTCGGATAATCCGTACTATAAAAGGAGTTCATAATCTAAGTGCATAATACAGTTTCGTAATTTCCCCTGTGGTCTTTTCTTTTAACACGCTAGGTAGTGGATCATAAGTTCACTAATTTAAGTCTGATTTGCAACGACGGGTTTTAATGGCCAAGGAAACTCCTTATTACGGCTGTCTGTGGAAAGATAGGAGTAGAGGTCTCATGTTGTAGATTAAAAACTTGATGCGCTTTATATTTTGTTTTTCATTAGATCGGGCACAGTTGTAATTACTATCGTATTGTGATGCGACAGTTTCTCTTTTCCCAAACCACTAAATTATTTTCACTTTTTTTTTTTTCGTAGCAGACACGTTTCCTTTTGACACCTGTGAAAGACATTTTGCATAGAAGTTAGACAGTACGACCACTCGAAGGGTAGATCATACTGCGTAGGATAACGGTTTGTATAAAATATTCTGTAGAAAAAAAATCGTAGCTACTAATATAATGTACATTACTTCATATTTTTTTCTGCAGAACAAAAAGAGCGAGAAAGACAGTCGGCTAATCCACCAATCGGTTAATACGGTGGCGGATAATCAGAGTTTTACTATATAGGTTTTCTGTTCATTTCTATTCCACTACAGAGTGGAAGTGAAATAACCTTGGAGACTGAATACAGGATGGAACTGAAATAACTTTGCAGATTGAAAGGGACGATAGCATACGCTTAAATGAATATAAAACGTATGTTATGTTTTGTGATTAAATGCACGGTTCATTATAAAATTAAGTTAGAAGTTCCAGCAGTCTGGCAACCTCGACGCTAAAAGTCTCCGCTCGTATCGCAATACAGATGTAAGAGGTCAACGAACTCAGCTTACGAGTACTGTCTCGCGCTCCCTTTTAGTAGCTACAACGTTGCGATGTGGATTGCATCGTTCAATGGTTTGAAATTAATGATTTTTAAATTAAATTTACACGATAACCGCCCACGTTACTGAAATACGACAGATGTATAAAAATTATTCTTTATTACATTTTCTATCGATATGGACAAAAATCACGATCCAATTCGCAATATTTACCGAATAGGAAGGTGTTAAACATTTGGGGGAAAAAATATAACATTTTTTCTGAGAAAAGTATGAACTTTCCACCAATATGGTATTACAGTTTTTTGTTACATACAACATGAGCTATTCGCTCTAAAAATCTGCAGGATTATTTCACTTTCATCCTCTATGAAATAATAATAATGAATTATTGTGTTTAAGTTATTGTTAGAGGGATTATAGTGTTAACGGAGTTCCAGATTTATTCATGTTATTTTTGTGTACAGAATTTTAGTGATTATGATCCAACAAGCTACGCTACGTCGTTTAACAGAGTCCTTGACGTATTATTATGAAGAAATAATTAATTATCATTGTTACTAGTCGATAGAATAGTTTGTGGACAGGTCTTTTAGTTTTAGTTATACAATGGCACGAGATTTTATCCGGAACGGGTCCTTGAACTTAGGCCTGCTTTGAACCATTGTGCGCTCTATATATGCGATAATTGTGAATCCAGTGTTGGCAGGTGGGCCATCCTGCCTCAGCCTCTGATAGAACCAGATCCCTTCCGCAGGCGAGTAACCTGGTAAGCTCCAAGCCCTTCTTGTATCAGCATCGAAAACACGCACTACCCACAAAACTCCCAGCCTATTTTTTTTTTTTTTTTACTATTGTGGACGATACATGGATTAAGGGAAGGTTTAAAGTGTTGGTGAAATGATGGAGGGAAATGGGATTACTCCCAGAAAAAATCCTCTGCATCGTCTGCTTTGTCCACCACAAATGCCATCACGACGTGGCCGAGGATCGAACCCGGCCGCTTGGGTGGAAGACCAACGCAGTAGCGTCGAGTCACAGAAGCGGCCATGTACAGGTATAGTTTGCATAGGTAATAATTTAGGTGAAGCATTAGTATGAAAACAAAATTATAAAATAATACTGTACATACCATATCTTACGTTAACTGTTGTCCCGCGCCGTAGCGTCGTGGTCTAAGGCATCATGCCTAGGACTCGCGCTACGGAATGTGCGCTAGTTCGATTCCTCATAGGGAATGGATTTTCTCATGAAATTTCGGCCAGTGTCCACTCAGCATCGTGATGAATTTTGGGAGCTATGATAGATAGCGAAATCCGGTTCCGCGAGCCAGTTGTAACGGCTGGGGGGGGGGGGATCATCAACACGATACCTCCATTCCAATTGGATAATAGTTTACCACTGCTGAGGCATGTGGACGTGAGGCCAGCAGTCGGCTAGTCGGTCATGACCCTTCATGGGCTGTCGCGCCTCAGATTTATTTATTTTTACGCCTACATGGAAAATAATATTAAGGGTAACAACTGATGTACGCGATGCTATCCGTGATGCACTTCTTACGTAACTGACAAGGCAGACACAGACTTTTGACAGACCTGAGAGGGCATATTTTTGTAATAACAACAGTATTGTAAACTATAAACTAGAAGACGCACGATTACCATATGTAATTATAGTCTTTCAAAATAATTTCCACCTCATCGATGGTCCGTCGCCGAACTTATGAAAGGTGACAAGCTCCATTTACGGTCTATTTATTGGTCAGTATGCGTAGATTGCGTCTAAAAGTAGAAGACAATGATGTCGGCCTGAATACGATTCTTTCAACTTCGGGAAGTAGCCGAAAGCCACCGGCGTAACTCAGACGGTAGCGCGTTTGCATGCTGATCCGGAGTTGCGCTCGAGCGTGGGGTCGATTTCCGCTTGGACTTGTTAGTTATCTGATTTGTCTCTTTTTCCGAGGTTTTTCCTAACCGTAAGGCGAATGTAAGGTAATCTATGGCGAATCCTTGGCCTCATCTCGCCAAATATCACCTTGCTCTCATAAATTCCATCGACGCTAAATAACCCAGTAGTTAATACATCGTCGTTAAATTAAAAAGTTTAAAAAACCAAAGGACTCGTGTTAGGGGAATAAAGTGAATGTTTCCTTGCCTCTAGAGAAGAATGACAACGAACGTTATCGTGCAAAATAATAATAATAATAATAATAATAATAATAATAATAATAATAATAATAATACTTACTTACTGGCTTTTAAGGAACCCGGAGGTTCATTCCGCCCTCATATAAGCCCGCCATTGGTCCCTATCCTGAGCAAGATTAATCTAGTCTCTACCATCATATCCCACCTCCCTCAAATCCATTTTAATATTATCTTCCCATCTACGTCTCGGCCTCCCCAAAGGTATTTTCCCTTCTGGCCTCCCAACTAACACTCTATATGCATTTATGGATTCGCCCATACGTGCTACATGTCCTTCCCATCTCAAACGTCTGGATTTAATGTTCCTAATAATAATAATAATAATAATAATAATAATAATAATAATGCTTTATTTATTCTGGCAGAGTTAAAGCCGTGAGACCTTCTCTTCCACTCAAGAGAATAAAAAGAAAATACATGATAATATAACATTAATACAAAATAAAGTTATAGGTATACCTAAAACAAAATCGAAACAGAAAAATATGCACAAGTCAGAGAATTGTCGAACTTAAATATTTACTTAAACTGGATGACAAATTAAATTATATGATTACTTTATTAATTAGTTACTACTATGAATTATAATATATACCCTGGGATACAGTGCGTTCTAAAATAAGATGTTTCAGTTTGGACTTGAAAGCGTTTAGGTCGGGCAGCTCCTAACATCTGTAGATAATGAATTCCAAGAATGGATAGTGTCTATTGTAAATGCCGAAGAATACGCGGAAGTTCTGTGGAGAGGGACGAACAATAGTATGTCGTGTTATGACCGGGTATACAGATTATGATGTGTGGATAGATTATGAAATCGTGATCCAAGTTATTCAGGGGTTGATATATGCAAAATCTGATAGAGGAGAGACAGTCAATGCAAACTGCGTCTGTCAGCCAGCCGGAGTCAAGACAATTCACTGAAAGACGGTGAGATATTATCGTAGAGACGGATGTTACATATAAACCGAACACAGGCATTATGGACACGCTGTAATTTTTAGGTCGGGTTATAGTTATAGCTGAGATCACTTAATAGAACATCGCAGTAGTCGAAATGAGGTATGATATGTGTCCAGATTAAAATTTGTTTTAATTTAAAAGGAAGACAATTTTTTATTCGTCGAAGTGAGTGCAGCAATAGTGGGTTTTTCCGACGAATTTTTTGGAACCAGATGGTGTTCACGGAAGTGACGGTAGTATCAAGCTCTGTCCAGAATGGGACAAGATGGCAGTTTTGAAATTATGAAGTTATCATTAACACCTTCAAAGTTCCTGGTTCTTGTCTTACTGCCTTCAGACATGAGCATGATGCTTGGCGTCCTTCGTACAATCGTAATGTCAGATCTGATTCATAGGATCTAATCCATGTTTTATCAGTAACAAGTCCGATAAAGGACATGTTTTCCATTGCATTTGTAATAACATAGGCTACGCATTTGTAAAGAGATGGGTTTGGAAGTAAATCCCGAAAAGACAAAGTATATTATTGTGTCTCGTGACGAGAATATTGTACGAAATGGAAATACAAAATTGGAAATTTATCCTTTGAAGAGGTGGAAAAATTCAAATATCTGGGAACAACAGTAACAAATACAAATGATAATCGGGAGGAAATTAAGCACAAAATAAATATAGGAAATTCCTATTATTATTCGGTTGATAAGCTTTTATCATCCAGTCTACTGTCAAAAAATCTGAAAGTTATAATTTATAAAACAGTTATATTACCGGTTTTTTTTATAGTTGTGAAACGTGGACTCTCACTTTGAGAGAGGGACATAGGTTAAGGGTCTTTGAGAATAAAGTGCTTCGGAAAATATTTGGGGCTAAGAAGGATGAAGTTACAGGAGAATGGAGAAAGTTACACAACACAGAACTGCACGCATTGTATTCTTCACCTGACATAATTAGGAACATTAAATCCAGACGTTTGAGATGGGCAGGACATGTAGCACGTATGGCGAATCTAGAAATGCATATAGAGTGTTAGTTGGGTGGCCGGAGGGGAAAAGATCTTTGGGGAGGCCGAGACGTAGATGGGAAGATAATATTAAAATGGATTTGAGGAAGGTGGGATATGATGATAGAGACTGGATTGGTCTTGCTCAGGATAGGGACCAATGGCGGGCTTATGTGAGAGCGGCAATGAACCTCCGGATTCCTTAAAAGCCAGTAAGTAAGTAGGCTACGCATTGGAAGGTGTAAAAGTAGAGAAGAAAAATACAATCCTGAACAATATGATTATTATTATATTTCTTTATCGCAGCATATTACGTAGCTCTCTATTAATAGGCCTAAGTACTACGGATTTTCTTCTATATCTTCTTTTCTCCTTTTGCAGGGGCAACGCAAAGCAAAGATGAACACCAATCGAAGAAAAAGGCAGCTGACAACAACGGTACGCAATCATTAATATTGTACTAAACAGCAGATGTTGATTATCTTCAGTCAATTCAAATCCTAAGTAGCTAAAATAGATAGTAGAGCATTTTAGAATACATTAAGATTGTAACAGGTTGAAGTACAGTTAGTAAAAATAATTTAAACGTTAAAAGTGATACCGATTATACGAGTACATTCCCGTACACCCGTGTAGTTGGTCTCCCAGGAATGTGATACGATGCAGTAATTTCCCGTTGTTTTCGGACAAGCATTAAAATTATCGTACCAGTGTAAATAAGTGCGAGATGAGATTTTTTCCAAACTGTACAAAAAGAGATCTAAATGACAATATCTGCAAAGAAATCAATACCAGTACTGTTTACGCCTATATAACCTAAATAATAGATCAGATGGATATGGACAAAATTAGAAACGGAACCTCTATCTCGTATGAATGTAAAAGAATACCATCATTAACACAAAAGTATCAATCTACGTAAAGTATCAACCTAAAAGCAAAAGATACGTCGGACGTCCCAGGAAAATATGGACTGAAACGAATACAACGTGAAGCCGGGGCAAGCTTTAATGCCAGAACAATGAAGTGATGATGATGATGATGATGATGATACATGTAAATAGTAGGCCCTACCAAAATGGAATGTTAATAATTGGAACTGGTAGATCGTTGATTGTTCCCTCTGCATCCTCGAGTTCAAATATAAAGTCTACCGGTAATATTAATGGTGGACAAAACGGTGTAGAGCAGATTTTATTGGGATAATTTCATTTCCCCTACCATGGTTCTACAATTTTTCATTAATCACGGTTCTTTTAACACCAGTACAGAAAGCAAGAGGAAATTACTGCATCCTACGAGATTCTGGTTATGTGTTGTGAGCTGTAAAAATATCTAGCTTCGATAGTTTTTGAGAAAAAGTTCCATACGTAAGGCATAATTTGACATTGTCAAGATAGGCAATTCAGTATCCACTTAAAAATTATTAAATTTTATGAACGATTACAAGAATTCGGAATCGTACTTGGTGGTCGAGTGTTAAGCATACTTCATAAGAGATCCGCTATGAACCCTTTGTGGCCTGAATTTGTTTCTGATTTTCCACAATTATGGGTGCACAAGTTCACAGGCACACCATGAAGAAACAAAATAACAAAGCAATCCTTCCTAATAACAGTTGGCCAAAGAACTGTCGGGTGCTGCACTCTATCGGTAAAGGTAAAGGTATCCCCGTAACATGCCATGAAGGCACTTGGGGGGCATGGAGGGAGTCCCATGCTTTCAATGACTTCGTCACTAAAATGAGGTGGTGTGGTCGGCACCACGCTCTGACCGCCTTTTACCCCCAGGAAAGACCCGGTACTCAATTTTATAGGAGGCTGAGTGAACCTCGAGACCTTTCTGAAAGTTTGGCAACGAGAAACAATCCTGTCACCACCTGGGATCGAATCCCGGATCTTCCAGTCCGTAGCCAGCTGCTCTACCAACTGAACTACCCGGCCGCCCCACTCTATCGGTAAAGAACGAAACTACTTCTGAGGATATCAAAACTGGAATCTTCAAGCAAATCATATGAGTCGGAGATTACAGAAATGTTAGCGATTCCAAATGGACTCATTCGCGCGGAAAGGGTTAAAGGGTTCAAATCCTGTCGCACTCACACGGTCACCGGAATTCCACTATGTCGCGTCTAGTGAATCAGTTCGGAACTTGTGCCATCGCTGTTCAAGGGCTGTAGTTCCAAAAACGACGAAGAATGAAATAACGAATTACTGTGAGTCTTCACAATCTTATTATTTTCTAATTTGTTCAGCTTTCGTTTTGGAGAGAGATATTTAAGATCTTGACACATTCTACCACTTTGGCAAAAGTACAGAATACCCGGAAAAGATGCGTAAGTGATTTTTGTTGTGAATGAAGTACAGCGGTTGAAGTAGGCAAGGAGTATCGTTGTGCATAGTGTTGGCGGGCACAACTGAACGGTTCATTAAGTTGGTCATATACGATACCTCGTACGTGTGTCCTTCAGTGTTCATCCCGAAAGCGACCATTCATGTAATCCGTCCACGCCTTCTTCAATGAGTTCCCTCGCTTTGGCCATCTGCAAAGAACCAAAACAAAAGAAAGGAAAACTCAATTAATCATCTAGTTAAATCCAATTCTGAACAATACGTGACGCCTACTCCCCTATTACAAATTACAGTGTCACTGTGCTAGCATACTCTTTGTTACAAGTACAAGGTGAGACACAATCTCGAAATGGAATTGTTACATTTTAGTAGGCCTACCTAGTGGCATTCATACGAAAAGGCTCATCTACAGCTCAGTCTGCTGACATATTACGAATATATTAAGGGTTCGATTTCAGAAGATCCTGCGACATTTGTGATGGACGAAACTTATGTTTTCTTTATAATCTTCCTTCCAATACTGCATAATTATCATCATCTGTGAATAGACTCTAGTCATTTTAATGTTATTTAACAACGTTGTATCACTATAGGTACAGTTACCTAGCGTCGATAGAAATGACAGCGAGATAGTGTTTGACACTATCAATACCTGAAATCGCCATAAAATTACCAGACATTCTCCTTGTTGTTGGGAAAATCTTTCAACGAGACTAATTAGCCCAAGTAGGGGCTAAACCAACGTCCAAGCGCGTCTCGGAGCACAAATTCAGATCTGTGAATTTCAAAGGCATTAAATAAAAATAAGACTTAAAAATGTGGGAAAAATTCCTCTATTTCCAGTAATTTCGGCGAAGTATTTTACAACTATCCCCTACCTATCCTCTAATTCAGATTCTGGCTGATATGTACACTGGCTCCAAAAACTATTAGCACACCCCATTTTGTCGTAGTACTGGGTTCAATTTAAGACAATTGGAAATGCAGTTTATATATACGAGCAAAGATAAGTTAGTTTAACGATTTTAATTATGAAATTATTCAATGACACGATAAACACTCTTTCTAGAAATTAAAATATAGTATTATAATCACCAAAAAATTATTTGCACAGTGGCGCCATCGTACATTTGTTATTTAAACTGCATTAAACACAAGGTCATGTTTCTGTACCTTCACTAAGGGTTGTTTGCCAGTCAGTCGTAAGTTTGGTGTGAACATTCATCCTCTGTTCGAGATAAAGCTGTGTTACTGCACTCACAAGGAAAAAGTCACAGACAGATAGGTAGAATACTTTCTAGAAGCTTCTCTACTGTAAGATCTATAATACATAAACACAGAGAACAAGAATCCACACGAAACAAGCAGAGATTTAGTCGCCCATGAAAACTCATAATTCGAGAGAAGAACCATCATACGTTTAGCCCAAAAGAAACCTACAAAAAGTGCTGCCTCTTTAGCTGCTGGCATTCCAGCAACATCTAACAAGACGGTAAGTGCTCAAACAGTACGGCATGTCTTGAATAGTGCTGATATTCATGGCAGGTCTTCCAGCAAAAACCATATATTTCCTAGGTAATCTGGAAGAAACGCCTTGAGTTTGCCAAGGAATATTGTGCAAAACTATTAGAATTCTGGGACACTGTCATATTCTCAGACGAGTCGAATTTCAACTTGTTCGGTTCTGAAGGACGGAAGAAAGTGTGGCAAAAACTAACAAAGAACAACAACAACAACAGATAGTTCCAACAGTAAAACATGGAGGTGGGCATGTTATGGTTTCGAGGTGAATGGCATCCTCGGGAGTTAGAGTTAGAAATCTGGCCTTTATTGATGGAGAAATGGATCAGTGCAAATTCATTGGTGTGTTGCGAGGTTTTTGTCCAACAGTGTGCACAAACTCGGTCTCGATGGGGTCTTCCGTTTCCAACAAGATGACTCCAAACACACTGCTATAGAAACAAGAGAGTGGCTACTATATAATGCCTCCAGAAGACTTCTTACTCCATCACAGAGCCCAGATTTGAATCCCATTGAGTATTTGTGACATTATCTTGGAAGAGAAACTGTCAAGCGCCGCCCATCTAATAAAGAAGAGATTAATAGGGTTCTTGGATTATGATTTGAAATCTCCCCTGAAACGACGAGAAATTTGGTTATCAATGCCGAGACGTCTGGAAACTGTCATCCGTAATAATGGCTTGCATATAGGATACTAAAATACAGTACAGAGACTTATTATACATATTATAATGTGCCAATACCTTTTTTGAAATCAGAAAATGGATTTTCTTTTGTAAATAATTATTTTGTGTTATTGTTATAATTTCAGTGAAAGAATTTTAGTTGTACATTATATTAAGGAATAAACATATTATTTTCTTAAACTTGCCCTTTTTACAGATCTTATAGGGAAAATATTGAGTGTGCCAATACTTTATGGTGCCAGTGCACATCTGTTATCAGACAGTACAGTGGACTCTCCTAAGTTCGACAGAACAGAATTGAAAGTTCTGACCAATAAGGGGAGTGGGTGTGGCAGGTGAAATGAATACAAATTCTTATTGGTTATCCATCAACGAATACAGTATTGTACTTGCATTTCCTGCTTGCCCCGAGACTTGTGTATGCACTTCTAGTACGACAGTGGGTTTCGACAGTTCCGTCTCACAAACGGCACAATTCTCAAATAGAAAAAGAAGAGTTCATTAATTTAAAATCAGTTATCAATATGGATGTCCTGATCAATAAAATATTCTGTTTTCCTTTAACAAAAGACATAGGATCAATTTCCATTCAAATGGCAAACCCATTTCTTAGTGCCCGTATAGGGACGTGTAAGCAGTCGAACTTGATTTCTGTCGAATTTAGAGCTTCCACTTTATATCTTACTTGATGATATATGTCAGAGAAAGAACAATTGTTTGTATGCATCTGAAGTCTGATCAGTAGAATATGTAACTAGTCAGCGATGTATGCAATGGAGGGGAAAAGGAACTGGCCAGCCTACCTCGTTATCTCCTGGTTTAGTTGCCTCATGAGTGATGCCTTATTGGTGTCACTTACGAGTTTCAGACTTGTCTTCTGACAGTTGACTAAACAACAACATTATTTACATTTCAAAATCTTCTATGTCTTTTTGTTTCACTCTGTGACGAGTACAGTCCGAATTCAGATTTTTCGGAGACATAGCACATTATTTTTAAATGGACATGTAATATGGCTAGCGCGACGGCGACTCTTCGAAAGACAAACAGAACAACATATTATCAACGAAAACAAAGCCCTGCCTTAGGCGATTTTCAAATATATAAAGTGGAAGTAATATAGCTTCTGATTCTGATTTTTATTCTTATCATTAGAGAAACTTGTAAGGAATGATTATCCCTTTCCAGTTCTTCAATAAAATGGACGGTTTTCTTACAAATTAAATAAAAAGATTAACACGTATCGTTATTTCCTGCCATTCGGAAGCGTGGCAATCCTATTGCAGTTAGTAAGGAACGGAATGTTGCTGTTCAGACCGAGTGCGTGTGTACAGTACGATGATTTAGTCCTGACAGTCGCCGGAGATGTGCGCCTTGGTCAGGCGAGTCCATTTAGTTACGCCAAGGGCTGTTTGGGTTAGTCACTCGCTTGTCTTTGAAGCGATCGGATGTCATGCATGCGGTAGAGCGGTATATTTCTAGTACAATTAAGCTGTACTGCATTCCTTTACCGACCGCTCGCCCTTATCTCTACTCCGGAGCTCTCCCCACTACTCCTATTACTTCCCCTCTTTCGCGTCGCTGAGCTGTCAGGACTAAATAATGGGTCTGTACTCTCGTATGTGAGTCGGCGACGCGCTGTTTTCAAACTACGCAAATTTTCAACCTAATTTTCTAATTAATCAAGCACTTAATTACAAGACGCATGATAGGTTTTTCATTTACTCGTATTTTACTGTATGTCATTGCCCCCTTTCAATCTGCACAGCTAGACCTATATCACTTCAGCTTGTATGGCCGTGGCTACCATGCAAGGTTACAGTTATGCGCCTTAGCTGTGCGCGGTATAATATGAAAGTATAAAAATTCAGATTTTAAACAGAAGCAATGCACTTGCTAGCGTCGTGCATTATGGGCGCTATGTTCGGTTCAAGTTTGTCGCTCATGGCGAAGTTTGATATTTGCCCATGTTCGCTCTGCAGAAGTCTCCTGTCGTGTTTGTTCCACTTTGTTATAAAAATATTCGGTGTCCCCCCACTCCCGCCCTAACCGCTTAAGGATTTCAGCACAGATCTTACGATTAGTTTTTCATATGAAATAAGACGAAGTTTGTAATGTCTTGGTGCCTCTCTCATGTTTTTTAATTGATTATTTCACGACGATTCATCAACTGCTATAGTTAACTAGCGTCTGAATGAGATGAAGGTGGTAATGCCAGCGAAATGAGTCCACGAGTCCAGCGCTGAAAGTTACCCAGCATTCCCTCTTAATGGGTTGAGGAAAAACCCCAACCAGGTAATTAATATTTGAGGAGAAAAATTCGCTCCAGCGCCCGGGGTCGAACCCGGGTCCTTGGTTCTACGTACCAAGCGCTCTGACCACTGAGCTACGCCGAATTCAATCCACAGCACCGGATCGAACCTTCCTCCTTCAATGTTTCCTTCTGTGACCTGACTCCAAGTTAGACATATAAGTTATGTTGACGTATATGTCCAATGTCAACTGCCATTATACTAGGAGCGCACTCAGCCGAGTGACTTGTTTGGCCGGGATTCCGCAGTTACGTGCACAGCAATCTGTACAAATATATGCACTGCAGCTATGAGAATATTATAGATTTTTTTTTATTAATTTGTCCTACAGAATAACATCTGTAATAATAATTAATATTTGAGGAGAAAAATTCGCTCCGGCGCCGGGGATCGAACCCGGGTGACCACTGAGCTACGCCGAATTGAGCGCTTGGTACGTAGAACCAAGGACCCGGGTTCAATCCCCGGCGCCGGAGCGAATTTTTTTCCTCAAATATTAATTGTCAATATTACAGATGTTATTCTGTAGGACAAATTAATAAAAAAAAAATCTATAATATTCAATCAGGTAACTTGTCCCAACCAGAATTTGAACCCGGGCCTGCTCGTTTTACGGTCAGGCTTGTTAACCTTTACTCCACAGCGGTTGGAATATTGCAGGACACTAGTACCTACACTACCCAATCCGTTTGATTGGGAAGTATATGTCCACTTCTCGTTCGGGCATCAAATTCCGATTTCTTAAATTTTAGCCATAAAGCTAACAATTGTTTTTCAGCCAGATTATGTAACTTACCTAAAAATTATTTAAAAATAATAATAATCACTCACTACAAACATTTAATTTCAAGAACCATTTTTATTTCGATGAATACTGAAATCATGATGTCAAAAGAACAGAACGCAAGCAGAAAAATTATCGATAACCTGATAAGAAGCTGGATTGTTATGAAGCGTTAAGCGTGTAACGATAGTACAATACATGTCATCTTTATGACTATTTCTTTTTAAAGTGAGTCCTATGTGAAAAATTCGACTGGTAAGTTTTGGTAACCGTATTCCGTGACTTTTCCATTTTTTTATAGCCCTCCCTCGAATTAAAATGTGCGTCATCTAAGTAAAACAAGTGAATGTATTCATCCCTCCCACTACTGAACTCCCAATGTTACTGACATCACCCGCGAGTTCAGCAATGAACGTGGCAGGAAAATTAATCGTGTGATTTCATAGGTCAGGTAAAGTGCGAGCCACAATTGTGGCTGTGCTGGCAAACACACTTGTGGAGGCCGATACCTTCATAGAAGGCTGGGGGAGTAATTGTTTTGCGTCATGATTTACGGTTTCATGAATGTAGATTATAAACATACAAGTAGTGTGCAAAGAACGTGCAACTGCCTTTTTTATATAATTCTTGTGCCTTATCTTTACATAATGAATAATAGTTCTTACGAGAAGCATTAAAACTATCCTACTGTAACAGTTTTGAAGTAACAATGCACAGTCCGAGGTTGAGCGGTAAATGAACGTGAATTCTTGAGCTCGTAAAATATGAAAGGATATACACATCGTCATTGTAACTATTGGTCCTCGATGATCTGTCGTCTTTCACTAGGTATCACTTTAAACGTGTTTTCAGTATACTACTTCTTAAAATGCTGTAGTCCACACCTGTGGAGTAACGCCTAGCGTATCTGGCCGCGAAACCAGGTGGCCCGGGTTCGAATCCCGGTCGGGGCAAGTTACCTGGTTGAGGTTTTTTCCTAATATGAGCAAATACTGGGTAACTATCGGTACAGGACCCCGGACTCATTTGACCAGCATTATCACCTTCACTTCATTCAGACGCTAAATAACCTGGGATGTTGATACAGAGTCGTAAAACAACCTATTAAAAATGTTGTTTATTAATTTTGTCATAATCATCAAAAGAAGAATTTAAGACTATTTAGCTCCGCCCAATAATAATACTTTCCGTCACTTTTTCTGTAAACCACGGTCTCGTTCGTTAAGTCTATAATGAAGAACTTATTTTCTCTTATCCTATACCCCTAGCTGAGTAGTCTAAGGCGTGATGTCTTGGACTAGCGATATGGAATGAGTGCTGGTTCGAGTCTTCATGGGGAAGAAATAGGAGAATGAAATCACGACCTATGTATGGAACCGATGTCCATCCAGCATCGTGTTGAATTTAGGGAGTTACAGTGAGTAGCGAAATTTGGTTTCGGCTAGGAGGAACATCGTGCTAACCACGCGGTATTTCCGTACTGGATGGATGATCATTCACCTCTGAGGCATGTGGACGTGAGGCCAGGAGGTGAGCCCAGGAGTCGGCTGGTCGGCCTTGGTCCTTCATGGGCTGTCTCGTCACGGATTATTATTATTATTATTATTATTATTATTATTATTATTATTATTATTATTAATTCTAGCTTGTGTGCTTCCATGCGTAGTTAAGCTCTGGTTTTTTTGTCTAGAGGTTTTTTGAAGTAATTCTGTTGATAATATTAATACTAATTTCTTTCAAACAATCGTTTTTGAACATTTATTTTCAATACCGTTTCATTTATCACTTCATTTTATGTACGAAAAAAGTCAAGATGGCAGTCCTTAGAGTCAAGTTTGGGTACACAGTTTTTTTTTAATTGAAGACATTAAATTTATTAAAATGATGATTTCATGCGAGTTATTTCTGAATGAATTGACTCGTGGCGACCGGTGTAGATCGGGCGGTAGCGCGTTTGCGAGCCATACCCGCCTGGGCTGATAAGCTTGCCGGTTTTTTTCCGAGGTTTTTCCCAACTGTAAGGCGAATGTCAGGTAATCTATGACAAATCCTCGGTCTCATCTTCTCAAATACCATCTCGCTATCACCAATCCCACCGATGCTAAATAGTCTAAGTAGATAATAAAGCGTCGTTAAATAACGGATTTAAAGAAAAATTGACTCGTGCTTAAATGATGAATACGAAGAAAGAACTTTGGAGAAATTACTGTACATGGACAGACAGGCAGACGCGTGCCAAAAATCAATTTCTTTGTTAGTGTTAAAGATGCTGAAATCGTGCAGTTATTGAAATAATTTTTTGTAACATCACAATTTTTATGTAATGAGAAAGTAAAAACTGTATTTCAAAATCAGTAGCATTCAATATTAATATTTAACACAATTAAAAGACGATATATACATTCTTGCGTTTTTATAACAAATCATTTCCGTTATCACGTCAAATAATATACCAAATTATAGTTATTTTACCTCCCTCGGCACTTGGAGGATAGTTGAATGACATGAGGAGGTGAGGTATGTGGCCAGTTTCTTATGGGGTATACTCCTCAACTAAACCACTAACTTTGTCACATACCTCGGCAGCTTGGCCGTTCCTATCTACACAATTACCAAAAATTTCATTTATTATTTTAAATTATTATAGGCCACTTAATAAAAATTTGTGCAAATAATTTAAACTCATTTATGATATCTTTCTTGCAACATTCCTCCACGGACAGTCCTGCACTCGGACCTTTTAACACTAGCCTCAAGAACTGTTTGTGGCACAAGAAAGGCTTTACTTGCTTTCAGATATCCCATTCTACCTTAAATTATTTCCGTCACTGCATTTTGTACACTTTCTACAAATCAAGACTGCCTAGCTGTCTTCCTTTGGTTATTAGAATTCATGGTACTAATTGGACATCTGCATACAGAATAAAAATAAATTAATTAGAAAAAGGGAGAATAAAATGGGGTATCCCATTTTAGAAAACCATTTACTACCCCGTTTTATCCAACTAGCCTGCTCTCTCTAAAACAAAATTGCATGCAGAGACTTCACAGGTTAGAGACATAATTGAGGGGTTGGGTGCAAGAAAGGCACTTCTCTCAAATGCAAGTTTTGAGAAAATTGATGTTGAAAATTCAAACCGTAATAATATTATCTATGCACGCCTTTACATTTTGGGTACTCCTGACTTCTATGATCACAGTACTGAACTACAACTTGGTGATCATATTATGCATAACAGATCAGAGAACATAATAAAGCGTTTTACTCAAAAAGGCCACATCCTCTAAAATGTCCTTCTTGCACTCTGCCCCTCAATTGGTGTCAATTCATATCTAAATATATCTACTTAATGATAGAAGTTATTCACATTTTGAAAATATAGTTGGGAACAATATTATTAAGGCGCACTTTGATGTAGAAACATTGATATTCACTGCTGAAAAACACAAACTCGTTACACAATCTTCCCTCAATACAGCTCATGTCCAGACACTCCCTCACTCTTCCTACAAATCTGCACACGAGATCGGATGAGTCTACTTACGAATTATAGGGGAATGGGTTAGCCTTTGCATTGAACTCGGTAGACACACGGCCGACCTTCCCTTCTATTCCTACCCCTCAACAGAAACGTTGTTCCCCTACTGCGCATCGCGAGTGTCTTGACAAAAAGCATGAGCTGTACCAAACAAAGCAGCTCTCCGCAACCAACTTCAATACGATATGGCAGTGTAGCTTTTGGAATATAGTTCAACAGTCAGTTGCAGGATGACAGCAGTAATGAAGACGTTACAAGACAGTGCCTCGTTTTGTCCAACTATCCTGTTTTACCCAACCTTTCCCTACATAGGCCTACATTACATACATACCAAATAACGTGCACTTTCATTTCCAAAAAAAAAAAAAAAAAAAAAAAAAAACTTACTTTTCGTCCCACTTATTACTGAACTTTGATCTGATAGCTACGTGAACGAATTTTGTAATGTACGCCACTGCCTGTTCTATCATTGCTTTTGGGCACTCTGATTGTCTTCACCCCTTCCCATGCATCCGAGAAGCGCAAAGCGCGCCTCGCCCTCGTATTCTGCATCCCTGCTCTAGTAGATTAGTCGGACTTCGATAATTTTTGTTTGCGGGCACTGTTTTCACTAAATGTAAAAGATCTGCCTTCCCGCAAATGTTCACAAATCTTTATATTATTTTGCCTTAACCACTTAATGATATCTTTTTAGAGTCGTCGATGTAGGCGTATATTTATCTGCATACTGTGATAGCTCGCACTGTCCATCACAACGACTGACTTATAAGGCATAGGCTATTAGGCAGAACTTGTGTTTCTAGTCATTCGTGATATTAAAGGCGTTCATGTCGTCATGATGATCGCAGTTTTCTGCTTTGATCAGAACATTAACAGAGCAGTTTTTACAAAGCCAGTTTCTTCTCCTGCATGAGTCATAATTAGTCTTGATCTTTTACTAATAGACGTTGTGACCCCTGCTTCGTCATGAGATTGCCAACATGAACCAACCGCACCTACTCGTACATATGTCTCATCTAGGGCTTAAATCTATGTTGTCCCTCTTCAAATTGCTCGGAGTTAAATAGCACGCTAGGAAACAATCTCGGGTTTTTCAATAAGAAGTTTTTTCTTGACACACATTTATTGAAGTCCAGTTACGGAATGAGTTTCCTCAGGTACTCCTTGCTGCATTTTTAATTTCCATTGTTCTGTAAATCAGCATTCGATGTTGTCAAAGTTGGCACAGTTTTTTTTATAGTATATTACTCGTGTTTGAGAATAAAGTTCTTAGGAAAATATTTGGGGCTAAGAGGGATGAATTTACAAGAGAATGGAGAAAGTTACACAACACAGAATTGCACACATTGTATTCTTCACCTGACATCATTATGAATATTAAATCCAGACGTTTGAGATGGGCAGGGCATGTAGCACGTATGGCGAATCCAGAAATGCATTTAGAGTGTTAGTTGGGAGACCGGAGGGAAAAAGACCTTTGGAGAGGCCGAGACGTAGATGGGAGGATAATATTAAAATGGATTTGAGGGAGGTGAGATATGATGATAGAGACTGGATTAATCTTGCACAGGATAGGGACCGATGGCGGGCTTATGTGAGGGCGCAATGAACCTGCGGGTTCCTTACAAGCCATAAGTAAGTATAATACTCGTAATTTTCATACAACCTCCTCAGTAAAGTAATCGATCTCCACTTTCCTCTATCTCTCTTCAGACTTCCCATTCGGGGTTGAAAATTTGACCTGACAGATGGTTCCTGTAATATTCTCTCCACACAACTGGTACAAACTCCCGAAGCTTTACTTGTCGATTGAATAATATATTTCAAATTAAACTCTCTTATTCTTGCAAGTATTTCGCAACATTATAAATAATTACTCTAGCTTCGCTTTTCAATGGTCTGCCAGCAACGCTAGGTTTATTATTCATTCTTACACCTTAATTGTAATTTAATTACAAATAAGAAAATATTAAGTATATAAATAGAGAACACATTTTCAGTACTTAGGTTTCAAGAGGAGTTAAAGGGAAATTCTAAACAAATGGAAGGAAATTAGTTATTACAAAAAATTATTTAAAATCAAGACGTCGAAAGGAAAGAGGCAATTGAAAATACTCAACAGATACGAAAAATGGATAAGGGACATATGGTAACTTAATTATTTAGTCCGTCATGGCCGTACATATACCTTATACCCTAAAAAGTTTTTTTTGTCAATTTTTGTTTGTTGAATATATTTGTGTTTAATAAATGGCGGAAAATCAATTTAAATTATTATTTCGGGTAATTTCCGAGAAGATGTCTGTCTTTTACAAGGTATTTGACAAGGTCAGTGGGTTGGTTGAGGGGATATTTTAAATCATTGAAATCACATCACTTAAATATCCCATCAACAAAGTCACTAACCGTGTCGCATATCTTGTAAAAGACCGGCGTATTTTCGGAAATTACCCGAAATAAGTTAAACACACAGTGAAAACAATCAAACATACATCATTTCAACAGTTTTTCAGTCACTTATTAAACACAAATATAGGTTACTCAAAAAATAAACAATTAATTACAAAAAAACACTTTTTGGGTATATATGTAGGGCCATGACGGGCTAAATAATTACCTAATAAAAATGGAAAAACTCAGCTTAAACCTGTAATTTATAAATACTCACAGAATCACAAATACTGTAGGTACTGTCTAAAACATGCTTGATGAGAGACGATCTGTCACGAAGCGCCTCTAGAACAGAACTGATCCCCACCACTAGTTCTGCGCAGTACCGATTCGTGGTTTGTGGTGCAGGTTCGTTTCTATTCTGTACACCTATAGTTATTATTATTATTATTATTATTATTATTATTATTATTATTATTATTATATAATTGGCTTTCTCATAATCCCTTCTACTCTATAAATGAATATTTTCAGATTGATCAGATTAATTTGTTCTGATTTTGTTGTCATACTTCCATGAGTATATTTAATATGTAGGATATATTTCATTATTTGTAGCTAATATTTGTTTCATGTTTTTTCTTGAGTATGTCCATAGCAACAAACATGCTGCTGATAACAAGTATGAATAATAATAATAATAATAATAATAATAATAATAATACGATACGGCGTTATACTTAGTGTGACCAATTTAACTCTTCCTTTTAGTAATGGTTTGGCCACATCGATTTGCTTATTCAGAATTGAGATAGGTGTACAGTTGAACGGACATTTCGTAAGACAGCGTACTCTCTCGCCTAAATGCGTCGCAGGTAATGCGAACAGAAAATTGATGACCTAGAAAATAAGACAGGCTTGTATAAACCGCAAGAAAGAATTTCACGATATAATTTCGTAAAATAGGAAGTAATATTGGCATGCCGGATGAACCGACTGTTCTTTAATATTGTCGTATAATGATATTCTGTGGACATAGTGAAAACCTATGGTTAAAGTTGCGGGAAGGATGTAATATTTTATCACGAAACTTGAGTTGTGGAAGAAGTGGCCTTGGAGAGCATTTTGTGAAGTGCCGAGGGGTTCTACGAATGCTTCCTAGAGCGGAACTCTACGACTGCCAGCAAAACCCAAATGGGACATCAGCAGAATTCTGCTCGCAATCGAAAGGTAGGCTACCGTATATTTGTTACTCAGTACTCACAGTCGCTGTCAGTATAGACATGCGTTTTAAGTTTGTCTCATCCGCATTCCTTCTCCTTGTATTGAGTATTTAAAGCAAAGCGGTAGATACTGAAAATCGATTTTTGAAACTTTCACGAAAGCACATTTTTTCATCATCTGTAACAGTCAAAAGTTAACTTTAACATGTTGTCTGCCTGTTCATGAATGCGTATCCTTGTCTCTGGAATCGAACACACTTGATTAATGTTTAAATATTTACAAATTACTAATTTTAATTACATAGAATGTAACGCCATGTTTGAAAATTCCGTTATCCTCCTGAGTGCTGAGAGTATAGTATTCTATACCATACTTCGTACATGATTATGATATAAGATGTATGTGCAGAGACCCGAAGTATAGTATATTATACCTGTATTTGTGCCCTAACTGTAACCTGCAGAATTTTTTCAACATTTTTCCTCACAGCAAATCTCTCAGGATTCAGGAGGGTGTCCGTTGCGCGAAAAGGGACCTAAAGTCGTGAAAGGAAATTTTGTAGGAGAACAAAATGACAAATTTGCGGTGTAAAAACTGCATTTCTATGTTTTGACATCTTGCGCTACCTGTAGGCTTTTTTACATACTAAACTAGGGCGTAGTTTTACACAGTGCTTCTTAAATACCTAAATCTTTCTTATAGTTACTAAGAAAATAAATGAAAACTTTAACTTGCATTTTTCTCGAAAAGTACTTAATGTAATATCAATATTCAATAAGTAATATATTAAAAACTATAGCATCTAAAACCATGATTTTTTTTAAATGCTCAGTATTTCATCCTCTTTTTGAAACCACAAAAAAAAAAAAAAATATTAAAAATCCGACTTTAGGTCCTATTTCCTGAAAGTAGTCACCAATACAGTTTCTCCATCTAATGTCGCACGGTAAATTGGACGCCAGTTTGTCTGTAAAGCACACACACATACACAAAGAGAACGTGCCCTATGCAAATCTGGCTTTCAGATATAGCTCCCTGTGAAGCTGACTTGAATAATTTCAATGGAAAAATTGTTCCGGGACCGGGTATAGAACCCAGAACCTTTGGCTGAGCGCGCCAACGCTCTAACTGACTGAGCTACTCAGGAACTGTAACCAACACCGGCTCAATTTTTCCCTTTTATATCGACATACCTCAAGTGGGCTGACAAGACGCCAGAACCCAACACTGAGTGCACACAAACTATGTGTGACTTAAATTGTGGTTTTCTGTTTTCGTGACTGTTCCCTTTAGTCGTACTGCTCCGACTGGTGGGCACTCGGAAAATAAATTATGTTAAAAATACACGTAGGCTACTTTCGTATTGTAACGATTCACACTATTCGCAGCACGTTAGTCCTTTATCATGTTACCAGTGTTATTCCTGCTGTGAGTTTATTTTATTTTCTTGTTAAAAAACGTAATAATTCACTCTATGTACTAGAGATGAACAAAACTAACTGCCGCTCTCGCTCGCTGTGTTCGCTGCATTTGTCTTTTGAGTCTCGTCTCGTCATTCTCGTGTGCTTCGAGTCTCGTTCGTCATTCTCGAAATAGAATTTGGTCGGGGTGGAAAGATTTCGTAACTTTGATTAACATACATCATTGAAATAAATAACATAAATGTTTAAATGAGACAAAAAGACAAAACAGAACAGTATCTTAGTTATCAAAATGTTCTGATTCTATTATATATAATATGGCCTATGGTTATATAAATAAAAAAAACCATTCTCAAATAAATATGCATTTCTAAGAAACATAAAATATGACAATATCTTTTTACTTGAGATTGCACTCTTGATCTTTAAACATATGAAAAGAAAAATCCTAGCCCTTTAATAAGGGTCTAGTAATTAAATAAAGAATGAGGAACGGATTATTATACACTGAAAGATAGAGATGTTTCAAATAGGCTACTTGGTTGTTTATACTAAGCCTATATAACGGTTGCCAAAGTAGATAAAAGTTCAGTCAAGTATAAACAACTGCTGACTTCGGGACTTGATCACAATATCGAGTCTCGAAGACTCTCAAACGGTCTTTACATAAAGGACGCGACGTAATACAACATTGTCGTGTGGGTTTTCGGCTTTGCGGGCGCTGTTAGTCTCGTTTTCTCGATCGTTGTTTATCTCTACTATGTATACTCAAATAAGGGGAAAAGCGTTCGTTTTCATCATTGTACACCGAATTCCTTTTAACAATCTGATTTAAATTATAAATTTTACAGTTTGAATAGATATATGTAGCCTAATTAATTGTGCACAAATTCACAACTATAGCTATTCGTATATCGTAAGCCCTAATATTGTTTTATTACTTAAAGGCAAATAAGTATTTAATATTAATAGGAATATTCAGAGAAACCTGACAAAGAAAGTAAATGCCACCTATTAGAGATCTTGCAAGGCTCTGATGCGGAATGTTACATCTCTCCATCTCACGAGACAATCGGAATTGAGAAGCAGTATTAATATCAGTTCTACGTGCTGGCTGCCTTTGCTCCCAAGGAAATGTCTCTTGGTATTCTCTCTTAGATGCTGATGAACCATATGGCCATTGTCAGGGTGCGAATTAAGATTTCTGATGAGGGAAGGATAGATTCCTAGAGAGAGAATACCATACATAAAATTATTATTATTCTCATTCGATACGGCTCAACGTTGGTCGCACTGAGTTGCTTGTCTTGCATCTTGATCATAATAATAATTATATCCATGAGCAAGGTTATGATAAGATGTGTAATTCCTAAATTATTGATTGTTGTCAGCTTGCTGCTGATGATAATACATCAATACCGGTATTATTTTCTTTGCTTACTTTATACTTTATAAAGTATACTCGTATTAAACAATTATATTTTATGATAGGGAGATAGAAGTTATCCCTAGCAGGGATGTTAATATGAATTTATGAAAGGGGGATAACTTTCCAATGGAGGGAAATTCCCCCATGCTCCCTCCGTTAATTCGCACCTGGCCATAGTACTGTCAGAATGATTAGCTTAAGGGGGCACGGATGAGAAATAACATTGTTACTGAATTACCCATAACTTTCACATTTTTAGACCTAAGACCTTGAAATTTGAAATATTAGTTTAAGACAGGGTTTTCTTTACCTTCAGTTTTTTTTTTTTTTTTTTTTTTTTTTTATGAGTACTGCATTTTATTTTTCAAATTTTTCATTAAAAACATTAAATTATGTACCCTTTTCTAAAAATTTGCTAAGCCAATAAACCTAGAACTTTGCACATCTGTTACCAATACCTAAAGTAACATTTCCCTACAATCAGATATTTTATTTAGGCTTTATATTATTATTTTTCTTAATATTAGGCATGAAAAACTTTTTTTATTTTTTTTATAAGTTTATAATGTATAAAACTCACAAATATTAACAAATCAAAATTTTGTTACAGGGAATTATAGATAATACAGTTTTAAGCTTGTGTAAAATTTCATATTTTTACTCCTAATGGTTGCAGAGAAAATGGTACATAAGCATTGAAAAATGTAAGTTACGGAAAACTACGTTTAAAGTTATAGTACTATTTATCTACTATCTCACCTCATACAGTGCAGTCAATGTTCTCCATATCCATAAGGAAATAGTAAGCCACAACCTTCCTAGCACTGGTCAGATAGTTTGCCTGTCTAAATTCCAAGAAAATTTCTATAACACAGAAAATCCAAAATGGCTACTGAAAGGAGGAGTGGCACATTGGCGCTGTGGTATTTAAAATTTAAAGATCACTTAGGTCCTTCAGATAAGCAAAATATTTCAGTATTTAATACAGAAAATTATGTGACTTATTATTAATTATTAAAGCAATGAAAAAAATGCCTTTTTTTGTCACAATTTCACGTTTGTTTACCTTTAATGGATAAAAACCCATGACCCTATCAGAAATCGAACCCTCGACCTTCCGACTTGTAGCGTAATGCCTTAACCATGCTACTATTCGCTCCTCAAAGGTATCAGGGTTTATAATAGTATTGAATTCTAAGCACATTACGTACTTGTAAGTAAACAAAAATATTGCAAAAGCAATTGCCTTCTCCTTTTTTGAATCCTGGAGGAGAATATGTAAAAGAATGACCTATTAACATTCTTCCGCGCGTAGAAAAGTGTCATCTTAAAAGCTTCTACAACCGTTTTCAATGAACACCGATCCCTGCTGATCTTTATGTGCGAAGAAGTGAATATGGATCCTGTGAATATATTTGCGGCTTTACAGAACAATTTACTATTTATGGTTACGAAAAATAATCCGTGTATATATAGCCCACTTAAGTCCTAAAATATTCATTTGAAGTTTTCAAAACTTCATGTGATTCTGTGGATAATTTATCTGAAACATTTTAGACCATATCACTTATAATTTCATCGTATTAAAAGAAAAGACGAAGATAATCGTTAAAGCGATTTTGAGTAAATCGTCATTTCTTATTATTCATTTCAAATAAAGATCCATTAATATTTTATAAAAATTACATTCTACTCTCGTCATTTCCCATCTGAATTGTCTCGTGGGCTCTGGACAAGATCAAAATCCGATCACTAGCTTAGAAGAAATCGCACTACACAAACGACGAGTCAAAAACCATTTTATTCGGTTTTTGAAATTTTGGAAACATATATTTTCGAAAGAAGGTCTTCAAATTGACTTTTATGCTGCATCACAATATTTTTCTTTTATACCTTGTCTAATGAAACAGTAAAGAGATCTGGCGTTAAGGGCACACATTTTTTTTGTATCTGTAAATGATTTAAATGGCTAGAAATGATGAGAAGTCCTGGAAATTGAGATTAAAATGTTGGTTTGAATTTTTTAACCAACCCTGGGATAATAAGCGTAAAAAATATTAAAAATACGATTTTGAAGTAAAACTGAGTTAACCTCATAATCACAATGCATGTTCTAGGGCTTGAATTCAAACACTTGTATTACATTACGTTATAATCATGCAAGTTTCAAGTGAATATATTGAATATCCCCAGAGTTACTGCATTCTGAAGATTCAACAATGTAGGACATTTTTTTTCTGCAGAAATGAAGTTTCTATAGTTAAATTCTTCGAGAGCGCGCATGATCAAAAATAATATAAGCTGTTTGGCGTCATTTCATGATGCGGTTTTCTTTAATGATATTTACTTAGAAAAAGCGATTTTTACTTTTAAAAGTCATATATGGTCAAATGTTATTTTTTTATAGTTTCTGCTCCTTTATTTGGACGAAAAAAAGGAAGACTTTTAGGTGAATTGAAAATTACCGGTATATGATGAACGAAATATGAAATGATACAGCAAAAAATAAGTTAAATTTTATCGGTAAACTTAACGTTCGACAATAGAGGCCAAATACAGCACTTAGAACTGTTGGGTGAACAAAGAAATCCTAAATCAATAATGAAATATGATTCTAAAGTGAAGAAGATCTAGATCCACAACAGGACAACGGCCTGTGTTCTAAGATATAGAGTAATATACCAAAGTGGTTTTAAATAAAATATTAAAGAACTGAAGATTACCCAAGAAGCAATTAAAACATAAGAAGTGTAATAAAAATCTAATTAACTTCATTTATAATGGAATCGAACTTGCTATAAGAGGGGTTTGTGCAGTGAGTCGTCTTGTATAGGAGCAGTGAGCTGATATGTTGTTAAATTATTACCAGAATTATCCGTAGTCAGGGCTGTCTTAATAGCATTATAGGTCCCCGGGCAGAGCAATGCACTGGATCCCGCCTACACAATCACCCACTGGAATACAGATGCAAATTATCTATAAAATAGGTTTGCATTCATTGGTACGTCCAACAAAATCAGTGTTTGATATTAGAAAGAAACATGATGCACAATAAAGTTTAGTCAGTACAGACGTTTGGACAATATAACACATGTTTTGAACTTGAAAAACAAAAATTCCAACGTAAAAGTGTACTTAGTATATCATTCTGACGGAGTTAACACAGGCGCACATTATGAAATTACCATTAATTTTTTTTCTCTTGTACGGGGGAGGAACCCGAAGGCTTGCACTGCAGCCTGAGGCTTATTGTCCTTACCACTCCTATTCTGTGAATGACTGGGTAGCCGAACGACCGCGCTCTTGTACAAGTACAGCACGCCGCACCGTGAACTTAACCTGGGCTATGGTATGGATGATGATGATGATGATGATATGGGAATTAATGATGACGAAATGAGTCCGAGGGCCAATGTCGAAAGTTACCCAAAAATTCTGCTTCAATTGATTGAGGGAAAAACCTCGGCAAAAAACCCAACCAGGTAACTTGTCCAAACCAGTATTTGAACCCGAACCCGCTCGTTTCACGGTTAGACGCGCTAACCGTTACTTCACAGCGGTGGATGAATTATTTATTATTCATCATATTATGTTCAACACAAACATTTACAAAATTTCTTTGCAAAGAATTCCTTCTGACCCGTCAAAAGATTACACTTCCTTTTCGTTCCCTTTTTTTCACATCTCTATAGGTTAATCTGAATCTGGATATCTACTTCTGGATTTCAATTCGTATTCACTAAATTTGTCTCTGATTTCCTGAAATTAGGCCTTAGAAGTTTTTAGAGACTCAGGAAGATCCAGGGCAACAAGTATGTTCACATCCTCTGACTGCAGGATCTTACTTGTTTTATCCACTCTTTCAAGAATATCATTTCAAAGAATTTTTACGAAAATCGTTTCCAGATTCTCCATATTCTCGCTCAATCCTTCTGCCTTTTGCTTTGTGTTAACTTCTACGCTCCAGTCAAAACATTACGTTTCATTTCTGCTGAAAGGATTATTTACGAATTTCACTAAGACGTAATCAGTCTACAAATTCTTTTCCCCCACTTTACTTTCTTACGCTTCCTCTGATTCTTCACAGTGGCGTAGCCAGCGAATGGCCCAGGTGGGCCCAGGTCCACCCAAAAAATATGCGAATTTTTACGTTTTTATGGAAAATACTCAACATTAACTAAACCATAGGTCCAGAGCAATAGTTACAGTCGATAGCATTAAGGTAAGAAGTAAAAAATGCGTTCATTTCTTCAAGAGCCAATTTAACTGTGTTGGATTGGGCCTAAAAAATTGTCTGGCAGCGACAAAAAGAAGGAAGTTGTGGAGGCTACTGGATTGTTACATCAGCTAGAAAAATTTGACACCTTATTTTATTTGGTATATTTAGACAATATTCTTGCCCTTCCAAATTCATTATTGGAAGTACCTCAGTCTCCAAAAATGGATATTAGTAAATGTTCGTCCTTCATTAAGACAATGATATAAAACTTTTCAAAGCTCTGAAACGAAGAAAAATTCGACAATCATGTCAAGCACAAGGCTTTGTAATCTAGCAATTCTATCCATTGAGAGGGAGAAAAGTTGGGATTTGTTGAAGGACCCATCATCAGTGATCGACAGATTCGTTGCTAGGAAATCTCGACAGCTCCAATTCACCTTATGAAGCGTATATATAGGTATGCCTTGCATGATTGTTTATCATAATTTTGCATGTTATTAAATAAGACTTCCGAGAATGAGTTTCAAGAGAGTTGACGGCAGTGGCATTGTCATGAGATGGGTCAGGTACTTTCTAAACCTTACATATCTGGCCCACCCAAAATAATTAGTCTAGCTACGCCACTGATTCTTCACCACACAAATAGAGTTCTAGGAACACAAACAGCTGAGGCTCTGCTTCCAATAATGCAAATGCATACTGCCAGCAATTATTGTTGCCCCTAGGCGTTAATTGCCTCCTGTGAATCTGTTACAATATTCTGCTTCCATAACACTGCAAGCAATAAAAACGGCAACATTTCTCTCACGAATGCCAATTCTCCGTTACAAGTCGAAATTTTTCTCCTATCGAGTTAGAGGAACATTTTAATGTTTAAGCGGATAATGGGAAAACTATTATTAAATTCTGGTCTCTGCACAGATTTTCATGAGTCCCCTTTGCTCGTGGAGTCCCCGGTCATCTGCCCAGTGTGCCCATGTGTTAAGACGGAACTGTCCATAATGCTTTACGTACTCTAAATATACTGGTGACAATCTTCAGATGCTCACAAATCAACTTTCGCGCCATTATTTGACACAGTCTCTACTGCACATCGCGGAATGAATACAGGTATCTATAGCAAGTGATTTGATCAGCTCCATGAACCGTCGTCTTTGAATTCTGGGAAAGCAAAATTGTGCTAAAATACATTTTCTTTGATGTCAGTTTCCATGCAACCCTTAATTTGTCCGTCAAACGCTAACTTAATGAATTTATGTAGCTACAGGTACGCACAAACATTTGTGTCAACCATCTTGAAAACAGGAGAGCGTATTGATACATTCGGTACCATCGAGCGCAGAAGACTCTTCTGTGCTCGCTGTCCGTACTACAGTATTTGTATATGGGATTGGAGGAGGAGATTTAGCAGAATAAGAGAAAAACAAAGACGATTTAAAGACCATCGAAATTTCTGTCAAAATTTTCCTGAAGCACTTCAAATGAAGTGTCGCTATTTTTTAGGTATAAATCCTTGACATTTCAAGTACGTGCTTCCAGATAAATGAACTTGTAAATATTGAATAACAACAAAATCCATCCAATAATTCACGAGAAAAATACATTTTTAACACAAGAAGACACGAGGATGAAAGAGCAGAAAAAGCAACAGGTAAGCAGACTGAAAAAAGTCACATTTTTCGTATCATAGCTAGAGAAAAAAATGTAAGGTGTAGTGCCCAATATTCGTCTCCTTTCCTAAATTCGTCCCCCACAGTATTTCGTCCATAATATGTCGCATCCTGGTGATGGCCAGTAGAGACTATCCCTTTTTATGCAGTACCAAGCATGCTTTCAGTTGGAGCGAGTGTTATTGTCTGTTTCGTTGTTACTTAAGTTTTAAATATCTGGAAGGTGAAAAGGAGTATTTCACAGCCTAAGGTAAGTATTTTCATAACATTTTTTGCTCCTATATATAGAGCAAAGTGTCTAGTGTAAGAATATATATTAAATAAACCGGACATTGCAGCGTACTTAGAACGAGATGCCGCCATACTTTTGTGGTGCACATGCCTAAATTTCGTTCCCCAGGACGTGTCTAAATTTCGTCCCCGGGACGGATTTCGGAACGCTATTTCCATATCATGTAATTTCAGTAAGGCTGTTGTTAATTATATTTCTAGCTGCCTTCAAATGGGAAAACGGATACTATGGAGCAAGGAGGAAATGATAGAAGCCGTAAAACCTTGTAGGGGAAAAAGATGGGCTACAAGTTGGTATCTAATCGACATCAACCTACCCAAGTCAGGAAACTGAACCTGAAACTTAAAATTCTGTGATCAGTCCAGAAGATATTCGGAAATTTCCAGTGGTAGAGCCATCATTTTCCAATAGGCGTTGTACAGCACTTCTAGTAACGAATACACCTCATAAGAACAATGTTCACACAGCAGCAGAAATGTAAAGAAAAGCTAGTAGGTCCGAAAACCAAAAGTGAAAGCAAATGAAAAGAAATCATAATGTCGACTTCTGCACCACTATCGCTTCACAACCTGCAGCCTCAGTTTCAACCAAAAAAAGTGCACCGAAACAAACAAAAAATAAAATTGTCTGCGAGTCTTCTAGCGATAGTGGAAGTGATGATTAAGACAATGATGATGAAGATGTAGTATTCCCGTTATGTGGGAAAATTTTTCATAACATAAACAAGGACAGAAATGGATCAAATGCACGCAATGCTACCATTGCAGCATTGGTCCCACGAAATGGGCTCTTCATCTTATGAACACAAAAAATTTATTTGTGACGTGTTTGAATGGGTGAAACATAAAATTGAAAGGTTTTAGTTCTATTGAACGTAATGAACTATTTAATGTTAGGTTAAAAAGTTAAGCTGTAATTTTGTTTTGGAAGTGCTAAGAAACTTAAGAAAATATCACATGAAGGAGTTTTTGTTTTACAAAATGTAATTTAAATACTTTTCTTAATGCTCTCTTACATATTTTCTATAATTATTAGTTATTAATAAACATTCTTGGTGTTCTATGTTTTTATTTCATTGTATTATTGAAATAATTGTCATTCAATATGTTAAAAAGTATAGGGGACGAAATTTAGATCGCTTCATTGAAATGTAAAAAATTGCATAATTTCATTCTTCATGTTTTATATTCAATTTGATTCCAAATTTATGAATATCGAATTCTGTGTTTTGTAATTAAATGTTGAAAGTTCTTAACTAGATTAGTTTCAAGTCTTCAACTTTAATGATATATGAATGATGAGACAAAACTAAATGGGGGACGATAAATGGGCACCCTACCTTATTTAAATGAAAAGCTCCAAAATTTTCACGACCTCATTACCGTCTATATTCAAATACTGAGAAAGTAAGCTAACACTTGTTACATTATTACTTCACGTTATAAGTGCAAGTTTGAACCAATACATTACTGAGACTTGCGATAAATTAAGTAGTTTAGGAAATTGTATATTTATTATGTATAACTACTTTTGTATATAGATCTTTTTGTTAAATTATTAAGTTTTGTACTTTTGTGAACTAATATTAATAAATCTATCACTATCACTTCACGTTACAAAAATTCAGTTTCATCACACCATATCATCATTAGGACTTACAGCCTTATGCTTTTAACCTCAGCTCCACTTTCCTCAATTTTATATAGCCTACACCCAGGCATTGACCGCGGTGGAAGAATGTATTCATATAATATGTACGTTGACAAGCTGTGTGCTATGCAAGTGGTTGTACCCTAGCATGAGATGAGGCAAGTGGAGGACAGGAAGCTATTTTTCCGAGAAGTGCAGAGAACCAAACCAGTTTCCTAGTCAAGTGGTTCAGTTCTCAGAATTAAAGCTCACTTTTAATACCGGAACTGACTAGTTGACTAATATTGCAACCAGAATACGATTTGGAAAGGAACATGGACCGTAATTCAATACTGGGAAGACATCGAGAAGACAACAACGCCATTGAAGATCGACACTTCCGTGAGATATCTCATCGAGAATCTACAATCTTAATAATAATAATAATAATAATAATAATAATAATAATAATAATAATAATGTTTTTAGATTTATTTGATACCTACAAAATATAATTTTTGCCTGTAGATTCTGCTCATTTGACTTTTGTGCTCATATTATTTCATGAAGCATGACATAACGAAACATAACGGTTTTCTGTCGGCTGCGGCGGCGGCGGCGGCGACGACGATGATGATGATGATGATGATGATGATGATGATCAGAGATATTTTTAAGTGGTCTGAAAATGTGTACACATTGAACTAACTTGTTTCAAAGTAATAATGCACGCATGCCAGTGTGTGTGCACGCTTGTGTTAAAAGTCACTTAACAGAAATATGATCGTAAAGACACTTTTTATTTTATTGCACATCCTTGCAAGAAAAAATCAGAATTGGGTTGTCCTCTATGGTCTTGCAGTTGGCTTTAATGCTGGTCTACTACTTCTTTAAGGCAGTGTCGGTGACGAATATTTCGCTTGTGTAGCGGCAACGAAATTCGCACGTTTCTCCACACCAACGCGAAATATTCGCAGCGGTAGCTGAGACGAAAATTTCGCGTATGAAGCGGCATACCATGTCGTAGCTGCTATGATAGTCAATCAATCGCAGTGTTATTTTTATGATTGGTAGGTCAATGTCTGAGGAAATCATAGAAAAAAATTCGAAATCAAAATCGTTTTTAAAACGTGAGAATGAATAAGTACTTTCTTCGAAGTGATCTGTTCAGAATAGACATTTACGCCTTTAAAAGTTGGTTAGCAGCAAACTTTTTTATTTTTCACGTCAGATGGGGTTCAAAGCGAGTGAAATGTTGAAAAAGAATGGAAATTACAAGTTGCTGCTATTCAAAATCTTTACTTGTTTTCAAGTTACGGCGAGTTAGATAAAAGAGCATTTCACTTGGCGAAGAACTCAAGACAACCTTTTGCCTATTAATACAGAAATCTTTGCTTTGATTTAAAATCTGCTTACAACATATTTTCATCGCTCAAATTTTTTCAGTTTATCATGTGTTTTGAAAAGTAATTATAAATATTGAAATAAATTTAATTAAAATGTTAAAATAAATGTAATTAAAACTTAAAAAAATGCAATTAAATATTAAAATAAAAGTAACTGAAGTATTAAAATAAATTACAATATTAAAAGAAAAGAATCAAAATGACGGACGATGATACCTAGTATTTAGAGAACCTTAGATGTTGTGCTAGAGGTTGCAAACGTTGTTAAAGAACTGATAGCTCTGGAGGAGAGAACACATAGAAAAAAGAAAGAAGTATGGATGTTTTTATTATAATGTAATGTAATGCGTCTACATTGGTCCTATTTTTAAATTTTATTATAATGCGTCCTTCAAGAGAAGGAAGACAAGAGATGATGCCAAGTCTGAAGTCTGGGAGGAGTTTGTCCCGCAAGTAGTGATATTCGTGTGTAATTAATAATTATCCTGTTTATGTGTAAATGTATTCTTTAAGTGTGCGTGGGCAATAAAGACAACTTGATGGAGCAATGTCTGCTAGATGTAGGCCTAGATTTTTGCTAATTATTCCTATAATATTTTTTATTACTAATAGCGGGTACTTCACTTTTCGTCATTCACCCATGTGAACCCAATTGTGTAGACCAATTTACCGACAGAGTCGTTGCCCAGAGTGCGCTATAGGAGGCTGGTCTATGTTACACTTGCAATGAGATGAGATGACGATAGAGATTTGTTGGGATGCCACAGGGGAACTGGAGCTCCCGGAGAAAACCCCTATGACACCTGGACCACAGCTTGCCCAACACAAATTATAAATCTCGGATACACTGGCATTCGAACCCAGATGCACAGGATTATAAGGCCAGCGCTCTAGCCACCTGACCACCGTGGCGTTTAATCCTATAATATTATATTTTACATTTGAAAATTAATTGCAAGTCGCTTATTTTAACATTATCTAGACAAATATCGCATAAGAAAATAACAATTTAAGTCCAAAACATTGATTATTATTAATTGAGCTGTAGTGACACCACACGCGAGTCCTAATGTTAGAAAGTACTGCGCGAATTCGTAAGGGTTAATGAAAACATTTAATAGGAATATTTTTGTTTATTGAGATCACTCTTCTATACTAGCTAATACAAAAGTTCCTAGAGTATTTCATACGAATAAAAATAAATATGAATGAGATTAGTTTTGATAAAATTACTATTAAATGAAGATTTATATTTGCTTTTAAGAATGAAACCTTTCTTGAAAAGGACGAGCTATTTATTAAACCTTAGTAAGATGTTGAAGGGCACAAATTTCATATAAATGTAATTCTCTAGTAATATTTCTGTACTAAACAATAGTATGATATTTTTAAGGGCTCATAAAAAGACAACAAAGATGCTACTATGAAATTATTGGTTATAGACAGGCCGTATGTAGGCTATAATTTTTCTCTTAAGATATGTTAAAGATGTGAATAATTTACCAATTTCTTTTAATTCCAATTTGGATTGCATCTCATATTGTCCTTTTCTCTTACGTACTTGTAATCCTTTAGAATAACTCACATAAAACCGGATGTTTCCTGACAATTTTTTACAGACCACCATCATAAAATTCACTGTGGCAGCGAAAAAAACCGCACAGATGGCAAATACAAATTTCAACGCAGCAGATTCACAGCCGTCCGGCGATACTTTCGCGTCGGTGTAGGCACACTCATATACCGTAGTGTACACTGAGGTGGTGGCAACTTTGCGAAGCGAAACATTGGTCACTGCTGCGAATATTTCGCGTCGATGTGGGGAGGTCTTTAGAGTCTGTAAGATGATTCGGCGATAATTTCTACAATTCTATGGAAAAGATATAGATTCTGACCGTCTCCTGCTTCACAGAGGAATGCTTCATGAGATGCTGGAAAGTGAAGGAAAAGTCATTGAGAACATAAAAGACCTTATCAGTCACTTCAAGCAAGAAATTCATCTATGGAACATGCTCTCAGAACTGTACAAGTTTTTGAAAATTGTGATGATGATTCCTGTGTCAACAGCAACAGCAGAGAGATCTTTCCCAGGTCTTAAAGACTTAAGACCTATTTACGTTCAACTATGAGACAGCAGAAGTTAAATTCTGTGAGCATTTTATATGTCCACAAGGAGGCTGCTAAGGCATTAGATTTGGAGAAGATGTCAGATGAGTATGTTCATATCAAGAAATGAGCAAAGGAAGAGGACATTCCTTCAAAAAATATATTTGTAAATCAAATTATACTGTTGTGTTATGTTTATTTTTCTACTGTTAGGCCTACTTGTGAATATTTTTAATGCATAGAAACATTCAATTTTAATATTTACTTATTCTTTCCACTCCGAAATCCAATGTTCTTTTCAAGTCGATATAAATAAATAAGAAAATCAATAGAACTTTCCTTCAGAAAATGTATTTGGGAAGCAAGTTACAGTGTTGTGTTTACTTTTCTACTGTAGGCCTAAATGCGAATATTAAAAAGAAAAAAAGCATAACTGTTTTCATTTTCCCCTCCAAATCCTAATGTTCTTTTCAGTCAAGCCTCTTGCCCCCCCCCCCCCAAAATTAATTTTAAGTCGGTGCCACTGGTGGTGGTAGTTGTACTGATACAATGATCAAGAGGGAGAGATCGAAGATTATACAATATGTTAGTTATGTAAATTTTCCCACAAAAGCGTTTAAAAGAATAAAATTGTAGATTGGACTTTGCTGGTGATGAAAAAGAAAATCACAACATTTCGAAGGGGGAAAAGAACTGGCCACCCTACCCCATTACCTCTTGGCTTAGTTGCCTCATAAGTGTTGCCTTGTTGGTATCACTTGTGAGGTTCAGACCTGTTTTCGAACAGTTGACTAAACAACAACAACGTTTCGAAGATTGGCTCTATCTTCGTGTTCAGGTGATCAAAAATGAGGCAAGAAGGAATTCCTACTTTTTGGGATCGTTACAAACAGCTAATCTGAAGACAAAGATAGAGCCAATCTTCGAAACGTTGTAATTTTCTTTTTATTACCAGCAATGGAAAAGGTCAAATATATATGTCTTCACCTAAACAATTCATCTATTGCTTTCACTCATATTTAGATTAACACCCATATTTAGATCAGATTAACCAAATATTCAATAACTGGTGATGAGATTTTTTTTTTTTTTTTCCAATCTTCTCAGTTTATAGGATGTTTATGAAAGAACGAGTTATTGTAAGTGTTAATTACAGACATTCAATAATAATTGTAACATAAACTTTGCAGCATTCTTTCTGTAAGTCAAAATAAGCATACAGTTTTGGCGAATGTGTATTATATAATTTCTGAGAAACAGAATACAAATTTTGTTATTTACCGAAATGTTTTGTGGCAATTCTTTTTTTTTTCTGAATCAATATATTTGTTCTATACTACAGTGAGTGTATCCATTACCGTGCAGATCTTTCGAACGTCTGTTGATCTGCCCAATAGTTATTGCCTGTGTGTATACAAATTTTAAATACATTATAACATATTTCCAAAGTTGAACACAAAGTTTTAGAGTTGAACAGTCTTTGCTAAACCTTAAAGTAGAGCGAAATAGTAGTATAGAGTAACAGAAAAGTGATTTATGTGTCATTTCCATCAGACTATTGAAACTTAACATATTGTTGACCTGAATTCACTTTCCACATCTGTGTCATATTTTTACACAGCTCTTAAATAGCTTATTGTCTTCTTCACAGAGACAGACAACAGTCAGACATTTATTGCAGTTTCTGTTTTGTCATAACTGATGTAAAATGATACGTAATTATTATCATGTCATCCAGATTTATATTGCTTTTATTTGTTGGAAAATAAAGTTCTATATACTTGTAATAAATAATCAATTATTCAATTGCTAATGAAATGTACATTTTAAATTTTCAGAAGATCCAGGTGGTGGCAGCAGTGGTGGTGGATATTCAGGAGTTGGAGGAGGAGATGGTGTTCAAACTGATGATGGCTATTCATCCTCCAACACTTCCAAGTCGACTGACACCACCTCATCCTCCTGTGATCTCAACAATAGCAAGTACCTGCACAAAAAGTTCAAGAAAATGGCAACAGCTTCACTACCCAGTGAAGCTCTTGCCGCCCCTCCTCTAGAGGTTACTGCAGAGGAAACTTTGGTCAACGGCATTGCATTTGGTTCTGTCACGACAGTAGAATCTAATACAACAGGGTCCAAAGTATCAGATGCTTCGAGCAAAGCAATGAAAATTGCAAGTGTTACTGAAGGATTAAAGAATAAAGTAGGAATCGAAAGTGCATCATCTCCTGTAGCTACATCAAGAGGTGCCTCCCCTTCAGTGATGACTTCGTCACCAGTTCCTCCTGCACCTCTACCTCCACCAGTTTCTTCAAGCAGCTCATCGTTATCATCGTCATCATCATCTTCGTTATCATCAGTGCCTCAGCAGGGACGTTACGTGTGTCCATACTGCAAATTAGCATGTGCCAAACCTAGTGTTCTCCAAAAGCATATCCGTGCCCATACGAATGAACGACCTTATCCCTGCCAACCATGTGGATTTGCTTTTAAGACGAAGAGTAATTTGTATAAACATTGTAGATCCCGAGCACATGCTCTGAAGATGGAAGAAGAAGGCTCCAACAGTGGAACAAAATTCAATTTGCCATCTGCCGAATCATCAGATGTTGAAGATGACGAAGATGAAAACTACAGCAACAGCACACCACCACCTACAAGTCTAGCTCCAACCACAACAATCACAACAGTTCATGGCAACAACTGCAGTGTGTCTTCAAATTACACTACATCAAGTACAACATTAACCACCACTGCTACGTCTACTACAACCTCAGCTATGTCATCATTGCCTGTTACCAATGAAGCCAATAACAACCAAGACAAGCCAAGACAAATATACAAACCCAAATTCCACAAAGCAGCTTTGTATCAGGAAGAAGGGCAGCAGCTAGCAGCAGACACTGCAGTGACAGCTAAATCTAAACTTACTGTTAATCCTACCACATCCGCGCAATCCTTAGACCTTTACCTCAAGACGTCACTACCATCATCTCAGATGAATCCAACATCTTCATTGATCTCCACTTCAAAAAACCCGTCTTCCCCAAGCCCAGAGTACCTGCAACGACACATCAGTAAGATAATTAGTGACAACCAAGCAATTGTGGAGACAGTCGATCCACATTGGTCTAAAAAGTTTCTTCAGCGTCAAACTAGCAAAGAGCAACTCAGGGAAGGATCTCCTGCAAGTCCTTTATCACCTTTATCATCTCCAGGAATTGATGTAACATCACAGTGGCCTAAAAAACTTCTTCAACGTCAGATGTCACTAAATGATCCTGGTGGTTTTGAAACCGAACGAGCAAAGTTATCAGGTCAGCAGTCTGCACATTCAAAATTGGCACTTGCACTTCTAGGATCAAATAGGCATGAATCAGCTTCATTGTCACCAAGACCCTCAGAGAGTCCTTTATCTGTGGTATCAACCACACCAGAACCATCTCTATCCTATCAGCAACCTCTGAATCTCTCCACAAGCCACCATGCAAGTAATAAAATGAGTATTGAAGAACCCAGTTCTAATCATCCTCGGAAACGATGTCACTCTGATAGCTTTGCCATTTCTGGACCAGGAAGGAGCCATTTCTTGAGTGCTACCACTGTTCTCAAGGATCATAACATTTTAACTACAACAAACAATGCTACGAATTATCATCGAGGGCAGACCAACTCTAAGCTTGCAAGACTAGATGGTACTGGTACTACTGTGGCCTTTATAGAAGGTTTAAGTCCTGGAAGTAAGAATCATACAAATGAAAAACTTCTCTATCATCCACAAAATCCTGAAGGCTCAATTATTAAGGATCTTCTTCTGAAAGCAAGAGCTGCTGTTTCAGCAGGAATTCCACCTTCAGCAGGCATTTACCCAACTAGCATGACAGAAATAGTTACGTTAGACAGTCTGCCCTCAGGCAATATCTCCTATCTGAGTGGTGAAGAAGACATATACATTTGTCCACTGTGTAAAATTCCATTCCGAAACGCTCAAAATTTAGAAATTCATCAACGCCATTATTGCAAAGGAGAGATCAGTTCCAAACCTATGAGCATTTCATCACCACAGCATAGCCCAAACACAACAATGAAATATGGACCAATTTCATCTCATGCTTTGGAATTGCATCCACAAATGGCTGCAAATGCTGAAGATATTATGGGTGTGGCCGGACATACAGTAAAAACTGCTAGTATGCAAGGATTGCATACCTTAAATATTCCCAAGGGACCATCAAAAGTAGGCAAACAGGAATACAAACCATCACCATTAACTCCTCCTTCACGGGAAAGTGGGAAAACACCAACATTAGTTGTACCGCCTTTTCCATCACCAGGTCCTCTTCTTGGAAATACACCTCTTGTGGATAGCTATCATCAACTCAGTCTTCAACAACAGAAAAAGAGGGAAGATACTGATAATGAAGAAATATTAGAAGAAGTTCATCGTAGAGGACCTGTTTTGAAGAAGCGGCGACTTGATTCAGAACTATCAAGGGATACCAGTTCAACAACATCCTCTCCTGACATAAGACCACTGTCAACCACTCCACTTTCTGGCATTATGTCCCCGTCAACTACTACTTTAAGGTCATTAGAAGAATTGTCAAAGTGCCCAATGAGACCAAATTCTCTTCAAATGTTTGGAGGAGAAGTGCAGATACTTGATGGTGCTGGTGAAACAAAGACAATGAGAATAGAACCATCATCCCGTGGTGGAAAGAGCCCAGGAGCACCAGGTGGCGCAGCAGATCTTATTCTTAGTCTCCCAAATCATCTTCATCCTGGTGGAGTCTTGATATCCTCTGGAAACAGTAAAGGAGGAGCATCAGAATCTGAGGGTGAAGGAGTACCTGGAAATGTCTCTCCTCACATTGTGGTCACTATTGCACGATCTGGTCTCCATTCTGGAGGAACAATAGTTCAAGTACCACAGAAATCATCCACTCCATCAGGTACTGTTGCTAGTGGTCTGGTTAAACCTCCTCGTACTTCAGGTGGTAGCATCAATCCTATGAATGCTCCAAGTCCAAAAAACGTTACATCCCCACTTCCAAAGCAGCAACAGAAAAATATCAGTGGTGGCGGAATGATATTGAATTCTGCTTCTCCATCAACATCTCCTTATTGCACTGCAACTCTTCTAACTTCAAATACAAACACAATTACAAACACTTTCCCTGACACCTCTAAACTACTTGTACCCATTGTGCCAAATATTGCAACTCCAAACTTAGCAGTGCCAGGAATCCCAGCTCCAAATCTTAGTCACCACTTGCCATTTATACCATTTCATTCCTATCTATCTGATGGCACGCTTTTAAATCCTTTGACTAGCATCACAGCATACAATCCATTGACATTACCACCACACTCGAGCATACTCCACCAATCGCCTCATGTTTTACAAACACTTAGTATGCCTCAGCCCCAAACAAAAGACAAGAAGAGTCCTGGTACTGTCAGCTCTTCACCCATTCCACGAGACAACAATGTACCTCCTCCTCCTTACTCTGGAGGTGTAGTAACAATTCTCCATGGTGGTAAGGCAATTCCTTATGTACCTGGAATGCCTGGACCCCATTCATTACTTCCAACAGTGCCATCTCCAGTTGGAATCCGAAAGGAACCATCACCAAAACCTCTTGATCTAGCAAGCCCTTCACGGGAACCTCAGCATTCTTTTAAAATTGCAGATCACAGTAAAACACCTCAACAATCTGCACCACTTGTTCCTAAAAGTCTGAAGTCTTCTGGGGCGATTTCTACAATATCAAATATAACAGCCATAGGCTCAGTAACTGCAGTCCCATCTAGTCATTATCAGAAAGACGATCTTTCAAGAATGGTTAATTCAAAAGCATCAACAAATACTTTGCTGAAGATACCCAAAACTCCACATTTAATACCTAGTATAAAAGTTGATACTCCTATACCAGTGTCTGATCATAATACTGACAACACTGCATCCATTGTGGAAGATGCTACACAACATACACCAAATGTTGTACATCATTCTGTGAGGAAAATATCTAAAGGTTCAAGGCCAGATATGTTGGCAGTACAGGTACCAAAAGAAATTTTAAATGAGAAGGATGACAAGTTAAATAAAGAGTCCGAGGAAGGGAGAGCAAAGAAGACTGAAAAAACCAATGAAAATGAGGAGCCCAAAACCAAAGGAAACAATAATGGGAACAGACCAAAGTTCCTCAGGCCAACCACACTGCCTCTAAAACCAGGGACATTTATTCCAAAGAAGCATCATGGAACCGGACTTACTCCAACAGGAACTGTTCTTTCACTTATTAGCCCTGAGACCCCACGTCCCAGGAAATCTTACGGACAGTTGTACTTGAATGGGCATGCATACACGTACCTAGGACTCAAATGTTCAACACGCACCTTCTATTGCACATTGAATAGACCACAGCCAATGTATGTTCCTCAGAGTCCGGAACACGCCAAGCTGTCCATGTACTCCAATTGGAAGGTAAGTAAAAAATAAGGATTTTATAAATTTTCGTTCTGGTCTTCAATAATAAGGAAGAATAAAATCCTGTTGTAGTGATATGAAACATTATTTCAAGAATATGAAGTAGTCTGATTAACACAAAACATATGAGATAGTTTTCTAGTTTCACGTTTAAGGAGGGGTAGTAACCCAAATCATATGATACATTTGCAATAATCACTTAAGGAAGGCAGGCTGCTTTCTGTGCCGATTGATTGTCTCAAAATAAACCCTTATTCTTAAGTAATAGCCTATATAAATGAAAGGTTTGATCAGACTTCCTTGAACATGGAATCAATATGTTGCTCTGAAACAATGGAAACACACTATAATATGATATGACAAAGTTCTTTATAATTCTTTGAGTCATGATGCGTGCATCAGTTCCTTGCTTATTTCTTAAGCATTTATGTTTAATATAGTTCAGAAATAATTTTCCTTCTTCAATGTTTCAGATATGTCTTGAGGCTGATCCAAATCCATTTGGATTGGATCCTGGACAAGCAATGGCCTTCTATGATTCAAGGCATCGACCTACGACTTACACTGTTGCAAAACCAACTGAACATAAGCCCATGATACTGACTCATTCATCTTACTGGTTAGAAAAAAGTCAGTCTCAACAATGTGAGAAGCTTAAAACAGCGGAAAAGAAAAATGATGCAAATGCAGTAGCTGAAAAGTCTCACACAGACACAGGAAAAGACACTGGGACCAAGACAGAAGGTAGTGAGGTAAGTAGTATTCATTTTAAATATATAGCCTATATGATTTTAAAAGGTTCTAAATATTGGCATATTTAAGTATAATAAGACACATACTGTGAAAAATATCATAATTTCTTTAAATTATATAAAATGTAGAAATGATTAGTTACCTCTCTATAAATCCTGTATTAACTACTTATATGTACTCAGGTGCAAATGGAAGTAACAGCAATAATATGAAGCTCTAAAGAACTTTTATTGTAGAGAGTGTCTTTTGTAGCCTGCCGGTGGCTCCACTACAGATGCACACTAAGAGCTAAGCTTGATTTATCACATAGAATTAGTTGCTGGCACTGGCTATCTGCATGTCGTACTTGTAATTTCATTGTATTGTGTCAGAAATATATAGTATAAAGAATAAAGAGTTTTTATATACAATATTTTGTCACGCATGTATTATATAGATGTCAAAGAAAATGTTGGTGCTGGCTATCTGCATGTAGTACTTGTAATTTCATTGTAATGAGTTAAAGATAGAATAGCAAAAAATAAAGAATTTTTATATGCAATACTTTGTCTTGCATGTGTTATGGATGTCAAAGAAAAAATGTAGAAAACGTGTACATTTCACAATACCATGCACCAATTTCTAGCATCAACTCCGTTGAAACTTCGAAATACTTTATATAGGTCAATAAACATTTTGTCTTTATACAGTGAGGAGCATTTATCGTGATCCAGAGATAGGCGGTGCCAGTCCCTGCTAAGCTATGGCTTGGTTACCGAGAGGCATGTGCCATATTCCCAGTACTGATAAAATACTTACAATAATAATTGTAGTAGCTCACATTTCTCGTTCAAAATGTTTCCCATTCACTGCAAAAGATTGTTCACATCTTTTTAAGAAAATTGTTATTCACTTTCACAAGTTCTTCATCACTGACTGACTCTATAACAGCTCTTCCATAGTCTTTAAGTTCGTTTTGGTATGTGGGTTTTTTGCATAAACCTGATTTTTTAGCGTTTCCCATAAATAAAAATCGCATGGTTAGGTCCGGGCTACATGGAGGCCACAGATTCTTAGAGATAATCCTCTTACCGAAATTCCGCCATTGATCCATTAGCAGTATGAGCAGTAACAGGATCTTATTGAAAATATGCTGACAAGCATTGTGCCTATACTGGTACCAGTTAGCCACAGAATGGGGCAAGGATTTCATCTCTATAGTATACATTGTCCATTGTGCCTCATAAAAAATAGGTCCAATAATCCAAAGCCCATTAATACAGACCAAAGACTCCAATTTTTTCACTGTGCAGGGGTTTTTCCAAGCACGAAATCTGGCTTATCCTGACTTTAATGTCTGTTATTTTGGGAACATACGTGTCCATGCAAGTGAAGCCACTTTTTATCAGAGAACTAAAATAATTTTGGATTAATTTCTCCAGAATTGACTCTCTGCAAGATCCAATTACAAAAATTCATTCTCTTAGTAGGCACTTGTAGTTGTAACTCTCAGACTACTGGAATTCTGTATGGCTTTAATTTTGGTACTTTTGTTGCTCTACCACTAGAATGCTTACTTATTTTGGCTTCCTGCATCAAACGCCTAAGAGATTTTTTAGGATTATGTTCTAGTATTTTGCCAATCTCGTCCAACTTTTCTTCTGTAAGAACATGTTGTCTTCTACTTTTTTTTTTTCTTTTCGATCATTTATTGAACCTGTCTGCATAAACTTTTTATAGAGTTTTCTTATTGTACAGGCTGTCTGTCAGGAAATTTTACTCGAAATTTGCATGTTGTTGCCACACAGGATTTGATTATGTATTGTATAGATACACATGTTCACGTAACAAATATAGCATTACCATAAAACACATAGAGCACTACAAACTTTTTTAAGAAAAATAATTTTAACTTCCACTGCTATTACTCGCACCTGTTTTGAAAACTGCTATATGCCTCCAACTAGCGCCTAGCTGCTCCTGAGACAGATACCAGGCTACTATCTCAGATCTCAATAAATGCACCTCTCTGTATATTCTTGTATATAATGATCAACTATAATGTTCTTTGTTACAGAATCCAGTTGTTACAGGTGAGCCTCCACCACGCAGAGTGAAAATTTTTGATGGTGGATTTGAATCTAATGAAGATTACATATATGTCAGAGGACGAGGTAGGTTCTTTACTTAATGTTACAGTGGTAATGGAATTATGCAGAATTACAGTGGAACCTATCATACATTCAAAAGGGGAGGGGAAAAAACTGCTTATATCAGAAACAATACAACCAGTGACGAAGCTAAGGTGTAAATACAGAGTAGACTGAAAAAAATCTGCTTACCGTATATCTTTTTATACAGCAGATGTTTCTCGTCTTTTCTATCAAAATGTTTTGTGACAAAGATCGCACAAGAAGATGATGGCCACTCATTTTCACCTCAAACAGAATACAGTAAAACTTTGAATTATGAGCATACTTCGTTTCGAAAATGTGCTCTTAGTCCAAAACACTCACATATCAAAGCGACTTTCTTAATAAAAAGCAATGCAAACTCAGATTAATTCGTTTCATAACCTTTTATTCATATTAAATACAATATAATTTAGCTAGAATTCAACACAAATTACTTTGCTATATTTTGTTTTTGAATGTCTTTCATCTGTTTTACTGCTTAGTACTCTCCTTGAACATTTAAAGAAAATATTTTCACTAGCACTAATGAAATCATTTCTAACTACTTGCCTGACTGGAATCTTTTGCTTTGACTAAGAACCTATCCAATGACACCTGCTATTGCCTCATTTTGAGGATTTTGCGGAAATGTGACATTGCATTGTCGTTAAACAGATTTATCGCACATACAGGCACAACTTTATCAGGGTGGTGAATTTGAACAAAATTTTGTACTGCTTCCCACTTTTTACACACCTCTTTAATCTCATTTGAAGCGAGGAATCTCCTCTCCCTCCTCAGATGGGATCCCCTCCATTGTCTCTTGCTGTTGCTCGCAAGCGATGCAAGTTATGTACAAATCGTGCTGCTCATATTGCAAGACATCGCTTGTTTATCAAACAAAAATGTTTCCTCATTGTTGGCTCGTTTTGAAAAACATTCGCAAACTAAGTTACTTGTAATCCAAGGTTTTATTGTACAGATATAACAATATAACTTAGTTGTCTCAGAGCATTATGTTAGCCAAGGATATTTTTTATACCATGAAAATTGAAATTTTCTATTTTGTCCTCCTCTATACTTACTTACTTACTTACTGGCTTTTAAGGAACCCGGAGGTTCACCGCCATCCTCACACAAGCCTGCCATCGGTCCCTATCCTGAGCAAGATTAATCCAGTCTCTATCATCATATCCCACCTCCCTCAAATCCATTTTAATATTATCTTCCCATCTACATCTCGGCCTCCCCAAAGGTCTTTTCCCCTCTGGCCTCCCAACTAACACTCTATATGCATTTCTGGATTCGCCCATACGTGCTACATGCCCTGCCCATCTCAAACGTCTGGATTTAATGTTCCTAATTATGTCAGGTGAAGGATACAATGCATGTCGCTCTGCGTTGTGTAACTTTCTCCATTCTCCTGTATCTTCATCCCTTTTAGCCCCAAATATTTTCCTAAGAACCTTATTCTCAAAAACCCTTAATCTCTGTTCCTCTCTCAAAGTGAGAGTCCAAGTTTCACAGCCATACAGAACAACCGGTAATATAACTGTTTTATAAATTCTAACTTTCAGATTTTTTGACAGCAGACTAGATGACAAAAGCTTCTCAAGCGAATAATAACAGGCATTTCCCATATTTATTCTGTGTTTAATTTCCTCCCGAGTGTCATTTATATTTGTTACTGTTGCTCCAAGATATTTGAATTTTTCCACCTCTTCGAAGAATAAATCTCCAACTTTTATAGTTCCATTTCGTACAATATTCTGATCACGAGACATAATCATATACTTAGTCTTTTCGGGACTTATTTCCAACCCTATCTCTTTACTTGCTTCAAGTAGAATTTCCGCGTTTTCCCTAATCGTTTGAGGATTTTCTCCTAACATATTCACGTCATCCACATAGACAAGAAGCTGATGTAACCCGTTCAATTCTAAACCCTCTGTGTTATCCTGAACTTTCCTAATAGAATATTCTAGAGCGAAGTTAAAAAGTAAAGGTGATAGTGCATCTCCATCCTTTATCCCGCAGTGAGTTGGAAAAGCATCAGATAGAAATTGGTCTATACGGACTCTGCTGTAAGTTTCACTAAGACATATTTTAATTAATCAAACTAGTTTCTTGGGTATACCAAATTCAATAAGAATATTATATAAAACTTCTCTCTTAACCGAGTCATACGCCTTTTTGAAATCTATGAATAACTGATGTACTGTACCCTTATACTCCCATTTTTTCTCCAATATCTGTCGAATACAGAAAATCTGATCAATAGTCGATCTATTACGCCTGAAACCACACTGATGATCCCCAATAATTTCATCTACATATGGAGTTTATCTTCTCAAAAGGATATTCGACAGAATTTTGTACGACGTCAACAAAAATGATATTCCTCGAAAGTTACTACAGTTAGTCTTGTCCCCCTTCTTAAAAATAGGTACGATTATGGACTCCTTCCATTGTTCTGGTACAATTTCCTTTTCCCAAATTGCAAGTACAAGTTTATAAATTTCGCTAGATAATACGCTTCCACCCTCTTGTATTAATTCTGCTGGAATTTGATCAATACCTGGAGACTTGTACTTTTTCAGATTTTCTATCGCAATTTCGACTTCAGAAAGCGTGGGTTCCGGTATAAATGGCTCAGCAGTTTGTATTTGAATTTCGTCCCGATCATTTCTACTTGGCCTATGTATATTTAGTAGTTGCGCAAAATAGTTTTTCCATCTGTTAAGGATTGAATGAGAGTCTGCAAGCAAGTCACCATTCTCATCCTTGATGACGTTTACCCTTGCCTGATATCCATTTTTAAATTCCTTTATACCCTTATATAAATCTCGAATGTTTTTATTCTTACTATTTGTTTCTATCTCATTCAGTTTTTCCTTCAAGTAATCTCTCTTTTTATTCCTAAGTGTACGACTTGTTTCCCGTCTTTCATTGAAATAATTATCTCTATTCTCCTCAATTGGAGAATTCCTCTATCCGCTATTTTAATATGTAAATGTAGTATCGAGCCCCTATCTTTGTAATCTCATTTTGTTTCATATGCCCAACTTGAAATTCTGCAAATAATGACCGCTATGTTCTCTCAGTATGAGCCATTTTACACAAAATTAGTATGTAACACACACATGCATGCACTTTTTATTAAAGTAACATTCAACAATGAAGCTCAACACAGAACACGAACATAGCACGGAGTATTATATCACAGTTGAGGTTAGCCCCACATCCTGCTACTAAGTCGTAGCGAATCAATACCTCCTCCTCGGCCTTACCTCAAGCTTGTGAGTGCCACTGCCTGTGAGCAAGGTCATCGGGCATCCCTATGAGGCTTTTGCCACAAGCCTCTCGCAGTGAAATGACTGCCAACAGTGAATATAATATATGGAAAGATCGGAGTGAAATTGATTGTTACGATCGTTATTACTAACATACTTTTACTAGATAATATAATAACTCAAATTTTTTTGGTAGACTAAGCCTCTTATGAGCTTCGCCACTGGAGAAAACATATAACTTGATTACCTCTTATGGCAAAGAATATGCATTCATCACTCATAAATAAGGAGAAAAAAAACATCAGAATTTTTTTTATTCTAAAGTAACATAACACACAACCTCATTCCCTTTTCCTTCCCTCCCAAATTCTAACCAGTGACCATGTGAAATTTAACCAGTGACAATGTGTCCCAATCTTCATATTATAGGACAGGACAGGAATACCAGTCTGTATATGAATTTATACTCACCAAAAATTCACTCAACTAGGTCGAAGAGTTTGATAACTGTCTGAATCGTGACATTTTCGTCAAATCTTACATAATTGTAAGAATTGAAGACTGAACATAAAAAGATAAAATCCTAGAAAACAGAACTTTCGTGTGCAACTAATAATATAATGTCATACATTTTGTCTTTCCTTACAAGATTGAGCCAGGGACATAACTCTATTTTGGAAAAATTATTTTTCAAAGATATTGACACTTACAGCCTTTTTTATATCCAGGCTTGAATTCTTACATATAGAACTACATATTATCACAATGTAGGCTATATGTATTTTCTTTTCTCTCCCATCTCAAATTCAACATGAAATTTCTCACAATGTAACCTCATCCGAATAATAATAATAATAATAATAATAATAATAATAATAATAATAATAATAATAATAATAATAATAATAATCCGTGGCACTATAGTCCATGAAGAGTCAAGGCCAATACCGACCCTGGCCTCACGTCCAGTACCTCATTAGAGGTGAACTATCATCCAACCAGTATGGTGATAAAGTGTGGTTAACATGATGATCTCCCCATCGTTATATCTGGCTTACAAAACTGGATTTTACTTCTCATTCTAGTTCCCTAAATAATTAGAATAATAAGATATAAGTAGTTTTGTTACAATTCAAGTGACTGTCATTTTGTTTTTATCTGTTTCTCTTTGATAAGTATTCTCAATAAAAGTTGTTCATAATTTAGTGATGTCACCATAAAGACATTAATTCTTCATTACTCTATGTACAATATAATCGGTAGACAAAGGAATCTTCAACATTACTCACCTCTCAAAAGAAGTGATGCTAAGTACAGTTGCGTGCAAATTAATCCGAATAACGTAATTACTTATGCAAAAACACTCAAACGGGATAAAAAAAAAAGGATCTAAGACATACCTCAGTAATCTATGTGGCCTCCCTTGTTCCTAATAACAGCTCTGAGACGATTTGGCATGGATTCCACTAATTTCCCACAAATATTCTTCATTTCTTCATCGCAAAACCATACACCAATGAGGGCAGAAATCATCTTCTCCTTTGTAGAACAATCCATTTTTTGCATTCTTCTTTTGCAAATTGACCACAAGTTCTCAATGGGGTTAATGTCGGGTGAGTTGCCTGGCCAGGGGAGTACCTGAACATTCTTCTTGTTGAAGAATTCTGTACTTTTTCGAGACGTATGGCATGGTGCCAGGTCTTGTTGGAACACACCTCTGCCATCCAGAAATGATTTTTGCAGCTGGGGTACGATTCTGGTTTCCAATAAGTGAATATATTTGTCAGAATTCATCATTCCCTTGATAGGTATTAATGCTCCAGGCCCTTCATGTGTAAAACAACCCCAAAACATTACTTTAGGGGGGTATTTGGGTGCTTGTTGGAGATGAGCTGCTGTTACTTTTTCGGATCCTTTCCATACGTAAGAAACACGGTGGCTGTGGACCTCGAAATGAGACTCATCGGAAAAAAGTACATTCTTCCAGTCATTCACTGTCCAGTGTTGATGTAATTTTGCCCACATTAAGCGTTTTTTGCACATAACAGGGGTTAGCAGTTGCTTCTTAATAGGCTTACGAGCCCTTCGTCCAGCTTCCAAAAGCCTACGCCGCACTGTTGTGACGTGAATATTCGCCCCAGTGGTAGCCATTAACTCGCGGGTTAAGTCGACAGCAGTTAGTCTACTGTAGGATTTAATTTACTTTTCCTGACAATTAAACAATCATCTGCAGGTGAAGTCTTCCTTTTCCGGCCACAGTTTCCTTTTTTCTGGGGTGTGATGGATCCAGTCTCCCTGTATCGTTTTATGATCGAATTAACAGTAGCCAAACCGATGTGACATTCTGCAGCAATTTGCCTCTGTGTCATAGAAGAATGCTCTGCTAATGTTATAATTTTAGACCGTTTTCGTGGAGTTGTATCCATTTGTGAAGACGACAGAATGTACACAGGACTGAAATGCTTATAAGTACAAAATGACAGGCAAAATGCCACATATTATAAAAAAAAATAATAACGACAGACCTTCAACAATGGAATTACACGTACTACAGATGTCAATTAAAGCAGTATGAGCAGCTGTGAGGCCAACAATGACAGAAAATGTAAAAATATGTCGTGTTCGGGTTAATTTGCACGCTACTGTATTTTATTACTCTTAAAAATTCATCGTCCTCTGATGGCTTTGAACTTAGGAATATTGAATACAGTAGAGCATCGAATATCTGAAACAATTGGAGACAGAGGGTATTCGGATAACTGATTTTTCAGATAACCGATCATTTACAAAAACAAATTGTACCGGTGTCATAGGAGCAGTATGAAACAAAGAAACACTGATATTAAACACGAAACTGTACATAGAGTATATATTTTGTATCACAGTCTTACAAATAACACAGAGAACTGACTAGTCTAGTTTGACAAGTTCAAAACAGAAATTAAAGTAGACCTACAGCTTAGGAAAAGAAGTCCAAACTTTTCTTTCTTTGCTTCAGAGCTGAGATTTTTTTTTTTTTTTGCTGCTAAATCTCGCAAACAGCGCTAGCAAAACTTCTACATGACGAGCGCGCAAATTCAAATTTTCCAACTGGAACACTTTCTGTTAACAGATGTTTCGGTTGATTGGTATTCAGACAATCGATGCTCTACTGTGTAACAGCAACCAGCAGTGACATATCTCCACAAAATTCCATAAGAGTTATTACTTCATAAGTTAGTAGTCTATGATACAAGAGGGGCAAATTTCTTATTCATCTCTCTCTCACCATCATTAACACACCAAAAAAAAAAAAAAAAAATGTTATCAATGTCAATAATAGATACATTATGATCAGTTTCAGATTTTTAACCTCACCAGTAGGCTATACATATTCAATTCATTACAATCTTAAATAATGTAAATATTTTCTAAGCCAAGTAGACTATACCTTTCACCGCCACTGAAGACAGGGAGTCTTTAAAGTAAATATGAAATATTAAAACAAATTATAATACCGGTATGTATGTAAAAATGTTTTCGGGATAATGTTCTTATGGAATTTGTTTCAGGACGTGGTCGTTATGTGTGTGAAGAATGTGGAATTAGATGTAAGAAACCTTCTATGTTGAAGAAGCATATCCGAACTCACACAGATGTTCGACCATTCACATGCAAGCACTGTAATTTCAGGTGAGAATAAGAAAAACAACTATTGTTATAATGGCACTAATAGGACAACGAGCTCTGATAAAAAACATTGTCTCTTGTATCATTTTGTTGTACTGCAGTAGGAATTGTGAATATTTTTCAGGTAAATTCTAAAAGAGAATGGCAAACTTCTCTGTTGTTTTTATCAGCCATTACTCATTAGATTAGTACTTTATTTTTCCTATTCAACAGCTGTAATCACTGTGTCATCTCTCTTAACTTGCGTGAAAGTGACCAACAGTGAAAAATTTTGTCCTTATTTTATAATATTTCTACAGGCAAGACTTTACTTTGGATCCTTGTACAAAATTTATCAACAAAATCAAAACAGAATTTTTCTGAACCTTTTTTTGATTCTATCTTCATAAATAAAATGTAAATTAAATCCATGGCACAACAGCCCATGAAGAGTCAAGGCCGACTAGCTGATTGCTGGCCTCACATCTACATGCCTCAGCAAAGGTGAACGATCATTCAACCAGTATGGAGGCAATTGTAGATAGCGTACGAAACCAGATTTCGCTACTCTCTGTTTCTCCATGAGAATTCATTCCATATTGCTAGTCCAAGGCCCTTAGACCACATGAGCTGCAGCACAGCGCATTCTATCTTTATACGAAACATAGAGAGAGTGTTCTGTGAATGTGTGGAACATGGACTTCGAGATTTTTACCAAAATACCTACACATTTTCAGTAGTATCCCTGATAACAAAACAATAGATTTTGCTGGCTGATTACTCATCTGTGTCTCTGTAGACAATGATTTCTTATATTAAATGAATTGTACGAACATTCATTATCTATGAATAATTTCATTTGAGAATGGTGTAGCCTACATGAAATATAATCATTTGTACCAAAAATGATTCAAATACTTAGTAATAGACAAGAAAATTTCTATTTCACTGTAACACAGGACAGAGTGATTCATATAAAACTTATGCTTTTCTTTATTGACCAAGAATAAATCACAATTTTAATTTTCCTTTCAAATTACATGGGAGATCTTGGAGTTTCCTTCATGTGTCACTCGAAGCTTTAGGAGTGTATATCACGAGATGGCGCATCTGTTTCGCATTTTGCAGAAGTCTGCTTGTTTATTATCATTTCACACTCCATAGCAATCTAGTAATTATCATTGTCTTTGAAGATGCAGTGTACACTACAGGAACAGCAGTTCTTTATGAAAACCTACTGGATAATAAACTCAGTCATTGCAATGCAAAAGGCATACCAGAGGAAATTAGGTGTTCACAATCATTCAGAATGAACACAATACTGGCGTTGGTACATAAACTGGAATCAACTGGACATCTTGTGAGAGAAACCTGCAAGCATCATTCGTCTACACTACTTGCAGTTGCTGTGGATGTTTGGGGGCAACTGCAGCAGTCATCCCATAAGTTATTAAGGCATCTGTTGTACTCATACACGATGTGTCAGAGAGCTGCAAGAAGGCTAACCTAAAGCCATATAGGATGACAACTGTCCATGAGCTGCTGGAGTCAGATAAGACTATAAGAATGAAATATTTTCGTTGGTTCGAGGCGATCATTGTTAAAAATCCTGGCATAATGTTCATTATATGGTTCACAGACAAGGCATGGTTTCTCTTGTATGGCTACATGAACTCATAGAACACACGCCATTCATGAAGCACCTTTGCACCCATGGGAAATCGAAGTTTGGTGTGCAATATCAGCAGAGAGAACAGTAGGTCCAAATTTTTTTCGATGCAATAGTGAACACCGCTCAGTACCGACGCGTTTTCATGCAATTCATTGAGTTACTGAATGATATTGAGCTGCATCAAGGGTACTTCCAATAGGAAGGTGCCACTTCTCACATGAGTCAATGGCACTGATCCAAAGGTTTGAAGACTGGATCATCTCCAGGAACTTGTGGGCACTGAGATTTTTTCCTGTTGCGGTTACTGAAGGTAGGAAACTACACTACACTTTGAACGATTTGAAGGAGAACATTACATGCTAAATCAACAATATTGACAATTGCAATGCTACAGCTAATGGTCAGAAACATGGAATAACATTTCAGCTGTGCCTTGGGGCGGAGGAAGGTCATTTTCAGCACTTCATGTAAAGGTAAAGTAATCTCCCAGTGATACTGTACATTTAAGATGCAATACAAAGTTACTAGAACCATTCCTGTTCAAATAAACACATAATGAAAAGTATAAGCTTTGTATGAATCACCTTCTATAATGTTCAATATTTTATTTCTTACTGCACTTAGGTCAGTGGGCTTCTATTGTAGCTTAGTGCCTGCTAAGTCCAGTTGTCTGAAATTGATTTATGGTATCGAAGACTTACATTAATTCCTACTCCAGTGATACATTATTCAAATTATCCGTAATATTTAATAGTATTAATTTTATATAACATAGGTCATATGCATAATGAGAAAATACTGGTCATTTAAACTATTCTGTTTCTTTTTTCAAAGCTGTACTTTAGAACCACACAAAATATGAAGCAAGCAAACTGATATGCAAACATTCTCATGGGGGTAGGCAAAAAAGGTATTTTTTTCTTCCACCATGTTAAAACAAGTGCTTATACAAATTTTGGTCACTCGAACCCAATTACAAGGGCCGTCCAGAAAGTAAGTTTTCTGAGGCCATTTATACTGTAGAAAGAAAACATAATTTCTGAAAATATTTATTGGAACAGATACAGCAATTGTTGAACTATTTTTCACCGGAATTGAGACATTTGTCTGGAGTAATGGTTAACGCATCTGGCTGCGAAACCAGGTGGCCTGGGTTCGATTCCCGGTCGGGGAAAGTTACCAGGTTGAGGTTTTTTCCGGGGTTTTACCTCAACCTAATATAAGCAAATGCTGGGTAACTTTCGGCGCTGGACTCAGGACTCATTTCACCGGCATTATCACTTCATCTCATTCAGATGCTAAATAACCAAAGATATTGATAAAGCATCGTAAAATAACCTATTAAAAAAAAAAAGAGACATTTTTCATACCAAGGGATCAACTTTTGTATCCCTGCGTCGTAGAAGTCTGCCACCTGGGATCAAAACCACTATGTGATAGCCTCTCTGTTGATCCCACAATATGACAAATGTCTAAATTCTGGTGGAATATGTGGAAAAATAGCTCAACGCTATTACTGTATCTGTTCCAATAAATATTTCCATGAAATTGTGCTTTCTTTCTGTAAATGGCCCCAAATTAACTTTTTCATCTTCCTCCATGAGAATGTTTGCTTGTGAGAAAATTTAAACTTTATAAATATAACAGTTAGTAGAATTATTCTTGATTACAAGAAGAATAGCTAATGAAAATTCTTGTTATTTTAGATACCTGTGATCTATATATTTTTAACATTTTGTTTTTAACTGTTTTCTTCATAGTTTCAAAACAAAGGGCAACCTTACTAAACATATGAAATCAAAGGCTCATTACAAAAAATGTATGGAGTTGGGAATAGTGCCAGTACCTACTGTTGTTGATGACAGCTACATTGATGAAGAATGTCTTGCGAGACAGGTAAGTGTATTTCAATAGGAAGTGTGTTTAGAAATGTTATTCATACTTTACATCGGCCTACTATGCTTGTATACTTGTGGAATGACCTGATCATTTACAGGAGCATCATCTGTTTGCAGTCACTTATAAAATTCACATTTCATTTTATGTCCGATTTTTTAAACTTCTTTGGTAATGAAATAAAAGAAATAAATGTATACATATAAATGTTTAGGTCTATTTATTGAGTAAACTGCCTTTCATTGGAGGGATATTAGTGTGAACTTAACTTGAAATAGAATTTGTGCCACATATTATGGGCATGAAATGTTTAAAATTTAAGCAGTGTTTACAAAATAGCTTAACCAAACTCTTTTTTAATATAAAGCTAGGGAAAAAGAAATATTTGAGCTTATGTTGAAATTTATAATATCTTACGAGCCCAAAAATTTGAAAAGACAAATGAATTTCATAATGAAACACAATCAGTTCCCAGATGGAGACCTTGTTGCTACAAAATCTGCGACTTACAATGAATTGTTTCATTATATCAATTTCTTATCGCGTGCTTAATGTCTGCAAACTTCTTAATAATGCAACATTTTTATTTTACAGCAAGCATTACGAGCATCCCGACATGGGGAGGGAGAAACAGATTCTGATGAAAATGAAGAGGAAGAGGAGGATGAAGAGGATGAAGAAGAAGATGAGGAAGAAGAACAGAATCCAGCTGGTGTGTATTTTTGACAGTAGTTGGTTATTCGATATGTGTAACTAATGAATTTTTAGAAGGAAATATTAGCTTTTTGTGGTTGAAATAAAATGTAACTAATATTTCTAATGGAAAGAGCAAGAATTTTGTAACTACTATTTATACTCATATTAATAAAATTTAGTATACTCATGAAATTCTTCTATTAGTTCAGGATCTTTTAATTTATTTATGGACTAAAATTAGTATTTGATAAATTAAAGTTTTTACCTTTTTATTACAGATGGTGACGAAACAAATGTCAATAAGGGAAAACTCGAACGTGAAGCTGCATGTAGTCTCTTAAGTCTGTCAGAATCTACACGCGTTAACACATCATCAAGTCAGTACATCTCAGCTGGATTGATTCCCTTGTCATCACACTGTGGCCGGCCCACTACTTACCCTTATAGCTTAACCTTACCTATTCCTGGACCAAATTGCCATGGAAGTTCCTTCAACACGCCACAAACGCCCACTCTGACAGCAGTGAGTGCTCAAACAGAGAGAGAAAAAGTCTCCAAAAATACGGGATTAGCTCTGGAATTGCGGAGTAATGGAGAAGGAAAGTTGAAAGATGAAGAAGGGCGAGTATCCAGCACAATCCGTAGAAGAGGCAATGCAGCTGCATTAGTGCTAATTCCACCACAGCAAGGTGATGCTAACAGATATTACTTCCCTTCATGTAGGACTCCCACCATACCCACAAATTTGCCCATGGCTTCATTTACAAGGAATTCAGCAGCTGACAAATGTTCCTTGGATGGTGGTTCAGACTCTGATTACGATCGAGAAAATTCAAGTACAGCGTACTCAGATGATGAGGACAGTGAGAGGAGCGACAATTCTGTAAGAGATAAGAAACCTCAGGAAAGAAATTCAAATGAAATTATCAGCTGTGAAGTTCATGCAACTAGCAGTATGCAACCAATGGACCTCAGCAATAAAACTCAAACAACTACAGTTGTAAGAAAGACCTCAACAACATTACTTCCTTACTTGCCTCCTCTCACAACAAATGGTGCCAGAACTCCAACTACACCCATATCTGAGATACTGACACCAGTGTCAGAGCCAGCCACACTTCTGGCTTCTTTATGCAGTTCAGTTGAACGCTTTCCAGTCTCCACAACGATGCTTGTGCAAAAGGCTCCTGATCCAGCTGAAACCACAATGCTCCAGGCATACCTTACTGAACGTGCTTTGCAAGATGTACGCATAAAGCAACATCAGTTTCATCACAATCATCATGGCTATGTTACCGTTACAACTACTGCAGCTTCAACTACCAGTACCAGTGTGTCAATGACAATGCAGGAAATGGCTGTTGTAACAAGATCTTTATCCGTACAAAAGCCATCAGTAGATAATGAAAATATTTCAAAAGAAGATCCACATGTTTCCCTTAAAATATCACAAGCTACCATCGATTCTCCATCATCATCACATGGACAAGTATTAAATATGCGTATTAAGGATGTCGAACTCAGTAGTGGATTAGAAAAACCATCTGTTCAGGAGCCACCTGAAAGCAGCTCCAAATCACAGCCACAAAGTTCAGAGTGCGAGAATGAAAAGAGCATAGTAGCTTCGGAGAAAAGTAAGTTGAAGGAAAGTACAGTATTGAAAATACAAACATCCTCATCCGGAGAAAACATAACTTCGACAAAAATGAATTTGGTGCCTATGAGCAGTAATAACATTGTGAGGAATGTTGTGGTTGGAGGAATTGGATTTAGTGGACATCAGCCATCTTCCCCACCATCCTCAACAAGTGGTACTGGGATCAACAAAAGTTCATCTCCAACAAAACCCAAGGCTGAATTTTTACCTCCTTCAAGTGGACCATCACCAAGTTATGTCAGGTGAGAAAACACAATTTCTTAACTCTACGTAAAGATTATTATTTTTTTGTTCAGAATACATCTGTTATGGTAACAATTAATATTAGAAGAGAAAAATTCGCTCTGGTGCCAGGGATCAAACACGGGTCCTTGGTTCTACGTACCAAGTGCTCTCACCGTTGAGCTACGCTGAAGTCCAATCCACAGCACCAGATCGAACCCCTCTCCTTTAGTGTTTTTTCCCTTTGTGGCCTGACTCCCAGTTAGGCATGTATGTAGACATTCTTATATTAAGTCAACTGTCATTATACAAGGGCCACAAAGGGAAAAAACATTGGAGGAGGGGGGTTCGATCCGGTGCTGTGGATTGAACTTCAACATAGCTCAATGGTGAGTGCGCTTGGTACATAGAACCAAGGACCCGGGTTCGATCCCCAGCGTCGGAGCAAATTTTTCTCCTCTAATATTAATAACAATTTCTTAAGGTATACTCTTTTATTTTAAGTACATTGAAGAAGTGGTAAACTCATTTGTAAATGTTGTTGTTGTTGTTTTCTAATGCCAGGCATTTGACAGTAAAGTCATTTGACCTCTTGCACTCCAATATTTTTCAAAGATATTATCATGGCCAGCCACTGAAGCACAGATTTTGAGGTGTTCCGAATCCATTTCTTGGTTTGAGTTGCACAATGGGTAGTTAGGGGACTGATATATTCCAATTCTATGCAGGTGTTTGGCCAAACAATCATGGCCGGTTGCCAATCTAAATGCAGCTACACACGATTTTCGTGGTAAATCGGGAATTAACTGTGGATTTTGATGCAAAGATTTCCATTTTTTCCCTTGAGATTGTGTTATCAAATTTTGTTTGTTGAAGTCTAAGTATGTAGATTTAATAAATTTTTTCACAGAGTAATACGTAGATTTAGTAACAGGTCTGTAAGTAAATGTAAATGTAAAATGCCTTGTATTACAGCTAATTTCCTGTCTCTTGTGTTCCATGACAATTATTACTGTTTTGTTCATATGTATTAATCTTAGTTATTTGTTTTGCAGTATGACAGAAGATGGGCGCAGCATTTGTGTTATTTGCAACAAGATATTTTCCAAGCCCAGTCAACTCCGTCTCCATGTTAACATACATTATTTTGAACGTCCATTCCGTTGTGAGTCGTGTGCTGTTTCTTTTCGAACGAAGGGACATCTACAGAAACACGAGCGTTCTGTCAGCCATCAGAACAAAGTAAGACTTAACTAAAAAATTAATCAAGTAAAGTGTAAGCAAATTTTAACTGAATAAAAAAGTTTATTAATAATGATATCAGTAATTTTTAATGTACTTTCAGATATTTTTGGAAGAGATTTCGGTAATGAATATGAAACAAATAACAGTTTATGGGATACTGGAATTTTTAACATTTAGATTGTTTTGTAGAAATGTCTAATTTGTTAGGGATAATCTTTTGTAACTTCAACCCCAAGTGTATGTTATATGAGGCATTCAGAGCTAAAGTGGATGAAGTTCATGAGACGTGGTTTTGAGATAATAGGACTTAAAGTTAACTCGCTCTAGTGGATTATCTAATTTTGCTAGCAATAATTTTATTGCTACATTCTCAAATACTAGATTTATAAAAATATATAAACAGTTGTGATGTTAATTGATGCAACCCTTTGGTGACTTGATCCACTATGGCTCAGAACATCCTGAACAAAATAACTTGAGCCAAAAGTGACTGGTGTCACTTACTGGTGAATGCTTGGAATTAAGACTTGATCCATTACTGCTCAGAAAAGAACCAACTTCAGAGAATCAGAAAATGAATTAAACTCGAGTTATGAAAATTTGTGACTTGATCCACTTTAGCTCTGAACGTCTCTATATTGAAGAAAAGTTTTATAAAAGATTCTTAGGTGAAGAAATTTAAATATTATTAAAGGAACCAATACTAGACACTAAAACAAAAAGAGATTTAATAATATCAGAAACATTTATTACATTAAGCATTCTGCAGTCTGCAGTTTATAAAAATAAATTATATGATTTCCTATCGCATATTATTTTAAGAAAATAAAATGCTCCTATTGTCTTAGTTCAGTATTCTTTCACTAATTGAAGACTATGTCTAGGTGAGCATGAATTCGACATTTGGAACTCCAACCACTACTAATCCACGTCCATTCAAATGTGATGACTGCAAAATTGCATTCCGGATTCATGGACACCTTGCAAAGCACCTGCGCTCCAAGATGCACATTATGAAACTTGAATGTGTTGGAAAACTTCCATTTGGAACTTACGCTGAGATGGAGCGTGAAGGAATCAGTCTCAATGAAATTGATACAACAGACTGTGACAATTCATTGGAGAGTTTGCAAGTAGGTAGTTAACAGTAATAGAAGCATTTTTAGCATTTTTCTGGGTGAAATCAATATGTCTGACTTACTTAGGGGATTAAATTATCTTTAAAAATTAATGGGATCCTTCCTGATTCATATTCCAAGTTGAAAGATACAGTTAGTATGATGTAATCTTAGTATTATTCATTTTGAACTGCCCTTTGCTGCAAACCACTAGCTGCCCATCTGCTTGCTATGTTAGCATTCTGCTACCTCTACGTCCTGTTCGTCACACAAGGACTACTGACATGTTCCATTATTCCGTAATAGAAAGAAACCATGAGGGAGTTGCATAGAGTCCTTGCCTTGTCTCAACTTTGCTGCTAAATTGACAAACATTTCTGTTTTTTTCTTGAGCTACATCACTAAACCAACTTCATGGTGACACAAGTGGGAAAGTATATACACTTTCTCTCTTACCTCCCTTCTCAACCCTTTCTTCTTCCTTCATATAAAACTGAGGAGCCCAGTTGCATCAGCAGCAGTCACTTACTATACCAAAGACATCCCCAATCTGCTCCAGAGAGGTCACTCCCTGTCTACTGACAAATCTTTTGATTATCCTTACTTCTTTGGTAGGTGTAACGAGGCATTCCTCACGTCTTTCATAACTCATTTCACAACTATAAATACTTTGAGTAGGTACCGGAACCAGTACAATTCTTAACTTTCTGAATGCCATTTTAGACACCTTCACTACAATTCTTAAGTTTCTGAGTGCCAGTACAAAACAAATGTAACTCAGGCACTTTCATTCATCACTCCAAACCTTTTTTTTTTCGGGTGTCAACACAGACACTCTCAAACATTGAGTTCTCTCAATAGATCAATTCTTTCTTCCCTTTAATAATATTCTGTTTGTTGTACTCTTTTAACACCACTTTGCTTCTCCCTCTGTCATAAATGGACAAGAATTGATTGAGTTTCGTTATGAGTGGTTTTTTCTTGTCCTTTGCTACTGTCTTCAAAAAGTTATCACGTCATCCCTTATGTTAATCATCAGAACAAACTACCCGCACATCTTATTGCTTCCATCTTATTCCTACATTTTCTCTTTCCTTGTAAGTTAATGAAAAAACATAGAATTCAATCATCCATTATTAATAATGTTATTAACCAGCTCCTGTCTTCTTGTTATGACAGTCAGTGATTATTTTTTAAGAATGATCTTTCAGTTATTGTGTATGTGTTACATAAACTATATTATTGCAGCATGTATTGTACCAATAAGTTATAGATAACCTAGAGTGAACCATGGCAATGAGAATGAACGTGGAACTTACGTATAATGAGGAGACAGTTGCTGTTTTGGCATTGTCAGACTTCCATTATTGTATTTTAACTGTGATTTATGTTACTATTGTTATCAACATCACTGGCTTCTTGCGTTAGTGTTTGCCTGGTGAACGTAGTATTATAATATCACTTGCTCTAACAGAAAACTTACCTTTAATTATTATTCTTTTTTTCTTTTCGGAGCTAAATTTAATAAGCCTTAAGGCTGGTCCACAATAAACCAGGAACGAGAATCAGAACCAGAATGAGAACGAGAAGTGAAGAACATGAAAGTAAAGATTTTTTATTCACAATAGACTGAGAATGGAAACGGCTATGCGTATCAATATGTATGTCAATAAAGATATGTAAAGTCGATATTACGCAGTCTGATGTTATTTGTGTATACTTGACCAATGGCATTCTCTCATGAGTACAAGCCAGCCAACACAAACACAGGTTAACCAACTTTGAAATTTAAGACATGGAATATTTAAGAATTCAATTCATGTGTAGTCTGGTTACGTATACACATAACATATAGGAAATTTCTGCATTAGTTACAAGCAATGGATGGACAAGATATTATGTCACGGTCTCCTTGCTACAAAACATACAATGACCAAATAGCTTTTTGATGACAACAGAATGAATGTAGTAGGCTGTTATCGGAAAGGAAGCTTCTTGTTAATTGTAAATGCTCACATTTAAATACATTTATTTTTTAAAATATTCCATTCTCGTTCTCGTTTCCGTTCCCAGTTTCTTGTGAACCACCCTTTAGCCATTCAATGTATATAATGCTGTGTAATAACTAATAAAGAATTCATTTTATGCAGATTTGCAAAATAAAATGTGTAAATGTTATTAAGACTAATAACATTTGTCTGGAAATATTTTGTATAGAATATTTTATACTTTGTAACTTCAATTTGAAGATAGTTTCAGTCTTAGGAATAACGAAATGTTAAATATGAATTTTTTATAGCATGCAGCCCTTATAGTATTGTTAAGAACTAGTCCTTATATTAGAAGAAAATTCATGAAGTTGATTACAGAGGACCAAGAGGGGGAGAGACAGAAAAGCCTAGTTTATTATATTTTTCCTAACTTCGGAATTAATTAATATTATTACTAAGTAAAATTCAGAAATTGTATCTGCCAGCTTCCAGCAGCTACTGTGAGGAGAGTAAGTATCGAATATTATTCATATAACATAGTACATAAGTTTTAATCTGGCAAGTTCGTGGATTCGATCAGTGGCAGTTGCAGGGGAGACCTGCTGGTTGCCCAACAAAAGCACTGGAAATGTTTGGTGGGACTCACTGTAGCAACTAATGAACAAAAAAATAAGTTTAGGAAAAAGCATATAAAGATATATGGTCGTGTGGAAAGAAGACATCAGAATCCTAGAAGTTACTTTCTCCAGGATTACAATACACACAATCCTACAAATGTATACGTATGTATATACTTTACAACATAGGAGGATATACACTGTATTTATCACATATTTTGTTTATGATGGCAGTGTCTCTTGAAATGTAGAAACTAATCCGAATTGTGTGACTTCTAGGTGCTTGCTCAGAAATTATATGAGAAAGATCCTTCAAAACTTGGTCAGTGGGATGGAGAGAGGGGCGAAATTCTTCCCTCACACCCTCTTCCTCAAATGAGTGGAGGAGAGACGTCATCAGATGAAGGTGAACCATTACTTGGATGTCAGAGTCCTCCAGGTGTAATACATAACAGTGCAACTGGTGTACAGGAAAATGTTGCTGGAACAAGCATTCCAGAACTTGGTCCAAATCAGGATGCTTTATTGTTACGTTCAAGTACAACTGATGCTGGTTTCAGTAAACAAAACTATGAATATGAGAAGAAAGAAGACATTGGCACTCATGGGTAAATATTAGTAATGGGTGTGTAATAAATTATTTTCTTATTATAGAAAACTATGGGCACCATAATGAGTTGTGAAGGCAGTTAATTTCTTTTATGTTCGTTTACTCTTTCTTTACTTTCATTTGAGTACTAGTAACAACAATCTCAAACAATACTATTATCCTGTAGGCTCATGTTGTCTTTCTCCCTCATTTTTAATTTTCCTTACTTTACTGTACTTTACTTTACGTACATCATCTCCCATACACATTGCCACCAGTTCTTGAACTTTGCTTAACGGCATTGTTACTTCCCTATTTTCTCCTCATTCTCCATGAAACGTGAAACATTATATAGTACTTCAGTAGTCAGGCTTCATAAAACCTTTTCCTTCAGCTTTGATATTATGGAAGTCATTTTTGTGTCTTGAACAACAAAACCTAAACATCCACACGTGCACACACTGTTTTAAATTCAATAATAACACTTTACTACATTTATTTATTTATTAAACCATTTTTGTATCTTAATCAACAAAATCTAACACTCTCACGCATAGACACTGACACTACTTATTAGAACCGAGACTTTATACACTGATTGTCATAAAGTAAGTGAACTGATCCGATGTTGACATTCACGGTCAAAAATAATGTACCAGTAACACATTGCTAAGCTCATAACTAATGCATTAGATTTTCACATTGTAAACTTAAGTTCAAATGCTAGCATAATTCGTTAAGGTCAAAGAGAGTGCAGTTGGACGTTTTCTCGAGATACTCCCATTTCCTTACCAATACTTTAAGTCCATATTATCATTTAGTTACTTTTAAATGTATATGCTTTTTAATGTATTAACTAATGAATGATTACAACACATTTATTTGAGTTTTTTTTTCAAATCCTACAAACAGTTCCCTAAGTACTAGGCCTATATTCACATATTCATTTATTTACCAAACTTACCATCAGAGTCGCCTGCCTAAATTGACAAAGTATGCCTAATAAAATGTAATATTTTTGAATAATGAAACAAGAACATAAACATAACTTTAGAGCAGGGATACAAAACTGGCGAGAGAGGGGTGGAAAGCATTGGATCCCCGTCCACAGTCCACGAGCATTGAATGACGTATCTGTGGCCCATATGCAATCACATACAAATCCCCTCCCCTACCAAGTCAATGACACGGGGATGGAAGGAAGGGGTGAGTGACGTATCCGATGAGTGATGCAACACCACAATTGTTGCCCAGTTATGCAAACCTGCTTTAGAATATTGATACATATAACTTAAGTATAAATAATTGAAATTAAATGCTGTTGTTATATAAATATTATATTTCAGAATCTGAATAGATAACTTAAGGGCCATATCTCCAATTTCTTTGGAGATTATTTTTGGTAATTTAAATCGTCCACAAATATTTAAAGCTGTAGCCTACTGGTATGAATGACATACCATATAAATGGTCAATTAAACAACAAATTATTCTGAACTGTCCATATAGACTTCCCTATGTAACTATATCAATATTCATCTGCAAAAATTCATTATTATCTTCTTCTTCTTCTTCTTCGCGAATTTAAACCTACATAATATGTTTTGATCTTCATTGAATTTCGTTTGCTTCCCTTCAGAAGTCTGTAATCATTTCCCTTTAGGCATATATTATAAAATCTTGTGAGATGTCTTCGTTCAGGGGGTAAAAAAATGTAATTTGAAAGTAGTACATAATATTAGTATCCCCAGAATAGCTTTCTAGGTTTCATGTGGAGAAATATATCAGATTAAGCATACTGTTATTCAATATGGTCTTAACCCTTTGAACACAAGTTAATTTTTTATATTTTTCATATCATGGATCATACCAAAGCTTCAGTCATTTTTTTTTTTCAACATTTTAACTCTGCACACATTTTCAAAACACAGATGGCATCTCTATGTATACTCAAGAGCTGGTTCCTTGGTGGAATATCTGTGCCAGAAAATTTAGAAAGAAAGAAAATGGTGGTTCTTCTGAATAACCACTATGCCGCAAAGGGTTAAAAACGTAATCGAAACCTTTTATTTTCTGAACAGTAGTTCGATAATATTAGATATAAATTCTAGCTTTGTGCAAATGTCAATATAGTTATAGGTATTGGCATTTCCAAATTCTCAAAGTCAATGAAAAGGTTGAAAGGAAAGTGGGGAAGAGGACGAGACCATTATCAAATAGAAGCAATGATTACAAAAAAAAAAAAAAAAAAAAAAAAAGACTGCTTTCTTTCTGAAAATAACTATAACAATATAGATCTACTGCGTGTTCAATTCAAAGTGTGTCATGGCTCACTGTATGCCGTCATGTGGCTAGCTGATGAGCCTAGAGAATTCAATCTTCCTACACTTCCACAAAGGTGTATTACCTGTGTGCAAGAGAAGTTGCCTACCAATTACGGCGTTCATTCTGAAGAGTTCATATCGATACGTACAGTAACGTCAGTAGTGGCAGGAATGTGAACTGTTTGGAAACACATACTGAGGTGAGTTTTTTCTTACTGTTGGTACATGGGGAGAGGGTTAAGACGATTTGTATTTGTTGACATTAACTTCGACGGTCAACATGGACACGGAGCATTTGATTTGTGTTGTGGAATGTTGCCGTACGCAACCAATGATAACATATACCCTGCGTACGACTTGCCCGCGCAAAACACAGTTCGAAAGAGGTTATGGTAGCACACAGACCGTACAGACCGCCATCTCTTGCTACGACGTTCAAGTTATACTGTACACGTTCTCAAGTTCAGATTGAACACCTTGAATAATAGGCTGACATAAAAGCTTAAACTCGCTTTAAATCACTGACTCACAACAGTGACGTCATGGCACACTTTGAAATGAACACCCAGTATAATACATTAACTATATGTATGAATTTTTCTATATTCTCAATAGCACTGAATTTGTCCACACAAATTTATGTTTAGCACTGAACATTTTATTATCTGTAATATAGTATGGAGCTGACTAGGTCCAAAATGTTTCAAAGTTGATAATGAAGAGAAATAAATGAAATAAAAATGTAAAATATACCATACTTCTTGTTTTGGGACTACACTAATTTTACAATAATCCTAAGCGATATGTACACTACTTTCAATTTTTGTGACTATCAGTTGTGGCTAAAAATCAATTTATTGTGTAATGAAAAAAAGTATTAAGAAGTTCTGTCATTGTTCCACCTCTATATTGTTTATGGCCACGTCTTAATATACAGAGTGAACTGTAAGTAATGTCATTAATTTCAGGCAGTTATTCTTTGAGATATTTCAAAGAAAACGGTTTAATATCACTTTGTTCGTTTTGCTTTCTTTTCGAGATAAAAATTGTTTTTATATGGAACATTAATAGCATAATGCAAATCTAGTCTTTCAGGTAGAGCTCCCTGTAAAGCAGATTTGAATAATTTCAAGGGAAAAATTGTTCCGGGGCCGGGTATCGATCCCGGGACCTCTGGTTGAAAGACTAGATTTGCATAATATATACGTCACTGTGTACGTTAACAGGAAACCACAATTCCAAGTCACACAGAGATTGTGTGCACTCGATGTGGGTCTCTGGCGTTTTGTCAGCCCACGCGAGTTGTATGGATATAAAGGGAAAAGTTGAGATGGTGTCGGGTGGAGTTCCCGGGTAGCTCAGTTGGTGGAGCGCTGGTACGTTCAACCAGAGGTCCTGGGATCGGTACCCGGCCCCGGAACAATTTTTCCCTTGAAATTATTAATAGCATATTTTGGGAAAGTCATTGATTTATTTCCCAATATGCTCAGTCAGTTTAAGAGATTAGCGTATTATGATGATAAATGATTGATGGAATTTTAATTTTGTCCTTTAAATGTGCAGAAATTTAACTTGAACAAATGTAACTTTCCGTTCTACAATGGAATTTTACAATACTACATTTGTTCGGATCAAATTTCTGTACACTTAAAGGACAAAACTGAAATTCTTTCAGTCATTTATTATCATAATACACTGCTCTCTTTAGTTGACTAAGCATATTGGGACTTAAGTCAATGGTTTTCCCAAAACTCGCCATGAAATGTTTCATATAAAACAATTTTTATTTCGGAAAGGAAGCAAAAACAATAAAAAATGTATTAAACTTTTTTGTTTGAAATATCTCAAAGAGTAACCCCCTGAAATTAATGACATTACTTACGGTTCACTCTGTATAGGCTGCTGAATGTCATAAAAAAATTTATGAGTAGTAGTTTAAAAATTTTATCAGACGTAAGGAGAAATTATTTAGTAAATCTGTACAGAATTATACATTACTTTTACATTCATATTTATCTTCAATCTTTCTTTTGTTTTTTTTTTTTCTTGATAGTGGTGATTCAGACTGCAGATCAGATATGCTACAGAGAAAAGAAGATATTGTAAATCAAAATACAACAAAATTCTTTATCAGCACAGAAAACACTGAATCACCAGTTCACGGCAACAGAGAATTTATTACTTCAAAACGTTATACTGCTAACTACCAGCTGGACTCTGGAGACACAAAGTCTTTGGAATGGAATAATGGAATGAATAAAATGCAGCAAGGTATAACGAGTCCACCTAAAAGACAGCTCAACACTGATTACCAGAATGAACCACACAAATCAGAGTCAGTGGTTGGTACATCAGAGGCTCAACTTGTCAGGACTCAAAGCAGTCAGCTCAAAAGCCATCAAATGCCAAGACAGAGAGGAAGTAGTGTCAGTAAAGAAAGAGGTTCGATGAGAATATCACAGTCGGAGGAAGTAGACTATGAGGATGCATCTGATGGTGATAATGTAAGTCAATTTCTTCCAAATCTATTTATCTAATTATTATTCTTTCCTTACTAAAAAGGTATCTACTCTCTTTTAAGTGATCTATTGTCACTGAAATGTAACAACACATTCTGTCGTGTTGTGTTGTAGGTTTTGGATGTTTCAGACATGTAATGAAATAGATATACTGTACCTAACATTTTGGAACTTATTATCGGTATTCTTTTTTTTTTTTTAATATTTTTTATGGTCCAATTTACAGAGACTGTTATGGTATGGTAACGGATCTAGTATAGTAGGCTATCTAAAAGGCATAAAATTAGACTAACAATATTTCTCACAGGGCGAAATCCTACAAAGAAACGCCTATAGATATTGCAGAAAAGATATATAAACAGCTAAGACCTCGTTCACATGGTATGAGAATTCGTCGAAAGAGGCATTTATTTAAATCGATTTCGTGTGGACAGTATTGTACTCACAGTGGAATTCTTTCCCGTGCATAACTGAAATTTTATTATGCACGGGAAAAATCGAACTGTGTGTACACTACTGTCTGCAAGAAATCGATTCAAATAAATGCCTGTTTCGAGAAACTCCTGTACCTATGTGAATGGGGCTTAAAACTATAATAATGCTATTGTCTTCGGAATATGTATTATAAGACTTTCTTGTGTTAAATTCTATCGTACCTGATTTACATGTTTCGACCTATTATGGGTCATCCTCAGAAGATGTATAATGCTATTGTGATGCATTGGCACGCAAATACTATTTTATTATCTGGAGCGATAAATTGGAACTGGAATGTTTTAGAAATCTTGTTAGGGAGACAATATTGTGGAGTAGGCTGATATGTGCCTATTCAGGAGAGGGAGGCAATGGGGCATATCTCTTTCTTCAGTTTCAGTTTGCAAGGGGCAACCTGAAATGCAAAATCTTCGAAAATACCAATGCAATGATTATTATCTTTCTAAGTCCTACTTACCAAGTGATTGCAGTGCATATGGAACTGCATCAGTAAACAAATCCAGAGAGAGAGAGAAATAGACAGACAGATAAACAGTCAGAGGGATAGAAAAATGGTGATGAAGAAATAGGCACACGGTTGGAAACAAGGAGGGAAAGAGTAAAGAAGGGAGTGGAAAATGGAAATAGTATGAAGCGTTCACCACATGGCTGAAACATCCGGAAAATTCAACACAATCCTAGTACCATAAGAACTTCCAATCACATACCTCTTTCGTCATAATTTATTTAAATGATTTTTTAGTAATGAGAAACTAAATTTCCTCAGTTGAGAGAGTACCGGTAGCCGCATACAAACTATTGTCATCTCAGGAGTCTGTGGAACAATGTCGTGCATAGCACTAGAAGAGAGAAGTGTGTGGATGGAGCCAAACAGTGTGTGCTGCTTTGAAGATAAAAGCAGAAGATTGAGGATCGTTCTGTTTAATGATTAAATTGAGACAGTTGTCTCCTCCATCTCCTGAGACACGTTCATTGGACCTGTCGTCACCTGTCACTATTTGAACAAAGGACTTTTCTCGTTCTCTTGCTTCACGGATTCCTGAGACAGACTTTAGGCAAATTTTATTTTCTTGGTAAAGAAGCCAAACCATAATACTGGACAGTCATTTCCTGGAAGTGCTTTGGGTTTTAAAACTCTGCTTAGCTATATCAACATTTTCTGTCCTTTTAAAACATATTTATCTTATTAATTTGCGAACAAATAGTACTGACTGTATTTTAGATTATTTGATATTGAACTGAAAATTGAATATTTTAAATTAAAAGTACATTAATCAAATTAATTTTCATGAACGTGAACATACTTTCTCATATAAATTTCACAAAAATTGAATTACCTGATATCTATATTTGTAGTTTTCTTAACTATCATTCAAAAGACATACTGGTACATGATTGAAGTTTTTTTAAGTTTTTAATATTGACCCAAATAAAAACACATTTTCGTTTTCCGTATTGCATACAAAAATAATTTTTATAATCCAAAAAGTTCATAAATTATATTGTTTAAGTAAACAAATAAAATCAATTTTTAAAATTGACACAAATATTAAAAGCTATTATTGGTTTGAAATGGCCCTCAGTTAGTTCCTACTTTACAAATACCCAACGAAAATGAAAATTGCTATCTTCAGCTTTTCTCCTTCTGGAACTATAGTGTAATGTATATGGACATTGGCCTGGCGAGGTATAGTAATATTTTACATTAATCCTCTTGAAGGACTTAACTCTGGTGTACCTGTCTGACTTTTAAATTAGAGTCATTCTAGATATTTTTTAACTCTTAAAAGTTTTCGTATTACATACTAGAGCAGAAAAATAAAGCCTCTTTGTGCTATGCTATCATAATGGTAATTTTGTGTAGTGATTTTTAAACCCAATCCTGTCGTTTCAGTTAGTTTTAAATTGGAGTCAAAATTATGTAAATAATGATAATAATAATAATAATAATAATAATAATAATAATAACAATAATGATAATAATAATAATAATTTCTCCGAAATAAATAGGTCTGGAGGCATACCCTCCATATCATTTCATTTATCACTTTACTTTATGTAGCAAACAAAATTTTGAAGAAAAAAATTGTTAAAACATATTTTAAGTAATCGATATTTTATATTTATTTTTTAAATAAACACATCTTAATATTTTAATGAAACTGTTGTATTTGATATGCATCACTCTTGGTTAAATTGACTCGTAGATTTAGCCTTTGTAGAAATTGTATGGCAAATTTATAATTGAGACGTATACAGACAAAATAATTAGGACGATTTGCATCATGACATAATTATGCTAATCTTTTACTGCCTTTTAGAACAATTTATGCTCATACACTAGTATTTTCATAACACTAGCTTGAGGTACGGTAATTCACATTAGCACAACTATTTCACCTTTACATTTTATGTTAATGAAAAGCGTATCATGCATTTCATTGTGTGGCACTAACATCCATATAAAAACGGAGTTTACATTTTTGCTGTACACAATTAGCCACATTTCTAAGTTTCGGGGTCTGAAACTTTTTCTGTTGTCTCGTAGCACATTTTTGTAGAGCGAGAAGGACTTTTCTATGACGCAAAATGTCATTGGCGCGCATTTCATAGATGTCATGGTCCCCAAGATAATTCTACTGTGAACTCATTCCCTGAATAATTGCACTCACTGTTTTCATAGTTTCATACCCGAGATTTCTTTCCAGAATATTTACTAATTTATTAGTGCATGCTGTGCCTACAGATCCAGGTATTTCGTTGACAGAATTCTATACTGTCTCCATGATGCCAATAGCATATTTCAGTGGCAGGGACACAGACTCCAAGCATTGAATTGCAGCTGGAAGATGCTGAAAGTACACCCTTAACTATGTCAGAAAGGCAACGAGAAGTAAAACCATGGTCAACCCCCAAAAGTGAAAGTTACTTTTCAATATCTTGTTGATAGAGGCAAGGTTAATGGCCTATCCTACCCCATTCTCGTTACAGAGAATAATGCATTCCATTCCTTTGTATTCTGTAATAGCCCCCAAGAAAGTTGTGAACAGTTCTGTAGCAAAGTAACATATGCAGTCTGTGTAAAAATCGATTGATTTTTAGAAATAACAGATTGCTCAACGTGGATGGGAGAAAAAAATATGGATTTACTTAACCAATTTTGAAAGGACGTTTTAGTCTTTTTTAAGTCTTAAAGTTCCATTTAGCCCTGTTTAGATTCAATAAGATTCACACATTACAGTCTTGTGAGCATAAAACACAGAAGTATGTTGAAATTTTCTAATTAATATGCAAGGAAAAAATTAGGCTAAGAATCCAGGCCCTAACAATTACTGTTCATACATTTGATTATGGATATGTTACTAGTCAGCGATGTGTACAATGGAGGGGGAAAGAAACTGGCCATGCTACCCTATTGTCTCCTGGCTTAGTTGCCTCATGAGTGATGCCTTATTGGTGTCACTTATGAGGTTCAAACCTGTTATCGGACAGTTGATTAAACAACAAAATCTGACAATACAAATTAAGTCAAATGTCATATTCTTTTGGGATTCTAAAGAATGGAACGCATTTTGTGTGCAATCTAGGAAATGGAAATATCTTATATGGGTGCATAGTAAATAATTTCATATATGTATGTCTTTTAAATTTGAATAAAGTAAATTGTGAGCAGTAACGAGGAAGTATATGTCATCTTCGTGATATTCATTTGTTATAAAAATATTTCGTATATTCGAAATGTACTAAATGTCAAAATTGACGGACTAAATTTTTATTCACCATAGTTATTGTGTGAGGAAAAATTATCTAGTTACAAAAACATGTTATCACATCTTAACATCTTACTTACAGTTTCATTCACTTTGTCTTGTACATAAAAATCCTAATTACCATGTTTGATCACAATGTCACTACAATATTGAAGTATTAATTATTATGTGCTTTTTTATTTATGTATCAGGATGGTGGACCAAATTCCATGTTCAGCTGCTCAATCTGCCGGCAGACATTTCCCAACCTAGGAGCTCTCCAAGTCCACTCATTTGTTGAGCATGACTCTAGCATGGATATGACCGAGGATGCCCCGTGCTCTACTTCTACCAGTACCACGACATCAGACAATATTGTCTTGCTCACATCAAAAGTGCCAACATTACATAACCAAAAATTAAATATGCCATTGCTGGTTTCTTCAGGTGAAGTAAGCAAAGGCTCGACTGTTAGTTATCTAAGTCAGTATCGCAAACGGCCTTCCATGACAGACAATGGCAAAGAAATATCAGATGGGAATATCCTTGAACTCTTCTCCAAAAGGCCTAATCTAGATAATCAGGATTTTAAAGTGTCTAGTGCTACAATCATGCCCATAGGCGAGAACTATGACTCTATGAGTGTAGAGGAATTGAGCGCTACGAGACAACAGAAATTGAACATTCAAAGCAGCTCTCAGAAAGAAAAGAGAGTAGTGGAAAGTGTGGCCATGGTTTGTGGTGGTGATTCAGGTACTAGGTTGATGGACACATACGAAGCAACTTCAGAAAAAGGACTTGGAAGAATGGAAAGTGCAACTAAAATAAATCAAAGTAATGAAAAGATAGAGGTAGAGGATTCAAAATCTGGAAAGGATAGTGGTATAGATTTAAAGCAGAGAACTATAGAGAAACTAGTGGGAGAGGATATGCAAAATCTTCGTGTTTCAGTAGAACAAGTGACAGATGCGTGTGTTACGAAGAGTGAATCAATTATTCAGTGCCGGAGATTGGAGGCTAATGCAAATAGAACAGATATAAAGGTGCAAAGTTCCGATGAATACAGACAACACAACATAGATGAAAGTGCCAAAAGTGATCAAACTCTTGCAAGACAATTTTGTGAAAGGGTTAATACTTGTGAATCAGTTGACAGTAGACAATTGCCAATCAATGAGCAGCATAAGGGAGACAATAATGCTCCTGATGGACAACAGACTAAGCTCAACTGTGATCTCTGCGGAAAAGTGCAATCAAGCCGGGAATCTCTTAAAAAAGTATGTTATTCTTATTACTAGAGCTAGGATTCATATGTAGTAAAAGCTAATATTTTTAGTCAGTATAGTTTATAAATATGCAAGCCATGCCCCCACTCCTTATACTTGCCATTCTTGTCATTCAGTACTTCCATTAGTTAGCGCTAAGGGTCTTTAACCCTCTGAACCACCACTTACAAAACAGCAGGGGGTTTAAGAGCTGCATTCTCTAATCCTTGTGACTTTTCTTGGATTTCGAGTCTTTCAACCAGGCTTAAAACCTTCCTAACCGGCATCACATCGACTCAACTATACTCGGCGTCATTCTTAACTCTTACTACAAATTCTATCTCTACTTATTACTCTATGCCACTGCCACTGCCCACGCCCCCACCACCACCACCACCACCATAATCCTATCTACTAGCCACCACCACCATTCATTTCATCATATCACATGACTAAAAAATCAATTGCAAATATGTCTCCCATTTCCTCTTCGCACTTTTGTTCTGGTCATTGATTCATTGATCTTTTCTCCTTAAATTTTATATTCAACTTTGTTGTTTGTATCCTTTATTTCTGCATTCATTTGACATGTACAAACGACCTGCTGGTTTCTATAATTTCTTCTAGGTTCTCAATATTTTAAGTTGTTACTTTGAAGATTTGTAGAAACTATTATTACTGAGAAGTTAAGTTATAATAATAAGAGTTCAGTTTTATGATCGTAAATAAATTGTAAGATATGAAGGTAACTCATACTAATAAGTAGGAAGAAATGCAAAAAGATGAAAGAAATGTAGGCCTATTTGACACAGTGATAATGTAATGGTAATGGATTAGGCCTACATACTAAGTATTTGCATTAAGTGTCCGTTCAACACTGTGCTGACCCTATTTCAGTATCATGCCAAAATAAATACACCTGCTAAAGATTGCAAAGAAAACTGCAATCGATTCATAATGTTATTTTGCATGTCTAATGTTCGTAACAAATCATTCCAAACAGGTTTAAAATGTAACCTCATTTTAGAGGTGGAGACAGCTTACTTGTTAGTTTAAAAGGCTTTGGAAACATTATTTTTCCCAAGGGGATATAAATATAATAATTTGGAAATGTGATTTTAGAATGTTATTATAAATTTAAAGACTAGAAGATTCTAATTCAGAGACTTACTTAAGACTGTAATATTCATTAATAATAAAGTGAAATCATCCAGATTGCATAATGCATTGTAGAAATTAAAAACAACTTGCTCATTCACTAAGTTTTGAGTGAATATATTCATTATAATAGTAATTTATAGTATAAGAGAGTAAAATTAGATTTTATGCACAAGTAAAAAGTTTAGCGCCCGAGGCTAGCACATAAAATTTGTTTACTCTCGTATGCTATACAATATTTTATCCATTTCTGGTATCTAAATTTAATTTCAAATTGTACGCCTTTTCTTTGTAATGTGTTGTTTGTGAAAAAGTTATAAATTGATGAATATATGGATTTTATGGTTGCTTTCTATTATCAGGCAGTACATCTCACTTGACGATATGTGTCAGAGGAAGAACAGTTGTTTGTATGCATCTGAAGTCTGACTAGGGTAATATGTAGCAGTGGAGGGGGGAAAGGAATTGGCCACCCTACCCCATTATCTCCTGGCCTAGTTGCATCATAAGTGGTGCCTTCTTGGTATCACTTGTAAGGTTCAAACCTACCTTCGGACAATTGACTAAACAACAATGTGTTGGTTGTCATGAAAAAAGTTTTTAATTCACAGCAGTGAATTGAAAACTTTTAATTCAGTGCTGTGAATAAAGCCATTGTTTAGGTTGCTAAGAACGATGAAATAAAGACCAGTTTAGATACCAGTTATGGAAAGAATATTATTAGCTATAAAAATTATAATTTCAACATTGTATTATTTACTTTGCTTTTATAAATGTAATTCAAATTGTTTTAATTCTGTTTCAGCATCTCTTGTCACATGCTCAACTGAGACCATTTGTTTGTGAATTCTGTGATGCTGGTTTCATCTCTCATCAGTCACTGCAGAGTCATCTAATGATGCATCAGCAAAAGGACAAATCAACCACTTCACAGTGATTTAGACCGGCTTCAATGAAAACACCTATGCTAATTAGAAATATTCATTCTCCTTGAAATGTTTTGGGGCAAGTCCAAAACTTCTTACAGTGGTGTAGTTTGTATTGCTGAGTGATCTTATCAAAGCATTAGCCTTGTAGAGTTCATTGACACAAATGAATGATGAATGTACTGTATTCAAATCTCTCTTATAATGCAAAATTAGGAGAATACCTTTGTCATTATGTTTTTGTACGTTTTTACGATTCGGTAAAATTAGAGTACAGTACCAGTACGTTTTAATTCGAAATTCTACTTAATGGAAAATACAGAATAATAATCACCACTACCCAACCTTGAGAGAATATGAAATGATTTCCCTACCCAGTTCCGCTTAAAGAGGATATTTTATACAAATTTCACATTCATGACTGGTTTTTTAACAGACTCTGAATCATTTTTTTAGATTCATTTTTAAATACTAATGGAAAACATATAAATTTCACTTGAATACACTATATAACTTTCACGTTTTAAATAGAACTAAGTTATAGATACCTAGTTGACTAGTTTCGGCTTGGGAGCCATCTTCAGAACTGCTGAAGTTATATATTGTATTCAAGTGAAAATAATAGTGTTAAAAGTTGTGTAATCAAGATGTATATATAAATTTCATACGGAATTGATATATAAATTAATTTTTGTAATTTGTTGTTACATTATTTAATGGTATCTGTAACGTGTAATGATTTACAAAGTAATTAAAAATGAAGTGGTAGTGAAATTATATCTCATCCATCAGACTGCATAACTGAAGCCACCAATGATAAATACTTTGAGTGTACTTCTTCCGCCCATTCCTATTTTTCGCGTGGAAATTAAGAAATTCGAGAACGAAACTCAAATATAGATTTCATAATTATAGTCTAAAACACAGATTTCTTATATGTTTGTTTTGTAATTCAGGGAATCAGACAATGAATGACTAATTAACAAATTATATAACAACAAAGCACTGATAGTAGAAAATTATCTATCTTTCCACACCATGATACTGTCCATAGGATTGCAGATTTTTACCAAAAGATTACTACAGTAGTAGATAGCAGAATAATATTAATACCCGGTAGTATTATTATATTTAACAACACTCAATTGCAGATGTTATTCAATGCTGAAATTCTGTGACCAAGTCCTATAACAGAGATAGGGTTATTTTATGTGCCATAAATCTATGAACAGAGAAAGCCATGCTAAGATTCTATCACCCTTTAAAATCCATTGCCCTTGGCCAGATTTGAACCTGTGAACCTCAAATCTATCAACTGGCATGGTAACCTATAGACTACTGAAGATGATTAGATGATAAAAAAATCTCGTGTTGGCTTTACTCATTTATCAAATTTATCTAAAAGCATTTTTATCATTTATTTTTTGTGACAATAGTCAGAACGTGGTTCAGTAATAAATATCCACTAAGAAAATACTTTTATTGTGGTAAAATGTCTCGTATAAAATTATGTAGGGTATATATAGTTATACTATTGTATTCTTTCCCTGACATAATTAGGAACATTAAATCCAGATGTTTGAGATTTGCAGGACATGTAGGACGTATGGGCGAATCCAGAAATGCATATAGAGTCTTAGTTGGGAAGCCAGAGGGAAAAGGCCATTGGGAGGCCGAGACATAGATGGGAGGATAATATTAAATGGATTTGAGGGAGGTGGGATATGATGATAGAGACTGGATTAATCTTGCAGAGGATAGAGACCAATAGCAAGCTTATGTGAGGGTGACAATGAACCTCCGGGTTTTTAAAAGCTATAAGTAAGTATATATAATTATACAGAGTGATTCAGGACCTCCGCGACAAAATTTGGGGGTCGATAGATATCGAAGTGAGGATCATTTTTCATGAAATAACCCATGTTCTCCAATGCCTTGTTCAGGAACTATGCAACATTGAAAGAAAGACAAGTTTTAGTCACTTTAAACAATAAATTATGAATTTAATTATTTTTCAAGTATGTTTGTTGACAAGTTACAGGTGTTCAAAGTATTTACCCTGGATCTGATTACATTCATTACATCATCACAGCAGTGATTATTATCGGATTCTGTTGAACATTTGTGATCTGTATCGAATTTAATTAAAAGCAGTGAATATTCGCACGGTCAGTTCCTTTCTGGTGTCAATTCGAATGGTGTACACTTCATTTGTCCCCAAAGAAAAAAAGTTAGGGGCGTGAAGTCGGGTGATCACGCTGGCCACACAACAGGTCCCGCTCTCCATATCCATTGCTCGCAGTAGATGTTGTTCAGATGTGCTCAGGCTGAAGTGCGTTGGAAAGTCATGTTGGAATCACATATCCTCATACATTGTGAAGAGTGCATCGTCCAGGAGCAGTGGAAGCGTGTTTCGAAGGGCACTCCATTCAAATGGAGCAGCAAAATGACAGGACATTTGTAAGCTGTCTGGAAGGGTACTTGAAGAAGCAAATGAATAATTCATTTCATAATTAATTATAAATGTTACTAAAACCTGTCTTTTTTATGTCATGTAGCTCCTATACAAGGCATCAGAGAACATGGGTTGTTTCACGAGAAATGATCGTCATTGAGAGTCTATCGATCTGCAGAACTTTGTCGCAGAGGTCCTGAATCACCCTGTATAAAGTGAACACCACTTATTGTAATCATGGATAATGTTATCAATCGGTTTATGTAATCATTTCTATGAATTCCTGTACGAACTAATACTAAAACATAGAAAAAAATCTGTTTACTTGATCATAAATTCGGTTAATGTTATCATATTTTTGCTTTCACAGCTTTTGTTTCCGAGTACTACAATGTGTATTTTTTACTTTCAAAGCTTTCGTTTCCAAGCATTATACTGTTTTGGAACATAAAGTAGTGGACAGCTTACAACAAAACTTTTTTCTTTGAAGTTGAACATCCTACCCACCCCCAACTGCGCTGTTGAGGGGCTTGTCGCTGGCAATACAATAGCTATGCAGCAGTTGGAAGTAACGGTACATTCTTCCCCATTCACAATTGAAGGAAGACCAGTTAGCATAGGTAGTACTGGTACCTCTCCACACTTTCTCTTTTAGACGACAAAAGATGTTTCATCCTTTATATTAGTACAATAACTTAGTTTCTGCTTTTGCACTGTGAAGTTTAGTGTTGTACTGTGATGGCTAGTATGGAGAGCAAACGTAAAGATTTAACCATTAATGGAAGGAGAAGAGTTCGGAGCAGAAGAAAGAGATGATGATGATGCCACCGAAATGTCTCAACCGCCAACAAATGCTGAAATGTGGCTAGCATTAGATGTTTTGCAACGTGGTGTTCAGTATAGGTCAGTGGATTTTCAAAAACATTATGAATATGAAAGATTCATTAATGAACTCCTGCGAGAAAATCAAAAACAAACAATTAATGACTATTTTAAGTTACTGAAATAATTAACTATCAGTGATACTGTGTTATAACTTAGGAGTGTAATTATAGGCTATGAATATGTAGTAAATAAAGCAATTTTCAGTTTGATTTTTTTTTTTGGATACTGTTATCAAACTGTTAATGTAATCAGATTATCTGGATCCCAGAGTGATCATAATAAGCGGTGTTCACTGTACAAGAATATTCAACTTTCGCCTTGAACCTCGCTAGATCTAAATAATTAAATTAGTTGCAAGATAGAAACGAATGGCTGCAATTTATTGTGTAATACTCCAGCTCTCTATTTATAGACATATGGCATATAAAATGGCATCATATGCATGGGTGTAGTCGTAAATAAAATAGTACTAGGACACATCGTGAAAAGATTATTATTATTATTATTATTATTATTATTATTATTATTATTATTATTATTATTATTATTATTATTTTAGAATAAACCACGACAAGATGCTCTTCAAGGAACAGTGTGTAAAATGTATATTTACGACTGCGAATTTGGCAGGTTATCTATTATAATTTTATTACTGAATTACAGCTTTCATGAATTACAGTATTACCACAGTCTAGTATATTTAGTCACGAAGCTTGAGTTGTTGAGGGTACTAGGAACAAGAGGCTGTGCCGGTACTATTTCGCATTGTCTGTGATGAGGCGATAGTAGTGATCCTAGTGGTTAGCAACTATCTATGGATGCATATTCCCTACATATTGAGCTTCATGACTGTATAAATTAGACTGTGGTATTACCCCATTGTGTAACATCAAATACATTAACCGTACCCTTATGTACTTAATTCTTTCGGAAAAAGAAGTATTTTATAGTTGTTATCCTGGTATGTGAGCCTTTACAATGAATAATCATATTTTCAAGATGAATAACATTATCAGAACAAACGTTTTGTGTTTAACACTTATTGTAATTAGAATCATAGTCGCAGAGACTGTCTTCAATGCCCCAATGAAAATAAACTGATCAACAAAAATTTGCAGAATTATGGCTGACTGAAGAAAGCTATTTGAGAAAGAGGGTGTAAGGAAAGAGTAGGGTATATTGTAACTGTAAAGGCTGAATAAGAGGGTGGGATGTTGTATATAGGCTTGAGTGCACGGTTAAATTCTGTATTATTATTATTATTATTATTATTATTATTATTATTATTATTATTATTATTATTATTACTATTATTATTATTACTATTGCTACTACTATTACTACTACTACTACTACTACTTATTAGTAATCTCACTGTTATTATAAATAGCCTACTACTAATGTATACTTATAAAATACAAAGTTGAGTAAGAAGCAAATAAGGCAATTATTATTATAAAAAGTAAAAAGAAAGAAGCAGGGCGCTCCCAGAAAAAAAGTACCAGAGTGGCACCCTGGCCCGCTCTGGTATGACTACACCCCTGATCATATGGTTATTTGTTTACATTGATGAAGAAAAACATAAACCGTTGACTTTGGTGGGAGAGTCTTTGGAAATCTCTCAGTTGGCTCTGAGCCACCTTGTATGAGCACACACTACATTTTTCTGTGTATTAAAGTAGTGTGTTAAATGCTGGCCAGTTCTCTGTCTCTCTCTCTGGAGTGCATTGAAATAACATTCCAGAACCCTTTCTGCAAAATTGCTCTACCTGAAGGAGTGTTCTGTAATCTTGTGATTAGTCTTGAAATCATCATAGGAAGCATGCCACTAGTCGTTATTTAATTTAAGTGCTTCAATAACAAAGTAGTTCATCAACTTTGTTACAACTGATTCATATTTCCGTAAAATGTGCACAGCTATATCAAAAGACAGTTTGGTTCTGACAGGATAGGAGATAATATGAAACAAAATAGAGGGTGGGACAAATTTAAAAAAATCAGTACATTTATTTTGATATCCAGAGTGAAAGAATGAGTGAGTGCTACTTGTCTGTATGTTCCTTTGAACATCCCATGCATGAGTAATACCGATAATTGAGAGAAAAATTCGGAAGTCATACTGACCAATTACATTGTCTGTAACAGATGAGAACAGAAATTCTGTGTTAATTTTTGGTTATATTGTTATAAATTCGTAGAAATATAATGTTACTGCTTGTTTTCTCGCTCCTCTCAACAGATCATTAATCGATTTGCTCATTTTTGGGGGTAGTCGAATGTAACAGACTAATAGGCTCTATTTTACAACTTGCATTAGAAAGTACACCAAAAAAAATGTTTCAGGATAGATTACAGAAATTGTGTTACACAAATAGTCATGTTCGTTCGTTCGTTCGTTGGTTCCTTCATTCATTCATCATTTACAGTTTTCTGTCTGAAGGCAGGTCTTTCACTGCAAACCCAGCATTCTCCAATCTTTCCTATTTTCTGCCATCCTCTTAGTCTCCACATACGATCCATGTATCTTAATGTTGTCTATCATCTATGTGGGTGTGATTATTCAGCATTGAAATTATATAAAAGAAATAAGAGATAAAGATTTATTGTATTTAATTAAACTCAGTAAGCCCTCTTCAACCTACGGTACTTATGTGTGTAGGCATTTTAATATTGGATAATTATTGTTGACTAAAGTGTCAGTACTCCAGCAGGTTGTAAAATAGAGAGGCTAATAGTACAGAGCAAGAAGGAAAGTAGTGAGATTAAAATGGGAAAACTACTGTTAGAAAGTTCTGCTTGTCTTCTTCTTCACCTCAGCATTCAGATGTGATTGTATTTAGAAGTACTTCTCTGTTGTGTGTTAGTTGGTGCAGCTATAAAGTAATTTATGTGTGTCTTTTATTCTGAACCCATTATGAACGTCAAACAGCTCATTTCGTTAGTAATGTATGCAATCTGTTTCTTCGTCCCTGAAAACGAAATCTAATACACCATTTTTAATTATTGTGATAGATGATCCTATAACAATAAAAAGCAAGAAAATTGTTATTGAAGATCTCGTTCTCAAGACAAGTTATTCATTTTTCATAGTTTTCAAGACAGCAAGAAAACCGTAACAACTTATGACTTATTGTCATAAAGACTAAGAATAATGTGGTGTTTTCGACCTCAGGAACTTATTTTCGAAATTCTTTCTTCTTCCGTGTGATAGAGTAACTTATATGCTAAACGTCTATGGACTTAATTTTAGTCATTTTGGACTGAACTTGTTTTGAGAATAAGCTGTTCAATTGTTTCTGAAATATTGATGTCACTGTATATCAAATTAATTTTAAAAGGAAATATTAAATTTAGTTTGAAAGATGTTGTTATGATTAGTGACATATAAGAATGTTCAATGTCAGTAAATTCAACGACTATCTTTATGTACAGAAAAATAGATATATAATTTCTTATTAATGAAGTGGAAGAGTCTGTGAATAAGTATAGAAGTATTTGTTTGATATAGACTAATGCTTTGAAGTGATCACTCATGTGATAATAGGTGTATAATTTGCTCATGCCGCTTGATCCAAATCTTCTAACGTTGCTCTTCAAGTTCCATGTTAACTATTTACTGTATAGTTCTGAAATTACTTTTTCACACTGCAGAGTAACTGAGTTTCCTGTTTGAATTTTATAAAAAAATACTTGTGATTGTCTTTTGTAAATAGTTATTATAATTATTATTATTATTATTATTATTTTGTTATTGTTTTCTTGTTGCCAAAATATTTCTTAGTGACTACGTTTTGAAAATGACACTAATTATCTTCCACTACTTCCTAAAGAGACTTCCTACGGAATACTGTCCGTTAGTTGCCAAATATTTTATATCCAAACTCTTCTCTGAACCCCTTAACCTGTTTCAGTATTGAATGGGAAACTTTTTAATGAATAACATAGAAATGTATGCATGCAAATTTTTGTAAAATTTATGGCTAATGATGGCTTCGTTTTCATATTTGTACAGAAAAAACCTTGCAGTAAATACTGAAAAGCCATGTTGTTGAATGTAGGAATTTTTTTACATATAATTGAGAGAAAACATTATTTCTGTACATATTACCCATGTTTCCTAGTAGAACAGTTTTATGATAAAATATTATATATATATGCTATTTAAAAATTATAAATATCATTATTTTGTAAATATGTATTACTGAAAGAATTTTTTGACAAAAATGGCATACCTATTTACCAAAACTAGCTTTTACCTAACAAATGGAAATCATTTACTTTTTAAGCGATAACTGTATTGCAAATTTTGCAAATTTGGACATACATCACAGTATGTGATGGATTTGTGAACCTTGTATTTCTTTTATATGTGCAAATTCAACTTTCATTACTTGGAAGAAATTTGAATGGGTAGTATCAACCTTGAACTGTAGTATGTTTACAGAGTGGTCTCCAACATTTTGTATAAAGCTCTCATACATGTATACAAACTGTAGTCAGTGAATAACAGACGAATATAGAAATAATAATGGAGATAAAGGACTTTATTCTTTAATCATTGTCAACATTCTTATCATAAGGTAATCTACGAATTGTTATAAAGTTGGTTATTTATTAAACATTCACAGTTCTGAAGTCATGTTTATCCTGTACACTGGCAGAAAAATTTTCTATACAATTCTTCACATATTTTAGGGACCAAATTGTTTCAATTACCGCTTTAATTTAAATTTGTCTACAAGTTAATTATTTCTACTACACGTTAAATGGATGAAACAATATGACACACTAACTCATATTATTTAGAAATATTCGTGTCAGAGTCATCAGGCTTAGTAATAGAATAATAAACATGTGACTGGATGATTTGTGGATAAATCAAGTTGAAAAAAAGTATAATTCTTTAGCCATTGTATGCATTTAATTTATCTTCACAATGAGATTATAGGAACTGATATGATCTTAATCTGTATAGGTACCACAATATAGGATATTAAATTTGAAAGTGTGTTATTTCTTGATTAAATTAAACAAAAAGACAATAGAGATGATATAAAGTAGTCCATTTAAAGTGTGTGACATACTGTCACACCAAAAATACCCTGCTATAACATTGACTTTTGTCAATGACATAAAAGAAATCTATTTAATATACTCGGTAATGACAATTTCATACTCCTGAGACTACAAGTTTTACATTTTAAGTATTTTAAATATAAAAAATCTGATGTATAAACTCTAGTTTATGTTTATACATCAAATGTTGGACTTCTAAATATTAACAACTATTTTAGTATATGTAGCATATGTATTGTCATAGAAAGGCTTTCAACATTCATTATTTTCAGTATTACATTTATTAAAATTTAAAGAATAGTAAGTTGCAAAGTGCTATTTTAAAAGTAAAGTAAGTAATACAGTGAGTAAGTTTAAAGCTGAAAACAGGTTGGTTATTGCTAGTATCTTCTAGCCATTCTTTCGACTTAAAAAAATATTCGAACAGTATTTTGTTTCAATTTTCAAATGAAATAAAGGCAAGTTAAAGAGTGCTCTATGTACATGAATAGTTTACTTAGGGATAGTTCAACGAAAAGATATATAGTAGTAAATTCTTTCTGTATATCATTACGGCATAATACGTTATTCTGTATTTTGATAACAAAAATACAAATTCAGAGACATACTGTACATAGTACGGCTTTAACTACACATAGAGCATGGGCTGCCTATTGGAGACCACTCTGCTATTTTAATTCCCCAGGCTATCATATGTACGAGCTGTTTTTCCTTCCAATATAAATGAACAGGTTGAGAAATACAACTGACAAAGCATTGGACTTATTTCAAGATTAAACCTAAATGATATTTTTCGATAGTGCAAGCTGTTAGAACATAATGCTTTGTATTTTTTCCTATCCTATATTATGGTTAATACCACGGGTGTTGGCAATTTGTAAGTTTTACATACTATGTGCTTCAAGAGCACATACATAATCTATTCCCTACTATAACAGTGACATCGAAAGAATAACTGTGAGTTGGACTCAAACCAACTGGCTACTGTTTAAACTCTTTCCTTAATGTAAATATCGAATAATGTAAACTAATGTTAAGACTCTAAATGCTATTTGGCAAGTGTCCACTTTATCAAAATTACGAATATATGAAAAGTTACACTTATTTTTCGGAACATGTACCATAAAATGGAGTGTATAGCAACATTTTTGTGAGTGTGTATGTGTTCCTTTTCACTCACTGCCTGTGTTTCAGGATTTTATGTAACGGAGAAAATTCCTATCTATATCTAAAGAAAAAATTCTGAAAATATGGAAAATATAAAACTATACATATAAAATTAATTACAGTTTGTTCCTATCCACTCTGACAACACATATTTGATTTTGGTGGATATTGATGGTCATTTCCATAGAGAGTGAGTAGCGATAAAATATCGTTTTTAGAAATGTAAAATGAGAACAAATAACACCTTTTTCAAAATAATTTTCAAGTACACAAAAGAGCGCCAAAACTAATTTAAACATAATGATGTTAATCAGTATTTTGCATTTACAAGAAACAGTAAAATCCTCTTCCTGACCCTCAGGATTGAGTCTTACCATAATTCGCTAAAAATAAAATTCAAAGTCATCTTCCACATTTGAAAATACAAAGAGATATCATTCCATTTTGCATGAGAGTTTCTCTTACAGAATTGAGCAGAAAAAAATTGGATATATTGTAAGAACTGACTCTAAAAAGCTTCGCCAATATACAGTCACTAATGTCTAATTCTAAATATATTTGTAGGCTACTGGTATATATTTTTTCAGTTTCGGAATACAATATATTACTCTCCTGGAATGATGAGTTTGTAGAGCATGCTGTCTCATTTTGGATTTAAATTTCCTTTACGAGAACTTCACACACAGTCAGCATTATTCTCTTTACCAATGCAACTGCTTTGTAAATAATTAATCTCCTTCTCCCTTGATTGTTTTTTCCGTCTTCTTGTGTCCATATAATCAGTGGCAGTGCTAAGATTTGCGAAGCCCTAGGCAAAACTATATTCAAGGTCCCATATCAATATAATGACGACATTAATAACAATAACAGAAGTAGTAGTATATTAACACTAGGAGGACCGGACCCATCATTCTGCCAGGTATCACGGGTTTAAATAATTATTAGATGAAAGCTTTTCGCTCTATGATTCCCACAATTTACTACTTTTGTTTTATCTTTGTGATGTATGATTCCTGAAAATATTGGACTTTTATGATCCTTTTGAAGGATGTTACAAGCAATTACTACTAGAGACACCATCACCCATCATTTTGACGGGTGCCAAATTTCAGAATGGCCGTGCCTACATACCAGAAGCTGTTCAAATTTATATTGTTGCAGCAAAGTTTAAATTTCATTTCGACCTCTACATTACAACGAAAACATAACACAGTGAACTTAAAAAAAAATGATAACTCTCTTGGGAAGGTATAACCGAATAAACAACACTGGAACTTTACCATATCGTAACAAGAACGAACCTTACCTGTCGGTCAGATGTTAACTGTGATACTGCTTGTAACATAAATATGGCTCATTAGAATTTATATTGAGTGACAATGTGACGTAATTTTACATTCATTATTAGGTAATGGAATATTTATAAACTTTATAATTCAAGAAAATATATATTTATTGTCTTGTATAACGTGTGTTGAACATTTCACATTTAATTTAACAATTTGTGATAATTATTTCAGTTTTATTATTATTTATAATATTTCTTCGTTATTGATAGAAATTGCGCGTGGAGCGGGAGAAACGGAAAGACGAGTTCCAAGAAAGCTGATCGAGTGAGAAGGAAGGAATGATTGAATGCATTGTTGCTTTGGAAGCTATACTCTAGTGTTAATTATTATGTTCCATTAAGGATTAACAGAAATAAGAATGTGGAAATAGAAGAAAAAATAACACGTAAATAAAATTAAACATAGGTATATGAATGAAAAATCAAATTTTAAAATAGTTACTCATAGTCGTGCAGCCTTTTCAGGTGCGAGGCCTTAGGTGGCAGCCTATTTAGACATTATGTAGCGCCACTTCTGCATATAATGATCCAATCTATGCAAACTGACAGTTTGTCTTTATGTATTCCCACTTTTCATAAAAATATTTACACACACTCTATAAGTTATCTCTTATTTTGTGTATCAGACTTATATATTCTTGGCATATGGTGTTGCTATTCCTTCTGTTGGGTAAATTTTGATCACAGTAAACAAAGAGGCATACATTAAACTTATAGGAGACTTTTGCACTAGGCACTTCCAGCAAATAATTATGATAGGTTAAGATAAGTGTAACAACAATAGTTGCCAGAACAAACAAATAAATACACAGTTTTTGTTCTTCTTTTAAAATACCAAAATGTTTATATAATATAAAAACAATTTTTTTTCCATTTAAAGTTTCTTTGCAGGATAATTTAACTGTAGTAAGTTAGGAAGCAAGGAGAAAAAAACACTTAAAATGTCTTTTAAAACGAAATGTTTCGTCATTTGAAATAATTACTGGTACTGGTACTCATTTTGCCAGAAAACTGTTGCTGCTCAATCCATTTTATGGTATAAATAAATTATTTTCACTATGACATATTTGTCTAACAATTTACAAATGAGAATTGAAATTTCGAAAATGTAATTGGCGAATTGTATATTGGTTGGTTCTTCAATTGGCACATTTACATCATAAGGAGTTATAAGAAATATATTATATAGGTAAGAAATATATTATATAGGTATCTGGTGTTAACTTCTTACCATATTTTAACGTGTAAAATAAAACAACAGATTGACAAGTTGTTAGTATGCAAAATACTATGGTGGAAAATTAACTGAGTTATAATTTGTACCTACTTCTTTATAGACACTACAATCATACACATTACTGCATATCAGAGCAGATTGACTGTTGAGAATTTTTTTTTTTTTTTTCAGATCACTAATCATCTTGAACAGTGCATTTGCTCATCTGTAATTCCTAGTTTACACTTGAAATAAGTTTCATAGTAGTTCATTGCTAGTGTATATAGTGTGTTTCTGTATTTAGGAATATTTTCACGGCTTGAAAAAATCAATATGAAATATATTACTGAAAAGAAATTACATAAGAAACATTTCAGAAGCAATTGTCTGGGATCCAGAACACCTTTACATTTCTGGTATTTTAGGACCATTACATTTCCTCAAAATATGATGGTTTTTGGTTTTTACAGACTGAGAGGGAAACTGATATATAATGGAAAAACTTTATATGTTTTGATGTGTTTCGATAAATGTGGTTGGGAAAGTTTCTTTATGATTTATCCTTCCTTCTTTCCACATTCTTACAATTTCATTCAAAGAAAGGTATAGTGTTCTATGGTCAAATAAAATAAATTAATGCGACGAACATACAAAAATGTATCAATACTTTAACTGCAATTCAATTTTTTTTCGTATTAAGTATGATCTATTAATTTTCCAAATTTTCTGTGTCATGCAAATGCGTACCTACTTTGTCACTGTTATCAAGTTTATGAATTATATTTCAAGGTCGCATTAAATATAAATGTCCATAGTAGATGGCTGTATTTCATGCTACTACTTGTCCATCCTGATACATATGTTAACCATGTTATATCATCTTAATTTTCTAACACACATCAAAACTGATTAACTCTACTTCGGTTTTAATAGAACTACTTTGTCACTGATATAAAATACTAATATCATATTGATTTTTGGTCATATTTTTGCATAAAACTTAACGATCTTAAATATTTCATCTAATATTACATATCACAAATTTTTGTATTTAAAATTTAAAAGCTAGTACTGTAACCAGTGACAGAATATTGAGGTAATGTTGCCATTAATAACATTGGAAAACAAATTTCTTAATACAGTAAAATCCCTCGTAACCGGCATCCAAAGAACTGGCAATACCAAAACAACGGCACTTTTGGCTGGGCCAAAAAAAAAAAAAAAATTAGAATCTGTCATATTTCCACAATCTGGGCCATCAGTTTTGCCACATTAGGAAGTTCGCACAAACTTTTATTTTCAGTGAATATTTGAACCTAAAATTAATGTATTATTTGTGTTGTGTGATATGTTTCAATAAAGAAAATCCACACAATTTTTATGTTTATTCAATTATGTTGGGACATCAGTATTACCACATTAGGAAGTTAGCACGAATTTTCGTTTTCAGTGAATATTCGAACCTAAAATTAGTGTATTATTTGTGTTGTGTGATGTGTTTTAATAAGGAAAACCCACACCATTTTTATGTTTATTCAGTTATGAGCAAGTGATAGAGAAATAAGCTTTACATGGTTGCAGTTTCAACATTTGGCACCATGAAATACGAACTTTTTTTGTATATATCGGTATTTATTCAATTATCCAGCAAAATCTCGTATCCAGAACTAGCCTGGTCCCTTTGGTGTGGGATAAGAGGGATTCTACGCACTGATGTGAGTAATTGAAGGAAAGCATTAGGACACACGAAAAATATGACAAAGTTTTAAACTCAGATTCCGCACTATGAGGATGTGAAACCATTCCCGTAATTTATCTACAGCAAATGTAATTGATTTTCAGAAACACTTTATATGCATTGAGTATGAACATTAATTATGAAAAACTTCAGTGCTTTGTGTAATACATTAATAAAAATTTCATTATGTATGAAACGTTTATTAAAGATATTACTTTGTTATTCTAGCAAGATAATTGAGTATTTCTCAAGCTGTTGTGTACATACATCCTTTACATATATTTAATGGGATCATGTAATGATCTGTTAATTTGATTACTGTAAGAATAAACTGAATCATGAATTGGTATCTTCCATTGAACAGTATTATGCATACAAGATAGAAAATCATCACACTTATTAATTATACTGCACTTGAAAGAAGAAAAATAAGTTAGTTAGTTTTGTAAGAACCTTTCTGTAAGGCTTCCAGATAATGTGGGGAAAAATTGCTCAGATTGAATATTAACCCAGCTTCCATGTTACTAATTAAAATGTAATGTAACGTATTTGTATGACCACTTTAAATGTGGAGGCAGACTGTCAATTAGGTCTGAGTTTACACTCATACACATCTCGTGTAGTTTTACTTTATTAGTGTTATCATGTTACTATTACTGCTGTCAGAAGGTAGTAACTTGAAAGGAAGCGGTTGTATGGACATTTCTTTTGACTGAAAAATCCATCTACAGGTATTGATTCATATCAATTATGAGCTATTATCTTCTACTTCTATGGATTTGTGACCCTTTCCCCTCGATCCTACTAAACTATACCAATGTTTACCTCAAAAATGCCTTGAATGTAATTGAATCTACTATTCATTGCTCTTGAAAATATAAAAGAATGTAAAGCAGTAGTTATATATAGTAACTTTAAATACAGTTTTGAAAGACTTTGCCTCATGAAGCCTATTTCTGTTTTCATAATAAACCTCTCCTGTGGAGACTCAAAATGAAGTGTTTATTTTTTATGCAGACGCAGCTTGGACCAGATCTTCCAGTCTAGTCACCTTACCATGCTCATAGCAAGATATGCTAAGCACACAAGTTTGTAATTACATTACTGGTATCTAGTTAATATTTTGCCATATGGAAATGAGCGTTTAAAGTCTATATTTGTGCGTTGATAACGAATTCGAACGTGCAAATGTTCAATAACGTACCTTTAAGAGAAAAATTATGTATTTATTTTGAGATACTGTAAGAGGATTGTGAGAAAATGAGTCCAGGTAATTCATGATTTTGGATTAATCATCTACGTCATAAATATATATATTTTTTTGTTTCTTCATTACCTACAGGTGCAGGTTAACACGATATAGTGAGAAGGTGCGATTTTAGAGTGAAATATATTGCATTTTATTCATTTTAGGAGAGTGGAAAATTATTCGATTTCATATTAAGTTGTATCAGTTGTTTTCAAATGTGTAGCTTGAAGCATTCATGCATGTTGTCTTGTCTAAATAGAGAAATTACACTGCATAGATGTAAATTCACAGAACAATATTTATTACATATAACAATAAAATCACAGTGTCAATTTTTATCAGATAAGATACAACAAATATATTACGTGGATGATAAAAAAAACAAAACTGAGCTTCCACATGTCTTGCATAATACACTCAGAGACAAAAAATCCCGGACACTTACTGTTCAAGGGCACTTCTTTTATGTCAGAAATTGTTAATCAAAGGTCTAGTAGGTTATGAAATGTAATGGTTTTTAAATAATAGAAAAACACATTTAAAACAAAGGATCGTGTAATTAATCATAAATACATTATTAGAAATAAAATCTTTTTGTCAGGACGCAAAGGGCGTAAAACCAGTAACAACATTTTTCAACTGTAGCTCAGATGTTTCGTGCTTGTAACATTGAAACCACAGTTGAACTAAAGAGAGGGCTACTCATCAATTAGCACTGGTCAGCTTGATGAGTTAATGACCGAATTTGGTATAATTTTTCTCTATTCAATACCTAATTCCCTCTTTACCCTTTCCTATCCAGTCCTCTGACTGTACTCTTACTTTCTTCGACCCCGATGGTATTAGAGCATTCGAGATCTAGGAGTTCATTTCACTTTCCTTCCTATCCTTTCTACTTTTCTGTTCCTAGTGCTGACCTGCTATGGCACTAAAATCGTCCTCCAATGGCTTAAGGAGGAAAGGTGGTGATCAACAAGATCTCCGAACTAGGTCTAGTAGACCCATCGACCAACAGCAGGTGTGGTCCTCCAGACATTCTGGCTGGGGGTTGTGTGTGGATGAAGTAGCCACCAAAACGTTAAAATATGTGTTCACATAAATCGGCTACAACTTGTCATTTAACAATCAAGAAATGGATTCGGAACACCTCAAAATCTGTGCTTCAGTGGCTGACCATGACAATATCTTTGAAAAATATTGAACTGCAAGAGGTCAAATGACTTTATTGTCAAATGCCTGGCATTAGAAAACAACAACAACAACATTGAAATTACATTTTTAGTAACGTGTGTTACTCCCTCGGCATTGGATAACTGCATTCATTCGTCTTGCCATGCCTTGAATTAGGTTAGAAATGGCTTCTTGAGGAATATCTTCTCATGCTTCAAGAAGTGCTTGTCTCAACTCCTGTAAGTTTTCTGGTGGTGGCTGCCTCTTCCTAATATGCCATGCCAGCATATCCCACAAGTGCTTAATTGGATTCATGTCAGGACTCCTTGCTGTCCATGGTAAAACATGAATCCCCACTTCTTGCAGATAATTTGTGGTAATGCGAGCAATATGTGGGTGTGCATTGTCGTGCATTAGAAGAAAACCATTGCCTATATATGGACCAAATGGCACCACATGATGGACAAAACATTCATTTCTGTACCTATCAGCTGTTAGATTTCCATCTATGAAAACCAACTCCATACGGGCATTCATACACACCCCTGCCCAAACTATCACTCCACCATCTCTAAATGGCGAACAGCATTGCGAAAATCGCGTCTCTCCTTCTTCAAATTCATTCATGGGTCTGTAAACAGGACACAGCTCCACTGGTCATTTCTCCAGGCTCTATGATCCTGTGCAAAATGCAACCGACGCAATACATTCTGAGTAATCTGGGACCAGTTGCAGGTTTAGCTGATATCAGTCCACTTGCTTTCAACCTTTTTTTAACTGTTTTGGCCTATATTGGACGCCCATGCATGTCAACAAACTGTTGGGCTACCATGGTAACTCGCAGGTTGCACTCCCTAAGAACTGATAACACCATGCGCCTGTCTTCATTTTGAGTTGTGCATTGAGGACGACCCGAACCTGGTTTCCTGGTATATTCTTGTGTCTCTCTAAAATGTTTTATGGCATCCTGAATGGTACTTCTAGGCATATTCATGATATCTGCAATGTAACATACACTGCGTCCATCATCATTTAGAGCAATGGCTACAGCAATATCTCCGGGTCACTTTAAAAAGATAAAGTGTGACTACCAACTTACACTCAAAACACTGGCACGTGAAAATTAAATAAATAGCGACAATAAAGAACAAAAACACAGACACAAATTCTGTAGTAACTGATACTTTCTACAAATAAATGGCGTATCTCATAATAATGGCTTGTTTACACGAATCCTTGGTAACAAAATGACACAAATTGATGGGTATTAAATTGCATGGCCTACTGACTAATATACATGTAATTTTTCTTTTTATAAAACAAGTGCCCGGGTTTTTTTTGTCCCTGAGTGTATTATTCGAATTTCACAAATTGGGTGGCTAAAGAGAAGACTTACAAAGTATGCCATTTGTGGTCCCATTGATTTTATATGAATCAATTCGTCATACAGAAAACTATATTTATCTTGTAGTGTAGGCTTTCACGGCCAGAGTCTATAGATCTAGATTCATTTTCCGGGCTGAGAGGCCGTGGTCTGTTGGTTGGTTTTCTACCAGACGTTTTGTCTACAACTGCGGCAGACATCTTCAGTGGAGTGGTATCCGAGGTCGCAAAACTCTTCTTGGCATACCTGAGGCATACCAGCCACAGGATCAGTTGCCTCAGGTACGCCGAGAAGAGTTTTGCGACCTCGGATACCACTCGACTGAAGATGTCTGCCGCAGTTGCAGACGAAACGTCTGGTAGAAAACCAATCAATAGATCACGGCCTCTCAGCCCGGAAAATGAATCTAGAACTATATTTATCTTACTGTATAAAGATTGCCGGGTTTTCAAAGAAACCATAATCTAAATTGAATATCCTAATTTTAATAATATTCCATCCACAATAAGACCTATACCACGTGGACCTTTACTCCCTAGCTGTAGGTCACCATGGCAAATAAGGAAATTTCCTTTTTGAGAGAAACACACACTGATGAGATGACATGCCTATTAACTTTTTTTTTATTGGTTTATTTTATGACGCTTTATCAAATGTGATGATTATGTAGGATCTGAATGAAATGAAGATGATAATGTCAACGAAATGAGTCCAGAATGCAGCTCCGAAGTTGCCTAGCATTTGCTCTTAGTGGATTGAGGGAGAGCCCCAGAAAAACCTCAATCAGGATTTGAACCCGGGCCTGCTCAACCTTTACTACACAGCTGTAGTCCCTATTAATGTTCTCAGCCCTTGTATGGCTCAGAACATAATAAGAAACATCTAAACAATTTAATATTAAAAAAATGAAGGTCTCACAGCTTCATCTGTAGCAACAAACATCAATATTGCTCTTAATCTCTTATGTAGAGTGATAACTTTCTTCATAGCAGTGTATTTTTTTAACCAAGCGAGTAATAAGTGATCAAATTAGTATCTTCCAAGGTATGTAAGTAACTATGCAAGTCTTTAATTCATTGAATAAATTTATATGCGAATAGTGTACTGTTCCAGAACAAAAATTGTCTGCCTGAATTTTCTAAATTCCAGATACAACGCATTGCACAGTGGTACATGTGAGATCACATTGGCAGTTATTGAAATTAATTTTACTTCAGTTGTTGTCATAACCCAAAAGGCATTTAGAAAAATTGATGTATTTTTAATAGTACTGGTAGATTAATAATTATAAATCATGCAGTAAAATAGGATGGTAAACGAAATGTAACCTGCATAATTCATAAAAAAAACTTTCCCGAACAGTATTCAAACCTTGAACTTTGTAGTCTGCAAGCAAATACACTAGCACAGAGCTATCGGAATGCTTGTGATGAATTGTCATAATCGAGGTTGTTGTGCTGTATTGTGTTTGTTTACATAATGACTCTTGGGCATTAATTTGATCATCTTATTTTCAGATTAATTTCGTACTTTTTGGATTAGCTGTGAAATACCTAGCTGTAAGACTATTCAAATAATACTGGGTTGAAGACCGTTGTTAAATAATTTTGGTGTGAATCATGCTCTGTAAAGATCTTCAAGAGTTAGACCATTTCTTTTTTTGGGACTGTATCCTCTTTTTTTTATAGCAGTCTTTACATCATACTCATGGGTACATCTACGAGGCGTGTTCTTAAAGTAAGTTCCATTTTCAATTATAGCTGTCGCATCGCTGCAATCGTTATTTTGCGCATGCGTGTTTTCTTCTTCAGTCCTCAGGCAAGCTGTGTATGCAGTTTCAGAGCTTCAGTCCGTGTGTGTGGTTAGTTTTGATCAGTTGAAATGATTAAAGTGGTCGAGCACCTCGCTGACTGTGAGATGCGGTCTGTTATCCGTTTTTTGAATGCGAGAAACATCAAATCAGCTGACATTCATCGTCAACTTTGTGAGGTGTATGGTGATGATGCCATTAGTGATAGAATGGTCAGGAGATGGGTTAGAAAGTTCAACGAGGGCCGCGTCTCTGTGCATGACGAGCAGCATACCGGTCGGCCATCTTTGATCAATGACGATTTGGTGTGTGCTGTCGATGAAAAAATTCATGAGGACAGGAGGTTCACAATTTCTTCGCTTTCCTTGAATTTTCCACAAATGTTGCAGAGTGGTTCGCAGGCGGGTGAATTCTACAATGAGGGGATAGAAAGACTTGTGCCACGACTCGACAAATGCCTCAATAATGATGGAGATTATGGTCAGAAGTAATTGAAGTGTGGGGAATACAATGCTACAAAAATGGTTTGTAAATATTTTCCCGTTTACTTTCTACACCCTTTTGGAACTTACTTTAAGAACACGCCTCGTACATTAATTTTTATTTTTATAATGCAGAATGTGGGAGCTAGCACATAGTCCATTGATGACATCATTTCGAGTGCAATTTAGTAGGTAGATGCTACCAGGTGGACGAGATGAAACGCCACCGAAGCTACAGAAAACTCATCGCCAAAGTGTCACTACTTGCTTCCGGGTTTATGGCCCTGTTATTCTCGGACTAGATGCCGCGCAAAGTACATATGAATTAAAATAATTTCAAGGGAAAAATTGTTCTGGGGCCGGGTATCGATCCCGGGACCTCTGGTTGAACATACCAGCGCTCTACCAACTAAACTACCCAGTAACTCCACCTGACACCGTCTCAACTTTTCCCTTTATATCCACACAACTCGTGTGGCTGACGAAATGCCAGAGACCCACATCGAGGACACACAATCTCTGTGTGACTTGGAATTGTGGTTTTTTTCCCTTGAAATTATTCAAATCTGCTTTACAGGGAGCTTTACCTGAAAGACTAGATTTGTACATACTGTATGAATTAGTTTGCAAGGTCTAACTGAATTCTAGCAATAATTCATAATTTTTTAAATCGTTCTTGTATGCAGTAATAATGAGTCTGCCAATTTACTCAGACGTGCGCAACAATCGAGAGAATATTCTTGGACTACCAGATCCCGCACAACAAACTATTGCAGAAAGCAGTTTTCAGTTTTGTGCTGAATGCCGAGTGTGTAAGTTGTGTCATGAGGTACAGTAGAGAACAATGCGCTTTTATTTGTAATACTTTTGCAAAAAAAAAAAAAGTCTTCATGGAGAAGGTGTCGCCATAAGTTCTGTCGTCAATTTCCCGATTCCCCTGTGCCGGATAAAACAACAATATACCGACTAGTAAAGAAGTTCAAAGAGACAGGACCTGTACAAAATAAGAAGCCTCGTGTGAATAAACGTGTATTAACAGAGGAGAAATTGGACGAAAAAGGTTTTCGGTTAGAGCAAAGCCCTCATAAATCTTTGCGCCATTTAGCACAACAAGTAGAGGTGTCTAAAACATCTGTTCAACTCGCCATTAAACTATTAAAGTTAAAACCATACAAAATCCGTGTAGTGCACCAGTTTTGGCCCCTGAAGACGCAGCTAGGATGCATTTTTGTAACCGATACCTTCAGTCAGTCCAAGAATGAGGCAAGCTTTTATGTTTTTATCGTACCACATGCTACTATCGCTTTGGTGTAACCTTTTTTGTTTTTTTTGTTTTTATTGTACCGCATATTACTATCGCACTTTGATGCTAGGAAGGCCACTCCCATAGCATGCGGAGGCCGCTAGACTTTCAGTCAAGTGGTGGCGTTTTGTCTCGTCCACCCAGTATAATGTCATTAAAGTTTGCTTGCGTGATGTAATTGTGCAAATATGCTGCATACATATACTGTAGTGTGTGTGTAGCCAGCATCATGATTAGTAATAATTAGTATTCAGTAACTATGTAAGGAAAGTTACTCACTACAGTTAAGTTCTACCCACCCGTACATCCTCCATCCAAATTAGAAATACTGCTTCAGCCACTTAATTAATTACACATTTAGTTAATTGACATTGGAGTATAAAGGATGTCACAAACAGCATATGCATCTATAACATCATAAAGTGCTACACAAGGTATTCATCATCATCATCATCATCATCATCATCATAATCATCATCCCGTAGTTCAGAGACATAGGGCATCTGTAAGAGCCCTCCACCGGACACAATTCCCTGCAACAGTTTTCACTTCACTTCAGGATTTCCCCACACTCTTCGCCTCATTACAGACAGTTCTTCTCCATGTTCCATGTGGTCGTCTTACATATCTCACACCATGAAGATTTCAATCTAATGCGTGTTTTTGGTAACATTACAGTTCTTCCTCAGGGTATGTCCAATCCATCACCACTTCCTTTTCCTGATTTGTATCTCAACAGGTTCCTCATTTGCCAAGTCTCAAAGTAAATGATTACTTATAACCTCAGGCCAGTGACTGTTAAATATTCTTCGCAAACATCAGTTTACAAATGTCTGCAGCTTAGAATTTATTGCGTTCTTAGGCTACTAGCCAGGTTTCTGATTCATAAAACAGTATTGATTTAACATTGCTTCTAAATATCTTCAGCTTATAGCCTACAAGGTGTTACATTCATATTTTAAAATTTCAATACGGTAATATGAAAATGAATTTCTAACATTTCAAGAAAATGTACTTTCATCCAGAGGAAATTGAAGCGGTGTGTTCAATAACCATTCAAGTCCACTTCTGGTCATTCATTTTTTGCAAATTTTGAATTAAATTTTGAATATTTCCACAAGTGTTATGACTTTAAAAGTTAGTATACTACATTGTCGTCATTTCTAAAACAACCAGAAATATTACGTGCCAAAAATAATAATTAGCTAAGAAATAAAAAAATGTTTTGGACTTGAATGGTTATTGTTCTCACCGCTTCAATTCTGATTGTAAGTGAAAATCATGAATATGATAATTGCAAATATTATTTCTTAATATTTTAAAGAAATGTAAAAAAATTTCATTACCAAGTCCGAGTCTAAAGAAATAGATCCTTATGTAAAAAAATTCTCATTACTAAGTCGGTTTCTAAAGATGTACACTGAAGAACATTCCAGAGTTGATTTATCCATTATATAAATAAATGTCTATTTGTTTATTTTCACTGAAAACTATGTTTCAATTTTACATTCTTTACTGCTTGCTCTGAAGATTTCCTCTTTCCTTGCAAAGATTTTGGAAGATTGTGTGCGTTATAAAGTTTAGGAATGGTATTCCATTTTAATATTCTCCTATCAGCCCTTCTCTGATCAAACTATGATTCTACAATGTTCATTTATTTCTAGTAGAGTTCGGATTGAGAGGAGCTATAGAATTAAAACTAGGCCGGAGAAAAGGTACTAGAATTGGTAGTAAATGTTAATTAGGCACTAAATAAGCGTAAACTTCATCTTACGATGTTGGATGACGTATATACGTCCGTTGATGTGACATATTAATGAATATTTAAATACTTATATAGTCACAATCATGCCATGGAATGAAAGAAAAACTTCACCATGGCATGATTGTGACTATATAAGTATTTAAATATTCATTAATATGTCACATCAACGGACGTATATACGTCATCCAACATCGTAAGATGAAGTTTACATTTATAATGTTTGTTTCCACCCATAAGCAGTGCTGACTAGATCAGACGCTATGGACAGTACTCTATAACAGAGTCGCCAATATGAGTGGGGAATTTCAAGCCTTTGGCGTGAAACGAACTCAATAGCTCAGTTGGTAGAGCGCCTGACCAGAGTACAGGAAGTCGAAGGTTCGAATCCCGCTCGAGGTTGTGAAGTTTTTCTTTCATACCATGGCATGAATGTGACTATATAAGTATTTAAATATTCACTAAATAAGCATTTTTTTTTTTTAATTTTCTGTCATTCTAAATTCAACATCTGTTCAATTAAAGATATGTACCAGCTTTTGTCGACTGGGCAGCTCAGACTGTAGAACAACTGGCTAAGGACTAGAAAGTCTTGGGTTTCATCTCGAGTGGTGGTGAGGTTTCTCTCGTTACCAAAACTTCTAGAATGGCCTTAGGATCCACTCAGCCTTCTGTCAAATTGACTAGTCTACAGGCATTTGTCGGGAGTACGAGGATAATTTGAAAAGTTCTCGGAATGAAATAAAAAATAACAATGTACCTTATTTTTTTTACTTTTATTTTTCAATGTAGTCTCCCTGTACACTTATGCACTTGGTCCATCGCTTGTAGCTACATGTAAACAGTCCTGCAAATGTAATTAGTTAATCGTCATTGTGCTTTGTTCTTGAAGTATTTCATAAGTACAGCCAGGATTTTTGGCAAAATGCCTTTTTTACTGGGTGCAAGTAAATCATTATTTTCATAGATATAGACCTAAATGTGATTTGGGGTAAATCAAAGTGATAGGGCCAATTTTTATTTTGCCGTTTTAAGGTGTTTCTTACTAATTCAATAATAAATGCCTTTTTTTGTCATTTTAAAGCAATATTTCTTGTTTATTTGCAATTTTCTAATTAACTTTAATATAATGTGTATGAAATTTAAATATATGAACCAATGACTCACTTTACTAACAACAGTAAATAAAAGTAATTTATTTCGGTGCTTAATCTGCTAATAATCGTGCTTTAATACTACTGGTGTAATATGAGTAGGCCTAATGTTTGTTTTCATATTTTCAAACCTTACTGTTACAATATTGTGCTACACGTGTTTAATATTGTAGGAAAAAGAAATGTGAGTGAGGAACAGTCAGTTATTGTCACCCAGCATTTTAAATTGTTTGCTTTCATATTTTCAAACCTTACTCTTACAATTTTTTGCTACATGTGTTTATTATTGTAGGAGAAAGAAATTTGAGTGAGGAACAGTCAGTTTTTGTCGGGTGACAGAAGGTGTAAGATCAGTTTGCTAGAATGTCTAAATTCAGTAAACCATTGAAAAGTAAACTTCATGCTTACATTAGTGAATTTGATGTCCATGTGTTTTCAACCGATGGAACAGTTTTGTTTTGTAAGGTTTATGAAATGACAGTTAATCACGAAAAAAAAAAGTATTTTATAAATCAACGTGTCTAAACTATGAAGTAAAAATGTGATGTTGATATAATTTAAATTTATTGCTAAAATATATTACGCCTTTTTAAAAATTTTTATTGCCTTTTTTGCCTGCCTACCTTAACTGTTATAAATGCCTAAACATCAGGGGCTCTAGTCAAAAGTGAGAAAGTTTTTTTCGCATAGGTTGGTTGTTCCGGACATAGCCAGACATTTGAAAAAAACGCTACGCAATATTTGGAATCATATTGTATCTTCTACCCTCAAAGGCTATGAATTTCTCCTTTTAAAGCAAATAATTCGGCGCTAAGAAAGATTGGAGATCTATCAGCTGAAGTTCTGTATGAGCAGCCATATTATTTTCTTGAATAATCTTGACTTTTCTGATTAAGTTCACATTGAACTGAAAGGGGTTGTACATCATGAAATACGAGAAGGCCTATCAAGTCTCTAACGTATTATAATGGATGGATAGAAACACTGTTTGCTCCTGTTTGTACAACAAAGTTTGAATTGAAAAAAGACCTCAGGAGCATTCGTACTCGTGAGCACATTTTTACTCCCATGATGAGAGCATCAAATGTCATTAAAGGAGCACTAGGTTGAGAACACCTAATCTAGAGTAAACCATACTTCACAGGAACAGATAGCCATACTCTTCCAAGAGATTCAAGTCAAATGACTTAATCCCCACTCCAGTATGACTGGTAGGAGCACTTAGTTCCTGTGCACTTTGAAATGTTTGTTACCAGGCTAAACTTCAATATTTTTAGATGTTAAGCATACATACATGCAGATGCTGTTCACTTCAAGGCATTACTCTGAGATAAGAAAAATCACGCACTATTTTTCACTTTATTGGATATGCACATAAAGAATTTTCAGCATTTATTTTGTTGTATACACAAATGATACTTTTTCAACCAGAATTCAGTGAAGGTATTGACCAATGTTCCTGAATATAGGCCTACACAGTGCTAGGAAAAGTAGAGCATCTCCCTGACTCCTTGAAAGAATGGATTCTTATTTTCAAATGAGCATGATAGTTTCTTTATTGTTTATTCCAAAAAACTGGAGTCTGGATTAACTTTTTTAATTATAGGGCCAACAAGTGGCAGACAGCAATTATTAAAGTTGTACTTGTAGGTGAACAATTTATTAACACCCACATCAAAATGACAATATTTTGGTTTCTGCAGAAGCCTTTTCATTGTCTATTTTGTATTGTAAAAAATACAGTATACTACTGGGTGTTCATTTCAAAGTGTGTCATGACATCACTGTTGTTGGGTCACCGATTTGAAGCGAGTTTCAGCTTATATGTTAGAGAAGTTGCCTATTATTTAAGGCGTTCTTCAATCTGAACTTGAGAACGTGTAACTTGAACGTCGTAGCAACAGATGGCGGTCTGTACGGTCTGTGTGCTACCATAACCTCTTTCGAACTGTGTTTTGCGCCGGCAAGTCGTACGCAGGGTATTTGTTATTATCGGTTGCGTACGGTAACATTCCACAACACAAATCAAATGCTCCGTGTCCATGTTGACCTTCGAAGTTAATGTCAACAAATACGTAAGTAATCGTCTTAACCCCACTCCCCATATCCCGACAGTAAGTATTTCCAAACAGTTCACATTCCTGCCACTACCGGCGTTACCGTACGTATCTGTACGTACTCTTCAGAATGAACGCCGTACTTGATAGGCAACTTCTCTGCCTCTTAGGTTATACACCTCTGCGGAAGTGTAGAAAGATTGAATTCTCTAGGCTCATCGGCTAGCCACATGACGGCATACAGCGAGCCATGACACATTTTGAACTGAACACCCAGTATACTGTGTGAAATAGATATAGAAATTCTGTAACACACAGTATTTGTCGACACAAACATGCAAACAAGATGTAAACCTCACACCAGGAAAAGCTGCACAAGCATCTGTGCCTTCAACATAAGATAAACATACAGCATAAATTACACAAACTACGAGGCGCGTCCATAAAGTAACTTTCCCACTCGTCCCACAGCTAGCAAACCATATGTTGCGCAAAGCAACTGCGTGTATGTGATAGAGTAATGTCCTGGCATGGTGATGCGCTAGTGGAACTTCCCGAGTGCTCTCAGTAGCTTCGTTGCATTGGTTGAAGATGAACGTTCCTATTCCAGCTCCCGCCGCCTGAAGTGTGGTCAGTGATAAAATTTTTGAATGCACAGGGCATAGTGCTGATTGAAATTGATAGTCAGCTGGGCCTAACGTCATGAGCAGCCAGATAGTGCGTTGCTCCACAAGGTCATCTGTGATGATCTTTGGCCTCCCACTGCGCTCCCCGTCATGCATGTTTTGGCGTCCTGCTGAAAATTGTCTACAGCAGCAGCGCACCATCTGCTTGCCCATTGACCTGGCACAGCTGACGATTAATTTCAATCGGCGCTATGCCCTGTGCATTCAAAAACTTTATCACTGACCGCACTTCACACGGCGGGAGCTGGAATAGGAACTTCTATCTTCAATAAATGCAATGAAGCTACTGAGAGCACTTGGGAAGTTCTGCTAGCACATACACCATGTCAGGTCATTACTCTATCACTTACATGCAGTTGCTTTGCACAACATATGGTTTGCTAGCTGTGGGATGAGTGGGAAAGTTACTTTATGGAAGCGCCTCGTATATTAATTTTTCCTTTAATCTAGGTCGGTTAGTGGGGTTTAAAAAGGGCGCGTCAGCTACTATGGCTATTTGCGCCCTTATCTAAAATCATTCACTAAACACGAACATAATACAATAACCAGAATGCTTAAAAGAACTAAAAAACGTTGTCACAGTTAAAACGAGGCAAACAAATGCAGTTTCAACAGGGTGAAGCATAAAAAACCATAAAAGTGAGAAGTTCTTAGACCCTAAGTAGTATTTAAAAAGAAACAACAAAACAATAAACAAATGCCACCAGAAATAAATTGTCTGGCGCATTTATAAAATACACGGATGTAAAAGGTCCGTATGTCAAATTTGTTAAAATGATATACTAAAAAATATAACCTCCGGATGTAAAGAGTCCGGAGGATAAGTAAAAAGGATCACTAAAAAACTACATCACCTTGTCAAGACCTGTATTCGATAAAAATCTCAGAACTGCACTTGTACAATTAAAATCATTTCCAAGAGCGTCATGTAGAGTCGGCCAAATTCCATACTGCCAACGGACACGGTCGTATTTTCTACACTGTAATAAAAAATGTTCCACGGTCAGTGGAACATGGCATAGATCACACTCTGGCTGAGGCTCGCCACGTAGGAGATGGCCATGCATCAGATGACAGTGGCCAATCCTCAACTGGGAGAGTAAAACTTCTTCGTGTCGTGACGCTCTTGTGAACGGATCCCAAATGGGAACAGTATTCTTTATTCTGCGTAATTTATTTCCCTCTTGTGCAGACCATTCGCCTTCCCATTGCCACCATAACGTATGTTTCAAATAATTTTTAATATCTTGCCACCTCTCATGCCAATACACCTCAGACCCATTCATAGCACTGTCCCTGGCTGCAGCATCTGCTGCCTCGTTTCCAGGAATGCCGACATGACCCGGAGTCCACACTACTCCGATCTCATAATCAGACGTTAGAAGAGTGTGGAAAAGTTCCTGGGTTCTCAACACAAGCGGATCATCAGAATTCAGACGCTGCAGGGACTCAATGGCGCTTAGAGAGTCAGAGTAGATAAGGAATCTGCCCTGGGGTTGCCTAATTAAAAATAGTAAAACTCTATAAAAAGCATATAATTCTGCGGTAAAAACACTGGTGTACTGGCTCAACTTATATTTAAATATCTGTCCATTCGCAATAAAGGAACAATCAACATAATCATTTACTCGGGATCCATCAGTAAAAACTAATGAGTAATTTGGATACTGTGATAAAAGTTCACTAAAACGAAGTCTGTAAACAAAAGCTGGTGTAAATTTTTTAAAACATCGGCTCAGACTTACATCAAACATGGGACGTCGCATAGTCGGGTGGAGTGGTGGTGTACTCCAGAGTGCGAACTGTTGGCAAGAGGAAGTCGAGCTCGGACAGCAGTTCTCGAAACCGCACTCCTGCTGGACGAAGTCTCAGTGGTTTTTCACTGTATCGGCCATAAAGAGATAGATGGTAAAAGGTGTCATAAGAATTGTGCTCGGGCTGTGAGTGGAGCTTAACAGCATACGAGCACAATAAGACATTACGTCGCCGATACAGTGATGGTTCCCCTGCTTCGCAATACAAGCTCTCTATCCGACTCGTTCGGAAGGCCCCTGTAGCGAGTCGTATCCCATGATGATGAATAGTGTCTAAGAGACGTAACTTGGATTTACTTGCTGAGCCATAAATAAAACACCCATAATCCAGCTTTGACCGGATAAAGACGTAAAAGCACTATGCGGTCTGCACCCCAGTGAACCCCTGACAAAAGGCGTAAAATATTTAACGATTTTTCGCAACGCCTTCTCAGATCACGTATATGCGCCTCACACGTTAATTTATAATCAAAGATAAGGCCCAAAAACCTCGCAGTGTCTGTATACTGCAATTCCACTCCATTAAGACGCAGGTCAGGATGTGGATGGAGTCCACGATGGTTGTAGAAATGCACACACTGCGTCTTTTGAGTGGAGAATTTAAAACCATTGCGAACAGACCACTCTGATAGCACGTTGATAACCAGTTGCAACTGTCGACCGATGGATAGAAGGTATCGTGAACTGTAATATAAACTGAAGTCATCAACGTACAAGAGAGAAGATACTCGGTCACCCACACAATGGGCAATGCCATTGATCGCAATGCAGAAAAGAAGAATGCTTAATACAGACCCCTGCGGAACGCCGTTTTCTTGGAGATGTTCGGTAGAAAGTGTGGTACCTACTCGAATTCGGAAATACCGTTCTGCCATGAACATCGCAACAAACGTTGGAAGACTGCCACGAAGTCCCCAATCATGCAGAGTTTGCAGAATACCATACCGCCATGTGGTATCGTAAGCTTTCTCTAGATCAAAGAAGACCACCACAAGATGTTCCTTCTTGAGGAAAGCATCTCTAATGGCGGTCTCCAGCCGAACAAGATGGTCCACGGCGAATCTGTGCTTACGAAAACCACATTGGATATTAGATAATCGGTTTTCCGATTCGAGTACCCACATAAGGCGTTTGCTTATCATCCTTTCCATAACCTTGCATACGCAGCTGGTCAGAGAAATTGGCCTGTAACTACCAGGTAAAGAAGGATTCTTTCCCGGTTTCTGGACAGGGATTACAATGGCGGAACGCCAAGCAGATGGAAATACACCCTCTTTCCAGATTCTATTGTATATTGCCAGAAGAAAGGAAGATGGCGAAGCATGCGGTTATGGATGTTATCAGGGCCAGGGGAGGTGTCAGGGGATGTGTCTAGTGCCGCCTCCAGCTCTTCGGATATGAACAGTGTATTGTAATATTCTGTGTTATCTGATTTAAAATTGAGCCTTCGTTTTTCCGCAGCATCTTTGATTTTCAGAAATTCCAGGTCATAATTATTTGAGCTGCTTATCTGTGCAAACGAGCTGGCGAATGTTTCTGCAATGTCTATAGGACTGGTGGTCGTTGCTCCATTACTTAAAATTCCCGGAATGACAGAACTACGTTTCCCCATTATCCGACGGACTTTGTCCCATACGATGTTAGATGGGACGTTCTTTTTCATAGAATTGACGTAGTTTGTCCAGGACGTCTTCTTAGCAACGCATACAGTGTGATGAGCTTTGGCTCGAAGACGTTTAAACTAGAGAAAATTTTCTTGGGTCGGATGGCGTTCAAATTGGCGTAAGGCACGTCTGCGGTCTCGGATTGCATCTCTGCAGGCATCCGTCCACCAGGGGACAGAGAAGCATTTTGGCCTGGAGGACGACTGGGTGATAGATAATTCCGCAGACTTTATAACCACATTTGAGAAATGTTCCACTAAGGAGTCCACATTTTTTGTCGGTTATCATCGAATGATATGGACTCCGAAAATCCGACCCAGTCCGCCTTTTTAATAACCCAGTTTGGAGAGCGAGATTCCGCAGGACGTAAAGCGGACATACGCATTCGAATGGGATAGTGGTCACTACAATTTAAGTCGTGAATCACAGACCATTCGAAATGCATGGACAAAACTGGGCTACAAATGGAGATATCTATCATGGAGTATGTACCGTAAGCCAAGGAGAGGTGTGTTGCTTCCCCCTGAATTCAGGGTAACAAGATTTAGACGGGTACATACCTCTGCTATTTTATTTCCTCTGTCGTCATCGGAATTTGAGCCCCATGAGTGGTGGAATGCATTGAAATCCCTCACTACCAGATATGGAGCAGGTACCTGCGAGAGAATGTCTTCAATTTCTTGTACTGTGAAAGGTGTGTCTGGGGGCATATACACAGAGACTATTGAGAACTGTATGAAAGGTAAAGTTACTCTAGTGGCTATGCATTGGTGTGGACTGTTAATGTTGAAAACAGAGGAAAAGATACTTTGGCGGAGTAGGAGAGCACAACCTCCATTGGCACGAATACCGGCAAGGCAATCGTACCGGTGAATGTAGTATCCCGAGATACTCAGGGAGTTTTCAGGCCGGAGGTGTGTCTCCTGAAGACATAAAACAGCAGGGTTCTCATGATAGATCAATTGTTGCAGTTCTGTGTATCTGCTGTGTACACCGTTCACGTTCCATTGTATAATATTAGTCATCACGAGGAGCTAAATTATGTTGGTGGCTTCACAGGGGATCTTCTCTTCTTATCCTTTCTATGAAATGCGATTGCTTAGCCTTCGACCGTGGTGACTCACTCCCAGATCTTCGCACACCTGTTCGTGACCTTGATCGAGGACGGGATCGAGACCGTGATCTCGATCCGTCACCTGAACAAGGAGTGCGACGTCGTGGCGATCTACCAGGCCTTGAATATTTTTCTGTCGCCACGGCAGTGATCTTTTTTGGAACGTAAGGCCTGATATCAAGGCCACACGAGTCGTCTGACTCAGCAGTCTGAGTGGCAACTTCCACATACGTCTGGGTAGCGATCTCAATTTGTTTCCCAGGTATATTTGGGAGAGGTAGCATTTGTGTGAAAGCGTCAATCTCCTGTTGCTTTTTTCAATACCGCTGCATAGGATTTTTCCGTCGCCTTTTTCTGTTGATCTAAAATACGCTTAAGCGCCTCGAAAAAAGTAGTATTTTCCCGGACTCGGAGCTCTTGAATATCCTTCTCTACCACATACTTCGGGCAATTTTTAGAATGGAGGCGTGGTCCCCAGAACAATTCACACAGTGCTCGGCGCCGGCACATGGGGAATCCCCATTGTCAGCACCACTGCACTTTGCACATACGATATCGATCGTTAGTGCAACGTTTTTGCGTATGTCCGAACCGTTGGCACCTAAAGCACCGCATTGGGTTCGGCACATACGCACGAACTGGGACATGCTCGTACCCGACAAGGATGTATTGTGGTAGGACAGACTTTTCGAAGGTCAAAAAGACAGTGCTTAGGGGAACAGTCTGTCCGTCCCACTTACGTAATAAACGGTAAGCCTTGGACACAGACTGCCCCGCCAGTTCTAGTTGGATCTCTTCATCAGACATACCGTCCAGAGAATCCGTATGCACTACTCCCTGCGTGGTGTTCAGCGAGGAGTGCCGTTCGACTTTAATAGGGTAAGACCCTAGCAACTTCGCTTTCAACAGCGTCTCACTCTGTTTTGGAGATACTGTCTCGACGAGGAGACTACCGTTGCGTAGGAGAGTTGCATTTTTGACCTTCCCAACGAGTCCGTCGAGTGCGCGTCTCACGTAAAATGGACTAATATGCTTCATTGTCTTTTCTGTTCCGTCCAAGGTGATACTGATAAACTTCGGAGGCGGCACTTTGACAGTTACTTTCTCAGGGTCCAATTCCATAGCAATTTTCGTCATAATATGACCACCAGTCGTATCTATTCCTGTCTTCTGTTTTTTATTAGTTTTTTTCTGAGGGAGGAGAAGAGGAGAGCGAGGACATTTTGAACTTGCCCCCCCCCCTACGGAACCGTTGGCGTCAGCCTGCCACCGGGGGGGGGGGCGGAAGAAAAAGACACCTAAAAATTCTTCTCAGTCTGTGCCGGCCGTGGGGACACACCCCAGCCTGATCCCAAGCAACCCACCTCACGCAAGTTACCCTTCAAACTGGTCATTACACACCTAATGGCAAGTCTTACACCAGAGGCGTGTCGCAGTTTTATGCCCCTACCACGGGAATAACCGCCCGTGGCTCCCCACTCTACACTTTACAACCGCCGGACTACTCGGTTAGCTCTGACCCACCCACCAAAGCCGGAGCAATCCGAGACAGCACGCAGCTTCAGGGGACTTGTGGTTGATTACACTGCGACACCCATAAGTCAGCGCTAACACGTTGGGGCGATATATTCGCCCCGGCGAGCAGAGTCGGTCACCGGAACGTCTAAATCGCCCTGGGCCCCCATTGGGGCTCTACGTGAGTGTACTTGACGTCTGGTCCGGGCTCGGCACCTAAACTTGCATATAGGGTCAGTATGAAGGGTACACTATTGCTTCGTTGCTGGGTGCCCTGTTGGGCCGCACAAGTTGGAAGTCACGCTCGAAACTGTGGGACAGGACCACGGAGATAGGAAAGATCCCCGCTGGTGAGACGGGAGTTATAAACCTAAGAATGAATATAATGAACTAGAAGAGGAAGAATAATGTAGCCTTACCAGGCATTAACAAATCCCGTCATGTAGATAGACATGGCAAAAACAAAACAGCGGGGATGGAGAGGTGAAAATGGCTGTGATGATGTGGTGGGCGTTCCGCATGCAATGGTGGCCGGAGAGGAGAAATACAGCGATGAAAAAGATGAGAGAATGAAAAGGACTGGGTGGTGATAAGGTGATTAATGTCCGAAAATAAAAGCACGAGAGCCACCATTGCATCCCCCGGTCACCAACTTGGCGGAACCCACCTCGACCAGCCTTTAATCTATCCCTCCCAGTGCGAAGTCAGGGACATGAATGCCATGGTCAACTACTTTTTTATCAGATCACTTTTCGGTGTGCTCTCAATACATTTGTAGCCCCTCTTGATACTTTCCCTAGCACTAGCTAAGATAGTGAAAATATCAGCCTGAAAGACTGTGGCATACTGACCCACAATAAAAGAAAGATTGACGTCATTTCCAAATAATTCAGCACCAGTTCCAGACTCGTTTTTTTTTTTTTAAGATGTTTTTATTAAAAGTACCAGGTCTCTTGGACCCTTGCCTTTTACAAAAATATGATTTTATAAATTGAAATGTAAATAGGTTTTGTTAAAGAAAATTGATTACTAAGACCATCGAAGACGGAAGTATTTGTTTGAATTTATGTTATGTCTCTTAGTAAAGGGTTGGCATGATGAAGTAGCTTATTCCTGTATGTAGTCTGTAGATCTTGAATATGAGCAACCAGGAAGGGTATGAAGTTCGCTGTAGAGTTTGACATTGTTTGTGAGGTAGTGTGCACCAGTGATTGTTCTGCAGACAGCTCTTTGAATTCCTTCCAGACTCTTCAGGTGGCGAGGATGAGCGTGGCCCCATATCTCACAGCAGTAGTGGATGTATGATCTGATGACTGATGTATACAGCAGGACTTTTGCTTTCCTTGAAATCAGACTTTTGAAAAGTGGATAAAGTGCCATGTATCTTTGAAATGCTTTGTCTCTTATGTTTTGAATGTGATGCCTGTAAGATAAACGTTTGTCTAGAAGTACTCCAAGATAGTTAACTGATATGGTAAAAGGTAGTATTTGATTTTGAATACTCAGTTGGTCTATAGACTCAGTTTTACTGGCTAAAATGCAGACCACAGACTCAGTTTTAGAACCATCAGTATACCAACTGGACCTTTGGTGTTTTCAAATTTAACCTGTCTCTCCATTCACTGTGCTCTAGGTAAGTGACAATTTCTTGCCCAATGATCGACACCACTGTTAAGTCTCGAGAAACAATTGAAAGTGCAACTGAGTGTGGACTCAATTCGAAGATAAAATATGTTAGATATTCAAAATATGATGAAATGGAGATTTTGAAAAACTGTTTGCAGACAGCAAGAGCATCGAAAATACCGATTAGTGGCGTTGTTTTGCACGAGAAAGCTTTAAAAGTGGCAGACATGTTAGGCACTGAGAACCACAGTCGCAACTCCAACACTTTTTTTTCCAATACTTGACAGCTGATGCGACAGTAGCACCCAAGCGGCTGGCAAGGTGAAGCAGCACATCACAGGATTGCTATCACAGTCTAATATATATGTATTAGACTCTGACTGCTACCATAGACAAAATAATATTGCTGACAGCACGTGCATATGAAAAGGGTGTGGGTTGATAACTTTTTAATAATGTCTCAATGAAGTAAGAGAAGGCAAGTGACAAAGAAATTGAACATGGAAAAACTGAAGAATGAAGAGAAAAGAAAATTTGAAGCAAATTTTTCAAATTTTCAAGAGAAAGCTGCTACATTAGAATCCACACCTGAGCATAGTTATGAGCAGAAACCAGAAAGCCTTTGTAAATATGTTAAATCTATCTTCATTTTGAAAGTAAATCTGTACGAATTATACCTTTGTGATCGTCGCAATTTTATGTTGCCCTTTTCTGCCTTTTTTAATATAAATGCCTAATTTACAAAATAAATGTTTTTTTTTTGCTTTTATTTGATTATTTATCTATTATTTATTAATGTATTATTAAAAATTGCCTACAGGTATATTTTAATTTATTTCTATAACCGCTACAAAGAAAGTGACTTCACCGAATGTATATTATTGCCCTTCAGTCAGTTCATATCCTCTTTGCAATATGAGTGCTGCCGTGCAAAAATGTATAACATTAAGCATTTTAATTATCGCTTGTGTTTATTTGACAAGGCAACAATAAGTGTGGTCTAACATTATTTTTCTTTCAGTTTTCATTGTGTCCTTCTTGTAGCTAGCAGCAAGATGCCGAAATTCAGTGTTCCTTTACGCAGTAAATTGCAAAGTTACGTTAATACTTTTGGATCCGATGTATTTTGTACTGACGGTAAAGTACTTACATGCAAAATATGAGAGCAGTCAGTGAACTATGAAAAGAAATATTTCATATCACAACATATCGGTACAACCAAACACAAAAACGCACTTTCCAAGGCTACTGCGAAGAAGATTTCTTTGCTTCCAACAGTAATTGCAACATCGAGTCGAAAATCTCAATTTGCATTCGACTTATGTAAAGCTTTTATTGCTGTCGAAATTACTTTGTGGAAAGTGCAAGGTTTTTGTAATTGCCTTTTATTGCGTATTTTAGCTATTTATAATGCCTTTTTGCCTGCCTATTTTAGCTATTTATGATGACTTTTTGCCTGCCTATTTTAATGATTCATAATGCCTAAACTTCCAGTGTCTGGTTATGAGTTTAAAAAGCTGTATACAGACAACAGCAGAAGAAATAATAGGATACATAGAAGGTGTGAGAATTAAGAAACCTGGGATCATAAGGAAAATGTCTGAGAAGATGGAGGAGAGCAGAAAATGGAAAAAAATCAACGCAGAAGATAAAATAAACTACAGGAAACTTAACAACGAATTAAGAAGAGAAACTGATAAGGCAAAAGAAGACTGACTGGATGAAAGAGAAATGTAAAGAAATAGAGGATCTAGAGAGAAAAGGAAGATATGATTTAATTTACAACAAAGTAAAATGTTTGGACTTCACAAATAAGAAAAGCAAATCCATGTGGTTGATAGAGGACGAAATCAGAAATGAAATATCAGACAACCAGGAATACTGAACAGATGGACGAAATATGTAGAAGAGTTATATGAGACAGGGAATCATCAGATGACTTGGCTATAGAAGACGAAGCAACCGTATCAGAAGAGGAAAAAAAATTTCCTATTTTAAGAGAAGAAGTTGAACTAGCGCTTAGAGAAATGAAAAATGGAAAAGCAACAGGACTTCATGGAATCCCCATTCAATTAGTGAAATACTTGGGTGAAGACAAGAAGGAAATTCTATCATTATGCAACAAAATATATGAGAAAGGCAACTGGTCTGAAGATTTTACAGAGACAGTGCTGCTTCCAATACTAAAGAAAAATAATGCCAAGAAATGTAACGAGTTCAGGACTATCACCCTGATATTACACTCAGCGAAAATTCTTCTGCAAATACTGAATCGACGTTTATATTCTAAAATGGAAGAACAGTTGAAAGAAGAGCAGTTTGGCTTCAGGATGGGAAAAGGTATGAGAGATGTAATTGGACTGCTACAAACAATCAGCGATAGATACCTAGAGAAGAATAAAGAAGTGTATATAGCATTTGTGGACCTAGAAAAGACGTTTGACAGAGTGGACTGGAATAAACTGAGGGGATCCTAAAAAAAAAAATTGGTGTGGAGTGGAAAGAGAGGAGGCTGTTCAGTAACCTATATATGAAACGAGTCAAAGTCAGGATAGGAGTACGACAAGGATGCTCTTCATCACCTACCCTGTTCAACATCTACTTGGAGGATTTAGTGAAGAACTGTTTTCAGAACATGGGAGGGGTGATATGAAGGAGGAAGAAGAATAAAGTGTATAAGATTTGCTGATGATATGGTGGTGTTAGCAGAAGAGGAGATGATACTAAGGGATATGGTACTGGAGCTAAATAACAGTTCTGAGCAATATGGAATCAAGATAAATGCCAAGAAGAAGACCACGGTCATAGGAAGAAAAGTAAAGAAGGTAAACTTGCGAATTCTAAATGAGGCAGTAGAGCAAGTGAACAGCTTCAAATACTTGGGGTGTACTATAAGCAGTAACATGAGCTGCTGCCAAGAAGTCAAAAGAAGATTAGCAAGGCAAAGGAAACTTTTAATAGAAAAAGGAGCATGTTTTGCGGACCTCTGGAGAAAGAACTAAGGAGGAGACTACTGAAGTGCTTTGTGTGGAGTGTAGCATTGTATGGTGCAGAAACATGAACATTATAACGAAGTGAAAAGAAGTGACTAGAAGCATTTGAAATGTGGATATGGAGAAGGATAGAGCATGTGAAATAGTCAGATAATAAGAAACGAAGTTGTACTGGAAAGAGTGGATGAAGAAAGAATGATGCTGAAACAGATCAGAAAGAGGAAAAGGAATTGGCTGGATCACTGGTTGAGAAGAAACTGCCTTCTGAAGGATGGACTGGAAGGAATGGTGAATGGGAGAAGAGTTCAGGGCAGAAGAAGATAACAGATAATAGACATTAAGATATATGGGTCATGAAGAGACAAAGAGGAACGCAGAAAATAGGAAAGACTGAAGAATGCTGGGTTTGCAGTGGAAGACCTGCCCTTGGGCAGAACACTATGAGTGAATGAATGAAAGAACCATATAGAGTTACTGCATGGCATAAAAATATCGAATAAACTATGTAATATCATGTCTATGCTGTGCTACCATATGTACTCTGCACACAATTAATTTGCCTGGCATTTGAGCACTAACGTCTAGCTAGTTGTCAAATGTTGGCATATTTTACATGTATGAGATTCGTGATTGTATGTATTAGACTGTGCTGAGAACTTTGTTGCTTCTAATGGCTGAATAGATTCCTTCAAGAAATGGTACAATGTTGTATATAGGGCAGTATATGAGGAATCCAACAGTGTGGATAGAGATGCAGTTTCTCACTGGAAGGACAGCAACATTTGCAAGTTAATGAGGGGGTACAACCTGAAAGACATTTTCAATATTGAAGAAACGTGTTTGTTTTTCAACTTCCTACTCAACAGAACTCTGTCGATGAAAGGTAAACCATACCATGAAGGCAAGCATAGCAAAGTTCGTCTAACAGCGATGGAAGTGAGAAGCTACATCCGTATGTAATAAGGGAAGCAAAGAAGCCACGCTGCTTTTCAAATGTTAAAACCCTACCAAATGCATATGAGAACAATGGTAAAGTATGGATGACCTCTGAATTACTTTCTAAGCAGTTACATGCCCTCAATGAAAAAATGGAGGCGCACAAGAGGAAGATTCTGCTTATTATTGATCAGTGCCCTGCCCATCCTCAAACCTTGCACCTAAGGGGTATTCAGTTGGAATTTTTGCCAGTGAACTGTGCAAGCAAATTGCACCTTTTGGATTTAGGCATTATTCATGCTATCAAGGCAAATTACAGGAAGAGTCTAGTGCAGAGGACTTTAACCTACATGGAGTGTGGCAAGGATTCGAAAGACATTAAGGTCTCAGTGTTAGATGTCCTCCATTTTATAGCAAAGGCATGGAGGGATGTGAAGCAGTCGAGCATTATCAACTGCTTCCAAAAAGCTGGCATCTTTTCAAGAATGACTGAAGAAGAAGTGGTTGTGGAAGAAGAGACAGCAGCCTATTTGAAAATGCAGACTGCGGAATACTTCAGCCAGTTGCAACATTTTCAGATTTTTTTATCTGTAGATGATGATGTCTTGACTACAGAACAGTCGTTGGAAGAAATGGTTGACCATTTTCAAACTAACAATGTGAATGGTGGTGATGGTGATGCTGACAATTATTATGATGATAATCGTGCAGAGACAGTTGCAGCTTTAGGAACACTGCAGAAATATCTTTCTGCTGCTGATGGTGATGACACTATTTTTGAGAATTTCATGAACTCGAAAAACAAATAGTCATTGCAAAACAAACATAAAAAACAAACCAAAATATCAGACTTCACAAAAAAAACTAGTGGAAAAACGTAAATTCAGTCTGTGGGTGAGTTTGTATCAAATAAATTATTGTAATTGTGTAATACCATTAAACTGTTTCCCTCAAATTACACCAGTTTTTGCTCATCCCTTGAAAGAGGGGTTCTACTGTGTAATACGAAATAAAAATGTTGTATCATACCCTTTCACAGAAATGGCTTTTCCCAGTCAGAAACCTCTAGTTTACATATGCCATCTGGTGGAAATGATGTACATGGGAATATAAAAGCGGGGGGACCATACATATGTAAAGTTCTGGCTACACCCCACGAAAAATGAGGAAACTCAAGTCCCCTGAAAGATGAATATAATATTCATTCACAGTTTTCTGCCCAAGGCCATGTCTTTCACTGCAAACCCAGCTTTCTCCAATCTTTCCTATTTTCTGTTTTCCTCTTAGTCTCCATATATGATCCATGTCTTAATGTCGTTTATCATCTGATATCATTTTCTGCCTCGAACTCTTCTCCTGTTCACCTTCCTTCCAGTGTATCCTTCAATAGGCAGTTTCTTCTCAGATAGTAACCCAACCAATTCCTTTTTCTCTTCCTGATCAGTTTGAGCATCGTTTTTTCTTCACCCACTCTTTCCAACACAGTTTAATTTATTTTGTCTGTCCATTTCACATCCTACATTCTTCTTCATATCCACATTTCAAATGCTTCTAGTCGTTTCTCTTCATTTCATCGTAATGTCCATGTTTCCACCTCATACAATGCCACACTCTACACAAAGCACTTCACTAGTCTCTTCCTTTGTTCTTTTTCCACAGATTCGCAGAAGATACCTTTTCTATTAAAAGCTTCCTTTGCCATTGCTATGCACCTTTTGACTTCCTGGCAGCACTCGTGTTATTGCTTACAGCACACCCCAAATATTTGAAGCAAATACATATATCCAATAAGGCTGTATTTTGAAAATATAAAGTACAGCTTCATTCAGGGATTTTGGCCCCTGCAAAAATTAGATAGACTAAGAGTGAGTTCCTCATCACTACTGGTGGGCTGGGTCACACCGCACAGTCATAACACCAAACACTTCCATTTTATGTCGCGGTACACTCCATCTTAAAAACACAATATTCTTCCACACATCCCGTTACTAGATAACCACTACGTCTGTTGACTAAATGTCACAATGACTTATATTTTCTTGACATTAGTGTCCCTCAGCTTCGAGCATAGATATTATTTTCATTCTTCCTCGTCCCTCTTCCCCTCCTATGCACATTTGTGATTAAATTTCTTTCTTATGATGCAACACATAGCTCGCTCACTAGCCAAATAACCAAGGACGGGGGCCATTAATGCTGAATCGAGCTGTACTTTCATTTACAATGATTGATTCAATGTCAGATTTGTCTTTAATCGAAATTTTTGTCTGCTATAATTTTCAGAAGAGTTACTATAAAAACAAACTGAGGGAAGTGTACAGGTAACACTTCGATCAAATAAGACTAAGATTTGAATTGAAGGCTATGTTTGCATTCCAGCAATTTCAAGAAATTAATGTACACCAAATTCATAGATTTCTTTTCCATCGTGACCTTCCAGAACTTCACAAACTCAATGAATTAATATTAATTACTGATCATCAGTGGAACATTATATACCACTGGTAGTATGAAGCACACATGCAGAACAAATAGATACAATGAAAATTCCAAAATGTTCTAACATTACACTCCTAAACCTGTGTGTATTAATGTTTGATCTGCAAACATCCTGTTCCTTTCAGTTTGAAAAGGGAATCGAAGAGTGAAAGTTGTATCAAAAGTAGCACCATCCCTCTCCCCTTTTCTTGGAAACTACAAAATGAAATACCACCATGTCAAAGTGAAGCGAAATGTATACAATTTGTATATATTTCTCTTTTTATTTATTTATTATTATTATTATTATAAGTTAATAATTGTATACTGGTATGTATTTTTCTGTATGTGCTTTGATCCTGGTTGAGTGGAAGAAAAGGCCAGATGGCCTTAACTCTGCCAGGGAAAACAAAACTATTATTATTATTATTATTATGAGGGACTGCCAAAGACAAGGACACTGTGTTAGAAATGCAATGCCATTCTTCACCCCATTCCAAAGGGAACTGCAAAGAATTTTCTTGCAACTGAGATCATAGGAGATTCAGTAGCCGTAGGCACAGGGTTTGAAAATGTGAAGATATTACACTTGTGTACAATCTCTTGATAATGCACAATTTTAGGTACTAGTTCTTATATAACATTACTGTGACAAGATACTCTCAGAGATCACAGTAGCAAGAGAACAGTACAGTAACTGGTTTCAGTTAGTTACTGTCACAAAGTATGCATAACCTGGAGACAGTGATTTGACAAATCACTAATCAGTACGAATCTGTAGCCCTTTTGAGCCTTTAACTTAACCTCCCCTCCTTTATGACATTCCATCCGAGGATATGAATGGATAAAATATACAAAATAATTCCAAAGGCTATAGCGTTATTTCTTAAGCCCATGTTTTGAACAACAAGTCAAACAGTTTAAGAATCTCCTTTCTTATTTTGGGTGAGCAAATGACAACTTAATTGCTTATATTCAATAATATATTGCATTACTAGTTCGTAGTGTGTCAAATCGTCAATAATGTGCTCTGTTTCCACAGTAGAGTGAAAGCGCACTCCCTAATAGCCCTTTTTGCCACTTCCCAGGCAGGAAATAAATTGCTCACCCAGAAAAACAGAACACTAGATGTCAGCTGTACCATTATGAAATTAATTATCTAATTGTACAATAAATACAAAATTGTGCTTCTACAATACAATGTCTAGCCAACTAACCAAAGACAGGTCTGCACCTCACAAGTAATATCAACAATGCGCCACTTATGAGGCAATTAGGCCAGGAGATAATGGGGTAGGGTAGCCAGTTCCTTGTGAAGTGAAATTTTTGGGATCTCAAGTAGCTACATATATTAGCTTCTTAACTTCTATGATAAAATGTCTAGCTTTCATTAATCAGGTATTCTTGTCGTACTTTAATTTTTATTGTAATTGTAATTGTAAATTTAATATTAATTGTAATCTTATTGTTCATGTTATAGTTGTAATCCCCTGGTAGAGGGGCAGAGAAGGCCTGACGGCCTTATCTCTACCAGGTTAAATAAATAAATCTAATCTAATTAGTGTAACTCAAAATTCAACATACAGTACCTTAAATTTTATATGCTCGTATCAAATTAACTGTAAAAATTATGGATAGAAAAAGTAGGGCCTCAAAGACAATCTTGACATACAGGTACATACTAAGAGAGAAAAGATCAGTCACCTGATGTGATAAAGTAACTAAAAATTTCACCATAAAGATGTGGTAACAGAAAAGGAATGTCATGAATAAGGAAAGGAAGAATAATTTTATTTAAAGAATTGATAAAACTTTTTAGAGCAAATTTATTGATTTATTTCCATGTACACAAAATTTTTCAAGATTAAGGTATATGTATCAACTGCAAAATCACCTTACATTACTTTTTTGCAGCAGCTGTTTCATCTTCACGTTGGTATGCCTGAAGAAGTTCTTGTTTCTTCTGACTTATTCTCTCCTCACGTCGTTTCCTAGCTTCCTTCACCTTCTGTCTTCTTGCTTCCGCTTGATCACTACAAAAAACAAAATGAAAGTTGCAGATAAACATGAAAACACAGTTTTAACATTCTTTAACAAACTATAACTCACTTCAACATCTTCGTCCTGGCTTTTTCTGCCTTTTTCTTGTGAATGAATTCCATAAGCACACGCTTGTTCTTGAAAACGTTACCTGAAACACAAAATCATGCCATGAAGATAGAATGGACCCTTATTACAAATTACAGACTTTTTGCAACTGTTACCAATGTGTATTTATATTTTTAATTTATTTTCTTCAATTACAATCAAATAATATAATAATCTGTGGCATTACAACCCATGAAGGGCCTAGACCGACCAGCCAGCTGCTGGCCTCACGCCCATATGCCAACGCAGAGCTGGACGATCATCCAACCAGAATGGAGGTATCGTGTGGTTAGCACGATGGTCCCCCCAGCCGTTATAGCTAGCTTTCACAACTGGATTTCGCTACCTATCGTAGCTCCCCAAGTGCATCACGATGCTGGGTGGGCACCGGTCCCATACACTGGCCGAAATTTCATGAGAAAATTTCTTTCCCCATGAGGACTCGAACCAGCGCGCATTCCATAACGGGAGTCCTAGGCAGGATGCCTTAGACCACGATGCCTCGGCATGGTACATTACAATCAAATACAATACACAAAATAATTTGTGCATCTAAACAGGAAGACAATTGTCCATTTTTTTGCGTTGCACAAAACATATTTTTATGATCCCATATTCACATGATATACGTAGTTATTCATATAGTGTTTCTATACTGTTATTAAAAGAACAGCTGACGTGGTTTGGTAGTGGTGCTGCCAGCTCTATTGGAGAGCCAACAAGCTGTTTTAAATGTTTACACAATAGGTTCATGCACTGTAAGTTCAGAAAGAATAATTTCAAAACGGAATTTTCCACAAAATGTAAACTTATTTACTCTTGGTCACCCTTTCCTTTGCATGTTAATACTAGTTAGCTTGTGATACAACTGTAACAACATCTGATAATAAAATTAGCAAAACACAAACTCTGATATGTACAAAAACCCATATTTAAAAAAATGTATTACAATGAGATTCGAGGCACTAACTATATTAGATACTTATCAAGCAACCAACAATACTGATAGCAAACCATTCAAAGGAAGAATAATTTATTATGGGCATTTGCTCACTGATACAAATGATCTATAGGTGAAATAGATATAATTCTTTTATAATACACCAACATTACATAGTCCTGTCTGACTTTTAAATGAAGTGACGAGAAATGAACATAGATAGTGAAAGTACATCTGGAACTATGAGCGAGTATAAGTAAGATAAAGAAATGTTGCTTTTTGCATTATTTCTATAACGGCAATGGTTGGATAAATTCTACATTAACACTAGCATACAGTTTCGCCAGTATCCTGAAACTTCCGATTGTAAATAGAAATAGCTTGGCCAGTATCAGTGAGCCATTTCGCTACTGACTGCCTGCTGTGTTACACATGGACCATTTCACAAATAATGTGACACTAAAAATACATATTTCGGAACTAAGGCACTATGTACTAACCACTAAATAAGTATTCAGACTAAGGTAACTCAATACGTTTCAATCAAATTTAAAAAAGACAAATTCAGTTCTCTACACTTCCTATTTAGTTAATGTTGAGTGAAATAAATAATTTTTAACTTTAACTTAAGAGTTTAAGTACAACAATATAATATACTATTTTACTTTCCAACAACTCCTTTGTGAAATTATTGATGATGATGATGATGATGATGATAATAATAATAAAACAGAAAGGCCTAATTTGAACGACATTTCTGAAAGATCTTTAAAAACTTTACTTCCTACGAAGATCAACATTCTGTGAATAACATGAAATATGGATCTAGAATGACAATCTTAACATTCTGGCATAACATCACAGAGAAGCAGCAATATCCCTCCAACTATACCTGTCATTTCTATTATTCAGACTTATATGGGAGAATGGGGTAATGTTTGCAATTTATTAAATATATTAAGAAAGCAAAGGGTGTAAATTTGGGAAATAACATGATTCAGCATATTTAAAGCTCACCACAACTTTGCATAAATCTTCTGTTCAAAGCATATTTGTTACGTCTAGGAAAATTGAATGTGGCACATATAACATGTCTCTTTAACAATACATAAGACAAACATGTATGAACATAATGGTTGTGAGAAAGATTAGCACAAAAAATGCATTCCTCTGCCCTTCAGCGTAAAGAATCACGCACTCTTTGAAACTGACCTGGTTGTTCTTGATAACCAAAAGTCTAGGGGATTTAGATTTGAGGAACGAGCAGGCCAAGGTGGGGGGCCTCCCCAATCAATCCAACGGTCCTGAAATGTCAGCGTCAGGTGTTCATGCTCATTGCGGAAAAAATGTGCTGGTGTGCCATCATGCATGAACCACATCTGTAGTCTGCTGAAATGGCACATACTCCAGCAAGGTAGGCAATATGTTAATTAGAAAATCCTGATAACGAGCCCCAATTAATCTCTGTGGTAGCATATATGGCCCTTAATCTATCGCCAAGAACGTCTGCCCATACGTTTATTGAGAATTGGTGCTGATGCCTTGTTTCTTCAAGTGCATGGGAATTTTCATCAGCCCACACATGCTGATTACGAAAATTCACAACACCAGCTCTGCTGAACCCCACTCATATCCGCAACCAACCTTTTCTTTTCAATATTCCATGCCAGGGGTGTCAACTAAGGTATGATTATCTGGTAGTCTGCTGTATTGTAGGGCAGAAAAATGCATTGCCATGAACGGACGTCACATTGAGCACCTCCTATGAATAAGTGTTCAGATCTCAGAATGTGTTGTAGGACCCATGTTTATTAGACATTTTTTTCTTGTTTTGATGCATACTATCACCTCCTAAAATATTGGATACTTTTTTTTAACACCCTAATTTCGAATACACTTCAATCCTGTGAAATGTCTACCAGTTCTTTATGATTTGGTCTGTAACACATCAAAGACTTCTAAGATTAAATTTAATGTAATTGGCTAATAATATGACTGCCCAGTTATGAGTTGCTTAAATTTCTCCATTAAATAAAATATGTATCTTATTGTACACCAATTTGCAATCTTGATCCATAATGTACCAGATACAGACTTACCCTTTGCCTTCATGTACAGCTGGTGGTACAGATGGCGGTCAATCTTCTTAGCTTCTCTGTACTTCTTAAGAAGTCGTCTAAGTACCCTCATACGATTAATCCACAATACCTACCAATTAAACAAAGTATTACAATGACATCTGTAACATATGAGATTGTCAATGGTAATATCACAAGAGTTTTCAGTTTGTCGATAAATTTTCGAGCACATTGTGCTCATTTATTCAAAGGAAATAAAATTCTTGCATGATATTTAATAAGACTATTGTATATGACAAATACATAAGTAATCGATAAAAGTAAGATAATAATGCATATTATTGGATGAGGTATTTTATTTGTCTGCAATGTATCATATTTTCTTTGGTGCCATGGCCTACTGCATTCAAAAAAAGAATCAAATTCCATACAACAGCATTTCTCAAACTATGGTCCGCGGACCACCTTTGGTCGAGTCTGCCCTTGTGGTCCTTCAAAAAAGGCAGAAGAAAAAATAAAATTCAAACGAATTGCGTATCACTCTATAGCTGAAAATCTCAGAGTTTGGAAATGACACATGGCAATCACCTTTCACTTTTCTCCCAGTACTAACATTTTATGAAATTTATCCGTCTACTGACTTCACACTCTACTCTCAACAACAAAAGGGAGATTTAAAGCACTATGAACATGGTGTTTCTCGCCATCTTTTCCTTGCACATCTGGAGCCGCACCTGTAACCCAGCCAGGGACCACCCGAATTCATAACAGAGGACCGAACCTTTTCATGTATTTATGACTTTCTTAAATTTTTGCCGACACCCAGTCTGCAAATTGAAATGGTCACGTACTGTACGTCGTACACCAATAATACAATTCTGAGGTCACAATTTAAAACTTATTTTCCAAGTAAGTATGACGAATTTTCATGGGTTCGTGATCACTTTCATTGCGTTATTGAAAATAACACACTTTCATTGAGTGAAAGAGAACAGTTAATTGAACTCTCAAATGAAACCAGACTTAAAATGAAATTCCAAGTGGAAGGTATGGTTAATTTCTGGACCACATGACAATTGAAAACAGAATACAGTGGACTTCACAATGGTGCTTTAGAAATTATAATTCAGATTGTTTCTGCGTCACTGTGTGAGAAAGGGTTTTCATCACTAACTCTATTAAAAACAAAGTACCGAAATTGACTCGATGCATGTGACGATCTCAGACTCAAGCTTACCAGCATACATCCAAATATAGAACTGTGCAAAACTCGGCACACTCATCCATCTCATTAATGTGAGTACCAACATTTATTTTTTTTAGTTAATAAGTTAAAGATTATCCAAACTCTACTAGCCTTGAATTATTAAAGAAACAAAAATGAATTTTCTTCTGTTAACATTAGCTTAATTAGTTAATACTAATATAAAATTAATTTCATTTAATTAATTCTATTTTAAAATATTAAGTGTAATGGTGTTAAAATATGCTACAAAAATGATAAATTTGCTTTCGAAAGAAACAAGAGTAAGGTGGTCTGGGGAACTGTTCTGACTTAAAAAAGTGGTCCCCACTTCAAAGAAGTTTGACAAACGCTGCCATACAATATTTAAAAATACAACTACCTGGTGATAACTACTCTTAACTATACATGAATGAAACAGCGGAATAATGGAAATATTCATTTTTATTTAATATAATCGAATTTAAAAACATGAAATTTAATTAAATTACAAAAAATTTATGGCAGTGACATACCGTAGAAGTAAATTTAATGGGTGTACCTGATGCCGAGAAAATTGTTGATTAATTTATAGTTTAACAATAAATAGATTCTAACATTCTTCATTGAATTGTACAGACATGCTATAATTTCCACTGCCTTCTAATTACTTACATACCATACCAAGCAGAAAACAACTAGGATTCATCAACAAAATAAAGTGACAATATAATATCGACATTATTGCAGTGATAGATGGCTCTGATTGGTTGAAAAACAGATTCCTAAAGTCCATTAGTGAAATGATACATGACCGAAAATCTTGCAGGTTCCTCCTAGAGGAGCAGGCACACTGAGGTAAATGACGCGAAGTCAAGTACCACCATTGGGGACAGAGAGGAAAAAAAAGTTTATAGTGGGAAATAACTCCCACGTGAATTGCCATGTTAATATTTATTTCAAGACCACAATGAGTTTCTGTTCTAATTCATTAACTGCAGTTTTAATTATTATTGCTGCCCAATGCTCAGGTGAACGTTTGCAATATTTAGAAATGAAGCCAGATGATAATTGATCTGCATAGTTAAGATTATTTTCGTATACAACAGTTAAAAAAAAAAAAAAAAAAAAAAAAAAAAAAAAAAAAAAAAAGAGAAAAACAAAAGCTACTATGTTATGTTGGATGTTTCACTGGGCAGTCATGTCCAGCAAAAAAACTTGTACTACTAGTACTAAATTCCTTGGTTCTTCTGTAATGCAACATGCTCACTGAATAATATATTTCCAGCATTTCATTAGTTCATTCCATCTCTCCTTAATTTTTTTTAGTTGGTTATTTAACGACACTGTATCAACTACTAGGTCAATTAGCATCAATGGGATTGGTAATAGTGAGCTGGTATTTGGTGAGATGAGGCCGAGGATTTGCCTTAGATTACCTGACATTCGCCTTATGGTTGGGGAAAACCTCAGGGGAAAAAAAAACAAACCAAGTAAAAAGCCCAAGCAGGAATCGAATCCATGTCCAAGTGCAACACTGAATCGGCAAGCAAGTACCTTAGCTGACTAAGTTATGCCAGTGGTTCAAATTTTGTTCCCTGACTTGTGGCTCTGTGACTTAACAAAATAATGAGATGGCGTACAGCGTAACTTAAAGTTGTTGTTTTCTAATGCCAGACGTTTGACAATAAAGTTATTTGACCTCTTGCACTCAATATTTTTCGAAGTTATTGCCATGGTCAGCCAACTGAAGCACAGATTTTGAGGTGTTCCGAATCCATTTCTTGGCATAACATAAAGTGCAAACAAGAATAAAACATTGCAAGGCCTGCCCATTACAATAATGTAATTAAAAATTAAATGCATCAAATACGTGGGTATTTCTCACTTAAATTTTATAAGAGACAGTGTGATGAGTCCATAATGCTGTGTCATCTATTGTGCACATAAATACGGCAATTTATAAAGGTTTCGCAATATAATCATTTTCCATACTTATCGTTTTTGTTACCCATTCCCCCAACAAACAATGGATCGAGGTTTCACAGATCCATACCTCCGAAATGTTGAATGTTTTCACATCTAAAAGACACTGCAAAAGCACAAAAACCTCGCACCTTATTGAAGAGTATGAAAATCTAACATGACATGTGCACAGCAAATAGCTCTTATAAAATGGAATTATGTATTGCTTAATAACAATGGTGAGCAACCATTTTGCTTTGGATAAACTATTTGTATTTTCTGAATTCCTACCATAAAGGATCACAGAAATGAAATTTATTTTTTCCAAATCAGGGCCAATTTTTTAACAAGATGTCCAATTATACTAGAAAATTACTGATACGCTCATTATGAGATTATATTATTAAAGTATATTATAGTTAAGTAAAGCCATTTTTATTAATGGTTTAGAGTAAATGAGACATTTCCAAATATATAAAAAATACATGTTACACCAGCTTCTTGTCTATGCAAATGGCGTGAATATGTTAGGAGAAAATCCACAAACGATTAAGGAAAACACAGAAATTTTACATCAAACAAGCAAAGCAACAGGTTTGGAAGTAAATCCCAAAAAGACAAAGTATTTGATTATGTCTCGTGAACAGAATGTTGTACGAAATGGAAATATAAAAACTGGAAATTTATCCTTCAAAGAGGTGGAAAAATTCAAATACTGTATCTTGGAGCAAAAGTATCAAATATAAATGATACTCGGGAGGAAGCTAAACGCAAAATAAATATGGGAAATGCGTGTTATTATTTGGTTGAGAAGCTTTTATCATCCACTCTGCTCTCGAAAAAGCTGAAAGTTAGAATTTATAAAACAGTTATATTACCGGATGTTCTGTATGGTTGTGAAACTTGGAATCTCACTTTGGGAGAGGAACAGAGATTAAGGGTGTTTGAGAATAAGGTTCCTTGGAAAATATTTCGGGCTAAAAGGGATGAAGTTAAATGAGAATGGAGAATGTTACACAATGAAGAACTGCATGCATTGTATTCTTCCCGACATAATTAGAAACATTAAATCCAGACTTTGAGATGGGCAGGGCATGTAGCATGTACGGGCAAATCCAGAAATGCATATAGAGTGTTAGTTGGGAGGCTGGAGGAGAAAAAGACCTTTAGGGAGGCTGAGCCGTAGATGGGAAGATAATATTAAAATGGATTTGAGGGAGGTGGGATATTATGATAGAGAATGGATTCATCTTGCATAGGATGGGACTGATGCCAGGTTATGTGAGGGTGGCAATGAACTTGTGGGATTTCTTAAAAACCATAAGTACATTTATACATTTTCCTGCAGGCCTATGGCATTACTATACTTATTCCCTTCTAAAGTAATGGCAGTATAAATTAAACAAGCACTCTTTCCTTTATTTATGCTTTCGTCATGTTTATTATACTGTATCTATTTATTTCATTTTACGTGTAAAGAACTATTAAAAAATGGAAAATTATACACTGGAAGCAGTCCCTTCTGATCTTCAATACATAACAGCCTGCAAGAATTCCAATTATAGGTAGCAAATGAAATACTTCACTCCAGATATACACTTCTTTGAGGGGCAGTGAATTTTATTTTCAGGTAACCAGTCATATTATCATGCCAGTTTTCATCCTGAAGGAGTGCTTAGATTTCATTGATGTGAGAGGATTCATACATGATTGTGGTTTGTAAGAATGATGGTTTAGTTTCTTCAATAATGTCATAGAATGGGTATATTAACAAATCAAATACATCCTGTTATATATGTAGCAGTTATATCTTACCAAAACAAAGAAGAAACACTAGGATTAATACATATTACAAGAAAGCTCATCTAGCTTATTTTGGATTTGAAATTGATGACCGAGCAAACTCATGAAATCATTGTGTGATTTGTGTTAATATTAATGAATAAAAGGCGAAAGAAAATCAATGCATTTGGTGTGGCGTGAACCTCAGTAACATATAAATGACCCTCATATTTTAAAGAAATCTCAAATCAACCTACTTCATAATGATAGTTCACTTCCCTCAGTACTTCGTCCTCCCCAATTCCTACAGAAAAAGTTAAAAGTCATATTGAACTTGAAAGCAAATCGTGGCAAGCTAACCTCATGCTAGTAATGTACTTCAATATGTGCAATTCAAATTTATTTACTGAAATGAAGCAAAATAAAAGCTGGTATTTTTTTATGGACCACTAATATAAGAATGGCCTTATGTGAGATAGTTTTCTATCTATGAGAGACTTGAAAAATCTGAGTATATATGGCAAATTTCTTGACTGAAGCTAAAAATTACAGGAAACGTGAAGAGATAGAACATTTCAAAATAATTGTTTGTAGAATGGGTTCGTAAGTGAATTTTCTACATAGGATATACTAATTCTCCAAAAACATTCTTGATGCAAAGTAAAGAGCAGCAGAATAAGATTCTACCATTCCCCTGGTACCAACTTAAAAACAGAGCAAGATTTCCAATACAGTTTATATTGCAATACATCCTTCATTTCACACCTATGAAACAGAGTGTCTGTTTGTTGAATTATTGTTGTTCAGTCAACTATCCGAAGACAGGTTTGAACCTCGTAAGTGAAATTAATAAAGCATCACTCCAGGCAACTAAGCCAGGAGATAATGGGTAGGGTGGCCAGTTCCTTTTTATCTTCCTTGCATACATTGCTGACTAGCAACATATTACACTAATCAGAATTGAGATGTATTAAAGTCTATACAAAACTAGAAAGGTATTGACAGTTCAGAGGCTTCTACGCATCATCATGGTAACTGCTCAAACTAGCCAATCAGAGACCATGACAACAGGCGGACGTTGCAGACTGTTTTGCAGCGAGCACGTGCTTTGTTCGAAAGTGTTGAATCTTCACAGTGGCGTATACTGGTTTAAGGGTCTGGGCTACCACTGACCCTATTATTACACAAAATATATTTTAAAAACCCTATAATAAAATTCCTTACCTATTTATATGTGAATTCCAGACGTCTTGATTGGGACGAAAATACTTTGATGACTTCGTCATTGAAATTACAGTTGGGCCGCTTGCGAAGTTTCTGTAGAAATGACTTTTCAATTGACATCAGTGCCAAGCCGGATAAACGTTCTTGTGTATGAGTTGATCTACAGTAGGATTTTATTCTCTTCAACGCAGAAAATGTTCTTTCTACCGATGCTGACGTAGCTGGTATTGTCACAATTAATGTTGCCAATTTAAGGACTTCAGGAATAACTTGGTTCAGCTGGTTATCATATATGGCAGATAATATTTCATGGATAGGTTTGTTCGAAAAATCAAAGACTTCTGCTGAATATATTACACTTAATTCATTTTTCAAACGTACTTGATCAAAGTGACTGTTATAGGACTGAAATAATTTGTTTAGTGCCTCATTCGGGAAGTTTTCTCTATAAGCAGAAAATTTTTGAGAATCTAGAAGATGTGTGAACTGAAGCTTTCCATAATCAGAAAATCTGTCAGTAATTTCCATGTGCATACGATCTAGTATGCTGTAGTACAGCTGCCTGTATTTCAATTCATCATCTCCTTTTCTTCGCTTTAATGGTGGTTCCATTGTATTGTCTGAAGAATTTTCAGTTTCCATATTACTCCATATGGACGGAAACCCACTACATCTGAATTCGGATATAGTATGTTTTAACTTTGATACGTCTTGCAAGCAGTATGCTATGTCTAGACATTTTGTCTGAAGAATATTGTAGAGCACATCTGTATGTGCAAACACTCTAGCATAGACTTCAAGAAGAAATATATTCTGAAACTGTGTGAAAAAATACAAATATCCTTGAGCCTGCTCAATTACATCATCATCCCAGTTTTCTTCAGAGTCATTACAAATGATATTTTCAAAGAAAGCAGTCAGTTGTTCTCTGTATTACTTTACTGTATTTACAAGCCGAGATGTAAAATTCCATCTAGTTGGTGCTACTTTTGGGAGTTTCTTTTTCATAAATTCCTTGAGTTTTTCTGATCTTTTAGGAGATGATGAGAAAAATGCAGCTAAACCCGACAGTGTTTTGAAAAAAATGCGGCATTCTGGAATGGATAAAGTAGTTTGTTGCAAAACTAAATTGAGAACATGGCTGTAACAATGGACAAATAGTGCTTGAGGATACTTTTCTTGAACTTTTTCCCGCCATAACTGAAGCACCATCGTATGTCTGTGCAATTAACTTATTGCCGACATTGTATTCTGCTATAACACCTTCCACATGCTGAAACAAAGCAGCAGCAGTTTTGCCCGAACTGACATTTGTGAATCCTATAAACTGTTCTTGAACATTGGCAGTACTGTCGACGTATCTTAAAACAGTGGACAATTGACTCTGATTAGAGCAGTCACTTGTTTCATCAACAACAATGACCACAAAAGGTGCTTCTTCTATTTCAGATTTTATGTTCTTTATCATAACCCCACTTATAGCAAATATTAAGTCATTATGAATTGCGGGAGAAGTACCACGGAATACTGTTGAACTCTCAAGATGATTGGCCAGTAAATGGTCAAATTCACTTAAGGAACTTAAATATTCAATATAATTTCCTCTATTGTCTGATTCCACACTCTCATAATGACCCCGAAAAGCCAATTCTTGTTTTCCTAGAAAGCAGACTGCGTTAATAAGACGCAGTAAAATCTCCCGATTTTTTTTCACAAGAGCATTGTGTTGGTTGATGTGTAGAACTTTTTGCTTATCTAGCTGTAAATCAATTCTTATCTTCCCAAAGTTTGCAAAGTTCATGCTACTATAAATATGAGCTTTTGATTTGTCGTGTTTTAGGACTGCCGTTCGAAGGGAGTTCATATTAGAAAACCCCTCTTTTGACCACACATTAGTTTCGCAGCTAAATAACAAACATGGCCAGCAAAATAGTTTAGACAGTTTAGAACTACCACACAACCAATTCCACTTACCATATGATGTTGAAGTGAAATGGCGTGTGTACTCACGCTGTTTTTCTTTTACGTCCATGGACAAATTTAACTCAGGAGTTGGTCTTTCCATTTTCACAATTTCAACTTTCTCGTTGTATGTACGACGGTTAAAAGGCATTTTTAATAAACCTTCTATTACACAGTCATTTTCAACACAAACCTCTCCAGAAACTTGTTCTGCCATTTTTTCACAATATCACTTAATTGGGAAATTAAAAACTTAATAATTCACAATTAATATAACTCTTAGACACTCGAACAAATCACAAATTTAAAATACTGCACTGCAAGAACACAATCACATTAATGAGCTAGCGTACTAAGCATATTGTTGCTTCGCGCCTTCCAAGAAACCGATCACGAGAGCGGCAACTCACCCACCTACAATGCACGATGGAAACAGGAGGGAGCGGGGGGACGGGGAGTTGTGCGACGTGAGCGGAACGGTCATAGGCTACCCTTCGTAGCAGCGGTTTCTCCAGTGATGCCGCCTTGACAACTTGTTTCTTTCGAGAGCAGAGAGCGCATATAAATCTAACAATTACTTTAATTTTAATTACTGTGGTAAAACTAATACGGTAATACAAAATTATTACATTATGTTATATTATAAACTTTTTCTTTTGTAATTTCCTTGGGCTACCACCGGTAGCCCCGGTAGTCCGCAAAATACACCCCTAAATCTTCGTTACTGTGTTACAGCAAGTATTGGTGTTCTGTCGTGGCTATTATTTTCATACATAATTTGTTGTTGATGAAGGGAGAATTAGTTTGAGTTTAGTTTTAAATTTAATTTCGTTGTGAGTGTATTTGTAATGTGATTTATAGTGTCCGTGTGTTTCACTTATACAATGCCGCAAGGCATCACTTCTGCAATTAGCAGCACAAAACGAACCACGGGCTCAGAGGGAGAAAAAGGAATACTACAAGGGACAGCAAGAGGTCTAGAAGTAACAGATAAGGTGCTCCTGTTACAAGTCAGGCGAAAGGAATGGCTTGTAATGTGCAGGACTATTTCGAGAAACAAGATACAATGGCAGGCCTCTTATTCCTGTACAACAGGTGGTAAATAGTATTGCAGAGGCTCTCAAAATAGGAAAGAACATCATTGTTAAAATAGGAAAGGAAAAATTTAAATTGAATGAGCAAGAGGATGGACCTTCCCAACTTAAAACCGCGGGAGAGAAAAGAAAAGTGAAAAAGCAGGTGACAAATGTAGATGCCTTTCAGGAGGATGCAATCCAGCGGCATGTATATTTATATTACCAATGGGTGGAGCAACCTACGTTAAAAAACGCTGAGAACTTCACTTCAAGATACGAATCTTTTCCAGACAGTGTTTCTTTTCTGCACACTGTCTTAAAGAATTCAGATTTCAATATTATTATTATATTAGTCTCGTCAAAGACTGCCATATGATACAAATTTATGCGTTTATGATTTCGTGTCAGCTGCTTAGTTCCGACATGGCAGACAGACGGCACAAAGAGCTGCACTGCACTACCGCACGTCGCTCCCTTTCCGCGTGTGAGAGAAAACTGTCAATACCTTTCTAGTTTTGTATAGACTGTAGATTAAATTGTAGAGAACTCTTTCTCTTTGGCAAGTTAACACAAGGTATTTCAAAGACACAATTCAATACGTATAACACAAAAATTTGCAACAATGTTATCATTATTCTAAAAAAAAAAAAATTCTTACATACTAGGGAAAAATTGAAATCACATGTGTTCAGAAAACTTAATTAAGAGAAGGAATTTTTCCCTCATAAAACAGAATGAAGTTCTAAAACTCATATCAATGTAATATATTTATTACCTTCTGAGGCATACGGGCATTTGCCGTACCCTTTCTCTTTCCAAAACCACAGTGACGCCCTTTCCTTCTGGCCTCAGTGTTTTTGCGAACACGAGCTCTCGAGTGCACTGCAACTGGCTTTTTGATGATGAGGCCATCTTTTATCAGCTTTCGAATATTTTGTCCTAAAATGTAACATAATTATAGTTATAAATAGGTACTAAGAAATATTACCTCTGGGAGTTTTGAAAACAAAAACACAATTTGTTCATTGTATAAGAGCAAAATACGAGAGCTTTTCAAAAAATTTCTGCAATTGTGTCATATTATTTTATTTCTTTGCAGCATACACAAACAAAATACATTATTTTCCCACATAATCATCCAGTTTTTCAATACATTTCTCTCAGCATCCTACCAACTTCTTAATGCCATCAGAATAAAAAGTCTTTGATTGTGCACATAGCCATTGATGCACTGCTGACTTTACGTCTTCGTCATTTGCAAATCTCCTCTAGCAATACTTTTTCATGCTGCACACAACTTAAAAGTAGTGACGTGTAAACAAGGTTCATAGGGTTGTAGCAGCAGCATTTGGAATTATTTGGCATTATCCGCTTACAACATTTAAATTGACTAGCTTCATTTTCTGGTTAAAGATGTTACATTTGCTGTATGTGAAATGGATATATGCCTTGCTTATGTATTTTGCATGTGGAACATATAAATGTTGAAATACTCCGTGTCTCTGTAGCAGTATTATGTTCAACTGGCTGAAGGGTAATTTTAAAGATACGATGGAAAGGTATGATGTCATATCACTTAAATAATTCCCTCAACTAACCCACTAACATTGTCACCTACTTTCTTTATTGGTTAGACGGATTAAATGAGAGGATAGCTAAGGGACATTAAGCTGAGGTATATGACAAGGTTAGTGGGTGGGTTAGTTGAGGGGATTATTTAAGTGATATGACATCATACCTTTCCATCGTATCTTTAAAATTACCGGCTGAAGAATGTGTTTTACTTCATCCACAGTTTGTTATGTACACGTTCAAATGCAACATGACAAGTCTCATGCAGTTGTTATAGACACTAGTAAACACTCTTGAATCTGGTGACCTCCAATTTGGAAACTGTCGACAGTATTTTCTACAAGCAGCATCACAAAAACCGTAAGCAATCACCACATTAATATACTCTGCATGTGTAAAGATGTGCAACGTTATGAACACTTCTAATCCCAAGTTGCTTCAGGTTATAACATAATTGTTTCTTCATCACACCTGCTTCAAAGGCCCACATGCTTGTCATGTCTTCTTCAGAGTATACTTAGGAGGATACTCTGCATGTGTAAAGATGTGCAATGTTATGAACACTTCTAATACAAACTGCGTCAGATTATAACTGCTGCTTGATCACACCAGCCTTAATGACTGCATGCTGGTCACGTACATCAGAGCTGTAAGCAAGCTGCATTGCCTGTTTCAAAGAGCTACATCTGTTCATCCATCAACAGTAAGAAATAAGTTTATGTGAACTTTTCCACTCAGGATGACCAATAGTACAATATGCCAAAACATACATCATTCTTCCTGAGTATCTTGTATAATGCTGCCTTTACAATATACTACTGCAAATAATAATAATAATAATAATAATAATAATAATAATAATAATAATAATAATAATAATAATAATGTATTTCAGAGATTCTACTACTTAAGTCTGGGTCTACGTATGTACGTAGAATGTACGTAAGAAAAAGGTGTCTGTATTCACCATTCAAAGAAGAGTCCTGAAATTTCTTTTGTATAATATCCTAAAAAATCATCTCATAAACTGTGAATAACAAACCCACAGCATCATATATTGTACATTTAAACAGATATCTCAACAAAATGTTTCTGATATGAGGAATACAGAAAGTATTTCCGTCAAAAATCAATAAAGTGAAAAAAAAAAAGGCTACACCACGAAATGTTTGGATTATTTGGAAAGCAAGAAGAAAAACAGCTCATACTCACTTCTTTATCACTCGACAACAAAGACATTACAATTTTTCTACAATTGTTATAAGATGCAAATCGAAAGGCTTGAAAAATAGATGTCATGAAAATTAGATGTACCTATACCAACTTACTTGAATTGGTATTTGCGATCTCGTTGATTTCATTTGGATCAAGCCATACTTTCTTCTTTCCACATCGCATAACAGAGGCTGCAAGCCTCTTCTGGAGCTTCAGGGAACTGTAACAAGGGAATACATACAACTTAAAATATCTCTAAATCATTTCACAGTAGGAAATGAAGCAAATTTATCTCAATTCTCAAAAAAGCAGGAGTATCACAGCACCAGCCAGATCACGAACATAAATAAATTCCCATATGAAACAGGCATGAGTGATGAGGCTGGAGAAGTAGTAAGGAATATATTGTGCTGGAGTACACAATACTGTGCAACTCACATACTGTGATGTGTGAAAAACAGCACCAGACTGATGGAATGTTCAAATCAACTTTTTCGGGATCAGAGTGTAATTTTAGTAGCAGTTTCGATATAGATTTTTTTGCGTTACGAAACTTTATGCTTTGCCTCTTTCTTTGAAAAATAGAAAATTCGGTTGAAAACGTCGATTAATATTACGGGCATCATCAAAGATCAGTGACAGGGGGGAAGCTTCAATATACCGTTACCTCACTAACAACAATTTTATCTTATAATAGTAAAGAGAAAGATTAATCTGTGTTTGTCGAATTCACATCTTCATGCTTACGAAAAGAAAAGTGCCAATAATGTATTTTGTGTGCACGAAGTTGGAATTTTGGAGGAAGAGGGAAAGGAAGGTAACCGTGTTATCAAATTAATCCAAAATATGTACTGGCTAAGGAAGAAAATTTGATAAACACAATTCATAACACATAAAAATTAAACTCATCAAAATCGTGCATGAGTTGATACAGCTGCTCTTACACACATATCTTCTTCTAACATGATTGCTTTGTTTTTGCTTTTGGTTACAAATAGTGTGAACAGTCACTAAACAAAAGCATATATAGAGCTTGCTTTAATAATTAAAGAGAACAAAGATCAGACGAAATATAACTGTACTGGACTAACGAAGAAACAATTACGAGCCTTATGATGAAAAAAGTTTAACGGAGACATTTTTGGCAACAAAGGGCAGAGCAATCTTTATAGTCTTTCTGCTTTGCTAATTGACAAATTATAAATTATGAACACCACTTCATTTGAAATAAAGCAGCAATGTTGCGATATATGACACAATAATATGGCACCAAATATCTCACTCATAAATATTACACAGTTAAAAGAACCAACATATTTTCTGAAAATACAGCATAACTGGCAGACGTAAAATTATGGTACTTTTGCATACACAATATGTCAAATTAGCCTATGATACGGTGGGCACCACTAAGGCTGATATGCACATTATAAAATGCTTACTTACAGAGAGATATTTGTTGCATGTAAGGTTCTGAGTGCTTGTCTGCGTTTGTCGAATGCACATCATCATGCTTACAAAAAGGCACTTTTCAGTGCAATAATTTATTTTGTGTGCACAAGGTTGGAATTCTGAAGAGGGAAAACGAGGAATCCGTGGTGTGAAATTTATCCCATTCAGCACCGTCATAATAGGCCTAGTTTCAGTACCCACATTCTTTCCAGTACAAAAAAAGGATATTTGGGTAACTTGATCCCTTGTCCTATATTACTCTTCAAATTAAAGAACACGGCAACTATGCAAACTTTTTCTTCAGCAAAAAAATCAAAACTGTTGAAATACTTTTCTTATCAAACCGTTACATCTTAAAAATTAAATACAAGTTAAAGCTGCTTAATCGGAAAGTCGCTTAATCAACATAAAATACACGCCTTGACAACATACTTTCGTTGCCGATCGAAAGAGATAGGTTATTTTGCCATGTGGTGTAATTGTCCTGTATAAAATCGAACTCTTACAAGTTCTACAAAAACAGAGAATGAAAAATTGTTTTTTAAACTAACTAGTAGAGACACTAAACTGTCTTTATGTTTATGTATAATAAATCAATAAAGGAAATAATAGCACAAACTTAAAAATATTAACTTATCACTTTACCTCATCCTCCCACCGTTCTATCCTTACGTGGTAGAGATCACAATATGGCGAAACCACTATTTTGTTCAAAATAAATACTTCGCAATAATTTACTTCGTACCTGAAATACAGAAAAATATAAATATAGTCATATCAATTAACAAAAATTATTATTTTAATACAGTTAATATTTATTAAACAAATTTTAAATTAATATTACAAGGAAAACTTTGAAATGTACCATCAACTCAGACGGAAGCAAAGAGAATAGAAATTAGAATGTTTGTGATCATTCATTGAGGATCCGTGCGTTTTTTTTTTAAAGCGCATCGTGCCTTTGCTGCAGCAAAATGAGGGTCGAAAAAACGTAAGTAGGTCAATTGTCTGCAAAATGGTGGACAATTAATATTGGCTTCTATTTCTACCGTAATAAATTTAACCCTAGAAGAACCTAACATGTTAAATAGCTTCGCTGCTGCAGCGACGGTGAAGCAAATGTAATATAAAGAGCGGGCTTGCTGCAGCGCTTTACGTCTTGCTTAAAAAAAACGCACGGGATGCGAAACTTACTGAGTTTCCTGTAACACATCATCAAAACATAGATTCCTTTAAAACAAATTCAACATATCATGAGTATAACACCAGAACATCCCAAAACATACATCTGAATTACCACAGGCTTACCAGAAGACTTAACAGCATATCACATAGAGGCAGCAATTTATCAAAGACGTTATAATAGTATACTAGACTCACACAGAGCGCTGGTGTGCTGTCCAAAATTGAAACCAGTCTGCGCATGTTTACGCCGCCATGCTACTGGTAGAAATAGAGCGGTAAACACGATTGTCATACTTGTCCTTTGTTTTGTCTCGGGTGTTTTTAGTGAATAGTGTGAAAGTAATGGCAATATAATTTTGAAAGATGATATATTATCGCCGCGGACTCATGCTTAACATGTCGGCATCATACAATAACGTGCGGTGTGGTTTAAAAAAATAATTTTGCCGACCGATTGTTGCTCTATAGGTTTCACTCTAAGCGTCACGTTGTCACGTCTACTTTCTCGATAAGAATAAGCACTAGTTTGTTATATTGTTAAATGGCTATTATTATTATTATTATTATTATTATTATTATTATTTCATATACGAGTACGTTGGCTTTCTTAACTCTTAATAATTAATAACTCTTTAATAATAATTTTTAATCACATACCTTAATGTTCGTCCTCAGCACAAGACATTGCAACCTCGAGTTTAGTCTACGTGGATTAGACAAGTAAGTGTCATTTAATAATAATTGAAGCAGCTTATTGGTTGCATCATTGAAATTGAGGCGAGTGATTGGAGCGCGACACAAGAAATTGAAAACAATAATACAATTAAATTTCAAAGACCTGCCGAATGTTAACCATGAGAGCGCGGCGATAATACCATCCCTGTTTAATTTTCCAAGCTATTTGCAAAAGGTACGATATAATATTATCTCTGTTGTTACAATATCAATATCATTAAAAATCAATCAGTAGTTTACGACAATAAAGAATACTTAATTGTTAGTACAGGTATATCAGACTGTAGAGAAATCCCACTGAGTGAATTATTTAGACTTACACACCAGATGTTAAAACATTAGTGGAAAGATAACTTTTTGTTTTTATTATGTAAATGAATTTATCTGCAAGATAATAAACTTTCATTCAAGATCCATATATGGATAAATAAATATACAGATAATAAATAAATAAATTGCTATAATAGCTAAGCCTCCTTTGTGAATTTATGATTCAGAGTTCACCTATAAATAACTCTTTTACATTTTGCCGGATATATTTTATTAACAAAAGCAAGGAATGGCATCTTATTGATATTGCACATGTGCATAAAAATTATGTACCATCACTCCGCAAGCAATGGTAATATATCTATTTTATTTATTTAAAATAAAAATACAATATGTAAAAAATCCACACATAAAAAGTATGTGTTTTTTTTATCTTGCATAAAGTGATTGTTTAGTTTTTAGGTCTTCACGTTACCTATTGTTTGCAATGTATTAGGTACCGATACTTTTTATAATCGATAGCATTCCCTTTATTAATTGAAGAATGAATTCAATGTAATTTGGCTACCTTCGCACATTATATTTTGCCAGATTATCTATGTCCTGTGGTCTAAAAGTACCGGTAATATAATTTATTTTTGATTCTCTAAAACTTAACTAACAAGTCTATACTGATTATCGCATATTTATTTCACTTAGGAATTTGATTATAACAAGAACTTGTGTAATCAATGTGCATATATTTATGTCTTGTGATCTAAGAGTTAGTATGTTAATATAATTTTAGATTCTCTGAAACCTAACAATTTGCTGATTATCGTAAAATTATACACTCTATAATGTGTATTGTGTAGGCCTATTTATGGCTGTATCAGTATGTTTTCTATAAATTGCTCCATACCTATTTTCTTTTCTTTAATGTTCTAACACATATCAATGAAACTTTGAATATGTTTATTTCGTCCTAATTTTACGTTAAACGTCGAAAATGGCCATAATATGTCAATTTTAGATATCACAACGTTAAATTGCGTGATTTACGCACTGCTATTATTTGTCTGCTCTCCAACAATATGGCGGCAAGCGCAGCGTTCAATTTGCCCCGGTTTCCTCGTTTCGCGCAGCCGAGACTGTAGGGGCTTGCAATTTATATAATAAACTTCCACAGAAAATCAAAGAACTTAACATAAGAAAATTAAAAAAAGAGGTAAAGAACATTTTATTGACACATATGCCATTTTGCACAAATGAATATCTAAATTTAAAATTTTAGAATTTAACGTTTCTTGATACTGCCCTTGACCATTTATGTTTCAGGTAACTCAGAGTTGAAGGAAAGACAGGGAAAAGCAAAAAGAGAAGATACTAGATAGAACAGTGGAGACTAAAGATCAACCTTGTCCTATAATATTAAACTGTTAAATTTATTTAGAATTAAGTCTATTTTTGTATTATATTGTATGTTATGTCATTTTTCTTGTATACTGACGACGCCATGAATGCTTGTAATTTTATTCGCCTAATAAAGATCTAATCTAATCTAAAACATGCTAGAGGCGTTAATGTAGAAATTCATCTTTCTGCCACCTGTTGGGAGTAGGCGACCTTATTAACATCTAGCAGCGCACCAAGTAACGAAAATAAAAACTAATTGCTCCATGCATTTAGCAGCGCACCTGGTGACGAAAATGTTAAACTGTGCAGAAAGTATTCCCTCCCACCCTCATAGATATTCAAAACTAACCCAATTTAAAATAAAACATTTACATTTTTATTCCTCACAGCATCTCCTACTGCAAATTCTTACCGGAGCCAACAGGAAGATAAAAGAGACGATCTATTTTACACTACCCAATTAAAATATAACCAGAGACAAAAAATAAAGCAAAGGGTTAGATAATTGGGATTGTATTATTTATTGTACAGTTCAATGGAAAAGTCTGCAAAAACTACTTAGATAGTTCAATTTATTATATTACTATTACTTTACAATACATTCAACAACACTATTTTTACAACGTCCATAAACATCACTGTTTAACATACACTGCTTATACACACACGTATCATTTTATGTTCACTTATAAGAAGTTTCTGCCAGCCATCTTGTCTTCTCGAGCAATATCTCGAACGGATAAATAGAGAACTCTGGGTATTGTACTCAACACGTAGTTCTATCCAACGAGCACAGAATACATAGAGTAGACACAAGCATCTTAATACCATTGGACGGAGTGAAGCCGGTTTGATGGACCTGACGCCATCTTGTTGCTACCAAAACATTGCAAAATAGCTATTACGCTATAGAAGATCTTATGATAATAGGAATTCCATATGTCCCTAATTTCCTGAAAGACTCACACTTTCTTGTTTGTTTCGTAATACAGAATCGCTAGGCACGTATTTTTAGCAAACATTACAAAACTGTCATCGATAAATCAAATATATACATATTTAAATTGACAGCTCTTCAAATTGCAGTATGGTATTTAATAGGAACTCTGGAAGGTTACACAAAAAATAATGATAAAAAAGGAAGATAACAGTTTGACATTATTTTGCTACTAGTCCAATAAAAATGTTAACCTATAATATTTACTTTTATAGGTTGATCCATCGATTTAATAATGCAAATTGCTTCTTAACGCAAATTATCATTCTCTTCCTTTTGCAAGTATTTCGTATAGATGTCCCAATTTTGTTTAGAGCAAAAGTGGCATACTCTTAATCATATTTGATAGGCTCTTAAATTATAACGGCGAACAAAAGTGAAGTTTTATTATCAAGTGGGTCAAGTTAGATCACGACCGAGTTAATGAAGCTACTTTTGTACGAGTTTCCGGATAGATCCTAGCTTACCAATGTCAAAAGTGCGTACACTTAATTTTCTTTTTCAGAGACTTGAAAAAAATATAAGTTGTGTGATGTACCTTTCTGATTGCTTTAAGACAGCAGCTGTCAGCAACCTCATTATCATCTGATTTCGTGATTACAAAAATTAATTACAATAATATTAATACACTATTTCTTTTTCTTCATCAAACGAATACGTGCATTCGGTTGAAGAGAAACCTCGGTACACCCATTTTCTATAGCACGCGACACAAACTTCCAATATGGGTTGTTAGGTTAGCTGCAAAGCATGTCTGATTTCGTGATTATAAAATTAGTTACGGTAATTGTGAATTACAGGAACGCCACTTCTTACCTTCCTAGTACCCGGTACTCGTTACATAGGTCGTTTTTATGTTTAACATATTTAATATAACTTGTTGCTTGTGAGTCATCCCAAACTCCGACCTCCACCTCTAAGAGCGCCAGTCCTTATATACCCGTCAGTCAAGGCCTTCTGACAAATAAAAGCAAATGACAATAGATATCTCAGTCTTGACAACCTCATAAAATATCCTATCAATTGAATAATCGATCTTGCTACGTACAACATAATTATATTATTATATTATTACCCATTTCAGCGAGTACTGACGACCACTGCAAAATACGACAATTTGGTCCAGGGAGCATTCTCTTTTGGCACAAGGGTGATTTATGTAACATGTTTCTAATTTAGTCTTTTAAATACCGGTACATTCTTTAATAAATCACTGAAAAAGAAATGTGAATATAGGAAATGGAGTGAGTACGAAATTATTATTATTTTTTGGCGGATCATTTTTACGTAAATAACGACAAATAAAAAGGGATTATTAGCAAGTACGTACACTGCGTTTGTCAAATGCGCATCACCATGCTTTCCAAAAGGCACTTTTCAGTGCCCGACACCCCGACTTAAATTTTATGATATGTTCTTTCTTGCTTTAGGGGGCGGCCTAAAACCCCTCTTAGGGACTTGGCCCCCAAACCTTCATGCAATTAATTTATAGTAATTAACCGGTCCATCACATTTGAGTTGAAGGTAGGAGTTACATTTTATAATATGTTCTTTCTTGTTTTAGGGGGCTCCGACCCCTAAAACCCCTGTTGGGAACTTAGTCACCAAACCCTCATACAATTAATTTATAGTAGCCTAATAAACCGGTCCATCACCTTTGGGTTGAAGATACGAGTTATATTTTATGACGTGTTCTTTCTTGCTTAAGGGGGCTCCGCCCCCTAAAACCCCTGTTGGGGACTTGGTCCCCAAACCTTCGTGCAATTAATATACAGTAATTAACCGGTCCACCACCTTTGGGTTGAAGATACGAGTTACATTTTATAATGTGTTCTTTCTTGTTTTAGGGGGCTCCGACCCCTAAAACCCCTGTTGGGCACTTGACCCCCAAACCTTCATGCAATTAATTTATAATAATTAACCGGTCCATCACATTTGAGTTGAATAAATCACTAAAAAACAAATGTGAATATATAGGATGTAGAGTGTGTACGAAATTATTATTATTTTTGGCGCATCATTTTTACGTAAATAGCGACAAATAAAAACTAACATGCCACATAACATTATTTTAAGAAATACAGGAAACAGGCATGAATAATATTCACCATTCTTAATGATCGTGGGATAGAAAAAAAAAGGATGGAATAGAAATTACAAACAAATGTGCGTGTAATAAACAATAAGCAAACTATCTTCGATTAATCATTTCAAACCAACGTGAATATAGCGTGGATTGTGTAGGAAAATAATTTCTTATATGTTGCTCCCAATGTGCATCATTGTTAACTTAAGGAAACAAATGAAATTTAACATGGCATATAAACACTATTTGGAGAAAGATAGGAGATATTAAGTAATATTCATCGTTCTTAATGATCTTCGGATGGAAAATAACAATGAAATATGTATAAAATAGAAATTACATACAGGTGAGCATATAAAAAACAGTAAGTAGAATCATTTATTTGACTAATAAGCTTAAATCACTCCTGGTTTAGTGTAAGAGTGGTCTATGTAAAGAGTACCGGGCACTAGGAAAATACCAATTGCTGAAATAAACGATAAAACGAAAATACTCAAACAAAAAAATCGTGTTAGAAGATTGAATTTGTGTATTTTTGGTCCAGGGAGCATCCGCTTTTTGGTGCAAAGATAATTCGTTTGGCGTGTTTCTTAATTGAAATTATGAAATGGCGTTCCTGTGCTTCACATTTAATTTAATTACAATAATATTAATACACTATTTCTTTTCTTTCATCAAACGAATACGTGCATTCGGTTGAAGAGAAACTTAGGTACACCCATTTTCTATAGCACGCAACACAAACTTCCAACTTGGGTTGTTAGGTTAGCTTCGCTCGTAAATTCTAAGTCCACAAAGCGTAAGTCTGATTTAGTGATTATAAAAATTAATTAAATAATATCAATACACTAATCCTTTCTCTTAATCAACTAATATGTGAACAATATGAATCTAACCGACTAACCTAGGCTAAATCATTTATTATCTACCGGTAATAAGTACATTTGACACATACATATTTACCTGTGAAAAGTTATTCCAGGATTTTTTTTTTATTTGAAAACCTGTTTGTGCAGCCATACGCAGCACATGTAGGCATATTTAAATTAGTTCACTTATTAATTAAAACAACGATGCAATAACACAATCAACTGCCCATGTGCTAACCGGGAGCTCAATGTTTTGGTAGCATCATAATGGCGACTGTCCACAAAATCGGCTTCATCTTCAAGCTGTTCATGTCTACTCTATGCATTCTGTGCTCGTTGGTTCTTTCACTCACTCATTCATTCATTTATTTTATTCCATAACATGAGCAATGAAGCTTTAAGATGTGGAACAAGTCAAAATTTTACAATATTACAATTACAATTTTTACAAATTTTTATAGTTTTACAATTTAGTAATTTTCTACAATTTTTACAATTTTGTGCAATTTTTTACAATATTTTGGCGAGATGTAGTGAGATGAGGTGAGGTCCGAGGATTCGCCAAAATATTACCCGGCATTTGCCTCTTGGTTGGGGAAACCTCGGAAAAACCCAACCAGGTAATCAAATCAAAGCGGTTGATGACAAGGACTCGCCATAGACTCGCCATAGACCATCCGGCTTCAGTCCCACGGCTGTGGAAAATTTCGGAAGAAACCAAAGACCAAAGGGGGATCCAACCCAACCCCGAACGCAGCTCCGGATCAGCAGCCCAGCGAGTCTGCCGACTGAGCTACATCGATGGCTCTACTAAAAGTATACAATACATAGCCAATCAGATTATTAAATTTACAAACGCAAACGATCATTCATCAGTTGAGCTATATGTATAATACAAAACAAGTAAGTTAATCAAATTTAAGGCATAAACAATTCTAATGTTTACCACCTACGACGTTGGGCGCTGATCATCTGATTTGAGCCCCCTGCCGCCAGATGGTGCTGACCGCAGTTTCGCATCCTATTATATATTTATCCATGTCTATACTGTTGAGATCACTGTGATCATTTCACAGTCTAGTATATACAGTCACGAAGCTTGAGTTGTGAGGGTGCTAGGAACAATAGACTGTGCAGGCACTATTTCGCATTGTCTGTAATGAGGCGATAGTAGCGATCATAGTGGTTAGCAACTATCTATGGATGCATATTTACTACGTATTGAGCTTCGTGACTGTATATACTAGACTGTGATCATATCAACATGTTATATATTATAGAGAGGCAATATACCTTTAATAAGCGCTCCCTGCGGAAGCTCGCGGTACTATAGATCGTACCAAACAAGGCTCTCTACCAAACAAAGCATGGTGCACGGCCGACTTGATGCTCGCTTCGCTCCTCCTTTACCGGCCTTGACAATTCATTTTGATCCCTGTGTTAAAGCTGTAATCGAGAAAATATGAAATTCCAGCCAGATGGCACTGACTCCCAAAGTTTACTGAGGAATGTGTGTATGGTTTCTTGTACGATTATAATTAGTAATATTGCGCTTCTTTCTACTGTTATGTGAGTTTATTGTGATATGATTCAAAATGACGTATTGTTGTGTACTATTGTGTACTTCGAATAGAAAAAAAGAGTGAGGAGCAATATCATTCCACGAATTTCTGAGTGACAGGGAAAGATGATTATATTTCGTGACCAGAATATTGTACGAAATGGAAAAAAAAAATTGGAGTTGTATCCTTCGCAGAGGTGGAAAATTTCAAGTATTTTATTTTATTTTATTTTAATAGGCTATTTTACGACGCTTTATCAACATCTTACGCTATTTAGCGTCTGAATGAGATGTAGGTGATAATGCCGGTGAAGTGAGTCCAAGGTCCAACACCGAAAGTTACCCAGCATTTGCTCATATTGGATTGAGGGAAAACCCCGGGAAAAACCTCAACGAGGTAAGTTGCCCCGACTGGGAATCGAACCCGGGCCACCTGGTTTCGCGGCTAGACGCGCTAACCGTTACTCCACAGGTGTGGACAAAAATTAAAATATCTTGGAGCAACAGTGACAAATATAAATGACATTCCGGGAGAAAATTAAACGCAGAATAAATATGGGAATGTCTCTTATTATTCGGAAGAGAAGCTGTCTGCTGTCAAAAAATCGGAGTTAGAATCTATAAAGCCAATTATATTACCGGTTGGTCTGTATGGCTGTGAAACTTGGACTCTCATTTTGAGAGAGGAACAGACATTAAGGGTGTTTCAGAATAAGGTTCTTAGAAAAATATTTGGGGCTAAGAACGATGGAATTAGAGGAGAATGGAGGAAGTTACATAACGCAGAACTGCACGCATTGTATTCTTCACCTGACATAATTAGGAACATTAAATCCAGACGTTTGAGATGGACAGGGCATGTAGTATGTATGGGCGAATTCAGATATGCATATAGAGTGTTAGTTGGGAAGCCTGAGGAAATAAGACCTTTAGGGAGGCCGAGACGTAGATGGGAGGATAATATTAAAATGGATTTGAGGGAGGTGGGATATGATGATTGGGACTGGATTACTCTTGCACAGGATAGGGACGAATGGCGGGCTTATGTGAGGGCGGCAATGAACCTCCGTGTTCCTTAAAAGCCATAAGTAAGTAAGGGAAAGATGCGAAAATGGCTTAAAGTGATTTCACGCCGAGACTGTTCCTAAAGCAACTCCCCATCTTCAGTCGTTTGTAGTTTACATTTCAGGGAAGAAGATTATTCTAATAATGGGAAATTTGGACTATTAAAACCAAATGCTGTGCCAACAATATTCCCTCATTATCGTTGGTATAAGTGACAGATATCAGAAGACCATGACGAACAGTTACTAAAGCTGATCTCCCTCCACCCAAGAAACGCAAATCTTTTAGTAATATTGGTTTTTCATTATTTGAACAAGATGTTCCGAGTGGCTCAGCATCAGTTAATGACATTCCCTTTTTGCCAGTTGAAAATGACCATAAAGCGATGCAAACAGACGTTGTCAACTTTGTGGAGCTAAAAAGAAATAATTAACAGATTGCATGTGAAAATTACACAACTTAATCAGGTGTTACAAGAGAAGTAAGATGAGATAACGAAAACAACCGAAAAACTCGAACTAATTGAAAGATATCCGTTACATAAAGAACAAGAAAATGTATGGAAAGAGGCCGATGAAGGCAATATTCATGCAAAATTGATTCTAGATCAGCTGCTTAATCATCGAAAGAGAATACCAAACAGGAATATATTAGAAAATTTGTGTTCAGAAATTTAGCCGTTACTGTGTAGATGCCCTCTCTTGCAATGCCAGTTTGTGATGACGGCCAAAACGGATTTGCTAATATCATTACTGTGAAATTTGTTAGGCCGCTTCTAGATAACATTGCAGCAGCTTTAAATGAAAAGCTTATTCCTTCGAAGAATGTGGCTTTTAATCCACTGAGTCGCAAAATCTTGAAACTATGATTCTTGAGTCTGCAATATCAAGTGGAATGTATCAGTGCAGTGAGTGAAATTAGAAACCTCAGTACAAGTTATGGTAAATAATTACCCAAGTGATTACTTTGAAACATCGCGGTTTAGCCTAGGGGCGCTACTCAGCGAATGAACTACAAAATTACGCCTCTGTCATCATGTTACTTAAACTGAACAGGTTACTATGTGGTACCTTCCCTGCTTTTAAACTCACGCTTTTACCATAATTAACAGAACTAAACATAATAATACTTAATATTTTATTATTTATTATTTATAAGTGTTACTATTACTCTTTAATCATTTATTTTAATTCATATTGAGTATTTCTTCTGTGGACACCAGAGCTTGGCAGACAGCGCCTCGTGGTGGAATTGAGAAATTATCCAATTTCAAGAAAATATTACTATTGTCAAGGCCGTATACAAAAAAAGCAAGGGAACATCAAGTCGGCCGTGCATGGTGGTCCATAGTACCGCCAGCCTCCGCAAGGAGTGCTTATCAATGGTATACTCTGTATTCTAAAGAGTCCTGGTATACTCCAACTCGTTGATATACTCACCATGGTTATCCATGTACTCACAGGTATACCCTTCGAGCATTAAAATATTTTATTTTATGTTCGAAGTGTAAACCAAACGTTGGGTCATAGTCTAGTATATACAGTCACGTAAGCTCAATACGAGGTAAATATGCATTCATAGATTAGTTGCTAACCACTAGGATCGCTAACAAAATCCGAAATAGGACCGGCACAGTTTATTGTTCCTATAATTTTCAATGTTGCCCTTTTAATTGGGTACTTTCCTAGAATCTGGAAGCTTGCTGAAATCATTGTTTTTCATAGACCGAACAAACCTATCTAGTTATCGACCCATTAGCTTATTGCCTACGCTATAGAAATTGTTTGAGAAGGTTATTCATCATCGCATTTGTAAATTTACGTTCCAAAACAAGATTATACCAGATTTTCAGTTTGGCTTTCGTCCGAAACTTTCTACAACACATCAATTGCAAAGAGTCACTGAATCCATTATAAAAGGCTTCGAAGAAAGACAGTATACTACCGCTGTGTTTCTGGATATTGCCCAAGCATTTGATACTGTTTGGCATGACAGTTTAATGCTAAAATTATATAGAATTGGTTTTCCTGACTATCTCACACGCATCGTGAAAAGTTTTTTTTTTTTATCTGAGCGTTAGTTCTCATACGTATAGATGGTATTAAATCAACGCTTCGTCCAGTTTTAGCCGGAGTACTACAAGGATCTATACTGTCACCACTTCTCTTCAACCTCTTCACATATGATATTCCATGTTTACGACCGTCACACATAGCTATGTATGCTGATGATAAAGTTCTCTTTTATTCTCACTGTAACCTAAACATTGCAATCAGTACTCTTCAGACATCCTTACATGAGCTGTCTAAATGGTTCTCCGACTGGAGATTACTACTCAACATTACCAAGACAGAAGTTAAATTTTTCTCTTTAAGGCCTATTCATAATCCTCCTCCTTTGGTTCTTCTAAATGAACAAGTTACATGGCTCTCTAGTTAAGAAGCTGTAAAATATTTGGGAATATTATTAGATATGAAACTTAAATGGAATGCCCATATAACTCGCATTGTTACGCTAGCCTCTTCCAGAATTCGAAAATTATACCCTTTGGTTAATAGACGTTCACAAATTGGATTGGATTGTTCAATGTTACTCTACACATCGCTTGTACGACCTCTTTTAACTTATGCAGCGCCAGTGTGGGGGACAGCAAATAAGACTCACATGTATCGCCTACAAGTTCTCCAGAACAAGTTCCTGCGAACAGCAACAAATGCCCCGTGGTTTGTAAGAAATCAGCAGCTGCATAAAGAATTGGGAATTATTCCACTAGAACAGTACATCCATTCAATGTCAAAATCTTTCTTCAACAAACTTCCTGGCGTTCCTGGAGCTGTGACATATAACATTGGAGCAAGATCTTGTCAGCCATCTAGACTTAAAAGGAAACTACCTTAGGACATCTTTCTTAGCGATACTGACGACTCTTCATAAATTTAACACAGAAAATCATCACCATAGGAGCATTTACAGCCAACATCATGATATTCTGTATGGATATTTCATAATTTAACAGTGGTCTGTATAGCAAGTTTGCTGGTCGACCAATAAATAAATTTAAAAAAAATCTATTGTTCCTAGTACTCTCACAAATCAAGCTTCGTGACTGTGTATACTAGACTGTGGTTGGGCATACCACAGACAACGAGTTATTATATTACGAGACAGGTGTCCCGTAGTTTTCATTGAATACTACATTTCATATTCTTGTATGATACAGTTTCAATAATAATATTTCATAACATATGTATTATTATTATTATTATTATTATTATTATTATTATTATTATTATCATTATTATTATTATTATTATTATTATTATTATTATTATTATTATTATTACTTACTCGCTTTTAAGGAACCTGGAGGTTCATTGCCGCCCTCACATTAGCCCGCCATCAGTCCCTAACCCGAGCAAGATTAATCCAGTCTCTATAATTATCTCACCTCCCTAAAATCCATTTTAATATTATCCTCCAATCTACGTCTCGGTCTCCCCAAAGGTCTTTTTCCCTTCTGCCTCCCAACTAACACTCTATATGCATTTCTGGATTCGCCCATACGTGCTACATGCCCTGCCCATCTCAAACGTCTGGATTTAATGTTCCTAATTATGTCAGGTGAAGAATACAATGCGTGCAGTTTTATATTGTGTAGCTTTCTCCATTCTCCTGTAACTTCATCCCTCTTAGCCCCAAATATTTTCCTAAGCACCTTATTCTCAAACACCCTTAACCTATGTTCCTCTCTCAGAGTGAGAGTCCAAGTTTCACAACCATAAAGAACAACCGGTAATATAATTGTTTTATAAATTCTAACTTTCAGATTTTTTGACAGCAGACTGGATGATAAAAGCTTCTCAACCGAATAATAACAGGCATTTCCCATATTGATTCTGCGTTTAATTTCCTCCCGAGTATCATTTATATTTGTTACTGTTGCTCCCAGGTATTTCAATTTTTCACCTCTTCAAAGGATAAATATCCAATTTTAATATTTCCATTTCGTACAATATTCTCGTCACGAGACATATTCATATACTTTGTCTTTTTCGGGATTTACTTCCAAACGTATCTCTTTACTTGCTTCAAGTAAAATTCCCGCATTTTCCCTAATCGTTTGTGAATATTCTCCTAATATATTCACGTCACCCGCATAGACATGAAGCTGATGTACCCCTTCAATTCCAGACTCTCTGTGTTATCCTGGACTTTCCTAATGGCATACTCTAGAGCAAAGTTAAAATGTAAAGGTAATAATGCATGTCCTTGCTTTAGCCCACAGTGAATTGGAAACGCATCTGACAGAAACTGACCTATATGGATTCTGCTGTACGTTTCACTGAGACACATTTTAATTAACCGAACTAGTTTGTTGGGGATACCAAATTCAATAAGAATATCATATAAAACTTCTCTCTTATCCGAGTCGTATGCCCTTTTGAAATCTATGAATAACTGATGCACTGTACCCTTATATTCCCATTTTTCTCCATTATCTGTCGAATACAAAATATCTGATCAATAGGTGATATTATTATTATTATTATTATTATTATTATTATTATTATTATTATTATTATTATCAGAGACCGGAAATTTAGGCATTATGAATCATTAAAATATGCAGGAAAAAAGGCATCATAAATAGCTAAAATAGGCAAGCAAAAAGGCATTATAAATAACTAAAATACGCAATAAAAGGCAATTTCAAAAACCTTGCATTAGACCCATTTATTTACTAGTTTACACTATGCAGTAATTCGATCGTCATATTTTAAAGAACTTTAAAATTTTAAACAAAATGTTAGTGTTGTGCTTGACACAAAAATGAAAATGTTTTTAAAAGGCCTATGTATTGTAATGCCTTATTCGTTGCACACGACAACCAAATGCTTTTTTAAGTTCTCTGGAGTCATGTTGACTCTCCTATCAGATAACACATATTTCATATGAGAGAATGTCCTCTCAACTTCGACCATGAATGAATGAATAGCACAGTATATTATATACAGTCACGAAGTTCAATAAGTAGTAAATATGCATCCATAGATAGTTGCCAACCCCTAGGATCGCTACTATCGCCTCATTACAGACAATGCGAAATAGTATCTGCACAGTCTATTGTTCCTAGTACCCTCATAAACTCAAGCTTCGTGACTGTATATGCTAGACTGTGTGAATAGTTCCTAAGATCATCTATTTTTTAATTAATTATGTACATACGTTCTGTGGAGATCTAATAATGTGCGCAGTTTCAAGTGAGATTGGGACACGAGCTCATTAACAGTTTCCTTGTAAATGGATATTTCGAATATTTTGTTGATATACACTAGAATAAGGTCACCCAAACTACGGTCCGCGAGCCTATGTTCCAGTGGTCCGCCATGATCTGAATATTAATTCGTTAATTTTAAACAACTTTATAAAGTTCAATTTCCAGCAGCATATTATGTTCTGAGCATAACTTGAAAGTTTGAAGGCTGGAAATAAACACTATCGAATTCTTTTCATTGAGCAGACTGTATACCAGAAACGTACCGAATGCGACCAGGTAACTGGAGTTTGGGGATTAGCAGAAAGACGTTGCAAGGCCACCCCCATCCCAAGGCAGGGCAGTCAGTCACCACAGGGTAGGTCATTCATCCCTCACATTCCGTTATCCATCAACTCTAAACTTCCATTGTCATTCTTCGTCAGCGCTCCACTATTCGTGAGGTAGTGTGGTGTCAGATTTACTTAAGTGCAAAATGTGTTCGAAACGACGCAAAGTCGAAAGTGAGCGTAGAAAGTATAATGAATCTTGGCTCGGTAATTATTTTGTGAAAGAGCATGAAAACAAAGTTATTACTTTTGCAATTGAATTAAATATTCATGGTAAGAGAATGGTCGATATTTTTTTAAATAAGTAATAAGCAGTGTTAAATAATTTTTTTTCTGTCGCATTAATATGATGCTCTTTTTGCTGCAATGTTAAGCTTTCTAACTTAATTTACTAGCCTCAGTTTGTCATTTCGCTTACATATTGTAGCCAGGTCATCATTTCTTGTAACCTGGAAGTATTTGACTTCTCTGCCTTTGGTTTTCTTCGCATAATTGTTGCATCCGAACACAGCACAATCTGGCATTTTGTAGTTTTTAAATCATACGTAGGAAAACCTTGTATAAACTTTGTTATATACATTTCTTAATTTTACAATAATAAATAATAATAACAATAATAATAATAATAATAATAATAATAATAATAATAATAGCAAGCAATAATCAACGATAAAGTCATTAATAAAGTGATATTCGTGTCTTGGAATGTAGGCTTTCACGGCTGGCGTTGATAGGATGCGTATCTTCCGGGCTAGAGGGCAGGACACCGACATCCTAAGCAGTACGCCACACTTCTATGCCAGGTTACATCGGGAAGCTATCGAGATTCATAAACACAAAAACAACTTTAACCATAAGGAGGAAGGACTCAAGGTCAACAAAACTTGGTATCCGGCCCTCAGAAGCACACACATCAAACCCTTTCTCCGACAATTAGAGACTACCACAAACAATCAGGACACCGAAGCCACTAGTGCGGACCGCGGCGACAACGAAGGCTACCACGGTAGAGTGCATCTCCGCCCCTGTCCCACCGGCCCAGCAGGAAGCTATTGCAAGCACCTCGAAAGGCCCGACTGATCAAGGTGCTACCTTCGACCAAGTCCAGCACTTTGTCGAGGCGTTGAAATTAGCAAACCCCAACCTCCCGTTCGCCCCAATCCTAGAAGGATTAACGAGGGTGATAGTTCTCCTTATGAAGAATCCTATGTCTGCGCTCCCGGAGATATTTAAGCTCATAACCTCCCTCGTTTCTCTCAATGGCCAGACGAAGTAACGGAGTTGCTAGGAAGTGTATATGGAACGCCAGGGGCCTTAGACATGATAGACATGAGTTCAGAGCTTTCCTAGACGCTAATAATATAGACGTAGCATTTATAACAGAAACGTTCCTGACATCCCAAGTAAATTTAAGATGGGCGGGGTTTAAAGTCTATAGACAAGATACAGCAGGTAGAAGAGGCGGAGGTGTAGCGGTGTTCGTTCGTTCTTCGATCGCGCACTGTGAGTATCTCCTTCCCCAGCTAGCGGCATTAGGGGCAGTGGCTATTAGAGCCTACATAGGCAGACTCCCCTTTCTGCTTATGGCTGCCTACAGTCTTCCGGGCACACTAAATGAACGCGATTTAGATATAGTGACAAGTCTATCAGATAGATTCGTAGTCGCCGGCGACTTCAACGCGAAGCACGCTAGCTGGAACTGTCAACGCCCCAATCGGCAGAGCGATAGGCTTTTTCTAAATTCTATAGGAAACGGATACGTCGTGATGGTCCCTAGGGAAACCACACACGTACCGGATGCTGCGAATCAACTCACTGACATTTTGGACATCGCTCTGGTGATAGGTCTCACAACTAGAGCGAGACTAAAAACCCAGGATGATCTTCCGTCCGACCACCTACCGGTGATAATGGAGATCATGCACCCAGTCGAACTCTCCCCAACCGCTGAGAAATTCAACTACAAGGCGGCAGACTGGGTGTTCTTCCAAGATCAGGTAGCCGCTACGCTTCCACCACTCCCCCCTGAAGTCACTCCGGCAGGGATAGATAGGTCAGTTAGCGACCTGACGGAGTGCATAAAGAAGGCAATAGGTGCTGCAATACCGAAACGGTCTTCACAATCGGGACGGATGCAGCTCCCAGCCTATATTAGAGACCTAAAAATCGCCCGCAATAGAGCAAGAACATTGTGGAAGCGTACTAGGTTAGATCAACATAGAATAGAAATGAACCGCTTGCGCAGGCGGATCAGTGAGGCGGTCCACGAAACGGTCGTGGATGCTTGGAAATCCAAGGGTGAGACGATGGACAGCAGAAACATGTCATATGTCTGGCGTGTATCTCGAACTCTGTCCAATCCGTCTCAATCTATACATCCATTAGTAGTCGGTCCAGATGTCACGGCTTTTACTCCTGAGGAGAAGGCTACCGCACTGGCAGACGTTCTAGAGACCACTTTTTAACCCGTGGAACAAAATTTAAACTTGCCCCATATCAGAGCTGTTGAGGAATCGGTTCGAGACCTCCTTAGCAGGGAGCCGGAAAATGGGATACGACCTACGAACACCCACGAGGTCGCCCATTTCATTCGTCGCCTCGGCCCTCATAAGGCCGCAGGAGCCGACGGTATCCAAGGAATTATATTGCAGCATCTCCCAAAGTCGGCTATGAAGCGCATAGCAGAGATAATTAATAACGTCTTAGCTTCCGGTCATTATCCCATTGCCTGGAAAGAGGCTCACGTAGTTCTCTTTCCAAAGCCGGAAAGGATAAGACGAATTCAAGCAACTATAGGCCTATTAGTCTCCTCAGTTGTCTCAGCAAACTAGCGGAGCAGGTCATACATAGACGCCTCACTGAAGTAGTGTTGCCCCAAATCAGGAACGAGCAGTTCGGTTTCCACCCTGGTCGTTCCACTACACTCCAAGCACTCCGCATGACGGAGTACATTACCTGGGCTATGAGCACGAAGCGTGTAGAAGCTGCAGCTTACCTGCACATCGAGCGAGCATTCAACAAGGTTTGGTATGAGGGACTCCTCGTTAAGTTACTGGGCGTGGGAGTCCCAGATGGAATGATACGCCTCATTTCTAACTACCTCTGAGGCCATACATTCAAAACACGTGTATGCACTAGTTTCTCCACCCCCCGTGAAATTCACGCAGGAGTCCCACAGGGTTCTATTATCGGGCCCATACTTTTCAATATATTCATTAATGACCTCCCGTTTCGCTATATCCACGGCAGAAGTAGTCATCTGTATATCTATGCAGACTACACTGCTCTCTTGGCGATGGGCAAAACCTATAGATTAGCGTCCCGTAGATTGCAGTCGATCTTAGATCACCTCCAACCGTGGTTCCACGACTGGAGAATCAAGGTCAATGTAAAGAAATGTCAGGCCATAGTCTTTTCACTAAGAGCGAGGCTCGAAGACATACCACCACCAACCACACTTTTCGGACAAGAAATGCCGTGGATGAACCAAATTAAATATTTAAGGATCATTATGGACTCTCATCTCACCTTCCGAGATCACATCCAATTCCTTCTTCGTAAGGCCAACCTGGGGGTAGGACTTACCATGTATAAGGCCCTCATTCTCTCTGTCATTGCCTATGCCGCACCCGCATGGGGGTTTGCGGCAGTGTCCCATCTCTGTAAACTCCAAGTTATCCAAAACCAGATGATTCGACTCATTACCCATCTTTCCCGAGTCGCCTCGAGAAGAAAGTTCCATAATGAACTAGAGTTGCCAACCATAGACGAGTTCATTGCTCGACTGGCTAGGAACCTGTATGCGGAAACTCGTGCTAACCCCAACCCTCTCATATCTGGCCTCGGCCAGTATGATCCTAGGTTACGGCGTAGACACCAGACAGGTCCATTAGCTATACTCTTGAGACAGGAGGACAGGGAGGCTGGCGTTACTCCCAGGTTTTGGTAGTCACGACTCAACTCCATGAGACTCCTTGGATAGTGCAACCGCTTCAAAATGACCTTGTCTTAACTGGGCTAAAGAAAATCCCTCCCTAACAATATCTACATTTGTTGATCGATGGAACTATCATAGAGCCAATGGGCTAGTATATATCCATCGATTCATAGAGTCATTCTACCTAAGAGCCAACTGGCTAGTCTCTGAAATTGAGACAACTCATCCTGCCTAAGGTTTTTCCGTGGTTTTCCTAAGGCGCTAAGATAAATGTCGGGATGAGCCCTAAAAGAAATGGGCCACGGACCTGCACTCATATCCCCATGAATCCCCCTAATTACTCTAAATTAATTAATAATTACATCTCTCCCCTCTCTTCGTAATTAAGTCACCATAAAGCCAAATGGCTGGTCTCTAAATTGAGATGATTCAACAAGGCTCATGACAACAAACACCTCCTACCTAATAGCCAAATTGACTAGTCTCCTATATGAGACAACTCATCCTGCCTAAGGTATTCCGTGGTTTTCCTAAGGCGTAAGAAAAATGTCGTGATGAGCCCTATAAGAAATGGGCCACGGACCTATATGCCCTTCCCCATATATATTCCCCTTTTCTTGTAAACGACGTATGCCTTAGTTCAGAAACTATAAATTGTCTATTAAATGTACGAGGTCATTCAATTAGTCGCAATTTGAAAGGACAGGGACCTCTCAATTGCAGATTTCGATTTCACGGCGCTTCTTCTGACGGCCTTCACTTGCCTTATCATCGAACAACAGATGACAGAATCTTCACGACTCCACTTGCACTGCGAAATGGCTAAGCCCCTTTCAATGTGCAAGATAACACCTGCCATCCTAACGGCAAACACCAGGCATCTCCTCCTCGCCCCGTCCCGTGGTCCCTTGATCACATTTCAGTCCCCCTCGCGTATGTGGTACCTAAGACGTTACGTCCATTTTCGGTTATCCCCTTCAAAATTTTCTAGAGCTCCTTCAGTGGAGCAGCGTAACCCGGAGTGAGACTAGTGGCCAACAGGCTTGGAGCTCACATATTTAGTTTCGTACAGCCCCCAACCCCTTACAAGGACGCATTATGCGTACCTTTAAATTTTTCCTCCCAAATATCCCCTTTCGATTTTTCGATTTTCGAGTCTCAATGCCAGTTCCTGATACACACAGCAGATCTCTGCTCACACGTGTACCACGCCACTGAAGATGTCCACCGGAGTAGTGGACGAAACGTTTGGTTGTAACACCGACAGACCACGGCCCTCTAGCCCGGAAGATACGCATCCTATGATATTCGTGTGTCTCTTTATTCAACGAAAAACTTTCAAGTTATTTAAATATGCTGTAAAGTTACTCTACAAAAATTTACTCTCAGTAGACTACCCGCAAGTAATAACAATCCTTTATTAGGGAAAATTAATTTTAGAAACAACTAATAATTACAGTAATAATAAAATAAAACTTAGGGGCAAGCGTCTGACATGTTAGGCCTATTCGTGATCAATAATTTTTCTCCTTAAACGAATTAAAATTTTTGTTAGTTACTGGGAATTTCTTACTATGAATTCCATATTTTTTAACTTTAAATGTATATTAATATATTTATTTCCGCTTTAGTAATTCCCAAAGGAGACTCAGCAAGTCAAAAAATATACAAGTCAAAAGACTTTCATCTACTGACTGACAATAAATAAAGAATAAATATCATGCAAAAGAAAAAAAAATTGTAATAGAACAACCATGTAAAATAAATGGCCAAGCTTTAATTTTTTAGGAATGAGATAGAAAGCGAAAATCAAATGTCATGTGAAGGACACACAGATTAAGACTTTAAAAACAGTGAAATACCAGTAATAAATCAAAGTTCTTCATTTTTACAGTAGAGAATTACAATAATTTAGTGCAATGTAAATTTACAAATGCGTATGAATACATGCGTAAGCTAATTGTAAATACTTTTTTCTTAATCTTACTCCAGTTTTTTGTTACTTCACAAGAAGGAAAAGTAAATATCGTCACTAAGTTCCCTTCTGGTAATTGAATTTGCAGCCATGCGTACAACACCTTGCCATTTTATTCAGGCCTAATGTATTAAACAATAAAACAAGTGACATTGATGAGTGCAGTGAAATTTGTCTCTCGAATTAGCTATAAGATATCGCAATTTGTACCACCCCGCTTATATTATAGCGTTAGAATATCATTTGTTTGTCAAAAACTTTGAGACATGAGACTGTAACATACCCTAAGATTCACCTTTCAGTTTTCCCCTCCCCCGAAATTTAATAATCTGAGAAACGTGATCTATTATGTTTAAGAGAACGTAAACTCTGTTTTCTATTGGATAAGATGTACAATGGGGGAAAGGCATTCTCAAATTTGACGGAAAACCCGTTTTTTAATGGTTGAAATTCTCAGTATGTATATGTAATCATAACAGAAACAACTTGTTTTTATGAGGGAGTGAAGTAGAGAGGGAGATTGACTTTTAGATGGGAAATTATTATCATGACAGATTTATAACAATACGATGCCAATATATATATATATATATATATATGACATATTTTGTTACTAACAATACGGTGCCAATAAATATTGCTTCGCTTATGTATAGTCCAGGCTAAGTTGCCCTATTTTTCAATTCTCTTCAAAAATATCTTTCCTTAAAAGTACATACATTTTTCTTCTTTCAATTTCTACCTAAAGAATTCTTCAATAATAAAATGTATACAAAAGCGTTCTAGCAAACCCTTCACAGCGATTTTGTTTGGTAAAAAAACGTACAATTCTTTTGCAGGACAGACCTCACAAATCAGTATTGTTTATAAATATTATTGTGTTATAAAGACATTTCCACTTTGAGTTGTATTTTGGGATATAAGGGTCAAGTTTAAATTGCCGCAACGTCCAGCATTATGCAAAACCAAGAAAAAGAAAACTTTTATAATAGATGTGTTTACTTATACTCCTTTCAAAATATCGTTCTTTGAGAGTACACATTTTTTTCTTTGATTTTCGACCAAAGGTTTCCTTCAATAATGAAATCTATACAATAGCGGTTTACAAAACCGAAAACGTTCATTAAGTAGAATGAAATAGAAATATCACATTATTATATAAGATAAGTTTATGACGGACTTAAAGAAAATATTGTTAAATTAAAAAAAACACACACACAATTCTTTTACAAGACAGATCTCTCGAATATGTTACAAACAGATTGCCTCTTTGAGTTGTGTTTTGGTTCATGTTTGAAACTCCTTTTTACTTGGAGATGCTTCAGAAATTCATGTATTGACAAGGGAAGAGCATGTCTAATCTGTTGTAAAATCCCAATGACCCTTCTACAGAATCACGAGAAATAACCTCATACATCTTTTCAGCAAACCCTTCACCCACATCGTACATCCGATTGTTACTGACGAACAATATTGCCTGTTGTAAAATCGACACAGAAATAAAAGTTAACTTTATGGCACTGCTATAAATTTTCTTCTCATGCGCATTACAATTGTGTGTGACCGTAATAATGTTCAGTCCTAAAATATGTCATAAAATGGAAGTAACGTGAGGTGAAGAAGGAACTCTTTTAAAGAGTAATGCACACTGCGAAATAGAGAAACAGAAGATACAACACACGTGTTCACGGACATACACGTGGCATACGGGAAGACAACGCTAGCTGCACGGAGTGCTCCGCATTTGACGTCTTCTGACACCCCAGTCATACGCAGTGACACACGATTTTACTCACGTCACGGTTGTAGCTTAGTAAGGAACAAACTTCGTGTGTTATTAAGGTGTTAGAAAATCCCGGTTGTAACTTAGTTTCGAAAGAGACTTCGTATGTGCGGAAGAAACTGTGTGTAATAGGTGTTATAACATTTCGAATTTGTGTGTGTGTGTGTGTGTGTGTGTGTGTGTGTGTGTGTGTGTGTGTGTGTGTGTGTGTGTGTGTGTGGGGGGGGGGAAACTTCGTGTGTTATTAAGGTGTTATAAAATCCCGGTTGTAGCTTAGATGTGCGGAAGAAACTGTATGTAATAGGTGTTATAACATTCCGACTTTGTGTGTGCCGGGGAAACTTCGTGTGTTATTAAGATGTTATAACTATTCCCACAGATCGTGAGTGGTACAGAAGATAATTTTGTTGACAGCGAACATCTCATTTTTGAGGTACAGAAATTCTCTTGTTTGTATGACACAAGGGCTGAAGACTATAAAAACAGAAGTTTAAAACTTGAAGCTTGGATGAACGTATCGAGGAGTGTTGCGGGAGAAAAATGGGAAATGAAGAAAAAAACAACGTTAGTGAGTAAATTGACAGTTTATTTGTTCTGAACAAAATACACATAATACACTTATTGGTATTTTTTATCTCAACGTATGTCATTCAACGTTAATCAGTAGTATTTCATGTTTATTCTTTTTACATTCTAAGTTTCACTTTTGACAACCGCGTGAAATTGATGAACAATTGTAACAATGGGGGATAAAACAATCTTACATTATAATCACATAATTATCTTTACAAATAAAATGGATGTGGGCAAATACGTTCATAAAAATAAAAAAAAATGAGAAAAATGTTCTGATCGAGCAAATTCACAGATTCACTTTGCACATTGCCCAGTGTTCGGATAATATTTGAGGAGTGTTTGTGGGAAACGATGTAAGTGCCACTAAGTGTAATTTCTGTTTTTCACTGAAAACATGTTATGTACTGTTGCTAATACTGTAGAAAAAAAAATACAAATTTCAAGCATCCACGTTCAGTTGAAATAGTTGTCCAAAGAATACACTTGGTATAATCTCCATAAGTTTTTTCTTAATTTCCTCAAACCTCTATCATTTGGCACTTATACCGTTTTTCATAAACACATAATTTGTCGCATGTTACTTCTGTTGTCAAGATTTATTCACCTTAAGTTAGGTTGATAACCTGGTTATTTTGCCAGGGAACAGAACCATAATTGCTGGAGAAATAACTAGTAAAGTTATCGCTAACTTTGATGCCATTTTGATTCCCTCTAGTTCCATAAGTAGGGATACTTCCTAGAGTACAAGACAATGTATCTTCAAAATTGTAGCCATCATGTTTTCGGACAAAATTGTGAAGCACACAACATGCCCTAATGATGATGTCAGCAAATTCAGGTTTAACACCTAAAGGACGATGAAATATTCTCCATTTATTGACAAGTATACCAAACGCACATTCAACATAATATCTCTCCCTGGAGAGTCTATAATTAAAAATTCTCTTCTCAATGGTCAGATTTTTGTTGGGGTATGGCCTCATTAAATTTGTGCAAAGAGCAAACGCTTCGTCAGCAACAAACACATATGGAAAAGATTGGCCTTCATTTGTAAGTGGTTTTGATTCTGGCAAGTCTAACGAATCAGAATAAATTGCACGTCCAATGTTTGTATTTTTAGTACATTTGAGTCACTTTCTTTTCCAAAAGCAGCAACATCTACATGAGTGAAGTAGTAGTCAGCATCTGCTATAGCCATTAGAACTATAGAGAAAAACTTCTAATAATTAAAAAAATCACTACCAATATGCGATGGCTTGGTAATGCGCACATGTTTGCCGTCTATGACTATCACACAATTTGGAAAATTAGCTCTAGCACCAAACTGTTCACTAGTACGTAGGCCTATCCAGTCTTCTCTCGCTTTGGGCTTCATAAACTCGGGGTTCAGTGTGTCCCATAAAACCTCATACCTATATTTCACAACGTCTGCAGCTGTTGCCCGGCCAATTAAGCATTCGAAGTGCAGAGAACGGAATGAACAACCAGTACCGAGATATCTGAAAAACGAAATATATAAATTACTAATTACCACAAAAGTTAAATTCTGTTTGATTTTGGTATAGTCTTATCTTATCAATCTAATGAATTATAAAACAGTCATGTGTATTGTATATACTGTATTTGAATTTAGTTTTCTGGGAAAGTGATACAAAAACTACGGAAATCTTTGAAGGATGCTTTTTAAAGATCATTAAAAAGTCAGGAAACACGTAGTGGGAGTGGTGCAGCATCAGTAACAAAACTTTATGTCTATCACAAGCAGATGAGCTTTCTTGCTTCTGTATTTAAATCAAGGCCGTAAGTGTCAATGTCTTCACAAATATTTTATATGGCAAGTCTGTTTAGTAATTACTATAATAGATAAAATGGATAGAAGAAAATTGTTATTATTAATATTATTCATATTATTACCGTTATTAATGCTATAACTACCATTATTATTATTATTATTATTATTACAGTACTTTTGGAAATATGAATGATGATGATAATGATGATGATGAGACTATTGTTCCTGCTTCTGAAGGACAAACAGAGCCAGGTCAAGGCGAGAAAGTTCCGACTCCTGGAAAAAGAAAGATACGTCGATCCCCCCAGAAGAGAAGAAGGTCGGCAGATGGATTCGAACGTGATTTGCTAGAAAAGTCTACCAAATCTAGCGAACCACAACATGAAAAAGATTCACATTATATGTTTGTTTTATCACTATTGCCAAGTTTGAGGAAAATAAGACCTGAACATACGATGGATGCACATATACAAATACTACAGGTTGTAAAGTCCTTCTCATCTGATCAAGCAATAATCCGGAATTCTACCACATTGCCAAATACTTCCGCAGAACCTTCCCTCCTACAAAAGCACCTTCCCCGCATTTTCCATTATCACCAGTAGGTTCTACCACATTTCGAAACACTTCCACAGGAACTTTCCGTCCTATACAGACATCCTCACCCCAATTTCCCATATCAGTTGAGTCCGAGGAATCAGTGTTCTCTCTTTATGAGCTCTGAGCATCAGTGTAATACAGCTGTATTTAGTCTGTATATTTTTACTAATATAATATTTTTCAATCTAACACTTTCACTATGATTGTGAGAGCTATTTTGTACTGGAATTTATTATTATTTTTTATAATTAATCACATAACTTTTGTCACTTTGTCAGTATTTACGTATGTTGACATAAAAATTGATTTAATTACCACCTTGATGTTACAAGCATATTCATATTTTGTTAAAAGAGTGAAAATTACGTTAATTCATACCTATAAATAACATTCATACAGTATTCAATCCAATAACAAATTTTAATTTCTATGATTGCTGAACTTAATGACGAATGCACTATACTCGTATTCACATTTCTTACTAATTTTATGTTGTATTTTCGGTTCGTTTCGTTAACTATGTTACTGGAAATGCAATGCCATTCACCCTTTTGCTTTTTTTTTTCTTAAAATTTACTCTGTAGTTTATATTGTAATAAACTTACCTTAACGTAACGGCTAGTTTTTCTTCAACTCCGATACAATGTCGCATTACAGTGTCTTGTGTTATCAAGTTTTCACTCACAGCAGACAATAGATAGTTGAATGAGTCCAAAGACGTTCTATAATATTCAAAGAATTTGTCTGGATACCGTTTTAATTTCTCATGAATGAGTACAAATTGTCCATTAGATGTTCTGTCACTTATGATGGGATGAATCCACCATCGTCTTTGTCTACGGTGTCTACGTCGAACTAACAGCACACACAAAGCGACTTGACTTCATATCCATCTCGGAAGAAAGCTTCCACTACACTACTGCTGAGTGCTGCAAAACGCAAAGGAACTAGCTACAAATCTCGCTACGTGTGACATGTCACGTGGCCACACGTAGCGACATTTAACGCAGAAACTAGCAGTAATTGTCGTGCCCGTGTAGCCACCCATTTTGCGACAATTACGGCAGCTACATTTGTAGCAGAAAACCTGCGACAAATGTAGCTCGTGTGGCCGTACCCTAAGAGATAATCCTTGAGTTTTGTGAAGTCCTAGGTGTCCTACAGATGTACAAACACTACAACCTAAATAACCATTTTTGCTATGAGTCACTTATGCTTGTTCATGCGTTCAAGTCACTGTTGATTTGACCATATACTGTAGTCGGATAATCTACACTGTTTGTAGAATCAATAGCTATTAACTGCTTTACCTGCATCTGCATGTTCTTGTTGTTCTGCGGGAACTACAGATACACTCGCAAAATTGATCTATTATTTCCGATTTTTCTGAACATGACAAAGGAGGAACACACGCTTATTTTTCTTATTCGGCGGCAGAAATGTTGCATCATCTTCCGAAGTCGTACTAGGATTTTCACACTTTTTAAGTTTTGAGAAATAATTAGTTAATTTGTTTTCACTAGTTCTCTTCATTTCGTATTGGTAATCTAATTAAATACGGTACTTCACTTGACCTTTCCTAATATTTTCACTGAGACTGACACAATTTCACAGAGCACACGCCCGTGACACGTCTAACGTCTTACTAATACTGTAACCGTTACAAATACGAAATAATTCCTGTCCTGATTCTTCAAAACCACTGGCCGTCGCTGCCTCGCTTATTGGCTTAACGATACCACACTCACACTTACTTGCTTTTCTTGGAAGCGCGTGAACAATAGGGTAAATTCTTTCAAGCTGCAGGTGAGAAGTGCTCACATAGACGCAGGTCATTATCTTTTTCAGACGATAATTACAAGCGGAAAGCTGCTATTTTTGACTATAACTGGCTGTTATAATTCTCACAAATATACAATTTTTGTTTAAATAATTTTTCTGGTTTAAAAAGAGTGCCAGGCAACGTCCTGGCCCGACTACACCACTGTATAGTTGTAATGAAGGACTAATATTAAGGACATTACCAGACAAAACACTAATGATTTTGGTAAATTCAAGGAAAACGAACGTGAAAAACCAAGCTTTGCGTTTGAGCTCCATGTTTTCTTCAACATATGAGCCGTTCAGAGCAGAAGTGGTGTAAGTCAAGAATGGGTAATAAGGGTTAAAGTAACCATTCTGTAAATTACAGCGCAAAGTAGCAATTAATATTCAATTTATTTAAACTATTAGTAGTCAGTGGATAGCAAGAAGGACATATTAATTGCTACTTTGTACTGTATTTTACAGAATGTTTACTTTAAACCTCATTATCCAATTTTGACTTACACCACTTTTGCTCTGAACGGCTCATGTATGTGAACAGACATTTTCGAAAATGAAAATTCAGAAATTAAGATTAAGATCAAGCTTAAATAACGAGCATCTCCAGGACGAGTTACTTCTGAGCACCAAAGAGCAGAGACCGGATACCGACAATTTATTATCTTCAAAACACCAGTTCCACACTTCTCATTAGGTGTGTAATTATGCATGCCCTTTTATTTAAGTATTTTTCAAAATTAAGTAATTCAAACTGTACAAAATTAATTAATTAATTTAATTATAGTCTATTTTGTCGTAATATTAACAAAAAATTGCACGTGCGGCTTTTTTTATTAAGTACACTGCAATGTGGCCCGAGGTCATTCACTAGAGTAATTTTATTATTGGCCTCTCATGGTAGAAAGTTTGGACAGCCCTGCACTAGAAGGTCACAAGGCCAGACTCTGTGACGTCGGATCAGAATGATGCAGGATCTCCAATGGAGACAACGCATGACAACACAAAGACATCTGAAGAATAAGCCTACCTATGCTTTGAAGCGGTTGTTCCAACCCACGACCATTGACGAAAAATTATGCTTTCTTAATAAGTGGTGTGGTGTGAAAAGAAGGAGAATATGACGTGTCAGCAAAGCGCAGTTGTCAGACATTCTTGTTTGTCTGAGAGGCCATTTTACTGAAGATGAATTCTGACATCAGAATCAATCTTTACACAGGTGAAATCCCATCACGTTTCAATGGAACAACTTCAAGATGTAATAGGGGGATGGGAGAAGTTCAAAGCTGATGTTATTTTGGGATCCCTTCAAGTTTTTCCCAGGGGCGAACATCCAGGTTCCACATCATGGCGATCAATAAACTTCACAGAGCACGGTACACATATAAATCACACCCATATCTAGAGTTGCTGTATCGTGCAATTATTGAAAACAATATGTAGACATCGGCATCTACGTGGAAGAATCGGCTTATCCAAAGATTTTAGGAACTTATTAACTCGTAGATCCTACTTGTAAACCAGCGCTCGCAGTGTTCACACAGATGACTCGTCTGTCAAATAAGCGTTAGGTTGAACCTCGTTAATCGAAACCTAAATAGGGTCAGAAATCTATCATCATCATCATCATCATCATCATCATCATCATGGCCCACACCTGTGGAGTAACGGTCAGCGCGTCTGGCCGCAAAACCAGGTGGCCCGGGTTCGATTCCCGGTTGGGGCAAGTTACCTGGTTGAGGTTTTTCCGGGGTTTTCCCTCAACCTAAATATGAGCAAATGCTGGGTAACTTTAGGTGCTGGACCCCGGACTCATTTCACCGGCATTATCACCTTCATCTCATTCAGACGCTAAATAACCTCAGATGTTGATAAAGCGTCGTAAAATAACCTACTAGAAATCATCATCATCATCATCATCATCATCATCATCATCACAGCTATCGCCATCGTCTTAATCTACTTCAAGACTAGTACTTTTACCCATTTCATCCTCATTCTTCCGAAGATTGTAATGTACATTACTTACGTACAGCTGTCAAAAGAAAAAGTGGCCGCTCTCCTGAAACAAAGTTCCCTTCGGGTATCTTCGCTACAATTCGGAGACAGGGATGTTACATGTTGTTGGACCACGTTGCCTGATATCTATAGTTATAATTGAAGTATTCTCTCTGTGATTCGATAGCGTAATGGTAGCGTTCAGGCCTCTTATTCATGAGGTCCTGCGTTCGACTACAACCTCGTGCTTTTTATGTCCTTTTTGTTCTGTTTTTGAGAGAGACAAACTAGACATAATGGCTCCTTTCTCTTTCATGATTATTTTAGTAATTAACATCAGGTTCAAATATATTATGCCACGACTTTATCATTATGATATTGTGGCTGCAAATGGAAAGAAAAAAGATTTTATCCTCAATAAAATATCTTTCGTGGCATAAACATAACAAATTTACTGGCGTCGGCCTTAAAACATTCAAACAATTAAGCGTTCAAAAAACAAAACAAAAAGCCACAATTCAATATTTAGTCTATCTTCCTCTTATCTCGATCATCTTGCAGTCGAGTGGGCATGGAATTGACTAGTCTTTGCAAATAGAGACTGTTCTTAGACACGATATTCCAGGCATTCTGAACATACACACATAAATGTTCTGTCCATGAGCAGGTCTTTCATTGCAAACCCAGCAATCTCCAATCTTTCCTATTTTCTGCCTTCCTCTTAGTCTCCGCATATGATCCACGTATCCTAATGTCGTCTATTATTCTTTTCAACCAGAGACCCAACCAATTCCTTTTTCTCTTTCTAATCAGTTTCAGCATCATTCTTTCTTCACTCACTTTTTCAAACACAATTTTATTTCTTATTCTGTCTGTCCACTTTACACGCACCGTTCTTCTCCACATCCACATTTCAAATGCTTCAATTCGTTTCTCTTCATTTCGTCGTAATGTCCATGTTCTTTCCCCATACAATGCCACACTCCACATAAAGCACTTCACTAGTCTCTTCCTTAGTTCTTTTTCCAGAGGTCCGCAGAAGATCCTTCTTCTTCTATTAAAAGCTTCCTTTGTTCATGTTTGCAGTTTTCTTGGGAAGGATAGGCCTAAATGCGGTAACATCCCGTTGCTTTCCGCACACCACTATCTCTTTCGCATCTTATTAAATTCCAGGGGGCCCAAGCGTGGAGATGAGGAGAGTGGATTTGACTAATTGGGCCCTCCGGACTTCACCGAAAGTCACGGCAAGGGTTAAATATTAATTCTATCAGGATGTTTGACCCGGTCAGAGACCGAGAAATCTCAATTAGCCTTTGCCCCCCGCATCCTGGACTAGCTTCTACGAATCATCAGAAAATCTTAGAGTGTGATTGGGCCAATTTTTCCGAAAATGTTTCCACACTTTTGCTCTCGTAGCTCAGCGGACGAACGTCGGAATTTAGATGTCAACGTCTCAGGTTCAATTCCTCGTTACTCCTTTTCATTTTATTGTGGTTCAATTGTATGTAATAATACAAAAAGAAAAACTAATACCAGTATTATGCAACTGGATTTTTCCAAACCTAATATTAAATTTATGTTATTTATATCGCTAAAGAACGTTTACAATATAAATAACTTGAATATTATTTATACAGTATCACTAAAGAACGATGACAGAATATGAATGATAAATATCGGTTTGTTTAATTACTATATTGCGAAAGAACAATAACAATATAAATAACTTGAATATTGTTTTATAATGCTAATGAAGGAAAACATAATATAAATGATAACTTGAATATTATTTAAATCGCTAAAGAACGATAACAATATAAAAAACGTGAATATTATTCATATCGGAATTTCACAGATTTATTACAGACGTATTTAAGAAATTGTAGAAGAATAGTAATTAGTAACAGTGTCCTATTTATTCTTCTTGGAGCCAAATTTGTAACTTTTAAAAGTGTGGTTACTATGTTGAAGTGTATGTGTTGTAACGGATGCTTGATTTGTTATGTATGTGAGTCAGTTATGGGATGCTTGATGTCGTCGCAATGTCGTAATTATAGTTTGATTGTGTTTGTGTGAGTATTGTGTATTAATTTATGATGTATGGTACGGAAAGCTGCATATTTGTGTTATAGAAGTGTTACGTATGTGTGTTGTTAATGTTTTTGTATGTTTCAAATTGATAACTGATATTTGTTTTGCAATCGTAATGCCTAATTTACGGATTGTTTATGTTTTGTTTACATCGCGTAAGCTAATTTAATTTTCTTTTCCATTTCTCTTTATGCTAATCTTTTTTGTGTATAAAACTATAGCCCTAACATACATATGTAAAATAGGGCTAACCCCCATTGGAGATACAATAATAATTATTATTATTCATATCGTTATAAAACGATAACAGAATACAAATGATGACCTGAATTTTATTCATATCTCTAAAGAACGATAACAAAATATAAATAACGTGATATCCATAAAGAACGATAACTGGATATAAATGATAATTTGAATATTATTTACATTGCTAAAGAACGATTAAAAAATATAATGAAAACTTGAAGAAGGCCCGAACCCACGACCTTTGAATCATTAAACAAGCACTCTACCGCTGGTCTACGAGGCGCAGATGTGGATAATAGTTCCGGAACTGCTTGTACAAGCACATGCATCGTGTAACATCGCCGCGACCCGAAGTGGACTTTGAAAATATTCGCTGTTTACGAGTGCGGCCACTTTTTTTTTTTTTTTGACAGCTGTACATTAAAATAAAACACGGGGTTAGGCTCTATCGTAGGGATGTCGAACAGCGCTCTCGAGCTGTGAAATGAAGAGCCTTCACTCCTCCCTTACTGTGCAACGGTTGAACACAGGTAGCAGACAGACCGGGCGAATGATCGTTAACAAAAGCGAAACTACTAAAGCGGCAGCTGTTTTTATTGGGTTATTTTACGACGCTGTATCAACATCTCAGGTTATTTAGCGTCTGAATGAAATGAAGGTGATAATGCCGGTGAAATGAGTCCGAGGTCCAGCACCGAAAGTTACCCAGCATTTGCTCATATTTGGGTTGAGGGAAAACCCCGGAAAAAAAACCTCAACCAGGCAACTTGCCCCGACCGGGATTCGAACCCGGGCCACCTGGTTTCGCGGCCAGACGCGCTGACCGTTATTCCACAGGTGTGGAGCTGCGGCTGTTTCTTTGATAAATTTTATACATCTTACTAACTGATTGAGCTCATTTTAGATTTGCACTTGATGAACTCTGATGAACAAAGAATGTAGGCCTACATAAGGATGAATGATGATTATGATGATGATGATAATAATAATAATAATAATAATAATAATAACAATAACATCAATAGCGTTTTATCTAGTGAGTCATTCCATGAATGTTGTTTGTTGGTGACGGAAATAAATCATAATAATAATGTTGTTAATATCATGTTTAAAATATCAACTTAGTGTGTAGGGTAAACATTGGTAATTTCGTGATAATTTCATGAAAACTAATTTAAAATGCAAATGTGTAAATATAGCCTTATTCTGATTTTTTCATCTAAAAGACGATAACTTGCTGTACAAATCTGGAGACATAAAAGGTTATATACGTTCTTGAATATGTGCCAAAAACCACTTTTACAACTTAAGCTGAAAGGTTGGTTATTTCATGATAACCTTGGTAATTTCGTGAGAGGTAGAAGAATTGTGGAAAAATTCATTAAAGTCAAATGAAATTCTCATTTATTGTTACAAGACTTCAAACATAGTAATTCCGTCTAATATTCATAGCAAGAAAACATAGAAATACATATCAACACATAATAAGAATGAAATCAAAGTAAAAATTGAAATTGAAAAGGGATCTTCTTTGCCCTGAAAGGGTGAACACTTTTATTATGGACTTTACTATAGCCTATATTACTAGGGTAACTCCAAAAGTACAGCAATGCATAACGTTTGTTTAAAAATTATATTTTTATCCTACAGCTTTGCTATTTTCACAGAATGTAGATGCATCCTTAAGGAACAAAATGTCACTTTTCCACATAATCCCCGTCCCTTTCAACTGCCTTACGTAACCTAGGAACGAAGGCCTGTAGACCAGCATGGTAAAAGTCTGGACCAACACGTCTTAGCCACTCTTTAGCAGCGTGCACAAGGGAGTCATCTTCTAACCTCGTTCCGCGAAGGGATCCTTTAGTTTACCAAAGAGATGGTAATCGCACGGTGCCAGTTCAGGACTGTAAGGCGGTTGTTTCAGTGTTGTCTATCCAAATTTTCTGATCTAGTCTGTGGTCTTGTGACTGACATATGGCTGTGCGTTGTCGTGCAATAGCAGAACATCCTGCTTCTCCCGATGTCGTCGAACACGACTCAGTCGAACTTGAAGTTTCTTGAGAGTTGCAACATATCCGTCAGAATTAATGGTGGTTCCGTGTGGCATGATGTCCACAAGCAAGAGTCCTTCTGAATCGAAAAACACAGTAGCCATAACGTTTCCTGCTCAAGGTGTACTTTTGGATTTCTATTTCTTTGGTGAATTTGCATGATGGCACTCCATTGTCTGCCTCTGTCTCCGGTCCAAAATTGCGGAGCCATGTTCCATCTTCTGTCACAATTCTTGCAAGTCATCTAGCACTTATCATTGACACTTAGCATGATAACAAATCAAACAGAAGCTACACTGAATCCATTGCGTCTCCGTTTTCTTTTTTGTTATCACATCTTGTCTTGAGATTTCTAAAATTCCTATTGTAATACATTTTATACTATTTTAAAAATTGTAACACTTAATGCTCAACAAAATTTCGCCTCAAACAGCTAAGATTTCTATCAGTAAAGCTAAGCCTATATGGCGACTACAGATCTATCTAAAATTCCATAAACATTTCCTAAAATTTCATGAAGATACGAGTATAATAAATCTTTGTACCAAATATCATATGCTTACCTTTAGTAATAAGCCTGTAATGTAATTACAAACATCCACAAAATTTGTATGCCTGAGAAGTCGACGCAAACTTGCTCTCTCCAAACATAAAAGCTCACTGACGCAACTACAATAGTCACACAAAGCTTAGCTGTATGTTTCTGGAAACTGGACAACATATGCAATCCCTTGGCGGAAATTTGGATCTCGTAACACCATTGGTTAGTTCACAAAAGAGCAAAGAAAAAGTATCACGAAATAACCACTGCCACGAAATTACCAATGTTTACCCTATGTGTTGTAGCAGTGCAACTTGAAGTTCAGAAACGCAAACTGTTTACTTTTAGCGTGATTTGAAATTTGTTCAAAGTTTTTGTTATAGATTAAAAAATATCTTCTCGAGTTCGATCCTCCAGTGAAATGACATCTACAAGATCTCCATGAACATTGAAATGTGAATCGACACCTATTATGAATATAGCTAGCTGCGTCGTATCTTTGCTCTAGTGAGCTAGTCAGTACCAAGAAAAAAATTTTCATTCTTGCTATCAGTTGTCCCTCAAAGTTATCTCCCATTTCTGATATGCTCTCTGCAACAATATTACGAGACAAACTTACAGATTTAAAATCATTAACATATTCCGGACATATCTATTTTGCAATAGGTATGAGAAAGTCTTTCACAAATTCTCCGTCAGTAAATGGCTTTAAAGCCGTTGCAATAATTTCACAAATTTTGTAGCTAGCACGAACCAAGCTTGTTCTACTAACACCCGATGGTGATGGAAGGTTTTATGAATTCAATTTTCATTTTAATTTCTCTACAGCATTTTCAGGAGTGGAACCGGATAATTTTTCTGGTCCGTAAGCTTCTGCATGTGTTGGATTAAAATTCCTTTTAATATTATGATGGCTTAGGTATCCAAGTTCCTTTATACATATTAAGCAATGTGCCTTTCCGTCCTGATAAATTAATATTTATCTATCCACTCACTATTGAATCATCGTTTCATATCCATACCAGCCGCCAGAGTTGAAAAACACACTGCGTACAGAACACTGCTACAGAGAGCTCAGATTGACCTTACTGACTGTAGTTTCAGCTCAGCTACGGTAGGAAACCGTATTAATCGTTTCACAGGTTGAGAGCGCTGTTCGACATCCTGCTCTATCGAATACAGCGCAAATGCTACGATTTATTTTAGCTTCGCATTACTTTTGGGCACACGAATCGTATTATCAGGTTGCTCTTATACTTCACGATGCATTTTAATGTCGATATCAGATACAACAGACGCAGAAACACTGCACTCGCTGGAGACTTGCGCGTCTTGTCCTTTTTGACGCTTTAATTAATTTATTTATTTTATTGGGTTATTTTACGAGGCTGTATCAACATCTAGGTTATTTAGCGTCTGAATGAAATGAAGGTGATAATGCCGGTGAAACGAGTCCGGGGTCCAGCACCGAAAGTTACCCAGCATTTGCTCGTATTGGGTTGAGGGAAAACCCCGGAAAAAACCTCAACCAGGTAACTTGCCCCGACCGGGATTCGAACCCGGGCCACCTGGTTTCGCGGCCAGACGCGCTGACCGTTACTCCACAGGTGTGGACTTGACGCTTTAAGACGTGCCCTATAATCTCTACAACCATGAGCAATGCTTTAGGCACATCTATCGATTCGTTTGATGTCTTTTCCCATCCTGATGCCCTTTCATCAGTTTCGTGTTGGCATTTTGGGCGATAACGTAATTTGGAGTGGACGTTATATCTGTGGACGAAAATTGTGGTTAAGTTGTTACTTGTGGCAATGAATATTTCTCTTCTTCGTTATAGTCATCTTTTATTGTTATTATCCTCCACATCAGTATCACTCCAGCTCTCTTTTTCGTTCCCGTACAAACGTAAAGCAAAGACATATTTTACATGCAACAATAATAATTAGACTTCGTGGAATTGCCACGAGAATCGCAAGGTTTACTGCGCACGCGGTATAGACTGCATGAGAAGGGGACGTGCAAAGGATCAAGTATGCCTCTGATGTAAGCACCGAGTAGTATACTGCGGTTACAATAAAACCTGTATCCTGCATTCAAGAAATACAATGAATGATCTTTGAAATAGGAAATGTGTAAACATGTAAATACAAAATTATTTTATAATGAGATATATTAACTCTTAAAATTTAATGTAATATACTCACATCATCCTTGAATATGTGCATTGCAGTGAAGAGTTACGTACATTTTGAGCAACTGCAAAGTGAACCTCCTACGATGGTCACTTAAACAGTTTTTATATTGGGAAAATGTACATTCGATATCATACGATATAATAGGTGCATATTTGAAGAACGGAAAGTCACTACTTTTTAGTACATCAACTTCAGACGTCTTATCGTGACCTGATAGTACATAATTTATAATACGAAATTGTGAATAGGCAGAATTTTTAGCAATAATATTTCTCAACTTACATTTCACTTTTTCTGAAATTAATGAATTGTTATTTTGCATAACGGTTTGTGATACTTCATACACTATATTAAGAGCTCCTGAGAGTTGTAGTTTAGACGATTCTAACAGGGTGATGCTTTTGGACACGATTTTAAAATTAGAATCAATAAACAGAATATCTTCCAATAGCTGTTCAGAAGGCAATGATTTTACAGCTGCAACAGCGGAACTGGCTGTGCTATCCAATGCATCAATTACCTCCATTATTTTGCCGTAATATTCTGCATAATTAACAGCATCCAACCACGTTTTCTAACGGATCAAGACTGGCTGCGGGTGTAGGGGTATTCCAGGGGCAATTGTTTGGAACAGCAACACTCTCATTGTAGTTTGATTGAATTCTTGTCTGCACTGAACAAATGTTAAGCTTTGACTATTCCAACCACAGTAATGCAAAAACAAGTGCTTACATAGGTATACATTAGCTGTAGCTGCTCTATTTGGACCGGTCACAACTCTTAACATGAACTGTTTATACTACGAGACCGGGCGGTCGCTCACCTCCTCTATACTACCGTACATCGGCAACCTGATTGCATGCTGCGTGTGGCAATTCAACGAAGTCTAATAATAATAATAATAATAATAATAATAATAATGTAATAATAATGTTACTTTTTAACTTCAACACAACTTAAAATTTAATTTTTATACACAGTACTCTTATTTATACATAGTAGTTACCATCGTAGCATTTCGTTCTAATAATAATTTAACGTTGGTATTTAATATATAGTAGGCTACCTTTCGTTCACTTCAAGTTACTGTGAAGGAAGATCAAATTGTTTACATGTTACTACTGCCCGTACTACTGAATTGACAACAGTACAGCTCTGCATCGGTAAGCTACCCCTTTCACGTATACAGTGTGCTTTACTCTAGCCTGCGAGAGTAGCAGCCATAGACGCCAGCATGAGATGATGACGCAACGTACCCTACCCGCTTAAAGAGAGGTCCAGAAGTAAGTCAACCCGAGTTCAGCCCGTGCACATCTCTAACTGTTCATTCATTCACAGTTTTCTGGCCTTTCACTGCAAACCCATCTTTCATATTTTCTGCCTTCCTCTTAGTCTCCGCATATCATCCATATTATATCTTAATGTCATCTATTATCTCACATCGTCTTCTGTCCGAAATCTTCTCCCGTTCACCAATGATATTTTATATACAGTATACAGGGTGTTCATTTCAAAGTGTGTCATGACGTCACTGTTGTTGGGTCACCGATTTGAAGCGAGTTTCAGCTTATATGTTAAAGAAGTTGCCTATTATTTAAGGCGTTCTTCAATCTGAACTTGAGAACGTGTACGGTATAACTTGAACGTCGTAGCAACAGATGGCGGTCTGTACGCTACCATAACCTCTTTCGAACTGTGTTTTGCGCCGGCAAGTCGTACGCAGGGTATTTATCATCGGTTGCGTACGGTAACATTCCACAACACAAATCAAATGCTCCGTGTCCATGTTGACCGTCGAAGTTAATGGCAACAAATATGTAAGTAATCGTTTTAACCCTCTCCCCATATCCCGACAGTACATATTTCCAAACAGTTCACATTCCTGCCACTACCGGCGTTACCGTACGTATCGGTACGTACTCTTCAGAATGAACGCCGTACTTGCTAGGCAACTTGTCTGCCTCATAGGTTATGCACCTCTGCGGAAGTGTAGGAAGATTGAATTCTTTAGGCTCATCGGCTAGCCACATGACGGCATACAGCGAGCCATGACACACTTTGAACTGAACACCCGGTATATATATGTGTGTGTGTGAAGATGACGTTCAAAACGGCACACTATGTAAACAAAAAATCTTCATGTATCTTAACTGACCAGGCATTTAAACTAGATTCTTTCAATATTCTTCCCAGATTGCATGTGTATGTGCATGAAAAATTGAACTGTGCAGATGCACCTTTACTAATTTTTCGGTACTTCAAAGAATTTATTCCTCAACTGTAAAACATTTATCTTTAACTCGAAGTTCAGGCGAAAATGTTCAATATATAATAAAACGAAAGGGTTGAAGTACCATTACTTTAGCAAACATTGTTAAGTAGACTGCTTTCCTTTCAATACAAATGTCCTCAAGAAATGGAAAATATCATTGTTTCTATACTGTAAGCTGTGGACAGACTTAATGCCTCCCCCTCCAGGAATCATATTGTCTTCTATTAGTTATGTAGGAATGCAATAACTGCAGTATACACAACGGGATCCACCATTGCAGTGGGTAGGGAAGGTCATAAAGATATTAACATCACAGTCTACTATATAGTCACGAAGCTTGAGTCCTGAGGATGCCAGAAACAACAGACTGTGACGGTTCTATTTTGCATTGCCTGTAATGAGGCGATATTAGCGATCCTAGTGGTGAGAAACTATCTAATGTTTGCATATTTACTACATATTGACATTCGCAACTTTATATACTAGACTGTGTTAACCTTATTCTTTTACCTCAAAAGCAGATATGCAGTCTATAGGGAAACCTGATGTTGTTTCACTGTTCGAAAAACAGGATAAAACAGATAAGTTCATTGCTTTTATCTCAGCTATGTAAGCTTTGATGTACAAATCTAGAGGGAAATGTTGGTTACTCTAGGCCCAGAACTTACAATAGTAGTAACTATGGGTACGATTGTTAAGACTGTATTCTTTCAAAAAAGTCGAAATTGAATTCACTTCATCCCATAGGATTTGAATTAATCACTTCTGAGCAGCGAAACATGTAACAGTGACAACATTCATTTTCATTCAGGCCAGCAAGGTCCGACAATAAATTGGTCACACACCCAGCTGGCAATCTGAATTCTCATTCACATCCAGCCTTCATAGTTGCTTTTCTAACTTAAGTCACTCAGCTTGACTAGTGGTCTTTTATAATGCACTTGTTAATGGAGAACAAAATCAGAACAGTCTCAGATCAACTATCTTATAGTGCTGAATAAATATAACTCAATTTTTCTGAAGAAAATTACATTTGAACTCGTTTACAGTATACCTTTGCATAAATATTTTCACACATTAAGTTTTTGAGTGCACATAAAACACACCTAACTTCTGCATATCCAAGAGGCCTGTAAAAAGTAAAATGAGAAATATCTCCATTTTACAGATTTCTCCTACACAATTTGGAATTGAGTGATCTACCCTGTATTTTAGGGCAGGTTATTACTGCATACTGCACTTTCCTCTACCTGCATTTCATTAATAATCACGTTGTAATATCTATGTACATCTCCCTGGGCATCACGTACTTCACATACGACAGTCATACATTTTATTCAGTATAGGAAATCTACAAATTAATAGCCTGTGTTCATCAGTACTGGTAGTGCTCGACAGTGTTCACTTATCTTCTCTCTGTTCACACAGAAATCTAGTGCTGAGTGTGTTCTGAGGAATTTATTTAGAGGAGGACTAATAGTATCAAGTGCATTCCCCGCAAAATTCTTGTATTAGAAGAATTAAGCTGCCAAAAACTAGCCAAGACAGAATTAAACCTTCAGAGATGATCGAGATTTTAGGCAATCCAGCAGACATTTGTCTTTAGAAATTTCACAAAAGTATAATTGGTTTGTCTTGTTTAAGAATTTGAACTATACATGTACTGTGTCAGTAGTGTTCACCAAATTCCTTATGGCCTATATAGTCTCCACCAAATTTTACCATCAAGTACATATCACACCTTCTCAAATTCTTTTCACCATACAAACCTTACTGCAGGTACTTAAAATATTTTGCAGAGAACTTGATCTTCCTCCATGTCCAGGTATCTCCATGAGTATATTCAGAAACACCAGTCCATACCAAAGCAGCAGCAGAGCCTTTCTTGATCAACTGATCAGATATAAATTTCACCAGTTGGGGATTTAATGCAGGAATTTTTAACTTGTATTGTAAAGTTAATTTCACAGTAAAATTGTCATCAACTCGTATATTTTATCATATCAGAAACATTTAGTAGTGTCGCACAGTTTCAGTCTCATGATTGTAGTGTTACCTCCAGGTGTACAGAGCTTCCTGGTTCTGTCACTTTAAATGGTTCAAAAATAATTAAGTCTGTGCATCATGCAAAAGTGATGTGTATAGCAAGCATACGAAGATCTCAAACAAAAAAGCCAACACTAATGCAAGCTCCATAAAACATACAGTCAAATATGATGGTTTTGGTGATATCTCCCTTTCACTGAAGAAACTGCGACTGTTGAAAGCTTACAGACATACCAACTTCTCGTATCACCTATTTCTCATAACGGAGTAAATAACAAACGATCCGTATACTGTTCTCCAATCAAGAGATTAACCGTGAAAGGAATGTGCTTAATATTGCGTCATCTATTGGAGCGAAGTATAGATAGATAATATTACCGTTATGTCAGTTTAAAAAACATGCCCTCTTCTGCATATGTTATTTCCTGTATGGAGGGATTAAAAGATCAGGAGATTAACAGTGATCTAATTTGGTAACTAGGGTAGTAAAAATATGTATCAGTGTTATCATTTGTGCTTTGAGAGTTAGCCAATGGAGATGCGTATACCCACGTGTGATCTTATGACATCAACATTCATTCACAGCATTACCCCGCTGCATCTCATTCCCCTGAGACTTTCTCACAGTTGGAGTACAGTAACAGCATTTATATCTAATATTTGATGAGTAACAGTGGGATAAATCCTACCTTAAAAAGTTTCATCTTTATATTCTGTAACATCGTACCAATTACAGAACGAAATTTTTTCAGGCCAATGCGAATTTATATAAAAATTCGGTTACATAAAATGTGTCTCTGAGGAAGTTAGTCCTTTTTCTAAACACGTGTAAAAACATTTTCTTGCGCCTAACACAGTGAAAACTACATTTACAAATATTTAACACATACAATTTAAAACTGTCTCCACGATAATATTTACAAGGATATAATCGATCAAGTTATCTTGCATTCAGCTCCCTTTCTAAACCAAGTGCATTTACTTCGGTTATTTATCTTCGTAATTATTATTTAATGAAGCTGTATTAATTGCTAGATTATCTAAAGTTGGTGAAATAGGTGATATTTGATAAGACGAGTATGAATATTCGCACAGAATTACACGACAATCACTTTACAGTTGAGAAAACACAGGGGAAGACGGTAACCTCAATCAGATAATTAATCAGGAGACATTCTAATCTATGCCTAAGCGCAGAATTGGATAGAAAGTCCAATTTGTAAAAATCCATATACTGGAGAAATGAGGATATTTTAGAATGCAATCAGATGACAATAAAAACTAAAAATACAACTAGATGCATTTTTAAAATAATAAAACCAGAAATAATACATCACATACCAAAAAGATACACATGAAAAGTACGGCCTTTGAAGTACAAAGTTCAAAACAGAACCATGTATATAATTACGACCTAATTAGTAACGACGATTATGATGCATTTATGAGCAATTTTAACTAGGACAATACTATTACTTAAACAGCACCAACTTTTACTCAAATCTGTGTCTAAATATCAGCCCTATCCATTCTGTCTTTAGATAAGTTGGCGAATGTTCGAAATTTAATATCCCAGGTTACGTACGAAAGAGTTTAGAAGGGATGGTCAAATACTTCATCCTTTATTTACATTTTGCTGATCTAATTGTTAGGATTGATATTCATTTATCAAAACTGTAAAAATTTCAATCTTAATACACAAAAATAGTTTTTCACTTCTAAATATATTGAATGAAATGCAAATATGGAAAAATTAATCCAATTCCAATTCTACCATATTCAATATACTTCCCAATCACGCACAGTTTCAAATTCGAAATTTCTACCCAACATAATCCATGATCTACAACTGAAGAATCTAGTTCTCACAAGCAATATGATGATTTAAAAAATCTTAGTAGTGGGGTCAGACTAAATGCATATGACAAATCAAAGAATTAAGTATGTAGATGTAGTTTCAGCTCAAAACTGAACAGTCTTATTTTGTCAACTGATGAATATTCAATTCTCCGTGCATAAATAACGTAATTATCGATGTCACTTCATTAAATATTGCCATACAATATTTTGAAACATAACTGGTTCTGTACTATATGGAAGATTGCATTCTCTTGTGCTTCCACTGTGCAAGTGCCAATGGTGTACTAAGGAGGGTACAACATCATCCATTCAAACCCCATTTTCAGGATTCAAGACAAGATTGTTGTATTATCTCATCACAAATCATACAAAATTGGGAGCTCACTGTGATGTTGCTGTACGAATAGTTTAACCAGAAATAAAATGCACGAAATATCAAGGTTTTGGTCTAGATAATTCATAACAGATGAAGTCTTTTGTGTAAAAGAACTTGGTAAGAGCAAGCTCGTTTACTTAAGAATTACTTTGCCCAATTTCAAGAATACTCTCTAGAATGAAGTGGAGGATATTTAGGAATTTATCTTTTGAATGAAGTCTTCTGTATTAATTTTACAGTTTTATTTACAAACACCACCTCTTTGAAACGCATTAATTACGAAGTATAAACATCAAATTACTACGTTTAGCATTAATAATGTTACACTGATGCATTGCGGAGGGGTGGGATAAGGTAGTAATTTAGAAATTTGAACTAGGTTAATTTAGAAGTACAGGGAACAAAAAAGCCTATGGAAATATTCTAGGTATTGATCAAAATTAAGATAGCAATAGCCGGTACATGTATAAATTTTAGAAAATTTAGTAGTAAAGCAGAACAAATTTCTAAGCGCTGGAAGAAGTAACGTGCAATACGAGGAGGCTATTATGTGACAGCAAGTTTCACATACAAAGTTTGGACACAAAAACGGTCCATTTCATTTCCAAATAAACAATGTTATTTGTGACACACAAACACTGTTTTTTACATAAAAAAATAAGTTTGCAAACTAAATCTGTAAATTGAACTTCACAATATTTAGGCCTTATAGGTAAAAGGCACATATACCGTATACAAAAAAATAAATAATATTAATAAAAAAACATATTCCACACGAACGTTGAATAGCAAATAAATATTGTCTTTCCAAATAGATTAAATTACTAAGCTATTCAGCATTTAGCTTATATTTTCTTGGGATGTTAAAATGAAGGTTAACTCCACAGCACTATGTGGAACTGTAGAGTCATTCCGGAACTACAATTTACAATATAGACATGAAAGCCAAAAGCCATACTATTGGGAAGTGGGATTAGATGGAGATAATTTATTTCATGTTGTGTATGGTGCTAGGAATTTGCATTCTGAAGCTTACACAAGTGATCCAAAAGTCTACAAAAAATATTTCGAGTGGAAAGCATCTTGTTTTTACTGGTAAACAGATACAATTGTCTAAAACTTGTACAAGCATACAGTACTAGCTACCACTTGTCATTCATATATCTTGCCTCTGGTACCATAAATTAATATTACTTTCCATCAATAACAAAGTGTGGCATAGCCATTTTCCTTTGGATTTTTACTACTCGTTTCCTTAATATAAAAAAACATAGTACTTCAACATCAGACTTGCAAAAAGAAATAAACGAATCTTGCTTCTCTTGTACAAACTTGCGAGCTGCTGTGGAAGAAAGGGATCGAGGGAAAATGGTTTCCATTAAAAACTGCTGTCATATCACTAATGACCCACAAGTAATTTTGAGCAAATCTGACAAAGCTATTCAATTTCTGAATTCTAGCATCAGACTAGGAATCACAATAGTGTTTTCAACAGCTGTTATAAAATAAAATATTATACCCAAATCCCTCTCCCTTTGCAGAAGAAAAATTGTGAAAAATTGAAGGCAGAGCAGCCGTAATGGTGATGAACACCTAATTCAACATGTCCAGGACACAAAAACTAAGTTTTACACAAAACAACTCCGAAACAACCAGCACTGGAGACATGGGAACTTGAAAATGTAAGACATTTCCAATTAATTTATTAAAGTCTTGACATTTGAACAAATTAGAAATATATTGTAACATTTACCAGAAATGTGTTTGACAGTTCAGGGAGGTAATATGGCAGATGTATAAGTATTAGCAAATTTTCATTACTTTAAACATCATTTTAGTATGTATTTAACAGATTGTACAAAAAAGAAAGAAAAAGAGAAGAGAAAAGAAAAAGAAAGAAAAATCGAGAAAGATGGTTCACTATTAGTTCTAATATAAATAACAGGCTCCAAAAATTTCCTTACATTTTTATTTTGCACATCGATTTCATTAATTTGGCTTTGTAACGGCTTTTCAAGGCAATAATAAAACATCTGGCGACTTCTTTTCCTTACAGCATGGGATAGAGAAAAAAATGCAACGACAAATTTGACAATGAAGACAAATTACACACAACTTTTACAACTGCACTTCACTTGTAGTACGTAGTGGTAGTATTCCATGGGTACTTGGTCTTCCAAATAACTCAGACTTTACTTCCAGCACAAGCACTCATGTTTTGATCTATAGCAAGGTTAATTTTTTTGTGTTCCCTACTGAATTTTTCGCGTAATTTGGAAATGAGAAAAATTACACTTTCAACAAAAAACAAATATACTATAACCCACTTTTGATTTCCAAGTAATCTCCATGACAATGTATACTATTAAAACTAATCAACCATGATGTTATGCAATATGCTATACTTTCTTTAATACCATTATCGCACTAGAAACATACGAGTCCTGGTTACTCTTAAAGAAAGAAAACGGATAGAAAACTGCATGCTGATTTAGCTAGCGTTTCTTTTAGAAAAAGAGAAAGGACAGCCTTTACAAGAAATGCTAGCCTTTCCACACAGTTCAGTTTAAATTTCTGAAAACGTGGAACATCGTTCAATATGCAGACTCTTTAAGTTTACCTTAATTGTGTTTGCGTGTGTGTAGATGTGTATGTGAATTTATTGTTTTCTTATAATAATTATAATAATATATATATACCGACTTGACCGAGAAAGTGAGAGGAAGGGACGGGAACAGGAGGGTAGGGAAAGGTAAGGATTAAGAACTGGAAGGAAGAAAGGGTTATATTTTTTTTTTTGTTTTGTTTTATATAGTTATGTGGAACGGGGATTCGGGGGTTCTTCGAGAGGGCCAGATCAGTTATCACCACCCTCTTGAGGTTCATCTCCGTCCCCTTGCGTGTCGGAGGTCCAGAGTGTGAGGTTATCCCTCAAGAGTTGCATGATGAGCGTGGAGTCCTTGTAGCTGTCTTCGTTCAATGTGTCAAGTTCCGCAATGGCATCATCGAAAGCCTAGAAACAATGACAAATACTTTAAAATGGGTTCAATTCGCCATTGTACAATATCAGAGTTATAACAATTTTCAACTATTACCATTTCGAAATTTCTATAAATGAAGAAAAATACTAGGCAAATAATTAACCTCGAACAAAATTAGGAGCAAGGGGATGTGCAGTTTAATAGATTTTTCCAAATCCACTGTGGAATATGAATTTAACCATTCATACTCTGAAGGTGGATTGGGGAGGGGGGAGGCATTTGCCAATGTTACAATTCTTTCCGTCCTCGAAACAATAGTTAGAAAATAATATTAGTGTTTCATTTCGAATAGTACAAATGTAAGTAAAACTACCACCTTTATTATAGCTTTCCACAGTTATATATATATATATATATATATATATATATATATATATATATATATATATATATATATATATTATATAGCTAGTAATTTAATAATAATAGAATAAAATGCTTAAAATCAACTTCTTAAAAGGCTCACTTCTGTTCGCAAATTCATAGGCACGAAATTAGTCACTAACCTCTTGTTACTGTGGTTACTTTGTACTAGTTTAACAAATTGCTCATTCTATTTTATTTCGTCCTTTTTCTTAATGAGAATTTGAAAGAAAATTAATCTAAAGCAAATAAGACAATTAATTCATATTTATACTCGTGGCTAAATTACACTAGAGAACAAGTTTTTTTTGTCATACATCTGGAGTGAAAATAGCTGATTCTTATGGAAATCAATGCATTGATTCCATAAATGACATTGGGGTTTTTCTATCGGGTCTAGTTCAAAAGATATTCAAGAAAAATGAAATCCTGCAACTTTAAAATTTTTATTTTCAATGTTGGTATCTTTAAGGATAATAAAAAGAACATCTTAGGAAAACGAGTAATAAAATGACTTCATATAAATAGTAATGAAATGATTTTAAAGTTATAAATAACGAACATATATTCACAGATCCTAAAAATGCTTGGTACTTGGCAGTTTTCTTTTGTATCATTATTGCTGTCCCTCTTCAGAAACGAAACCAACCCCATTATTCCTGGATCAAAGACTTTCAGAACATTTTTCCATTGTGGCTATGTCCTAATGAAAACGCTCTCCCTGCTCATCACTAACAGCATGCAAATTTTCAAGAAAAAACTTCAAATGTGAATGGAAGAAATAATGTGCATTCAGTGACATCCAACACTTCATTTTTTTTTATAATACAGTAATATGTCCACTAGAGATTCATATTGTTCATCTTTTCTAATGTCAAGAACCCTTCTAGCACTGCTTAAAAAGTATGCCAGGCAACCAGTTCGACATTTATTAACTTACTCTCAAGAACTTAAACACCTAATAAAAACACTGCCCCCTTTTTTTTTTTTTTTTATCATTCGATGAAATGTTTCACTGATCTCAATTTTATGTGCAAAGGGGTCAGGAGAACCTTTTGCAGAATTCAGAAGTGGACTGTGCTGTACATTGCATTGACCAAGGATGAAATCCTGTCTAGATCCCCAACATTTTAATGTAATGTTCTCTTCATGACTGTCCCACATCACAAAGCAACAGTATTTTAGTGCATCATCATCATCATCATCATCATCCTTGCAGGTATTAGGCCTAGTGGCCTGTTATGATCTCCATCTATTTTAGTGCATTTGTGCAATAATTCCAATCACTTTAAGATCGCCACATATATGCCATGAATATAGATTGTAATTGAACTAGGGATTGTGGACAAAGTTTCATATGTTTCTTTCAAGCCTTCTGCATGAAGCTGAGGAATTGAGGGAAATATATTCTCATTGTGCAGCAAAACTGCTTTTAAACTTAACTTTGAGGACTCGATAAATGATCGCCCCTAATTTCCACTATGCTGAATTCCTAGTTGTCATTAGACCATTAACATCATTACAAAAATATATACGACTTTTAAGTTTGCAAAATTTATAATTCCAGTACTTTCAGAAAGCAAATTCCACTTTTCTAACCTCGAACCAAAGCAAAATGTCACCTTGTTTTTTCTCCCCAAATTCAAATTCTGTCTTAAAAGATCTAATTCTGGTTGTTCGATGAGGCGCACCATGTTTCTAGTGGTGAAGGATTCGTATTTGAATCATTTGAACTTGAGGGTTTATCCAATCAAAATCATCACTGCTTTTACTACCAGTTTGTACATTAAATAACTTCGGGTGAACTGATATTGAAGTTTCACTAAGAGGGACTAGTCCAATTGTTTATAATACATTTGGGTAAATAACACTGGATTCTGTTTCCTCCGTGAATTCTGACATTTTTGCCATACCGAAATAATCATCATTCTTGTCCCCCTCCCACCATCAAATCATAGACATAGCAAAATTAATGGTAAGTAATTTAATTCCCCATTAACCACTTTATCACATTAGTTGTCGAAATAATGCGACCAAAACAACGAAAGTAGGCCATTTTAGCGATTCTATAGGTTCCCCCCCCCCCTTGAGAATTTGATGTGGGCTTTCCACAAACATAACAGCACCAAATCAAACCATCAAACCTTAAGATAATTTTTTATTGGGTTTTCTAAGATGCTGTATCAATTGCTATGGTTATCTAGTGCTAGTGAAATGAAGACGATAATGCTGGTGAAATGAGTCCAGGGTCCAGCGCCGAAGTTATCCAGCATTTGCTCTTAATGGGTCGAAGGAAAACCCCAGGTAGCTTGTCTCAACCAGGATATGAACCCGGGCTCACTCGATTCATGGTTAGGCATGCTAGGACATGATAATTTCACCACGAACAACTTTAAAAGAACCAGTTGTTTAGTTGTTTATTTATATTTTAAGAAAACACTTTTCAATATAAAATCCATTATTTCTTCTGCTCCCATCCTAGGTAAGGGGACGTCCTGTAACAACTGTACCTGCCTCGTACAGGCACCACCAAGTAAAAACGTTTATAATTTATATTGCAACTATTATGCTATAAACGGTGATCAATGATTTATTTAGTATATATTATATTCTGCAAAATATAAGTACCGGTAGTAAACGTACCACAGCCTTAGTATTTATTGTAGATTATATTAATGTGTCATAGTCGTGAATAGAATATAAATAAAAACAGACCCGACAGACAACTTTGAACCAAATATTCAGATTCTACTCATAAAAATTGACAGAAAACAATTAATTTCCAGAGGTAAAAATCGTGTTCTCTAATGTTATTTTAATATGAACTTTCCACCAGCTATTTTAAAATAATTGTTGTAGAAAGACAATGTAAAAACCATCTGAAACTATTCATTGATATCTAACAGATGAAATTTTTTCTAAATACGAGTATCATTGGATTCTCTGTGTTTTATATTTGTCACATACAACTCTACACAACTCCATGACAGAACTTATGAAACACAAACACAATGTGATCGTTTACCACGCTCTTTTTTGTGTACATTTTTGTACCAGTGAACAATGGTAAGCAAAATCAACACACAAACATGTTCTTAGATATTGATGGTGATGTAGGTGATCTTGCGAACTCCAGTGGCGAACAAACCATGGAGCTGTTGATGTCACCACTATTCTTTCTGCACATTCAAGAAACCAAACAGTTACAATGATACACCGTAAGGTAGGGTTCGATGTGCAAATTAATTTGTAATATGATAATGCATAATTCATCAGAAGTTTCCAGCAAAAAAACAGAATACATTTCACGTTCTTGTAAATTTTCATAACTGTTTCTAATTCTAATTGGCTGGGTATGTGACAATATGAAAAATGAAATATTTGGATGTCACACACTCAATATTAAACACTTTTCCTAATGCAAATCAAATGCGATTATTATTTACAACATCTGGCATTGTGTAGTTTGCAAAATACTTAATGAAGATTACATCCTTCATCTTATTATCAAGATATTTCGTAGTATTTCCTTAAGCATCTTGGGAGAAAAAAACTACTGCATCTTGACTTAATTTTGCTAGTGAGTTTTGCCATATTATGTAGAATGAATGCAAATTAAAATGAAATATTATAAACAAGAGAAAAGAAGTTCAAGCAAGCATTTACATATTTTTAATATTTAAAATAAAAAGTTTATATATAAACTGGTTCTCCACAGGAACAAAGTAAAAACTATGAGATCAATATAATGAATGTGTTTAATTAAAGGAGAGTCAAATGGACTGACCATCACACACAAGTATGAAAATGCATCTTTTTCAATGGAAGCTTCCAAGGAACAGGTAATACATACAATGTTAGTAGGACCACAAGTGATAATGAAGACTGGTCAACTAGGAAAGATAAACATCCTTTACACATAACCGTAATGCACAATCAAGATATGCTAGAGGCCTGATTCAATTGCTATCAAACATGACAACCAACTTTTCTACAGAATCAATCAATGAACATATTTCAGGCCCCGTTCTCAATGCATCATGCCAACTCAGGACAGCTGAGTAGAGTGTTACACTTGCCTTGCCACCAATTATTTTTATGTTCAAAATTAATTTACATTAAATTAACCTGGTAATCTTACAGTGAAATATAATTAAGGGCCAATTTGCACCGTGTTAGAAGTTATAGTTTTAAAGCACGTTCAATACAAGGGAATTTTAGAACTGAATAATGAAGGCTCTAAGTAGAAGCGAAACTACTGAAGGAACGAAAATACTAAAGCATTTGTAAAAAAAAAAAAAAAAAAAAAAAAAAAAAAAAAAAAAAAAAAAAAAAAAAAAACTTATATACTCGTAAAATAGGAATCATGAATAAGACTTCTCATGTTTTATACGTTCCACTAACAACAATTCAGTTTTTACGATATTGCATACGGTATTGTTATGTTTCATTTAACTTCATTACTAAATTCACAAATACAGAACAATTATTTATATATTGTAGGCATTTATAATTATTATTTTGCTATTTTACGAAAATGGTATTGAAAAAGAACAGAAATAGTAGTTAAAAGATTAGTGGTTTATAAGTAGACTACTTGTCAAATAACTATCAGTACAGTGAGATAAGAGCAACTGATGGGTAAGTCGTGAAACAATGTTTTTGTGGATATGGGCGCCAGTGTATAACAAAAAGGATCTTTCATAATTAGTGACAGCCAATCAAAGAAATGTCAGAAGGAAGTGAAATAGGGAGAGTATAAGGATACCCTTTATCATCTACTCTGTTCAACACTTACTTGGAGAATTTAGTGAAGAACCGTTTTCAGAACATGGGAGGAGAGATAGTAGAAGGAAGAAGAATAAAGTATATAAGATTTGCTACTGATATGACGTTGTTAGCAGAAGAGGAGATGAGAGATAAGCTATTGGAGCTAAATGACAGCTGTGAGCAGTATGGAATGGAAATAAATGCCAACAAGACGAAGGCTATGGTCTTAGGAAGAAAATTACAGCTAAACTTGCGAATTCTAAATGAGGCAGTAGAGCAAGTCGACGACAGCTTCAAATACTTAGGGTGTACTATAAGCAGTAACATGAGCTGCTACCAGGAAGTCAAAAGGAGAACAGCAATGGCAAAGGAAACTTTTAAATAGAAAAAGAAGCATCTTCTGGGGATCTCTGAAGAAAGAGCTAAGGAAAAGACTAGTTAAGTGCTTTGTGTGAAGTGTAGCATTGTATGGGGCAGAAACATGGATATTACGACGAAGTGAAGAGAAGTGATTAGAAGCATTTGAAATGTGGATATGGATAAGAATGGAGTGTGTGAAGTGGACAGACAGAATAAGAAACGAAGCTGTGTTGGAAAAAGTGAATGAAGAAAGAATGATGCTGAAACTGATCAAAAAGAGGGAAAGGAATTGGTTGGGTCACTGGTTGAGAAGAAACTGCCTTCTGAAGGATGCAATGGAAGGAATGGTGAACCAGAGAAGAATTTGGGGCAGAAGAAGATATTAGATGATAGACGACATTAAGATATATGGATCATATGAGGAGACAAAGAGGAAGGCAGAAAATAGGAAAGACTGGAGAATGCTGAATTTGCAGTGAAAGACCTGCACTTGAACAGAACACTATGAATGAATGAATCAAAGAATGACAAATAGTTTTATCACCCTATCTGGTTTCTATATTATGTGACGGAACATTTTTTTGTGGGAGATACACTTACTATACCATTTATCACATGATCTTACAAAAAAAAATTACAGTTCAGTAAATGGCCATTTTGTGTTATTTAGATACCGACCTATTTTGTAATAAAAAGGAATATATTTCATATGCATCATTCTCAGATGCTCCGACTCAAATAGTGAACAAGAAAAAAATTCATAGTTTAGGAGAAATCGCTGTATACAGCAGTTACAAGCTACTTCTTTTTAATCTCAGAAAAAGCGTATATATTTTTTTCTTTAAATTTGTAATATTCTTTCTTTAGACTTGCGAACTAGAAGACTGCCCAATTACAAACTTTCCCAAACATTTGCGTTATTTTTCACAATACTTTTCCAATGTAAGGGGGCTATAGAGATTCAGAAACACACTTTGATTATTTAATAACTAAGCAAAAGCTTCATATTAACTTTCAGGTGGAGGCAATTCATGTGTTAATCTAAATTCAAAACAATATTATCACTTCAAAATGCAGTTAGAAGATACATAGGAATTACATGCTATGGTTATTTATTACAGTACGTATATTTAAGTTTATACTTTCATCAGTAAAATAGAGATCTTAAAGTTGGTAAAAAAATCACATTCTTTTATGAGGCAGCTTTAAGACTAAATTTATATTTAATGAATTATGTATACCTTTTGAAGCACCACATTTTTACTTTTCTTGAATAAACTACTACTACACATTTCGTAGAATAAGAGTAAAATAAACTAACAAAGCTTCAAAAGGTTTTCCACTCAATGTCACTCACTATACTTGTTTTAAATACGTTTATTTAAATTTGGATACAAAATGCAACCATAAAACGTAACGAATAACAAACTTTTGCATCGAACCTAGTTTCCTGTATAACAAACAATGCAAAACAATTATTTAATTTCAGGCAATTCTCTATTTTACTGATTTGTTAAAATCAAACAATTTTTTAATAGGTGGCTGGGACAAACACACAATATATAATGTAACACTCCACCTTCACTTCCGATAAGCTGTCCTACCTGTTTTGCAAGATGGCAAGCTCTCGCTGGAGAATTGATTATCTCATAATAGAAAACTGAGAAATTGAGGGCTAATCCCAAACGGATTGGGTGTGTTGGCTGCATTTTTGACTTTGCAATGTCGAAGGCTTCCTGGTAAGCTTTCTGTGAATCTTCCACTACCGCTGGTGGGGCAAACAATTTAAATAGTGCAATATTAGACAAATACTTCAACTGTGGAATATATATCGGAGGGGGAAAAGCCGACGTATGACCAGCCCTGCATCAGCACTGTTCCTAAATAAAATAATTATGATTTACAATCAGAAAACTGTCAGAACAGCAATAACATCGCCAGACTTATTATTGTCCATATGGTTTGTCACTACTATTCTGACAGCACCCTTATGCGCTAAGCAGACCAATAACCAACCTGTTTCGCCAACTGACACGCTTTGTCTGGCGAATTGAGGATTTCATAATAGAAGACGGAGAAGTTTAGTGCCAGGCCAAGCCTGATTGGGTGAGTAGGTTGCATTTTAGCCTTGCTAATTTCAAATGCGTCCTGGTACGCCTTCTGTGAGTCTTCCACTACAGCTGAAATTTAATTAAATTATTACAAATACATTACAAATTATACAGATATACCTTTTAATCACAAAAATCATCGAGGCTTACCATTGGTACAGAAAAAAATACTTGAAATCATCTACAACTGCGTGAAATTAAAGTTTTAGCTTTTGCAAAATTGGAATACAAGTGGTTAAAATTAAGATAAATGAAAATATTTAACGTGTACATTTTTCACCATAAGACAAGATCATATAAATTTACGACTACGAATGTCACTTTAAATTACAAGTACACAAACACAAGTCCATTTATTACAACAAGTCTCGACAGTAGCGTTGATAGTGCAGTATAGTTAGTATAATATAATACAAATTATATATATTGATTTCCAATTCAATCTGATTAGTTATACATTTGTTGTGCTCGATCAGTCTTTTTCACTAAAGGATCTTCGTAACTATTTAATGTGTCTTACCAATATGGAGACCATTCAAAGACATAGATGACAGGTGATATCTAAGCATTCAGAGTAAACCATACTCAACTATATCTTTACTAGAGGTACAAAGGGGAGAAAAATAAAATTTTTCCACCAGTAATTTTGTGAGTGTGGTCGATATCTGAACTCTGAGAAATATCTCAAAACTACGTTTACTTCATCAATGTTCTGCAAAGCTGAATAAATAAAATTACATTTTGTGTTGAACTTTCAACATAAGATTTTTTTTACACGAAATAACAAAATACTCCGTAAAAGCACAAAACTGGACAGAAAACACCACATAAATGTGTAACATGTAACACTGATGCCTGTATGTAATAACTTCTGGGAAGCCGAAAATTTAGTAAATGTTAGTTACAATGGTCACTAAACACAATGTCCAGAATTACACTAGAGCAATATTTTCGAAAATAAAATATTTCTGATGGGAAGGAGGGGAGAGGAAGAGAGAGAGAGAGAGAGCCAGACAGAGAGAGAGGAGTGTCACCATTCTTTCGAGTTATCTATCATGGAAATGCGGCCTACATTCTGCAGTTATACAACTCCAGAGTGTCGATGCTTACAATTCCCACTCATTGCAGCCAACCTTATATGAACGCGCCTCCCACTTTTCTACAATTAGACTTGTACCTTGCCCAACTAAAGTGACGTCATCGTCCAGCCTTCTGCAGTGCTGTAAATTGCTGTATTATACAGACTGAAGACGGAACTGCGATGCACTCAATCAACACCAGCTTCTACTGCAGTGTTCACATACCACAGTCCACCATTTTTAATTGTATTACGAATCCACTGTGATACTCGTAACGCAGTAAGAATGTGATTCCTCATGGACGTTTCGGAATACGTAACCTAATTACTAACGAAATTAGGGTGATTTCTGAAGCGCATCGGGTTATCAAAAATGTTTGAAGAGAAATGAGAAGATGATTATCGTGGTAACCGATGACGTAAACTGACATTTTCAGCAATTTCAGCTGCCATGTTCAACTTACACAGCAAAGTATCAACACTATACAGCGCGCCATATCTAAGCGTTTTGGGAGTCAGACAACGCAGAGCAAATGTGACGCTGTGAATTTACTAATTAGAGACCACCTCCTCATTTGTGTTAGAGTCGCATTATATCGCGTTAAATATAATGTGCCTTGAATAAGGCAGAAAAGAAATTACAGCAATACGGATAATGTAACTCAAAATATATCTTCATGTATTTATTCCAATAGAATGGCTATCGCTATCGAATTCGTCATTGTTCCAGAACAGTTTGCGTCATCCAGGGTTATTAGATAGTCTTTTCTGGACACCCAAGCGACAGGACCAATTAATAGAAAATAAAAGTTAAATTTGGTCGGAATTAACTGGGGAACCATTTGTAGTACAAAACCTTTTACTAATTTTACGTGCCAAAAAATAACCCGGATGTAATATTTCCGAAGTATCTATCAATGCAAAGTTGGGGGCCATTAAATGAAAAACCCAGTAAGGTACTGCGACACGAAAATACTTTGTTTTAGTCGACATTGTATCTTAATCTATACTAATATAATAGACAGTGTGTTTGTATGTGTCTACGAGGTAATCTCAGAAACTACTTCACTGATATGGATAACTCGCCATTTAGAAGTGAACAAAGGCTTATACGCAGACAGCGGATTTTCGGTCCCTACACAGAGACAAGACGTCACGTCCCTTGGCGTACGGAGGGAGCATAACAATGAGTTCAATGATCTCTCTGCAAGTGACGTACACCTAATGTTCAATATCGGGACCGAAAATCCGCTGTCTGCATGTCATTACAGTAACTCCTGAGTGAATCGAGGACTGACCACAAATGCGCCATAAATCAGGATTAAAACAGATCCTTACGCACAGAAAACGTCACATATTGTCGAAACTAAAAATGAATGAGCGATATGCAATTAAATTTAACGCCCTCTGAAAGAGGAAATAACATTTTTCATGAAGTAAAAAGACACTGGGATCAATATGGTGTCTTAAGAGAATATTTCGGACAATAATAAAAACGCTGATATCAAATGAATATTACACTATATCGATTATGTACTTAATTTCTATAATAAAATTGCATGACTCTTGTTTCTGTTATATTTTGTACATCAATGGTTTTACCGTTATGTTATAACCAGACAGCGGATTTTCGGTCCCGATATTGAACGTTAGATGTGTCAGTTGCATGGATGTAATTGAACTCATTGCTACGCTCTTTCCGTAAGCCAAGGGACATGACGTTTTGTCGGTGTAGAGATCGAAAATCCGCTGTCTGGTTATAACATTACGGACAGAATTAATGTTTTCAACTAATATATAATTATTTTTTATTTGGGTCTAGAATTAAAGAGGATGTTCTCATTTCGAACTTCTGTGGTAAATGGCATAATATACAGATAAATGATCATACAACAGATACTACTATTTAATAAACAATTACGAACATATTTCAATTTGTGAATTTATTTTGGGCTGGTAAGGTCATTGCTATTATTTTTATTTTGTACTGCATGGTGGACATAAACGATGTGTACTATAGATCAAAATAATACCTAATAAATAATATTACTTAAGCTACTATTTCTATGAGCCAGCAGAAGGGGCCAGTTAGCACATATACGTCTGTTCCCCACGATTACAACAGACATGCCTCTTACGTTCAAACAATTTCAGTTTCCAGTTAAACTTTCTTTCAGAATAACTACTGTACTGTCGATGCACTGGTGATAACGAGATGGTACGTGTCCGAGAATTAGGCACGGGTTACTTGGCTTTGGCCTCACAGCTGAGGAAAACTTGGGAGGAAGGGAGAGAACCCAGTAGGGTTATCGGGCCAAACGGGATTCGAATCCACACTCGAGCGCAACCACGAATTTCGAAACCATGTCAGTTTGATGTGTCTCATGTCACTACAATCGTCTGTCGCCATTCCGACGTGAGTGACGAATAGTGCTTATTGTGCCTCATACTCCAAAGGTTTCGCAAACGATTCTGCCTATATGGCCACACACTCCTACTACCAACAATTATCTGGTCAATATTAAGACTTCCCACCCCTAAAATAATATTACTCCTGTCAGTGAGACGGAGAACCCAAAAGCGAGACAAATGTCCAACAGTCTTGGCGTTCATTTACCTACTCCAATTAGTTCAGAGACAGATTAAAAGGATACGAGTAAGTGTACCTTTTTACACAATTTCTCTTCTAAATAATGAATAAATTATATGCACGTTAAAATTCTACAAGATTACTTTCATTTCCAAAACCTCACTCTAGTTAAACATTCGTGAACTGAGCCACTGAACACAAGCATGGGAAGAAAATACAGAAATTAATATAATGAATGCATCTTTGACTGAAGGTTTTAATTCAATGCACCTCTAATAAGGACAGTACTTTGTACCTTACGTGACATAAGACAATTCTTCCAACACATCCTTTTGTAATGCGTGATGCCTCATTACGTATGAATGTGTGTAGATAGGGTGTGTCTTCGAACGCATCCGTCCACCAGACAGGTTAGCGAGGTGCCAACAAGGAAAGAGGATATGCTGTGTGGAAATTTCCACAATGACTTGTGAAATAAGTCTACTAAGAATTATGTATCAAATAAAAATACCGAGACATTTGACAATCTGAAAATATTACACAAAAGAATGCAGTCATCGCAAGTAATCATGAAAATTTACAGAATGTCTCACGTCTGTAAATCCTCCATTGGACAAGTCACTAGTACGTGGTTTATATCCAACTACTCAACGCGTTAGTATCACTCCTCCACTTCCCTCCTTAACACCCTCACTCCTCCATTTCCCTGCTGAACACCCTAGATGTACAGTATGTATTAACAAGGTCAAGCGAAGTTTTTCGAGACTTTGGGTGTGAATCATAGTAAGCTCTCAGATCAAGTATTTCACAGAAGCCAAATATGACTCATTTCATGGATTCAACTAAAGGCGTATCTACACGGTTCAACTTTTCTTTCAACTTCAAGCATTCAAGCAAGTCATGCAAGAGTGAACGAAACGCATTCGTGCACGATTTCCCCCCACCACTAAAAATGGGGCGCATGTGGCAATTGAAAGCTACAAATCACCGGTGGGTATCTTGTGCGTATTTTGTTCGACAGTAGTACGTAGCGAAAAGCTGATTCTTTTAGATAGCCGCGAATAAAATGAAAATTCTTTTGTTTGGTGATGGTGGACCTTTTAAGCTGAAAATGGCGGCAAGTACGGTTAGCTTCATTGAAGATTATCGCAAATACGAGTGTCTATGGAGTGTTAAACCATAATTTTGCGAATCAAGTAGGCCTAAGTATTGTATTGATATTTAACATTTATTAATTAACATAGACTATATACGTAGTGAAGATGACGTTCAACACGGCGCACCGTGTAGACACAAAATCTGCATGCATCTTAATTGAACGTTCGTTTTCAAGTCGATTCTTTAAATATTCTCCCCCAAGTTGCGTGTAGATGCATTTAAACAGTAATATTAAAATTTATTATAAGAAACTACGGTGATATTCATACGTATTTCAACAGCAATTTTACAAAACTCTTCAAAACTTCGTACCAACAAGTTCATATTTAAACTTAACCGATTTAATATCGGAGAGAGGGAGAGGGAGGGAGAGAGAGAGAGAGAGAGAGAGGGGGAGAGAGAGAGAGGGAGAGAGAGAGAGAGGGGGGGCAAAGAGATAAGGTGCATCTAAATTATTTGTATTTTCGATCTGCTTAGAACTCAAACGCTGCGACCTTAGAATGTCTACTGCAACCCATTCATATATTTTTTTTATTCTTAAGACATGTTTAGTACTTTTATTTCTTCTTAAAATCTACAACCTTCGGTAGAGTTTTTACTTCTTCGTAAATACAGAGTAACTTAATAAAAATCAATTTAAGATATTAGGAAAAAAAAAAAATCTTCAGTGTCCCCAATACCGGACATGGCGTTAAGTCTGTGCACAGCGAATTTTCCCAACTTTAAGCACTGTTGGGTGGTGATTTCTTTCCTAATGATAATTTCATTATTAAAAACACCCCGAACTACGGTTTAACCTTCCAGCACAGTCTTTGTGTATATGCCTAGCGACGAAAATTTAAAAACTTTGTCTTCCAGCACAGAAAAGGACATTTAGGACAAACATGAGTACAATACTTTTCGTTAAGTCTTACACATCTCACAACAATTCTGTTCTGTAATATTAGTATCTACAGTAGATATTTGAAACCGATAAAATAATTGAAAACAATAGTTTATAATGAAGTATAATTACGGTGTATTACTTGTCACGCAAACAGCAGAATTGTGAACATAAAACCATTCCAGAGACAAAAATTCTATACACACAGCGAATAGTTATGTATACAACTGACTATTTGCGGCGAAGGAATTTGACTAAACTTTGTGTGTTACGCAGAAGAGACAAAGTTCTGAAGCTCAATAGAATGCCTTGTTTTTGCTCTATTGCGAATTCGTGCAGTCCCAAAACATTGACATGCAGGTATAATTATGTAGTCTTAGAAACAACTGATTGCGCACAGATATTTTTAAAGTTCTAGAAAGGAGGCACAGCGCATGAACAGAGGACGAGCGACCAGGTTCACAAGCGAACCTCTAATTGAGGTAGTAACATTCGTTGTGTGTCGTATGCCATCCCTAAGTAGCTAGAATAAGTGCCAGGGAAAATAATTTAGCGTAAATAAGTAGTGCGATAAAGACTATGAATAAACAAAAGAAAAGAAAGACAATTCCAAGAAATGCATGACAGCAGGATCGAACATGTCACCAACTGCATAGGAAGCAGGCGCTCTCTCCATTACACTAAACCGACCGTGAAAGAAATGGTCTGTATGAAGCGATGCAATACTCAAGGACTTAAAATATTAACTTGATTTATTGGGTTGGTGCAAGTTCATAGCGTTTTTGTTTCGCGTGTTGTACTCTGGTTGCTATCGATTTATTTATCGATTGTCATTTTTTATTTGAAGTTCAATTGTTGTGCTTGAGTTTATATATTTATTAAAGTTTTCATTTTTTGCAGATAGTGAGTGGAACCATGGACGCTAGAAAATGGAGTGTCAAGTGGAGAAAATGGAACATTTTCGACATATTCTTCTTTTTGAGTTCAACAGAGGGGCGAAAGCAGCGGATGCGGCCACAAATATTTGCGCCGTGTATCGGAGAGAGCACGGCAAGAAAATGGTTTTCTCGTTTTAAGGAGGGTCGTTTTGACATTACCGACACTCCAAATTCAGGAAGACCTTCGGGGTTTGATGAAGACCGTTTAAACATGTTAATCCACAATGATTCACGTCAGTGTACCCGAAAACTGGCGAAATGTGACCATTCCACCATCGTGAGACATTTATTGCCACCAACTGAGACGTCTCGCACACGCAATCCAAGAAAAACGACCAAGACTGCGTGAAGTGATGCTACTCCACGATAACGCCCGTCAGCATTCTGCTAACCTGACACAAAACACTATCCAGGAGTTAGGTTGAGAAGCCATTCCGCACCTACCTTATTCACCTGATCTTGCGCCCTCAGATTTTCACCTTTTCCGCTCTCTATCGAACAACCTTCAGGGAACTTCCTTTCCGGATGAAAATGAGCTCCGAACATGGCTTGACGACTGCCTTAATTAAAAAAACACGCGATTTCTACAGGCATGGAATCGAAAAACTACTCCAGCGTTGGCAGACTGTTGTAAACAGTGAAAGAGAATGTATTATTGATGATTAACTTCTTTCTTATGTGTATCTTATTTGTTTAATAAACTTATGAAAAGTCGCTACGGAATTATGCACCAACCTAATAGATTAAACTAATGAGATGCATATTGCATTAGTTGTGAAAATAAACCGTCTTGTTATGCCCTATAATTGATAAAAGTAATGGGGATGTGAAAATCGTTATTCATTTGCTACTTTTATTAATGTTGACTAGGCTATACAGTAGGTATATGTAATCCATGTGCATGTTTCTAGTTGAACCGACTTTTACTCATTCGAAAGTTAAGTTGCCCAAAATTTAAGGAACAACAGCTGTAGGCCTATACAGAATGCTAGATAGATCACTTTTCGTTATAAGAAATGTTAAAATCTTTTATTTCTGCGATGCAGCATTAGTACTTCCTCTCCATACTTGTAATGATCGAGTATGGGAGAATGTTATTGCGTTTATGTCATATAATGTATTTTAGAGATAATAAAGAATTGCCATATTTCGCATAGAATTGCTACAGATTTTTTTAGAGTGTGCTTCCGCGTGCATTACCATCATGTTCGTTTATTTTTACATGTCCTCTACAAGTTAAGAGGGCGAGATCTCTCTCTCTCTCAATGCAGGTCCGATATATTGTACATATTAGATCACGTCTCGCTGGTTTGATGGTGGCTGGAAAGCAGGCGTAAAGCAGCCGAGTCGATCGATGCGGTGTCCTATATACACGGACGGTCAAGACTACAAGAGCAGGCGGGCGGACAGGCAGTCATGACAGGAAACGGGAATCTACTCTGTGAAGTTTGTAGGGAAATTTACTTAGCAATTTCCTCTACCACTTCCCAACACACGGGGAAGAGCACGGGATCAGTAACACCAACAGCTTGATCCCTTTTCAAAGTGTTAATCTCTCCACCACCTCTACCATCAGGGAGTGGTTACATCAAATCCCGCCGTGTAGTAACCCTCCCACCCCCATACATGACCACTCCCTAATATTAATAGCATAATAAAATAATTCTCTCTCGGAAAATGCATTAATCTCATACATTTAATACAAAAACAGGTCAAACCAATGTATACAAAAAGTCTTAAAATAAAAAGGAAAACAAACACTTTAACTACTATAAAAAGCACAGCAAAACAGATACATTGAAAACATTGCAGGTCACATGAAATGGCTGTTTCATGCGACACCAATGAGTTTATTATTGAGGATTCATTTCGATACAAATTATTACTTCGCGTTAAAAAAATGACACTTTCCATTATGCGAGTCTATTAACCCTTAAATTGGCAAAACTTCATTTCTCACACTAGTTTATTAAACCGTGTCGGATTGTAAAGAAAACAACTATCACAATGACCATATTTTATATGTTGTACAATATTATAGTATTGTGTAATTTTGTTTATTTAATTTTCCTAACAATTTTTTTATTGTTCTATTAAAATTATAGCATATATTAACCCGTTGTATCCTATACGATACTTTGTGAATTTAAGGGTTAAGAACCGCTAATAAAATGAATACAATTATTGTTGAATAAATCAAGACTTCGAATCTTGAAAGTGTCTTGGCTAATTAATGGGTTTCTTTCTCTTGGAACCACTCGCAAGCTATCCCAGAAGTGACGATATTTACAAGCAGCCAGTGGTATGTTAACACCAACATCTTAATACACATATTTTCATTCAATAAAATCCAAAGTAGCCTATTTTCAGTGACGAATGCATTGATGATTCGAGTGGAAAAATATGAAATTTAACATTTACACTGTTAATTGTAGAGTATTAGGAATCATAATTTTCGTGTTTCGTCATGGGTAGAATCGATTTTTTTAAATATTTTATAGTATTTCTTGAAAAGTTTCATATTATGAACAAATCTTCATATGTGTTTATATTTCTTAACAAAGAATCCTTCCTGTGACATTTTCTACTGAAGGAGTTTGGAGACAAGCTTCGATTTTCTTAAAAGGACCAATAACATGTGTCACACCCACAGTCATCCATGCTTCAAATTATCTAATCACAAGCAACCTATTACAGTAGATCAGATCCAGTGCCGAGTAAGGGTACGGCCACACGAGCTACATTTGTCGCAGGTTTTCTGCTACAAAAGTTTTTGATTTGTGGTTCATATTGATGCAGTGAAACTATAACAAGTGTGTAAAATAAACGTAAAGACTTAAACATTAAAGATAAACTTTCAGTTATTGAACGCTATCACAAATTACCGAAAATGAGTGAACGCAATGCACCAGTGGTTACAAATTTCACAGCCACTTTTCTGCAAGCCGTTAAAAAACCGAGACAGCATCCTAAGAGCGCAAAGCAAAACGGAAATTTAAACTGTAAGCGGAATAGAGGTGAGAAAGACAGTCAGGTGGAGTCAGCCTTAAAACTATGGTTTACCAATGTTGAACAACATGCTCGTGTTGATGGGCCTCTCATGCGACAAAACGCGGAGGAACTTGCTAAGAAAATGGGAAAACATCGTTTACAGACGAACGCGTAGTGAGCAGACGATTTAAGTGCTCATAATGTAATTTTGTCCTGCAGTTTTATATTGTATTAAAGTATAATCTTGCTTGATTTTAGTGAAAAGCAAACCACTACAGACGATTTATTTTAAGTACTGGTAATATAATAATTTATCCTTGCAGTTTTACATTGTATTGCAGAGGAAGCCTATTGATTTTAGTGAAAGATTAACAACAAACGATTTAATTGGTAATAGCATAGTACTGTCTTACACTTTTATATTATATTTATTGCAGTGTACGTTATTTTAGTGAACAAGTTTGTTTGTGTAATTAACTTTTTTTCTGTCATTGTTATCAACCGGTTAATGTCATCAAATTAACAGAATTCCAAAGTGATCATAAGAAGTGTGTAATGTATTTGTAATTAAATTTTAGGACTATTGTAGCAGACTGGCTTGTGTTTAGTTAGCAACTCTAACAAACTTGTATTTTGCGTTAAATTAGGATACGTTAATATTTTTTCAAGAAAATGTCATATTTTCTCATATTTTGGGATCATACATTTCATATTTTGCCAAAATTTTGTTCATATTTTCCCGCTCTTTATTGATGACTCACACTAGAGGGACACAGTTTCACATCGAACCCGGCTCTGAATCTCCTACAAATAGGTATCTCAATTTCGAACACATTCTACGACATGAAATGTGTCAATATTTTCGTTTACGCAGAGTATGTCATTTCATTACATCAGGTCATCATTTCTTAGAAACTGAAAGTACAAGGTAGGCTAAAGAAAAGGGAGATTTTAAATTTTGTTGTTGGTGGCACATTAATTATTTCAGTAGGCTTAGATTCACTGCCATTGTGTAACTTGATTGTTGCAATTTATTAAACATGGATCATTGGGCCGAGGATTTGCTGTAAAATATTATTCAAATGGTCGATGCGCAGAAGCTGCTCATAGGAAGTTTCGCCGTCTCTTTCAACTCCGTCGTCATGCATAGGAAAATCCACGGCAACTGCATGAATAGCCCCTATATTCACAGAAGGTAACCGTTGGGGTTCTCCGTTTCTTAGATGCCAGTAGTCGTTATGTGATAATAATTCAACATTTTTTTTTAGTGATTAACTGAGAATATGGAATTTTCGTATCAACAGATCAACTTTATTTTAGCAAGACTGCCGTTATCTCTATGACGGAAATGCGAGATTTGTTTAGGAATCATGTCATATCGAGAAATGGAGACATTCCTTGGCCTGCACAATCCCTCCATTTAAGTGTAAGTGATTTCTTTTTATGGGGGTATCTAAAAAGCAAGATATACACAAACCGCGAAATACTGAACGACTGAAGAAAGCAATTCGTCAACAAATTTCAAACCTCACAATCAAAATGTTGCAAAATGTAATGCAAAAAGGAGGCCATTTTCAAGAACTAGTGGTTACATAAAAATGGCATACTATAGGGCTAGCAAAAATGATTTAAACGATTTCATTGTCGTGTACTCGCAGTATTATGAAAAGCATGAAGCCTACAGATTGAAACATATACCAATGAAAAGAGACACTCTCCAAGTTTTGAAGCTACAACTGCTGGTCTACCTAACTATGGTTTCTATTAAAAGAAAAAATTGAATTAAATATAAATATTCATTTAGAATTGATTAGGAGGCCGATTATTAAACCCTGGTTGGGAGGGCAATCAAATATCTATATCAGCGATATGGATTCTTCCCTTGCAGCACTATGTATGTACAGCATGTACTTGATTAAATAAGGTGATAACGAATGGAATACTAGAGCTGCATTTTAACCGTGGTTTCGTAACCCACGATTATTACATTTATAACCGAGACTCATGCATTTCGCCATAAATTACTAGTTGCAACAAATACATTAATCTTCCTCTTGTCCATTACAATTTTCACGGTTTAGTGACTAGATTAGTGTGTTTTACATACTCCTATTTTCCTATAAATTAACTTGGTGCGAAATAACATGCCCTAAAGATATTCAAATTCGCGAACAAGATAAATGTTCGTGCCGTTCCCACATTCCTGAATGTTTCGACATTGTTACAATGCAGTATTTATGCAAGGCTTGCTATGTTACAATGTAGTAGTTATGCAAGACTTGCCAACACACAAATGGAATATATTTCAACTGCCATTCGTTCTCGATGTCAACCGAAGAAAAGGGAATGAATTTTACTTGAATTTCGGTTTGATAGAAGTAGTAAAATAAAATGTATTCTCGAATATGCATTTACCAGCAAAAAACAAGGAAACAAAAGAAATGAAACACGTACATAAAATGTTAGTATAATTGCTTGCGAATAGCTTTCTTGTATTTTAATGAGTGTATTAGATTTGTAAAACGAGATATTCTTCAGTAAATGACTGATGTATAGGTCACTTTCTTTTACAATATATTTTTTAAGTTCTAAAACTTTGCTCCACAATAAACATTTGCAAATGTTGAACCGTGATATTGTAATGCTTCTTAAATAATCGTTATTGCAATATATTTAACGTTCTAAAGTCGTCTTGTATTATGTTCAGGTTGCCTGTAATTTGAATTATTTTATTGAAGGGAAGAAGTGCACACGTTTCGTCCAAATATGGAAATGACGCCGAAAAGTCAATAATGACATTAAAAATCTAGTGTCTCGTAAATATCAAGTTACTATTGAAAGCACATACAGCATTTAACAATGTTCTTATTTATTTTCTTATCAAACGTCATATTAAGATCTAGGCATCGAAAAACAGCATCGAGATATTCGTAGTCAGCAAGCATTAACATGTGTACTCAGCCTTATCTAATAAACTTACATTTATGTATGGTGTTGCGTAGATGTATTTCTTATACAAAAAAAAAAAAACCTGTGGTTAAAAAGGAAATGAGTATTTATGAAACTACATTACAAGGTATACAAAGAATATGGTGGGAAGATCATATTTAACATTCTCTAACAAGCAACCGTGAATAGAATTTATAATGCAACTGACTCACCATAAACCCCCACTTTCTACTACAGAGATGGGCGAAAGTTTAGAGCATCCCTATAAAAAACACTCTACATTCCATGTCACAATCTTAAACAAGTATATGACCTCCATTACTGTGAAAGTGATCATCAATCAATTAGCCCTCTATGATCGACTATCGATTGAAGCCACATACTAGACTTCTTTTGAAACGGCGACGTGCGTTAAAACTTTGATTTTGACCCGAACAAGAGTCCGGCCATTTTTTTGGGACGATTGTACAATATAATACACAAATATATGCCGAATTCGTTAATTTTTTAGAAAGACGCATGTTTTCTGCATGGTTGTACAGTACAGTACTGTGATGGATGCTATCATCTTATATCTACATTACTTCCAGAGTACGACAGTATTAATTTCTTTCCCTAGAATTTTCTAGACGTTCTCAATGGGTTTCAAATCCAGAGTAAGGGTGTACCATTTTCGTTGAACCATGTCTTAATTTTCGAATACTGCAAAAGACACATCTTGTTAATATGACCATGCCTTTCGTATACAATTTTGTTTTGTTTTGGAAGGAGCATTTAAATTTGCATTAATCCAATGTGTCAGCATTTACAATACCGTCAACCAATGCCGGTTCCTCCATCTCATTGGCACAACCATCCCAATACCATCACTGAACCCCTTCCTTCTAAACTGGACGCGCAACACTAACTCCACAATATACTCGTATGTACACTGTGTCCCTGCGAACGTCCCCAGCCGACAAGCAGTAGATTTTCCCCTCCCATCGCGCTTCCAATAATCCTTACATCAATGAAGTCACAGCGATTCATCGGATTAAAATTTACGTATTACGTTATTATGTATTCGCGCTCTTCACAGCAGCTGCTAGAAGTGTTACCAATCCTGTGTGATACATTGTTGTTTACTCAACTGTCCGAAGACAGATCTGAACATCACAAATGATACCAACTTGGCACCACTTATGAGGCAACTAGGCTAGAGGATAATGGGGTAGGGTGGCTAGTTCCTTTCCCCATCCACTGCATTCATTGCCGATTAGCTACATATTACACTAACCAGATTTCAGATGCATACAAACAATTGTTCTTCCTGACACATGTCAAGTGAAATGTATTGCCTGACAATAGATGTACATATCAGCCAGAACCTCAATCAGAGATAGTGTGATTTTTTGGTATTAACGATATACCGGTACGCGAAATGTGCTAAAAACTTAATTTTATGCATGGAAAATGCAAATCCCGTAATGAAAGTTCAAAAGCAAGTTAAATATATCCGCCAATTTTCGCGAAATTGATATAAATTCACGAAATTACTTCATAATCACGATATTTTAAACAAAAAACAAGTTTCATGGCGAATCCGCATGAAAAATTACTTTCTTTCAATTAACAAGTGGACATTTTCTTCGTTATAAAACATACATAAACATTTCTACATATTTGACCATTCAGCAATACATACGTGTGGTATCTGGCAATGATGCACGCATAGTTTCAGAGACAACGGTAATTTCTCTTTCCAACAACAACTGCCTTTGTGTGATCAAGAAGGCAGTGCCGTCATCCCGTTACAGTCGAATGAAATTGAATTAATGATGCATACAATTTTCTGTTAGCTTCGAAGGGATTGTTTCAATAATAATTTTTTAAAATGTTTAATTATTTTTTAACTTTTTTAGGGTACAAAATACGTACGAAATTGCTTTTTTTTTTTTTTTTTACGAAATATTCACCGAAATCAAATCATTTTAATCACCGAAATCAGGGTAAAATAATAACCATAAAATCACGTAACTAATGAATGATACATAATTCACATTGTCGTAAGAAACTATCATCCAAGCATATAATTTATTCCGACTAAAGCAATTATTCATCTATTTACAATACTCTAGTCAAAAGTGAAGAACACAAAAATAAACTAAGCATATTTTAATTCATACTAATTAAACTCTATACCTACTATCCCTACAGTAACAGTTTTATGGCGAAGTACTAACTGTACTCTGTGGCTAGATGCTAGAAGGAAACATAGAAAACCTGGTATTTCTTGATATTACAATATGTTCACTCTTATGCCTACGTGCATCAACATCGGTTAGAACTAACACCTAACCCCTGGTTAAGCATTTTTACGGTGCCTAAACTTCGGTTAGAACTTAAATAGATTAATCAAGATAATCTCTAACCGGCCATATTCGAGCGGTTAAAGGAGTTAACCAGTGATTAGCAGGGCAAGTAAAACAAAATGGCGGCCAAATCCACAGCCGACTATTTCGAAGACGATTATTATTGTACAGTACTTGAATTACTTGGTTGGAGAGCATGAAGTTTCTTTAGTGGAAAGAGAGCATTCTTACGAGGAATTAGGTGACAAAATTTTAGGAGGAATTTCGTTTATCAAAATTTACATCTACAATTTTTACTGTGACAACGTGTTTTAGTTTCGTATTAGCATTTATCCTATTGTATTGTTTATGTTTTTGCTTTTTGAAGAATTTTAGATGAGGGTGCAGAGTAGCCGACGCGCCCTTTATAAACCCCACTAACTACATCTACAGTGTCATTTCTGCTGCAACAAATGGGTCACTTGAAATATCACAAAAACAATCACATTTCTCCTGTGGATCGGCTGCTTATATTACGATTCTATGTAACTGTTATTTTCTGTATTTTACGAGGGAACTCTCGAATATTTCTTTCTCTATGTCACTGGCTGAACGAAGAGAGGTTATGGATGGATCTTAGGACAATGCACATTTCTGGTATGAATGCGGTCCTGGATCGTACACACATTCGTACTTATCTTTAGCAACCTTTTCCTTTATGGATATTTTATGGTTTTCAAATATAGTAATTAAGTCTATCGATACTTCAATCTCACTTACTTACTGGCTTTTAAGGAACCCGGAGGTTCATTGCCGCCCTCACATAAGCCCGCCATTGGTCCCTATCCTGAGCAAGATTAATCCATTCTCTATCATCAAATCCCACCTCCCTCAAATCCATTTTAATATTATCTTCCCATCTACGTCTCGGCCTCCCAACTAACACTCTATATGCATTTCTGGATTCGCCCATACGTGCTACATGCCCTGCCCATCTCAAACGTCTGGTTTTAATGTTCCTAATTACGTCAGGTGAAGAATACAATGCGTGCAGTTCTGTGTTGTGTAACTTTCTCCATTCTCCTGTAACTTCATCCTTCTTAGCCCCAAATATTTTCCAAAGCACCTTATTCTCAAACCTTTAATCTCTGTTCTTCTCTCAAAGTGAGAGTCCAAGTTTCACAACCATAAAGAACAACCGGTAATATAACTGTTTTATAAATTCGAACTTTCAAATTTTTTTGACAGCAGACTGGATGATAAAAGCTTTTCAACCGAATAATAACAGGCATTTCCCATATTTATTCTGTGTTTAATTTCCTCCCGAGTATCATTTATATTTGTTACTGTTGCTCCCAGATATTTGAACTTCTCCACCTCTTCAAAAGTTAAATTTCCAATTCTTATATTTCCATTTCGAACAATATTCTGGTCACGAGACATAATCATATACTTTGTCTTTTCGGGATTTACTTCCAAACCTATCTCTTTACTTGCTTCCAGTAAAATTCCCTTATTTTCCCTAATCATTTGTGGATTTTCTCCTAACATATTCACGTCATCCGCATAGACAAGCAGCTGATGTAACCCATTCCATTCCAAACCCTCTCTGTTATCCTGAACTTTCCTAATGGCATACTCTAGAACAAAGTTAAAAAGTAAAGGTGATAGTGCATCTCCTTGCTTTAGCCCACAGTGAATTGGAAAAGCATCTGACAGAAACTGACCTATACGAACTCTGCTGTACGTTTCACTGAGGCACATTTTAATTAATCGAACTAGTTTCTTCGGAATACCAAATTCAATAAGAATATCATATAAAACTTCTCTCTTAACAGAGTCATACTGGGATATAATCATTCTTGCATTTAATTTTACATTTTGTACGATTTTAACCTAACAGCACTGAAAAACAAAGAAATGCAACACGCAAATATAACAGCGCCCAAAGGCAAACCAATGCAATGCGAAAATGTAGGACACGTTCGTTTTGATGTAGAACGGAGTAAGCGCAGTCGTTTTTAAACATTGAATATTATCTTTGCACAGGTATGGATGCTTTCATTTAGTTATTTTGTTGAAAGAGTATACCATCATAGACTTTATTCTGGTTAAATGAGGTGTCAGCTAACCATGTTTAAGTAATCGTTGATTATAAATGGTGCACAGAAATTACATTTTAACCACGGCTACTGTTTAACCATCATTTCGTAACCTATGATTACTGTGTTTTTAACCGAGGTTGATGCACTTCGTCATTAAATTGTTTCGTAACCATACTTTCGTTGCTTCTAGAATTGTTTCTAGGAAACACTTAAAAAATGTAAAAAAAAAAAATTATAAGTAAATGCATTTTCAAAACAAAATATTAACAGTTTGTATATTTAGAACCAGTTCATTTTAAGTGCTAACAAATATTTAGTAAATATTTTAGAAGTAGCGCTTCCAGGAGAAAATGTGTTCTAAACTTGTCACCACAACTTGTTCGAAAAAAATGAGTCACTGCTATACGTAACAGTTCAATTTAGGGTAGTATGTAAATTAGATGCAGAGTCTTCAACGTAAATGTACTTACTATTTCTGGTCTCCCCCGTTGCAACTTCTGCAAGATACCTGTAGTAATCTCCCTTCATCTTCAAATAGAATACTTTGCTTTCAGCATTACTCGCTTTTGGGATCAGGTATTTGTCTAAGAGACCCTGCAAAGAAAGAGACATTCATTGCAGTATTCATAAAAAGTAGGCATCAGAAAGATAATACCGTACTTTCTCATATATTTTCTTACCTTACTGCAAATATAATAGCTTTCTTTGTTAACTATTACGGGAAAAGTGGCGTGAATGGAACATTTTACACATAAAGTAACGACATCTTTGACTAATATATTCTACTGGTTTATTTTATGATTTCTTTTCTTGTATTTTTTAAAACGTTCTGCAAGTGTCCCATTCATGCCATATTGTGGAATGAATTGGACACACGTAGTCATGAAAGGGACAGTGTATTTGTGGCTGCAAATACTATACAAAACAGAAGTAATATTATCAATTTTATATTTTAAAAGTTTATAATAAAACAATGCAGTTAGGAGTAAAATTTGCATTGGAACCCATACGTTAGAATTGATAAACTCAATTAAATATTTAAGTTATACTTTAACATATTTACCTGTTACTGATATAGCTGAACATATTCAACATTTTAATGGAGCCTTAAGAACCATCAACCAGGTTTTCACAACCACGAAAACCCAAAAACATACCAGGTTTAAAGCATATAAAGTTCTAGCAAGACCTTTCCTCATGTATGGTAGTGAGCCCTGGACTGTCCGAAACTCAGATGTTCAACGCCTAACAACTGCAGAAATGAGATTTCTAAGGAGGACTGCCGGCTACAGCTTGCTTGACCACAAAAGGAATGAACTAATTACAGAAAAAAATTGAAAATTACACCTATTTATGAACATCTCAACCACTATAGACAAAAATGGCTTAACCATGTCAATAGGATGGACCGTTCCAGACTCCCAAGACAAATTCTCCACTATATACCACATGGAAGACGATCTTTGGGACGCCCCCTGTAAAGATGGACGGAGACCGGAACAGGCCACTAGGCCTAATACCTGCAAGGACGACGACGACGATGATGATGATGATGATAATGATGATGATGATAATAAAACAATACCTATCAAAATAAAGAACATAAACTTATACACTTAACACAGGGAAAACAGAAAATTAATATAGATCTAGGCTATAAGGTTTTAACACAAAGTTAAACCCTTAACACAGATAAGGGAAATCAATGCAGATCTAGGCTATTACACTTGAATACATAATAATGCCCTACACAGAGTGTAACCAATATAATTGTAGAGCTAAACTACTATGCTATGTTTATTTTGAAAACCATATCAATGAAACGAGAGATGTACAATGTCGATATCTGACGCCTACTTCGAGTACGAAACAGCTGACCAGAATAAACCAAGGAGGAAAACAAAACGTGAAGCAGATACAAAATACTGCGGACGAAGGATTAGGGAAACAGCTGGAAGTGTCTGAGGTCAGGAGCATAGGCAAGACTAATGGAAATGCAAGAGAAGACATGTGATGAACGAGTGAAGGATGAAGCGACTACCAGATATTAGTGATTGTGAGGACAGAATAGACAGGGCTTTGGAGAGGTTATTAGCGAAGAAGAAGAGTGCTAAAAAGTGAGTGCAAGAAAGTTAGGGGTGGCAAAAGTGTAGGAAAAGTGTAGGAGAAGAAAGTGTTAAGTGTAAGAAGATAGGGTAAGAGTGGAATAAGATAGACTATCAAACAATGAATACAAAAATGTGAAGTGGAATGAGAGAGAAATTGCAAGTGTAATTAAATGAATTAGATATTTCAGTTTTTCAATGTTATGGGTTGGGAGTAGCATCAGGGGTACTAGAACTGTAGGAGTGTTATAGAAGTAAATATATGGAAAGAGGTAATAAAATAGGAAATTTAGGAGTGAAGCGAAAAGAAAGAGATAAATATGTAAATAAACAGAGGATAGAAAAAAAAGTGATGCAAGTGTTGTAAATAAGAGTAAACGGAAAAGTCAGCAAGTAATGTAGGAGAAAATAGCGGGAAAACAATGATTAAGAGTAGGTAGGACTTGAGGGTAGAGAAGAAGAAAAATAAATAACGCAAATTATTAAGGAAGGAATATGCGATATTTAATAGGTGAGCGAGAAATGGATGGGAGACAATCTAGGTAGGAGGGAGAGAATAGAAGAGGATAGAGAGGGAAGGACATATAGCAATTCAGTCATAACAGAACATTAGAAAGTAATCAAGAAATTCTCGGCAAAGAATACATTAATAGAAAAGAGATATATGTATTAAAGGGATGGTGGATCGAAAAACAGAAATGTGAAGATCCACCATAACTGTGAATTGTAAAGTTGATTGACAAATAAATATCATATTATCATATTATTTTGAAAACCATCGATAACTGGGTTCGACTAGTTCCTTTCAGCTCCATAAGCTGTGGCAGTACTCTTGCAAAATCATCACGAGGAACTGAGGCAATACTTTCTTGCACTGGATAATAGAACTGAGCCGTGCCAATTTTTCGCCTTAAAAACTGCACCTGAACATCCGTTTCATTAATAAAAGACATGACTCTGTTGCAATGATTGTACAAATAATTCCTCGTTTATCCAACCACTAGGAATTACCAAGCCGAAACTGCCTATAAGCATGTGGTCTTGCCTAACATTGTTACCAATTGCCCTCGTTCCCCTGAAGTGGCCTGAAACTTGCTTGGAATCACACTCAGCAATGACTTCAGGTGGGTCAGTTACAGTGCTGCAGCCTGCAGCCAGTCTCGTCACAATTCCATTTCATATCTGGACGGAGTTTATACTTGTCCACAACACGCTCCAAATTATGAAAAGATGTCTACATTATATCTATTAAAACTTGTGGCTCTAGTTAAGCTAGTAGTTTCTGGCTTTCTATTGGAAAGTTCAGCATGTCTTTGCATAAAACCTTTTAGCCATCAATATTGGCTTTTTTGTGTTCTTACCAGTTTGCAAGTGCATCTAATTTCAATCCCTGGACATATTGATAAACCAGTGTTCGGGTTTGACAATTGTCAATCCATGGCACATTTTTGAAGTCGTTTGTAGATAATCTGATAGTAAACGCTCCTGTTCAGCAGTAAATATTTTTCTATTACCAACATTAGGCGAATGTTTGAATTCTTTACCTTCTGAAAGACTTTTAGCTTTACGAACAGTTCGGGCCAATGCTGACTTAGATATTGATAACCTATTTGCCACTGATCGTATACTTTCATCAGTTTTCAACACTATGGTCACAGCTTTTTCAATCAAATCACTGGATTTGCGCTTCCTCTTCTTCCTTGACGACTCCATTATGCCTAGGCTATTCCTACTTCATAGGCCTAAGTACCAGTAACCTAAAAATGCATATAGAGTAGTTTTAAAAATCTGATACATTAGCATAACATGGAAACGAACTGTTCTCACAGAAGCAAAAACGATGGGAAGACATGGAGCGAGATCGAGTTGGCCAGGAATAGAGTCAGATGGAGAAGCTTTCTGAGAGCCCTATGTTCCACGCAGAAATGATGGAAATATTGATTGATACATTGGCAAATCTGAAGACTGTCCCTTTCATAGCTAAAGTAAATGTTTAAAATTGTCAAAAAAAATTTCCAAAACCAAGCCAAACATGATGATTGAAATATTATGAAAATAGGTTTCTGTTTACCTGGGTTCAAATAAAAGGCATAAAATTTACTTCTGATAAACAAAACAAAAACTTTTAACTACAATTCAAAATATAGCAGACATTTGAAACCAAACTTTCACAATGTAGTCTAGTAGTGTGCTGCTCTCTATAAGCAGTAATTCAAATCTCTAGAGCAGGAGTCGTCAGCACAGAGCACGTTGGGGCTAGCATCCCTTACCCGCGGAAATCGCAGTGCACCATGGTGCACTGCGTAGCTGCTAGCGGGTATGCTCTCTATCTCTGCCTGCTACTCGACGGTGCACATGTGACGGCACCGCGTACTCGTTGCACATTTCAGCGAATGCTGGCGACCACTGCTCTAGAGCATCTCAGATTTTGAGATTACAGCTGTGTCCCATTCATGCCATTCCTTCTATTCAAAAGACGTACATGAATTAAACAATATACTATGCATCCGAAGATGACAACCTTTAGTTTTATGGATTGCACGCAGGAAAATTTACTGTTACAGTATCATGTCTATCATACAGGATTCCTATGGAGTCACTTTCCTTCTAAAATCATGCCAAGGGTGTTTATAGTTCTTAGATACCCATCGGTCTAGTTCGGGTTTGAACCCACGGCTCTAGTCTCTATGAGAAACATAGTAATCACCAATACTTGATAAACAAGATGATAAAATTATTGTAACTCGAAAACAAGAGTCTAATGATTACTCCTTTGGAAAATTTTTAGCAAGAACAACTTCGAGAAAATGGGATTTGTTTTCTGTAAATTGATGTCTATCCTGTGATAGCAGAAGTAAGAATCACTTAGTTTTCAGTTTCGTGACACTACTCAGACTTCGTTATCATTCAACGCACATCCTTCTCTGTTCGCCTGCTACGCATTTTCGAAATAGAAGTTAAAGGAGTATCGAAACAAAACATACTATTCCTTAATTTTTTTTTTGTTCGTTAGCAATGTACAAGAGAGATCAAGTGCACTTTGTGACAATTCAACAAGCTACGTTAATAGAAAAATTCGAAGATTCTTTCAAATCGATTTTACTCAAGAAAATATACTGGCAATTCCAACAGTTACTTAATGCTCATATTTAGAGCCCGGAAGTTCAGACATTTCTTTTGGATAAAATAGGCAGGCAAATAGGCACAATGCTCAGGAAAAAGGCAGTAAAATAATAAAAATAGACACCTAAAAATTATGGAAATAGTAAAATCATCAAAATAGTAATTTAATAATGTTATTTAATAAACATATGTACCACATATACTATTTACTCTTGTGGCTACATGTCACATGACAATTTTTCAAGTTCTCAACTGACATACTCAGCCGCCTATCAGAGAGAATGTTTTTCATCACTGAAAAAGATCGTTCTACTTCTACCGAAGTTATTTCAGCTACTGTGTGGATGGACTCATATTGGTAACAATAATGCAAACTAATGTGCCATTCCTGCTAATTGCTTTCAATACCATTCAACCTGTGAGAGAACTTATTATTTTCCTCTCCCTGCCAAGGGCGGCTCTACAATAAGAACTGCAGAACCATCGCATACATGGACCTGTAAAATTAAAAATGTAAAACGTGCTTTTATGTAATCTAGTTAATTCTTTCTTCTTCTTCATTTCAGGGATTAGGCTTAAAGCCTGTTCTGATTTCACAGTGACTCCTTCCGTGGTCTCTCTTTCCTTTTGGTCTATATGTTAATATTCGTCTTGGAATTCGGTTCCATCCATTCTCTCTAGATGTTCAATCCACTGCTCTCTAAAATTGTGAATCTTTTCTTCCAGTGATACCACATTCAGTTCACTTCTTATTTCGTCATTCTTAATTCTATCTAGCCTAGTGCAGCCCTTGATCGATCTTGGAACTTCATTTCAGGTGCTTGCAACTTCTTTCTGTCATTGCTTGTGAGAGTCCAGGTCTCTGGTCCATGTAACAGAACTAGTACTGCTGTTACGTCATAAAACTTTGAGAGTCTCTTGTTTTATCCTTCAGTGTTCTGTTTATTGTACCACATATCTGCTTAAACATTGGAAGTTTGTTTCTACCTTCACTTGCGTGTTTGTGACTTCACATCCTATGTATTTGAAACTAGCGACCTGTTCTATAGGTGTATCATTTAAAATAATTTTAGTTCTGACACTGTGTTTTCCATTAAAAGCCATTGTCTTTGTTTGATGTGGTGAAATTCTAAAATTATACATCTCACTTATTTTTTGTAACTGATATTCTAGTTAGTTTCTTCGGAACATAAAGTACATATATGCTTTCACATGTTAATTAAATAGGTTAGTTGACTAGTCTCGACTGGTGCACCATCACCTGCCTTCTGATTGCATTTCCTGTGGGGGCGTGTCTGTGTAGTCAAAAGGTGTGTGTGTTCTGAAATTGAGAATGTGATGCGTGTTTTTGTGTGCCTGTATTAGTGTCGTGCAATGTTCGAACATGAGAGGGGATATCAAGATACTACAATCTTCGCTCTACTCCATAGGCATCCCAACAGTACGTCAAAGTGAAGCATGTAAACTAAAATAACAGAGTCCATTAAAAACTGGTAAGAGGCCTTATGTTCGGCTCATGTTTGCAGAGTCTTTGTAGAATTGAAGCTTCCTTTGAGTTTGTTCATCTTTCCCCTTCCTTACATATGTTCGGTGCCTTTCTTCTTAGTTCCTCCTTTCTCTGCGCCTTTATGCTTTAGCTGCATAAGGATATCAGGCACATATCTTGCGAAGTTACGCATAGTAATGATCATAGGTAATTTTTCTTGTTATTAATATGACTAAACAGTCACATATACGCGTAAATAAATCAAAATATATTTAGAAAACGAAGATGTTCAAAGTACCGACTAGTATGTGCAAAGTTCAAACATGAGAGAGGAAACCAAAACATTGCAAACTTCGTTTTATACCATATGAAAAAACTAATCGCAAGATATGTGCTCAAATCCTTAAACGGTTTAAAATAGTTTCTGCAATGATCGAACATCAGAGAGGCAACCAAGACATTACAAACTTCGTCTAATTTTATATGAAAAATTAATCGCAAGGTCTATGCTAAAACATGAAGGGGTGGGAGCGGAGGACAGCGAATATTTTTATAACAAAATGGAAAAAAACAGGCCTTCTTCTGCGAATGTCGAACTACGTCATACTAGACTAACTTGAATCGAACATAGTGCCTGTAATACCATCATCGGTATAGTCACACAAATATTGCTACCGAGCAACTGTGATTTGATTATGTGAAGAACGTAATTATAGCTATTTTCTTTCGGTAACTGGTATAGTAACAAATGTCAAGTATTTTAAAAACATAATGTGATGTACCTATATGTACGTATATTTCTGTCGAAGTTTAATCATATTTTTGTAATAAAAATTATCTGTCCTTACATCTAAATAAAACTTCACAAGATTTGTTCTAAAATCCTTACTCAGCTAAAAGTATGAAAGGTTGGGAAAGGGGTGTAGAAGAGCCCAGCGAACGTAAAGGGATCATACAAGGGGCAAAAGCGAGCGAGCTTCTTCAAAGCAGACTTCGGTTCTTGTCACGCTCGATAAACTGGAACCGAACATAGAGCATGAAATGCATTACACTAGTCTGTATATTTCGTATTGTTTAGTGTGTTTAGTTTCTGGCTTTTCGGTTGGAGATGTAGAATTTCCGTGTCTGTGTTTATATGGCTGTTGGCGTTTGTGATTTGGTTATGGCTGTGATGTATTCTTTGTAATGCGTTTCAAATGATCTGCCTGCCTGTCCTAAGTAAAAGTTGTTGCAGATTGCATTTGAGTTTGTATCCAATCACTCAACACAAACAAGTTGCATTTCGAGCAATGGTACACGAACTACTCAACATGAGCGAACAAGACTACAAAAGAGTTGAACACAATAAAATACGAGTACATTACACAACAACAATCTTAACATAATAAACGCAAAAAAAACCAGAAGAACAAAAAACATAGAAATACAACACAAGAACACAAAAAAATACACCATACTAACATACAAAAACACACAAAATTGCATTCTCATTCAAGAAATTAAATTACAACGTCGCATACAGAACACAAAACACTCTACAAAAACAACACACAAACACGCAAAAATAAACAAGTACAACTACACAGATGTATACAAACTCAAATGCAATATCTGCAACAACTTCTACATGGGACAGACAAACAGACAAATCATTCAAACACGTTACAAAGAACACATCACAGCCATAAGCAAATCACAAAACACTTCCACATACGCAGAACACATTACAAACGCCAATCACACCTACAGCAACATAAACACAGACATGGAAATTTTACATCTCCAACCGAAAACCAGAAACTAAACACACTAGAACAATACGAAATATACAGGCACACAAAAACACACCCGCATCAAATCCTCAACACACAACTCAATTTCAGAATAGGCACCCTTTTTGACTCCACATTACGCTACACAAACACACCCCCATACGAAAGTAGTCAACAAGGTAACCTAGTTAATTAACATGTGAAAGCATATATATATATATAGTGCCGGAAAAATTAGTAGCAACTCGGTTATTTTTACCTTCGGATTAAGTTATATCATGTTTTAATGTGATAGGTGTTTAGAAAATAATACAATCTATATATTTTCTGAAAGCTTGTTTTATTTCCTTTCTAATGGGTCGTAACAACTTCATTTCTCTCTGTTAACATGGCAGTCTGTGTAGCATTTGTGAATTGAAAGCACAAGACCAAAATTTTGCACTTCATGCATTAGTTTATCTCAGCACTAGTTCTTGGTGGGATAGCCTTTTGACCTCACAACTCCTTGATACCTTTTTGGTATGCACTCTACTAGTCGTTGGAGAGTTTCCATGGGAATTGCATGCTACCAGATGCTTACAATAGTCTCAGTCAATTGCACTTTTGTTCAGGGCTTCCTTTCTCTTATTTTATTCTTCAAAATCATCCACTAATTTTCAATAGGATTTATATATGGTGAATTGCCAGGCCAAGACAGTGCTGTGACATTCTTGCTCACGTAGGAACACTCTTGACCATTTTTGCACGATGGCAGGGTGCTGAATCGTCCTGAAAAGTGAATGGTTGTCCTGCAAACAAATCCCTTACTTATGGTAACATCTTCTCCAAAATCTTCTTGCACTTCTCTCCATTGACTGTAGATTCCAGGACATCGATATTCCCCAACACCATTTTATGAAAAACAATCCCCAAAGCATAACACTAGTAGGAAACTTCACAGTTCTACAGTATATTCTGGATTCAGTGTTTCACTTGCCTTCCGGAACACTGTACAACCCCATCACTTCCACCAATGTTGATTTTAGATTCGTCACTGAAGAGAACTTTACGTCATTGCTCAGCTGGCCAGTGCTGATGTTCTTTAGCCCCTGTAAAAGCTTCATACGTTGTTTGGTGAGCATTGGTTTCTTCACTGGCTTCTTGGACAACAAATCAAATTTTCGCAATATGTTCCATACAGTTCTAGAACAAATATTAACCCCAGAAGTTTCCTTTCAATTTTCCGTAAGCTCTTACGAGTTAGCAAATCTGTCTTCCAAACATAAACGACGCAAAGCATTGTCGGATCTGGGTGAAGTTTTCAGTTTTCTGCCACATTTTCGCTTCTACTCATAACAGCACCCCTCTCTCGAAACTTAGCCAACTATCTCCCAATTGTACTTTTATTCACCCCCACAATTTGAGCTATCGCACTATTAGTTTTGCCACATTCACTTAATGTCACTATCTGTGTAGCCTTTCTTGGTGTTATATCATATTTTTTTACGCGTTTTTTAATTAGAATTTGTCAATCAAACTCTTTCAATCGCAAAAACAAAACAGGTAATAACGAAAAATTCCTGTGAACACTCATAGGGATTATTAACAAACAAGAAGGAACGGAAGGTAGACATTAGCAACTGTATGCACTACAGAAACATCTGTGGACAATGAATAAAACTAGCAAAAGCATTTCGTGCCATTTACTGCCATCTGGCAGTACAATACACACTAACCCATAAAATGCAAAATTTTGGTATTTTGCTTTCAATTAAAAACGCTACACAGATTGCCATAAACAGCCATAACAGTAATATGCGTTACAAGAACGGTATGTTGAAGTTTCCATGTTCGAGGAAAAGTTTGAAAAAGCGAAACGTAGTTGAGCTTTTTTAATTTCCGAGAATTGAAAGAAAACATACCGCTCGTGTATCGTACATTATTTTGTGCGAAGATCGTTTATTACATACCTGAAAGAGGAATTTCTAATTAGTTGCAATGAAATCTCCATCTTGGTTTCTGTTCAATGACGGCAAACTTGCAAAAAAATAAATATATATATCTATCTTCAACATTGTTGCTTTAAAATGTTTTCTGTGTTTACTATACTCCAGCAGGCCGTGATATACGTCTGTCTTTTTTCTCCCCCCCCAGACTATAAATGTGAACTTAAAACAAACGGCAAGGTTACGTAATGATATATTTTTAATTTTAATATTTTAACAATATTATTTATATAACATATTGCAGTAATAGCATCGGCAAGTTGATTTGTTGATTTTTTCACGGCTTCCTTAATGTTACTTGCTTCACGAATGTAGTACTTTATAGTGGAGTTGTAGTTTACTTAATTTTTGCAAATATTTAAAAACAATAATTAACAGTGCAATTTAGGTGAAATTGCAGTGGTAAGTTTCCAATTTATAATTATTACTATATTTAACGTCTCTTTGCTATTAATTTTTCCGGCACTATACATATATAACACACATACTTTATGCCATCCTAGCATTATAAACAGGTTGTTACGACATCCAATATCGTTCGTAATCGGCTTATTATGGCACGCGTGCCAATAATAGCAATGACGTAATACCGAACCGTTTGGGTCGGGATGCATGCAACTCGTCTATATTGCTTACCGCTTCTACGCACCGTGTAACAAGAAATGAAATGCAATACACAAGGTAACGTATCATTTATTTCCAATCTTCAACAATTTTTTATCACTTTTGTAATAACCAGGGAACGGATTTATATGGACTAAAAATATATGAAATATGTAAATATATATGTAGTTATTTTTACCAAAATATGGAATTAAATATGGATTTTTACCAAAATATGGAATTAAATATGGACTTAAAATTATAAAAAAAATGACTATGTACGTTAAATATTGGTACATTTTAATCAAACTAAACAAAAAATATAATGGACGTACCTTATCTTCCAATGTAGTTTCAACAAAACACAATTTTTATTGTCTGTTACCATAACAATAGGTTACAAACATTTCTTTCAAGTGCTGAAAAGTGAATCTTCTTCTATTGTCTCTGAGGATAGATTTATACTGACTAAAAGAGCGTTCGACGTCACAAGAAGTAACTGGTACATAATTCAATTTCACAATGTCTGCTGGGGATAAGTCCAAGTTAATCTTCACTGTTGATTCACCACTCATCACAGCAACAACCTTTTGTAGTTCTTCATATCCAGGGTTTTTTGAAAGTACAGTGTCCACCTTAGCTCTTACTGCATCTGCAACTTTACCTCTACCACGATTCAGTTGTTCCACAGTACTATTTATAATTTCAAAACTTTCAGATAGTGAAAGGTGCCTATTTTGGAGACTTTTGAGCGTTTTTATGATGCATGAAAATGTATGCTGAATGTGAGCTAAGTCATTCTTCACACTTATGTCACAGGTAACTGTTTTCGCAGTATCAATTGAGACTGCATCTTCAGAGTCCAATGCAAGGAGAACATTGTTAATAGAGTCTATATGTTCGGCATAATATTCAACTGCTTCTAGCCATGTACCCCATCTAGTTAAAATTGGCTTTGGTGGCAATGGAATTTCAGGGTACATTTCTTTCAACACGTTAACTCTACTGGGAGCTTTGAGAAATACTTTTTTCACTGATGAAATCAACAAATCTACTTTAGGGAAATTGTCTCTGACCACTTCTGCCACACGATGAAATGCATGCGCCACACAAGTAAAATGAGTCAATTTAGGATATACAACAGATAATGCTTGTCCAGCTTTGACCATATAAGGGGCAGCATCGCTAATAAAGAATAACACATTATCGTACATAATACCCTTTGGCCACAGGATACCCATAGCTTCGTTGAACAGTTTAACTATAGTTTTGTTATTGCACTTTTCTAGAACATCACAATGTAAAAGAATTCGTTCAGAATATTGTTCACTTAACAAACCGATAACTACATTACCAACAAGTCTACCTTCTTTGTCGGGAGTCTCATCAATGGAAACCCAAATTGAACTATCTTTAATTTCATCTCTTATCTTCTGTATTGTCTCATCGTAGATGGATGGAGCATACGTCTTCCTAAGTGTTGACTCATCCGGGATTGTATGTTGAGTATATTTTTCAAGGAATTCCCTGAAGACCTTATTCTTTAGTTTGTAGAGAGGAATATCAGCAGAGATGAGAGAACGGCACAGGTCGATGTTAAACTCAGATCTTACATTCGATGTTGTTGGTTGTGTTAAAAACAATTGTCTCTGCTTGGAATTTAGTTGTTTGTTGGCCTGATGTTTACTAGTTGTAATGTGTTGTTGCACCAGGAACTTTTGTGTAGATGATACTGCACACTGACACAAATTACAAAATAATATTTTATTGTCAGTTGATAAACCATCTTCTTTAAATTCTGAAATGTAACTTGTTAGTTTTGATTTTAAATTGACTGAATGACGTACTTTACGTATGATTTACAAAACTGAACCTATGTGTACTCTGACTGGCATTTAACTGTTGAGCTGCACAACTGAAGTCTGTTAAAAATTTTAAATTAAATTAATACAGTTTTGTAACTTACTTTCCCATTGTTGATAGGACTGCTAATTTTCAAATAACTCTGATGTTAAAGTGATTACTGAACATGTGTTTAAATCTCTATTGTTGAAATGTATTTTTAAAAGTTAATGGAATTTTGTTTTGTTTTATTGTTAAACCTAATATAATATGGACTGTTTTATATGAAATATGGAAAATATATGGAAATTAACGAAAATATGTACTAAACTCTAAAATATGGAAAAATATGGAAAATAAAAGTAGGATTTTTCAACCCTACACATTGTGAAACATAAAGATAATGCAAAATATAAATTATATTAGCTTTATAAGTAAATATGTATTTACATATAAATCCTTTCCCTGGTAATAACACATAAAACAGTTCTGCGGTTCAAAGAAACTATATTATCAAAATAAAGGAACATTTTTAACATAAAATTTGATTGCTAACCCCCTAACTAGAATTTGTAATACCTGCAAGGTCATCCATTTCTCTCTATTCAATGCCAATACCAGGCGCAACTAATCAATACGAACATATGAAGACTTTGTCAGCTATGGATGATTTATAATTTATTTCATACAATTTATAATGCTAAATTCCATAAAGTGTTGTATCCAACTCGTGAATAATCTTATTATGACACTCGTGAAAATTGTCATTCATTCATGCCATAATCATCAAGATTATCCACTTGTTGCATTAATTACTACTATATTCCGAAGTGATATAGTGTTACAAGTTGTGTAATCAAAATGTATAGTTCGTTTCATTTATGTTTCCAATTCATTATACTTCGATTCGAGATTTTACTGTCTGTAGCAGCCTTGAACTGCTCTAGAATTTTATCTGTAGTGTACTTTTCGGATGTGATCGGAAGTTCCTGGAGCTCAACGTAGGGTAGTCGGTAGCAGGAAACTGGTTACCTTCACTGTCCCATAAAACTGCATTAGAGCTGCAACTGAAGCAGTTAACTCTCCGACACTCCCCATCTTTTTATGACCTGCGTTAGGAGAAACCACAAGCTTCTAGACTTACTGTATATCGCTACAGTTCCAGAGTCGAAAAGATTGTGTAGTAGTACTGTGGGTGGTCTGATGTGTTTAGTCAGTGTTTCTAAGAAAATATTTTGTTATTAAAAATTAAGTGAAAAATCGATCGAGCAACCCTTTTTGAAATTAAAAGATAAATTGCACGTTAACTTAAGGAATTAGGACGTCCTACACCAAATTTAAATACCGGAATTTCTAGAAAAAGTGGAGGAAAATCATATACTAACCATTTTAATACAGAAATGTGTAATGGAAACTGATTTTTGGTTGCGCTCATGAAAAAGCTATTTATTTCCGTGTCTTCTGTTTGGCAGACGAGCTACCACAGAGTAACTCTGCGAACGGCTCAAAATTGTGTACCCATGTTTCGCACTTGTTAACGATCCTGGACAAAAGGTTTCGCCATCATCAAAAGGCACCAACTCATATGAAATTGTGTTGCTTTGAATTATGTTCGGCTATGTTTGTTCAACCCATATCGTGCAAACCTTCGACCTGAATAACATTGCAATTTGCCGAGCGAGTTGGCTTAGAGTAGCGTTTGAAACTCACATTCGGGAGGTCCCGGGTTCAAACCCCGTGGCAAGTTTCATGGTTTCTCTCAGTAATTGGAAATTTACATACCATGATTCGTGACCGCTTCAATCACCAATATCATAAGCATTAAAATCAGTCACATGAACACAAGCCATCTACAACACACAATGGAAACAAGAATTCAACAATAGAACAACGACCTACTAGTATACCCACAGATCCAAACACGCGATATGATCACAGATGTTAAAGCGTGAGGAATTTCAAAATTGTAACGTAAGTAAGCTATCTTTATTCTTCACCGAGAAAAAAGAAGTGTGGCATTACTTTCTGAGCAACCTTCGAGCAAAAACTCTATTTCAGAATCGCTGAAAATATAAATTCAGTTACGGTACACGAAAAGTAATGATGTTGCAAATTCACGAGAGATTTGCTATAATTTTGACATGCTTTTTAATTCCTCCTTACAATGCACCAAAATAAGTTTTTAAAAATATATTTATTTACACGGGACCAGAATCATTAATATAAAATCACACACTAAAGTAGGCCTATCTGGTTTAGGTTTTATAATGGTCATGGATAAACTAAGCTGTCACTGAGTCACATTATAAAATTACGAACACTGTCGAGGATATTCAGAACAGAGACAGCAACGAAAATGACAAGTTTCTGGACATGCACTTAAATAAATGTTTCAAGTCACCGAACACGCCGTTTTCGATTGTATTCATCACAGTGCTGCATTGGAATTAAATCGCTCGCTTGAACTCTGTCGAATGTCGTACCCTCGAGTGAGATAAGATCGGTCGTGATACGCTCGTAATAAATAGAAGCACAGTACAAGGTCATCTCACCGACATGTGTTATCATTTATGGAAGGCGACAGCTAAGATATACGGTACTTATGTTTTGCTCACATGGTAAAAATAAGGCTTTATTTTCTGCGTTTATGACAAACGTTTAATGGAACAGTCAATGGAACGTATGTACCAAAACAGGCACATGAAGTTATAAATAAAATATGAAAAACTTCGATATACAGTTATTATTGCTAATTAATAATTATTCAATATTTGATTTACCACATATATAACATGATAGGTCCATACTTAGTGTTCCGCCTATATACTGCGACAATGTAGAAACATTTTACAAAATATTATTGATATAGCAGTATACCACCACCACCACCACCACCACCACTAGGAAACTTGATATGGTTCTTGCATTATCGTTAGTGTTCTCCGTTTATAATAATTACATTTACATCCAATAACATCTATCAGATGTGGCAAAAACAAAATCACTGTGGTGTGTGTGTGTATGGGGGGGGGGGGGAATTTACCTACAACATTTATATTACATTTTAAAGCAAGTTTTGTAGTTGTACTACGGAGATGTTAGTTAAACACTGCAAAGTTTTGAAATGATAAACATCAATGATGTTACTTCATCACTGTAACAAGAACGAATGTCTAACGCTCGGCTTATATCGTTCGAGGATTTATCGCTCGCGACAATTTTACCCATCATGCATGTGCGCTACCTATTGGATTATGCTATGAACTAATGGCGCTCGAGCGAAAACGTCCGATGCAGACCTCTGGTATTCATTATCAGTTACAAAAATTAAAGCGAAGTAACCAAAACTTCACTAGGAATGAGCTGTGAGACGTCAGTTAGTGAAGTAGCTATGTTATGTTTCTACATTGGTCGAGGTCCAAAACGCTTTGGACATGACAGTGTTGCCAATGTGTGAAATTTTTATTTCTGTGTTGATTTTGTGTAATTCTCACAGCTACGCCCATTAAATTTTCGAGTTAATTAAAAATAAATGTACATATAAAAATACCGGTAGTTGACTCAAGAGTAACCGTGGGTGAATTACCTAAACCGCGCTTAATCTATAGGCGTAACTTGGGTTTTGTCATTCCGATTGAATGTTTTTAATTCTTTCTTTATAGATTTCCTCCAGGGCTTTCAGAGTTCGGAATGACAAGAAAATATAGGACACCGCTCAAGGACTCAGACAACTGGCCAACACCTTACGAGAGGTCCTCTCTTACTAGTAGTGCATATCATAAACATTGCTAAACTGAAGTACTGTATATTGTACTTGGAGTAAGGAACCTGTTCAGACTGAACCTGTACTGCGCGTTATTTGTGTTTGTGTGCAGGGTGTCTACTGAAGAACGTGATGTAATGTATAACCCGTGCACACTTATAATCATTCCAATGTTGTTGGACTAAGAAAACAGTCTTTAATTATAATCTACACCGCACTAAAGTCAAGGGAGGAAAAGGGGGGGGGGACTCATCCAAAAGGCTGAGAAACACTGAAGCAGATTGTATAAGAGTATCAGATTTTGTATCAATTTAAAAAGAAAAATTGTCTTTATTTAATGCAAAATAATCGCATGTTTATATTTTCACAGAACAGCTAATATTAATAATAATAATAATAAAAATTATTATAACAATTTATTACCATGTGTTATTTTGTTCGCGGCTCCTCATTACGTGCTCTGCGGACCTCAGGAGGCCGTGGCACCCCAGTTAACAATCACTGAACTACATTACCGACAAATGGGAATTTATACAATGACTGACGTGTGGTTTTTAAATCTAATAGTACCAGTGCAACGCTGTATGGGTCATGACCATTCCTTTCGGAAAACATGGTCTTATGCAATCTTATTTTCAACGAAAGGTCAAGGACGATAAAATAAATGACCCGAAAAATAACGCGTGTCGATGATCTTCAACAATCTTCGTTTAATCTCTCGACATTGCTTTGCGATACACGAAGATGATTCATTTAGGACTTTGATAACTTTTTGGTTCAAGGTGCTTCACTAAAATTTAGTCACATAATACAGTTGGCAAAGGAAGACGAGAAGATTGCACCTGTCTTGTTGCGCAATGAATCTATTCTCTCACATATGGTGGATGGGAAACTGTGTCAACCAGTATTCAAACCGGACCATACACAATGCGAAGTATTCGAACGAAGAGTTGTGCCAAGTGACTGCTTGGAATGCAAGCGAATTAACGGCATTCTCAAATGGATTAAGAACACAACAAGAGTTTGATTTAAGTATTTCAGTTTTACAATACGTGCATTATTTTATGTTGTTTAGTCAACTGTCCGAAGATAGGTTTGAACCTCATAGGTGATACCAACAAGGCACCACTTATGAGGCAACTAGGCCAGGAGATAATGAGGATCAACTCCTTTCCCCCCTCCTTTGCATACATCGATTAGCTACAAGTCCTGTATTTTTGGGAGTTGTAGTAACGATGTTCTCACACTGTACACACTGCCAATAAAATAATATTTATAAAACATAATTTCTTACTTAAAAGTATAAAGTCATTTGCAAATACTTTCACACATTCCCAGTCTCCATTATAAAAAAAATGTATATGAAATTGTGTAATGTTACTAAAACCTCTAACTTCTGTGCGAAAACGTGTTTATATATTCACTAAAAAATTTAAGTGGCAACTTAAAAGGGCTCAATTTTACAATACCTATTTCAACGTAATTTTATTACTCTTGAAGATACTTCAAGCTTTGTAAGTAACAAAAACATGAGGTCTATTATAACGGTATTTTAAATGTGATTCAAATGAATTCCTTACATACTCGTAAATTAATAAAATGCGCATTAAAACAGGTCTCTAACAAATCACAATTTAATGTTACCTCCTTTTCAATATTATCTACCGTATCAAATTAGTGTAAAATTACATGTTAAATGCGCATTTCCCTTTACTTTAACTCTCACATTTGTACTACGTACCAACAGCTATGTGCTACGCATATAGCTTTGATGCTTCTTCGAAGTTAGTGTAATGGGTTTGAACTACATCTATGGACATGTTGTCTGTGATATTCCCTGTTTGGGAAGGAGGAACGTCTTGTCCATGTGCAGGCTGTAAAAAATGAACTTACGTCGTAGCCCAATTAGGAATTAAAACAATCAAAGATGGACACAGAAGACAAAAATAACGTTACTTTCGAAAACAGAAATATTCACTGAAGCTGATCGTTACCCGGATGTTGAGAATTGTTACAGCCACACATTCCTCTCCTCTTACAGAATGAGAGAAAAAAAAAGTGATACAACATGAAAACCGGAATGCTTTAAACCTATGTGAAGGACATAACAGACATCCCGACGGAAAATTAATTTGATCATAGGCAAAAATTTGAGCAGCAGTCACTTTCAATAATACGGAAAAAAAGTTACAAATAATTTATCATCATGATTCCTCAGATCAGAATTGAAGGTAACCGGTAATCAATCAGCGTCCTACTGGAAATCACGTCAGAGAAAGACTTCCGTCCGTGTAACAGTCCCATTACTGAAGTCATACATTTTTAAACAGACTGTATAAAGAGGTAACCTGTGTAACCAGCTTGTAAAACCAATGGCTTAGGAATACTTACTTCATGGTTGGCAGACCTGTGCAACACCCTCATGATTTGAAACTTCGCCAAATACACAATAACCTCTCCTTTCAACTACAGCTATTCGAACTTATTCCCAGCTGGTGATGTCAGGGCATTGCTAATCTTGGGTTGGACTCTCCCTCCCCCCTTATTTCTATTCCCCTTTTCGCATTGCGATGATTCAACCAAGAATACATAAAAAACATTACACACAACTCCCGGAAGGGGAGGGGGACATTACAAGTGCATTTTAAAACGGCTTTCTCCACTTTCAGCCTAGAAGCCTGTAGGAAGTGATCGCCTACTATGAATTCATTTTAACATAAAAATCATCTACGAAGCTTAACCTGCAAAATTAATATAAAACATGTTCAATGGTCTGAAAACTTGCGTAATGTTTGACTACACCAATAAAGATAAGAGCAATATAATTTGTAACATACGGTACTTCAGCCAGAAAAAGCAGGCCGTATCGTGAATATACGACATATAACTTCTTGCTTGAGAGGGCTCCAGTCAAAATTATCAGAGAACTGTTCTAGTTCAAGTTTTATACTTTGCGAACAGGTGTGTCTTGCGGGTCAACATCTCGATTGAACAATCCACAAAATCGTACAGATCACGATTGGAAAAGCAATAAACAAAACAACTTAAGTTTAAATAAGATTAAAGTAATAACACGAAGAAAAAACTTTATAGACTTTCAATGTTCACAAGAGCGCGTAACATGAAATTATGTTCACATGTAAATTCATTATAAGTCAGAAATCCTGTAGTGTAATAAAAGATGCAAATTTCATTAATCTTCTCCCCATTGTAAAGCTATTAAAATGAAATTGCAGTAACCTAAGATTTATTACACATTAACTGGTACGCGCCTTTACTGGACTGATGCACAGTAATTGTGGATTTAATTAGTAATCTAGCCAATATACATGCCATCGTGTTTAATATGAAATAGATTTGACAATGAATTACCAAATCATGAAGGGTATCGTATTTAATATGAAATGGATTTGACAATGAATTACCAAATCATGAAGGGTATACTCTTTGGATATTTTATAACAAGTGTACTTCCACTGTTGGTCTAGTGGGAGAATTCTAGCTATATATTCGGCAGTCGGTTCGATGTCCAACAAGAAGTGAAAATAATGGTGTGTGTATTCGCTTACCAAGACAGTTTTGTCATTACTGCTTGTATAAATAACTTTGGTTCATAACCTAAATGAGATTGATGAATTGTTTATGCTTGTGAATTGAATTATTCTACTTAATTTGAAATGTACAATTTTATATAGTTCAACTAAAAATATGTTTTTGTATTAACTTAGTCTGTATATTTTTGTTTAGCATAACTGATGAATTGTATATGTTGTAAATTGAATTAATTTGTCTACTATGTATTGTATATGTTTGTATAGTTTGGCTGATGAATTGCATATGCTGTAAATTGTACAGTAGTCTGTATAGCTCAACTGATGAATTGTTTAAGATTATAAATTGAATTAATCTACTTGATATGAATTGTATAAATTTGTATAGTTTAACGAAAGTATGCTTGTAAATTGAATTAATCTGTTTACTTTGTATTGTAATTATATGTTTGTATAATATGGCTGATGAATTGTATATGTTTTAAATTGAATAGTAATCTGTATACTTCTATTGATGAATTGTTTATGTTTGTAATTTGAAGTAATTTGCATGATATGTATTATTAATTTCTGTATATTTCATATGATTGGATTATTGATGCCTTAAATTGAATTAACTTATGTATTATATTTTATAACTCAACTGATTAATAATCGTTTGTGTTGTAAATTTAATAATCTGATTGGCTATGTAATGTATATTTTTAGTAGAGCCATCGATGTAATTCAGTCGGCAGACTCGCTGAGCTGCTGATCTGGAGCTGCGCTCGGGCTTGGGTTGGATCCCCCTTTTGGTCCCATTGGTTTCTTCCGAGGTTTTCTCCTGCCGTGGGACTGATGCCGGATGGCCTATGGAGAGTCCTCGGCCTCACTTCATTTCACCCCCTTTGATTTGATTACCTGGGTGGGTTTTTTCCGAGGTTTTCCCCAACCATAAGGCAAATGCCAGGTAATCTTTCGGTGAATCTTCGGGCCTCACCTAATCTCACTACATCTCACCAAAAAATTGTAAGAAATTGTAGAAAACTGTAATTGTTATCTTGTAAAATTTTGATTTGTTCCACACAACTTAAAGCTTCATTGCTAATGTAAGATCTATGGAATATAATAAATGAAATGAAAAAAAAAAAAAAAAAAATGAAATGAGGACGGCCTAAATCCTGAGAGCTAATACCAGTGGCGAAGCTAGTTCTTAAGAGGCTTTTGAGGCTTAGCCTATCCTACTTAAAGAATTTGAGTTCTTACTCCTCGTATCAGTAGGTCTATAAGTTCGTAATACTTGGTTGCACTCCAATCCTTCCATACGTAAGTTCACTGTTGGCAGTCATTCCAGTATAGAGCAGTGAGGGGCTTGTGGCAAAAGTCTCTAAAGACGTGATCATGACCTTGACTCGAAAGCTTGAGGGAGGACCGGAGAGGGGATATTAATTCGCTACATCTCCGTACGAAACGAAGCTAGCCTTCCGTCACAATATTACGTAACGCTATATTGGTGTTCTTTCAAAGCGCAGCGTTGTTGAGTTTAGATTAATAAAAAGTGCGTGCGTGTTTTACATATTAATTTTGCGTAAAATGGCTCAAACTAAAAAAAAAAAAAAAAAAAAAAAAAAAACATTGAGGTCATTACTTGTAGAATTAAAAAAGAAATAGTTTTCAAGTTGGACGTATGGAACAAAGTGTGCTTACATAGACAGGAGATCGACATCACATTATTTTACTTATTAAAATAGAGGATGAAGACAAAATAGAAATTTTCAATTGCCATGTTATGAAAAATATTCTTGGCTAACAGGATGCTCTGAGACAAATCAGTTATATTGTTTTATCTGTATTCTGTTTAGGGGTGACATCACCTTGTTGGGTCTGCGTCACAAAATGTTTTTGATAAAAAAGCCAATAAACATCTGCTGTATAAAGGGATATAAGGTAAGCAGACCTTTTCAGCCTACCCGGGAGATAGGGAGATATTTACACCTTAGCTTCGCCACTGGCTAATACTCTAATAAATCAGTACAATTAAAATTGTTAAACCAATTGGCATACTTGTTATCTTCTATATTTCAATATGTTGGTATAAGCATCTTGCTACGATCCCAAAAGAAGAGCTGGTTCAGACCACATCAAGGAGATACAGAAGATGCAGAGTAGTATGCTAGTAACTCGTATCCAATCATGGGTCATTCATTTACTTAACGGAGGTACAGACTTCAACAGGTAGTTTGGACTTAGCAGAATGGTTTCATATTTAGCGAAGTGTGAAAGCCATCTGAAATTGATTTTCAAGTGGACTAGATATATGTGCAGTTTAAACATGTCAGTCACAACTTGGTCACACGTGTTGAGAGCTAATTTGCAAATGAGCACTCAGTCTTTACTTTGTTAAGCAAACAAAGAGCGCGATGCTACGTTCGACGAATGATGTGACGTAATTTCACGTCATAAATTATGAACGCAAAGCTTTAGCATGATAGAATGTTCGCGCAATTATGATTCCTTAAGTGGGAACGTCGAAGTAGCACACAATACTATTCACATCAGCCATATGAATGACCAGAGAGTTGGTTCAACGCAAACATATTCAAGGCTACTTCAAGACGTAAACTCTAGGTAAGATCTATTCACTAGTAAACTAGTTGACTAGACCACCTCATATTGAATTACATCTGATTTTGTTCACGGGTATGTAATAAATATAATTTTATGAGCGCATGTACAGTAATTGTTAATGCAGACACTTTAATTGGTCGCTTGTTAGTATCTTGGTTACTATGGTGATTGATATTAAGGTTACGAGTGTTATGACACTTATGACGTATTATGAAAGCAAATATAAAGAATGACTGTGCAAAACACTCGTTGCTCGAGATTAATTCCAACACAAAGAAATTTGTTAAACTGCCTCTGTGGTATGCTGGCCAAAATGCTGTTTTCCAGATTTGGATGTCGCGGATTCGATTCTCGGACTCGGATATCCGGAATTTTCTTTGAAGAAAGAATGCTCCCGGTGTCGAGAGTCTGTAAATGTGTATGTATGCGAGTGTGCCTGATTATTTATTAATCAACTAGTTTTCAAAATAGAAATATAATATAGGCCTATCAGGACTATCGCTGGTTAGAAACCAAACGTTCAACGTCACAATGTTTACAAAAATAACGCTACCAATGAGTACAATCACAAAGCACCAAGAGATACTAGAAATTAACAATGAATGAAAACAATTTGTAACACACAATTTTAAATTCTCAGATGCTGAATGTGAATAAATTAACCATCTTTTTCCACTTCGATGGAGCGTAGAGTCTTCGAAGTGTCTTCGTGAAATTTCATATCTCAACGTTTTCATCGTTTTAAGACTTTCAAGTGGATGCATTTCCGTGACAACACAAATGGATGGATTTTCGTGACGCAGAACAATGTCTAAGAGAACACATGACTGATATTTACAAGAGGATATTCCTAGTAGAGATATAATAATTATTTATTTATTTAATCTGGCAGAGCTAAGACCAGTAGGCCTTCTCTTCCGCCCAGCCAGACTCTAATTCTAATTGAATACAATTGGTTACATAGTTATTACATTGATATCTAGACCATAAAACAATATGAAAGTAAATAATGAAAGTGGAATAAGTAATGTCAGTGAGAAAATAAATATTGGTAAGAAATAATAATAATATACAGTAACTACAACAAATAAAACCTCAAATGTATAAGGAAATAAATTTACTAATTCCTAAAACTTAGTACGATGCTACGGCTTTTCATTTTGACAACACAGAACATGCAAGTGACATCCACAACATTGGAATTGCACCTTTGCAATTACGTACACACGGCCGACAGAATACAAACCAGCAAATATCCGAATTTACCAGTTTTACTAAAAAAAAAAAAAATAAAAAACAAAAAAATAAAATAAAATAAAAAAAGCCTGATTGTACGCATAACTACATCTGTATCCCTTCAACATTTCTTTGGACATCCCACATACATCAAATAAAAATCTAATTTAATTTAAACATTCACAATCTTATAAACGAATAATTAATGTTCACAGAAAGGACAGACACGAGGCAATGGTACTGTTTTCAATGGATTTCCCATTCTTCAGGGAAATTCCGGCGTAGTGTCTACAACCGACCGCTTCCTACTGCGTAAGGATCACATTTCTGTAATTTTAATACGAAATTTTAGCAATGAATAACATTGCACTTGGCAGTGACAATATATTGCTAAACGGAGGCAATGTACTGCACTTGTTGACTAGACAGGAAGACCGCAACACAATTTCATTCTCGACAAAAGGATGTACAGTATAATGTATGTCGTCATATCCTCGAGACGTAAGTAGGATCAAAGCAACAGCTGGGTGTAATAAATATACTTATGTTTTACAAAATTGCTGACAACACTGTTTCAAATATAATAACTATTTCCTCCTAAAATGATATACGTGTAATTGTAAAATAACTGAGGTACTGTAAAGTAAGTGTTGCGCACTTATGACTATAGTTTCTCTAGAATTTTTGTGCGCCGTATTATAGACAACGGATTAACGTTATTTTAAACATGCACAGAAGACACGATCATGAGTTTGAATCTCTTGGAGCATTAGTTAATCATCCACTGGCAATGTGCTCTATACTCTCTTGCTCTATGTCAAGGGATACCACTGATGTACAGATACGGAAATAAAATTTGGAGCTCCCTGTATAAGTTTAGCTTACAACACACTGTACATGTGCAGTAAACAAGAACCACTATATGCTACTTGTGGGCAGTCGTGTGAAATTGCTGTCTACATACAGGTGCACTCCCATCAAGACTCGCTCCAAATTTTAATTCTGTATCTGTACATCTAGTGACATGTACAAATAAATCAAGATACGGGCATTGGATGTGATACGAAAACTCGGGATATAACTTACTTAAAAGTATAGATGCTATTACAATACTGCGATTGAATTATGTCGCAATGGCAGAATGCCAAGCAAAATCAAGTATTAGACTTATTAACTGTGCACTTTACCCCCCTTATCTCCTGGCTTAGTTGCCTTATGACTGATGCCTATTGGTGTCACTTATGAGGTTCCCACCCATATCCGGACAGATGAACAACCACATTTAAATTATACAGAATTTGTGTGCTTTATATTAAACCAATATTCCGTGAACTAAAATCTTTACGAATTCTTGTTATATGTAAAGTAAGATTTTCTAGAAAGACTTTCCATTATGATGTTTAAGCTACAGTACACAACAAGCAATTTACGAATCTGATACATAAAAAACTAAGTCACTCCACAGCCAGTATACATACAGTATGTAACAAACTTGTCCTTATAGTAATATTATTAAAAATAGCTAATTTTGTTAACGTAAATATAATTTATTTTAATGGATTAAATTAAAATATGAATAAACAATATCTTATTTTTCAGGATATAAAATAAACTTCAAATTTTTCAAATCAAGTGCACATTTTATGCAACTTTTCTCTTCGTATATCTAACCATTTTGCACTTTTCTAAGTCTTAATTGCCAACTATTACACAAAATTAATACCTTCTAACATATCCTTTGGCTTTAATAATCTCCTCACATCATTTTTTCATTGAAGTTTCTTACAAACCTTTGGGGTTATATTTTGCCATTCTTCTGCCACTATTCTTTTGAGCTCCGGAATGGATGTTACCTTGCTATTTCGTACCCTCCTTTTCAAAATTGACCACAAATGTTAGATAGGATTTAAATCCGTTGATTGAGGTGGTGTTTTGAGTTGATGGGGAATGTTCCAAATCATCAGGTCTCGACGATTTCGGCGGTGTGTTTAGGATCGTTATCATGTTGAAATATATAACTACCCTGGAAGCCCTTTTTTTTAGCACTTTCTTTCAAATTTGTTATAAGAATATTCTTGTACATCATTTTATTCACAATTCCATCAATTAAGTGTATGTTTACGACTCCAGAGGAAGACATACAAGCCCATATCATGATGGAACCACAGTGTTTTACAGTAGAAATAATATTTTCTTTCCTGAAGTCTTCGTCTGATCGGACCATATTACACGATCCCAATAGTCCTCCTCTTTAGAAACTTGTTCCTTTGCAAATATAAGTCTTTTTATTCTATTTGACTCAGTAATAAAAGGTTTCTTACGTGGAACCCTGCCAAGATACCCGTGTTTCAATACGCGACGAATGGTCTGGTTAGGCATTTCTTTTGTGAACACAGTTTTTCAACACAACCTAGGGTAACGTCGAATTTGTTGTGCAATGTATCTTTCGTCCCTTTCATTTAATTTTCTTCCCTTTGGTTTTCGTCTCAAATTCTTTCAAGACACTTCATATTTAAATTTGTTTACAATATGCTGAACTGTTGAATCTGTATGTCCAACAATTTTACTTATTTCCCTTAAAGACTTAACTTTAAGGGCAAGTTGAACAATCTTTTTTTTTTTAGAGCTTCTGAAAGCTGCTTTCGTTTCGCCATCTCGTACAGTACTATCATGCTTGCAAGTTAAAAATGTAAACAAGGGAAGCCACCACTCAGCAGCAGCAAGCACGAACTTGGTTAGCGTATTTTGAAACAATGAGATGGGGCGAGACTTGTTACGTGTACGAACAGAAAAGTTGCATAACCAACAACGAATAATGGAGATTTGTTTTTAGAATAACAACAAATGTTGTAAAGATACAATATAATTAAATCTGATAGTGAATATTAATGAATAAACTGCACACAGTTATTTACGTGAAGAAGAACAAATTGTTATCTTATTTGACAGTTAAAACGGACGTTATCACAAAAATAAGGGCTCTACGAACAAAAGTGTTACATACTATATGCGACGCAAGAACATTACGCCTACCGCATCACATTTGCACAAATGTTCATCTAATTTCTTAACCTGGATTCGTTTGATTTTCACACCTCTACGGATAATGCAATAATGCTATTTAAAACAATATAATTATTTTTAATTTTTATAGCGTTGCAACTGCTTAATGAACAATCTAAGCATTTTTACAGCACTGATATTTCACTGTGGGAGACGTGAAAGGAAAAATTGTTAAAATTTTACGAGAAAAATTCTATACGTCGGAGATAAAGGGCACTACGTAACAAATACTACATTTTACAGGAGTTAAATGAAAGTGCTCTTCACCTCGAAACCATATGCCACATAGTATCCTTTCCAACAGGTTAAATAGTTTATTATTACGCGTAGGCGTTAGTGCTTTGACCCACTGAAAGGAGCGAAAAATAAAATAGAAATGTGCAAACACCTCAATTTCGTAAAAAAAGGACACAGAGATCTTTATCTCCGGTGTACAGAGTTAATTTTTGCATTAGCGATTGACTCAAACGCCAACTATTATTATTTATTACATAGGCCTACTACGTAGATTAAGTGAAGTATACCTTGAAATGCCAATTCACGCTTATACATTTCTCAGAATCGTATGCTACTTTTATTCTTACTACATACTGACGATAGCAAGTTTTCACCAATATGTGCTCTCAAGTTTCACTTGGCCAGTGATTTCCAACTAGCCTACATAATGACGCCGAAGCGCGTTTCCCTCGGAGCTATGGAGCATTCATTAGAGCGCGTAAGGGAGGTGTAATGCTGTGCCTCGAAGATCTATGTCTGTAAAACCAGGCAGCGGCAATTCGAAAATGTGACGTAAGAACATCCTTAAGATCGACTGAACATAAACAAAGGCATGATGATGCGTTGTGTGGGGTTGTAAGAGAGCGAAGACTATTGTAGATTGCAGGTTAACTAGTTAACTGATTATTTAAACGACTTGGATATATCGCTTCAGTGTAAAGGAATGACAATTACCGAAATATATGACAATTATATCACTAAAGCAAAAGCTGTATATACTCAAAAGCCAAGTGACCAACAGATTAATACTTGTAATTTTCCAAATTTAGCAACAGCGCAAGAGTATTCTCCTTCATCTGAACACTACGTGCAGACGTTAGAAAATTTTAAATTGCAATTTGAATCAAGGTTTAATATGAGAGGCAGTCAAATGAAAACGGGTCAGATGTCAAGACGTATAACAGAACATTTATTATCTCAAAAGTAATCTCCGAAACTATTTATACAGGGACATCATTTTATTTTTACTTCAATTTTTATTGTACCTGAGCTTTTTAATGTATTTCACTCCCAACCCTTCTACTAATGAAGTTCAACCGTCCTCCGCACAGATCCAAGACCGCGTATACAGTCATAGTAGCCTTACCGTCACAGTACGTTCCAAAAATATGTTCGCGTTTTCCAATGACGAAAGAGCTTTCAATATTGCATCATTTTCGCATAGGTTCTGTCGTCCATTTGCCTACGTCGCTTTCCGGTTTTCCCCACCAGCTTCTATTCGCCTTTCTGTAAAGGCTAGTGGCTGGGCTGTCTTAGCTCTTTTCTGAGAACATTAATTTCTGTTAGGAATTGGAAATCTACGTAATATCATACCCATACAACTGTTTAAACTTAAATAAAAGGGCCTCGTTAAGCAATTAACTGTCACGTGATTTCCCTCCTTTCTACGATCCTACGACATAACCACTTGGACGGACAGTAGATAGCATGTCTGAGTAATTGTATCTTTTCGGATCGAGCAGAAGTGAAGATTGAATTTACAGTACGTAAGGTACTCTTTTACAGAGTGGGTACAGAATTATTTCAACATGAGTTATTAGTACGAAGGGCGAAACTGGTAATTGGAATTACACACATAGAACTGAAGCCTGTATCGAAATGAACCGCACCATTTTGAAAAATGTGTTTAAATAATCATATTATGATTATTCTTCAATTTAACTTCATTCTCTATAGTGTACGCTAATGTGCTATAGACAGTGTAATATATACTTCATAATGAATACGTCCGTATTGATAGCTCAGTTCGTGAGTATAAACACTCATTGTTAATACAGTACTGTATTCTGATTAAACAAAAACTAATGAAAATTATCAGACTCAAAAGCGTGATATTTCCTAGTTTACGTAAATAGATGAACTACTTTTCTTCCCTCCTATACCTAGTAAAGTGATTTGTTTGTATAATACGCCATCGAACTCCAGTCGTGGAAGGGGATAGCAACCGTTGATCCAAAGGTATAGCCAGGTTAATATCAGAAATGTTGGTAAAAATAAAATGATGTCCCTGTACATTTACCTCACTGCGGACAAGACGATCAATGCCATTATTGATAAAGCTTTGGGTTGCCTACCGAATCAGTTCTTTACCCAGTCTCACACGTCTTCGTCTGGTGCAAAACTAAGTCCACGAATGTCTTTCTTCAACTTTCCAAAAATGTGGAAATCGCATGAGGAGAGATCTGGGCTGTGGGGGGGGGGGGGTTGAAGAGTTTCCCGAATCTATGAATCGTATTCCTCACGAAGTTGGAAGTATGTGGACGAGCATTATCATGAAGAAGGATAACGTCGTTCGATAGCATTCCAGAGCGTTTTGTCTTAATGACGTGTCTCAGTTTCTGTAAAGTTTCTTCATAACAATGTGCATTGATTGTGGCCTCATGCTCACAAAATTCAACACGCAGAGGACCCCTAGAATCGAAGAAGAATGTCAAAATGACTTTATCGGAACTTATGTGTATTGCTTTGGACTTTTTCGGTGGGAGTGAATCCATATTTCCATTGTTGACTCTGCCGTTTGCTCTCTGGTTCAAAATGGTGACACCACGATTCGTCCCGTGACAATACGGGACAGAAATGCATACTCTTTCTCGTGGTATCGTTGCAAGTGACTCAGTGAAGCAGCCATTGTTTGTTTTTTGTTCCTCCAATTGATGTGAAACCCATTACGCGCAGATGTTTCGGTAATGCAGGTGCTTCGTCGCAATGACGTGTACGGAACAGTGACTTATTCCCCCCAAACGACGAAGTTCTTCCACAGTGATCCGTCGATTTCCCCGTATAAGACCAACTTCAGCAATAACAGCAGGAGTGATGACACGATGAGCCTGTCCTGGGCAAGCATCGTCTAGCAGTGACACGCGTCCATCTCGGAATATCTTGTGCCATCCCAGTACACGCGAACATAAAATGTTGTGTTCGCCGTAAACAGCAGACATGGGACGATGGATTTCTCGTTCCCCTACTCCTTCAGCAGTCAAAAATCGCACTACACCTCGCTGTTCTTCTTTACCTGCCTCCATTAGTGATATTGGACTTCTAGCACAATAAACGATCGACTAGTGAGTAAGCAGAGGTTGTAACTGTGCTTTCGCGAGTAGCCACCAGATGTCAATTCAACAATCAAATTCCAGTGATACCAACTTACCCGCCATGAGTTATACGCATGGTGATCCGTTTTCATTTGACTACCCTTCATAATTAAACCTTCTAGAGTCAGATTTCCAGCTATTTGCTACGCCACATTCAATCGATGTAGACCACACTGTTTCACAACAGCAATTAGAACTTATTGATCTACATATAATGTGGCAGGGGACAAGAGAATGGATGTAAAAATAAATCCAATTTGCGGGCGTTTCACAGACGCTTTCTCCTAAATATTTCCTCACCTACATATGGAGAGTACAGGGGAAAAACAAAGTCACAATTCTCATAAGGGTGATATTACTGTAAAATGTGTTTTCTTGTGAAAACTGGTAAAGGAGAATTACTTTTTCATTAGGAACAGCAATACATTTTGCAGTAATATACTGAATTAGATAATGAGAATTGTGACTTCGTTTTCCCCTTGTACTCTTCATACAGTGAGTGTAAAAAGTATTCGCACGGTGAGTAATAAAAATATATAGCAATACTAAAACGTACTTCAAATCCTATACTCTCAACTTTTTAGACATGAACACAAGTTACGTACAAGTATATACATTCTCTGTTATTTGTGTACATATAAACACAGAATTAATTACACAATTCTCAAAATAAATAATTATGTTTGATTAAAACAAAATGATACCAAATAAAAATACGAACAAAAAGTATTCGCACACTGGTCACACTTTAGAGAGTTCCTTTTCAATTTCAATACTTTGTAAAGTAGCTCTTGCATTTACAATAGCCTCTAACCTTCTGGGGATAGAATTTACTAAATTTGAAGTAATACTTACTGGAATGATGTTCCACTCTTCTATGATTGCAGTCTTTAGATACTCTTTGTAGTAATATGGCTGGTTCTAAGTCTTATTTCAAATAATCCCAATGGTCTCGATTGGGTTGATGTCTGGTGACTGGGGAGGTGTATTAAGGTTCGAAGGGATGTTATAGAGAATCCACAGTCGAGTATTCTGGGCCGTATGTTTGGGGTAGTTGTCTTGCATTAATATGAAATTGCCCCCGATGCCCAATTTTTGGGCACTAGGCACTACATAATCCTTCAGAATATCAATGTAACGTTGGTGATCCATATTGCCCTCTATAAAAGCAAACAATCCCACTCCTGCTGAACCCATGCAACCCCATACTCAAACTCCACCTTGTTTCACTGTGGGACGAAGATTTTTCTTTTCCAGTTCAGCATCTTTTTTTCTACGCTCAAAATGTCTCCCATCAGACTGAAATGTATTGAACTTACTTTCATAAGTGAAAAGCATTCTGTTCCAAAATTCTTGCGACCAGTTAAGATTTGTTTCAGCAAAGTCTAATCTCTTACTCTTATTAACTTTACATATGTAGTATTTCCTATGGTCGATTCTAGCATGGTATTCGCTGCTCCTTAGGTAATTTTGGATTGTACTGTTACATACACTTATACCGAGATCACGTTGAAGCTCTGCGGCACTAATATGTGTATTCTTTTTAATTTTTCATATGATTGTTCTGCTACTGTATTCGTTTATTTTTCTCTACCAGCCACTTATCCTTAAATTTTCGTTCGAATTTATTTCCCCGTATCTGTCTATGATTCCCTTGATGGTTGACTTACCTCTAATCACAATCGTTGAGGTTTCACTCAGTGTTTTACATTGATTAGGCCTATGCAGACGAATGATAGTAGCCCTTTCTTTCTTATAAGTTTCTTTCCCTCTTAGTCCCATTTGACGTGATAGCTATATACTACTTGTGATTCTAGAATCAAACTGACTTGGAACATTCATTAGGAGCGTTTTCTTAGTACCATGTGCCTATTGCGTTCCGCATGAGTGCTTTTATTCGTCAAAAGAGTTGAGTGTGCGAATACTTTTTATGCTGTAATTTTGTTAGGCATTCAATTTATTGAACTATGACAGAACCTACACGCAAAATTTTGAACACGTATTATGTGTATTTGCTATGTGATGCATTATTATTATTATTATTATTATTATTATTATTATTATACGTGAAAGTTTATTTTATACCAAGAGTTAATAGTATTTCATTTAGGTCTCAATTTGTAGTAAAAAAAAATCGTCGTGCGAATACTTTTTACATTCACTGTATGTAGAGCAACTTTTATAACAAATTAGAACAAACCTTGGAAAAGAAATCAACTACTGGATTACAATTGACATTGTTCGCCTTTGTTTTACTCACGCAATGGTTCCTGATATATATACAATGGATGAAAGCAAAACTCATAATTAATAATATCTGAGGATAAGTTCTAGTGAGATACAATAAATAGCCTATAAAATCTCCCTTGATATTTTTAAATTACTTAAGTAGCCTAAAATCTTGAGGTATTTAAACATGAAGCTATTAGAAACAATAAGCACCAAATACTATGTTTGCCGGAAGTCAATTTCTTTTCTCACGTTGGGGACACTTATCAACCAGCATATTTCTTTTCAGTGCTGTATTTATTAGAATGGGTTTACAACCGTGAGGCTTTAGGTATCTTCAAAACAAAGCTCACATAATAACATTCTTTAGTTTCAGTCTTGAAGTTGCTCGTATGACTTGTGTAGCTAAGGTTTTATTCTTCTGGGTGACAACTGTCAACCACGCGACTTGTTACGTTACGGTTTCTGCAAAGTTTCGGTAAGTATTCATTGTCACTTTTGTATGAGTTATATGTTATATCTTTAGGGATAATTTGCTTATTAAACTTCGAAGGATTGTCGATTTAAGTTTATCAAATTCATTCAGAGATTAGAAGGCACACCTGAAATTCAAGAATCTGCTACGTCAGCTCCAGAACAAAGGAAACGATCCAGAGGCCGTTGTTACCAATTTGATAGGCCTCGATACAAAACGATTAGAAATGGTATGTGAAATGTTCAAAACGGACATGTGCCGACCATTTGAGGAATATCTGTGTAAATTGCTTGTAAATAAAGTTAGGTATTGTAAAGACATGTCTGTATAAAACATTCAGGAATAAAGACATTTGAAGGAGAATCTAAGGACAATAGTACAGAAGTTATTCTGGTATTATTGTATAGAAAGATTTTCACAACAAAGGATTATAATAGTGTTTCCAGCGTTAATTTTTAGATAAATGCACGAAGTATTTAAAATTTACAAGTAAATAATTATTTATTAATAAATTAATTGTTTCGAAACTATTTTTATATTTATTTATAAATAAACGGTGTATAATCCGTAGTAACAATTATGTAACCATTCATATTGAAAAGAATGTTAAAATTCATTCTCTGAAGCAAGAATATAACTTGGGTGATAGGTGTCCCCCACACGACTGAATACGTTACGAAAAGTACGCGAGTACTGAAGGTTTAAATGCTATATATACTATAAGAACCGAGACATTTAATTTTTGTTATAATTAAATCCGAAGATGCAAAAAGGTGACGTGACATTTTTTTCTATTTTCACTTTTTACTGGATTTAAGATCTATAGACAATACAATGCAAGAAAGTGGCGCAGCATGTGAACGAAACAACAGTCAGAAATTCTTGGCAAGATGCAAAAACGGGACATGTTCAGCACATATTACTTGATATTGGCAGTCTGGTTTGTATGATATGTTGCAGTACATTCAAGACCATCACATAGTATTTTTCCAACCGTGTGCATTCGTTTTTTTTTTTTACCTGCGATAGGGACTTTGGCCAAATAAAACTACTTGTTTAGAGAGCTGACCATAAGTAGCCCGTAAATTTTAGTTTTGGAGGGAAACATACTACAGAAGGAATTGTTTTTCAGTTCAGTCCCCTGGAAGACATGTTCCAAAAAGAGAAAACAGTATATTTTCAAATTAATTAATTTAAACATATCTCTTTTGACAAGAATGTAAGGGGGCGGTGATACCAAGGCCTTTCATTGATGAACTCGAAAAGCATACATTCACGCTCCTTAAGTCCAATGGTCAAGTCATCAGTCTTCCAACTGAACATGTATACAATGGAAATATTTATAATAAAATTCAATCTGTGACAAAAATGTGTGATATAAAGGTGTTAAAATATTATCCTGATTGATATGAACTTTGACAATGGCCTCTAACATCAAGAGGGAGAGACCAATTTGACAAAAGCGACAGCGAGTAAAGAAATGAAACACTAAAAACAGTAAAAAAAAAATTGTGTAAATCAAAGACATAACTGTACTGTATACAATTTAATAGAGGTACTCAATTATAATTCGTGACAAGAAAGATGTCTGTTAGATCCTCAGGAAGGTCATACTCTACAAAAAGATAACATGTGATTCATAAACGTTAATTTTTTATTCCTTAGTCCAATAACACACAGGTGTCAGACTTTGTAAAATCAAAATATGTATACTGACACAATGTAACTTATATACAATGACACTGTTTTGTTCCGCAGCGGGGTTTTCATTTGCCGCGCTGTCCGCGCAGCTAGTATGTTTCTCGCCTGTTTCAACTAACGAACGTCGCGCCATACAGTCAGTGTTGCCATATTTGGCGATAAGTTGATAAATCTGGGGAATTTTGAATGAATCTCGGCGACAAATTTTGTAAAAAAAGCGATTACCTACCGACTTTTCTGCTGATTTTTATATTCGTCCACTTTTTCCTTTCTTTTAAGTTAAAACATTCAAATGAAGTCGTTACTTAGTTTTAGAAGAGGGATGGGTGCATGACTGAGTAATGATTAAGCTGCGGATTTTTAGGCACTAAAAACAGTTGAAATAGGCAGGCAAAATAGGCATTCAAAAATGCACTAATAATTTCTAATTCTTAATGGCTAACACGACCATAGCATAGCATTATACACTAGTTTCTATAGTAATGCCATTATGGCAGTGAATAACCAAATATGCCTCCAAATGTTGTAATGAGAACTGATGCCTGTTGTCTGTAAGAATGTTCTTAAATTGGGAGAAACTTCTCTCCACTTCACATGACGTGATGGGGCAATACTTCAGGGATCCAATCTCAGCTGAGGACCAAACCAGTGAGAACGCAGTAATGTCAATGTCATTTCCAATCAGCAATAACACTTGCTCCCAACCAGGATTTCTTTTCACAATTTTGAGATAGGCTACTTATTTCTCATTGTTTCTCCCACACTGCTTGGTATTTCTTTAAGAATAGTTTCTACTTTCTTCACAACTTGCACAGCACTGTGGAGTGGAATACTCCTCGCTTCCAGTTTCGTTATGTAAGCAGGCAGCTTTTCAAAGTTTGCTTTGATGAAAGCAATATCAGATGTTAGCTTTGGGTTTGCCAGGATAATATTTGCTGCTGGATAAAAAAGAAACAAATTACAGATTTTAAAAAATCGACAGAATAGTCGATAAATTCAAATATAATATATAATACGGATATTTACGCAACTTTTAGGCATTTTCTAGTGAAATAGGCATTATAGAATTCGCATATAATACAATGGCTTAAAATGGATATATAACCTAAAAGCTTGCGTCTTCAGGTTGAGGATTAAAATAGGCATATAGGCATAAATCTGCAGCTTTCTAATGATTCATACGTGAAAGCCCTGATCTCATATATTTGTGATCAGGGGTGAAAGATGCTGATTCAATGATTCTCACGGGTTAGGTCTCTCTCTCAATGCTACTGCTCCAACACCGATAAACGGTGGCAACTTTGGCACGTGACGAGTCGCGAGCTCCAGCTAATTCTTGGTTCTTTCCCGCAACGCGGAGATTTTCCTCTCCGAACAGACCCGAGGCAGTTGAATTTTGTAATTTTGTGCCGACAGTTCATGTGAAGCAAATGAGACTAGTTTTTGCTGATTTTAATATATTTCAATATATAAGATTTAAAGAGTGCAAGATTTCACAAAACAATTGTGGCCAAATGCTTGAGTGAAAATTTCCATATTTACAATTTGCCAGAAAGCGTAGTGTCCATGATTGGATCAAGTGCAGTGTATTCACAATCAGCTGTTTCCACACCTTCCACCTCAACATCACAGCCGTCAACAATACAACAAGACTCCGCAGAAGATTTATTTTATTTTATTTTAGTTGGTTATTTAACGACGCTGTATCAACTACTAGGTTATTTAGCGTCGATGAGATTGATGATAGCGAAATGATATTTAGCGAGATGAGGCCGAGGATTCGCCATAGATTACCTTGTATTCACATTACCTTGTATTACCTCGGAAAAACCCAACCAGGTAATCAGCCCAAGCGGGAATCGAACCCGCGCCCGAACGCAACTTCAGACTGGCAGGCAAGCGCCTTAACCGACTGAGCCACGCCGGTGGCTTCCGCAGAAGAGGGTGACGACGAGGAAATTATATTTTTCTCCGCATGAGTCATTCCATGTCAAATCGAACACCTATGAAACATGACAACTTAATATTTACTCCAACTTTTTTAATATATTCTATTGATGAAATTAAATAACCCATGTGTAATTTTTTCGGGCTGACACAATTATTTAGTCATTTATTAAATGTTACATTTTCCGTAAATTTGGATGCAAAGTATTATGAAAATGGTTATACTGAAGATTCTATAAATCGTAGAAATTTCGTATTTGTATCATTTTAAAGTGCAATAATTGCAGTATTGTATACTAATTTTTAGTGTTCAATCAAAATATAAAATGGGCCCCTTTTAGGGGGTTATATTTTTTAAATACTTTTCATATATCAGGGACTTGCTTCTAAAAAGGGGGAAAAAATATCATTATATTCTTTGAAATGTTATACGTAGAACTGCGTTGGTTTTAGAACTCTATTCGAATCAGAAGTCGCTGTGCAAATAATTTACTGATGGTGTGTTCGGGTCGGAAGGCTCGGATTGAGTGAGACCGCGCGCCGGAAAATGCAGCTGCGATAGCAATACATTATCAGTGGTGCGGTGTTACTTTACGTAAATAAACAGATAACCTCTAGTCTAAAAGTACGTAATGTCCCTTCAACACTTAGCAGTTTCCCTTTAATTTATCTAACAATAATTCCTAAGTCTTTCGAAGTAGGTATCGTGTTGTGTTGTGTGCGTGTCAAATCAAACACCTGTATACGAAACGTGACCATTTAGTATTTGCTTAAATCTTCTAAAATATGTTGTGCAGATCAAAATAAGAGGTCTGTAATTTTTTCTGGGATCATACTTTAAAATTTTAATATTTATACTCTTAATTATATGACAAATTCATCCACGATGCAGTATGAAAATGCTCATTGTTAAGATTCTATGCATCATAGACGTTGAGTGTTGGTGCCATCTGAAATGGGAAGAAATGAACAATTATATTAATTCTTTTAAGTATAAATTGAAATACAAATGGGGTTGTTTTAGAGGGTCACTTTTTAAACATAACTTAGTATTTTTTTTATAACAGCTTACTTTAAAAACGCAAAAAAATATACGTACAATCTATTATATTTTACATAGAACTACGTTGGTTTCAGATTGATTTCGAGTAAGAAATAACTTTAAAAATAATTTTTTGAAGATGTGTTCGCGGTGCGCCAATGGTGCTACGCATACTGTATCGAGTGACAAGAATCTGACCTTGGACAAAAACATTAGAAAAACATTTATAATATTGCTTTTTAAATTTTTTACCATTAGTGAACACAAAAAACATAGCAATATTTTCTACTCAAGGTACCAACAAGCAAAAGTGGTGCGAGGTACCTTATAACTTCATTCTTTTGTTCCACTGACAAAATCTCAGGCCATGATAAAGAACTATTCCCTTCAAAGTGAGAGCAAAGTGGTGGACATTAAATAGAATTGATATTGGTTGTAGTTGATTAGTTTTAAAAGTCCAGTATTGTGTAAACTGTAGTTATTTTCACAAGTGTATATTTTACAAAAACAATATTTAAATACAGTACTGTGTTATGTAAATTACGTAAAAGAGTGATATTCTGACCGTGGAACAGTGTAAAGTGGTCACACGACTCTCATCCGGAGCTGCACCTGCACATCATCTTGCAACAGCACTTACGCAGCCCGCGACCTCAAGACGCGCAGCTTGGTGGGTCATTTAATTATTCTTGAACGGCTCGAAGTAGAGTTCTGATTTTTTTTAAGGGCGGTTAAAATAATTTCAAGGTATTTAAGGATTTTTTTCTGTAATTTTAAAGTAAGTCGCTGCCATTAAAACATATTTTTATACATTTAAATGTTTTTTTAAAACAAAGTTAAACTTATATTTTTATATTATGCGAAGAATAAAGTGTGTACTGTCACCTTCAAATTGAGACAAAGAGCAAATCTCTGTGATGATTATTAGTGGAGATAATCACGTTTAACAATAATGATGCGCGACCTATTTCAGAATCTTTGATAACACATATCTACTACAATAATCGATATAGACAACAATAATAAAACCCGTATTAATTTTTTCAATCCATAGAATATGTAAAATTTGTTTTATCTAAATCGGAGACATGAAAGTCAATTCCAGGCTAAATTTGTGCGATTTGACGTGGAATGACTCATATGTATGTTTCTCTTATTTTTACTTAGTGATATCTATTATTAGTTTTTAGCGACATTTCTGGGGATTTTTTAAAACAAACTTTGGAGAGATTTAGCTACTTTTTGTTGAAAAGTTAGAGAGATTGTAGAGCGATATGTTGGCAACAGAGCATACAGTGACAGTTGCGAGTTAGTTTATCATCTGCAGTCGTGCGTGAAGGTTGAATTAGTCGTGTTGTGTTGCGTGTGTGTGTGTGTGTCTCTTCGGCGTTGTTCTATTGCGATTTTCATTTCGTGAACGTGTGTATATGCTTACTGCGTACATACAATACAGAAAATCTTGTGCGAGAACAAGACAGAACTTCCGTAACAAATTTCCAAATACTGTAGACCCGTGCCTAATGCCACTACAACAAGAAGGTTAGCCAAAAAGTTCAAACAGACAGGTTGAGTAAATGTTCGTAAAATACAAAGGAGGAGACATGTTCTTACAGAAGAAAAATTAGACGAGATAGGATAGAGATTAGAGCACACCTCGCAAAAATCTCTTAAGGTTTGGCGCAGAAAACAGAAGTTACGAGTCCGCACGTCAAGCAACAAAATTACTTAAAGCCATACAGAATTCCGGCACAGTATTTCAAAAGTTAGATGAACAAGACCCCCATTAAGAGGTTGCATTTTTGTAATTGAATTTTAGAGAAATTAAATTCCCAGGAAATTTATCCGACATTAATTTATTTTTCTGATGAGGCCTATTTTCATTTAAATGGACATGTATCCTCACAAAATCATCGGTATTACAGTTAGGAGAAACCCAATCGAAACGTTTTTGTACGGTGGAAAAAATAGGCATGTGGTGTGCAATGAACGGACTCAAAATTATTGGGCCTATTTTCACTCAGGGCACAATTACCAGCGAGCGTTATGTGAATGAGATCCTTGAGACATTTTTAGAGGAACTGACTTTTGGAGAACGTTCCTCAGGATATTTCCAACAAGACTCCGCTACTGCTCATATGCCAAAGAATCCACGAGAGAATTGCGTCGAATTTTCGCAAGGAAAATTATCAGTACAAATTTGTGGAGGTCGGAGGGAAAAAGACCTTTGGGGAGACCGAGACGTAGATGGAAGGATAATATTAAAATGGATTTGATGGAGGTGGGATTTGATTGTAGAGATTGGATTAATCTTGTTCAGGATAGGGATCGATGGCGGGCTTATGTGAGGTTGGCAATGAACCTCCGGATTCCTTAAAAGCAGTAAGTAAATGAAGTACCCGGAAACATAAAACTGTTCAAGAAAACTTTCGCGCCTACAGTAAATTACGTAAGCAAAAATATAATTCTGCTTCGGGCACGTAGTCTCTTGCAACACTGTTACGTAATACGTGCTAAATAATTGTTCTATAAACCTGGGGCATGAAATGTTACAGAAAAATACAATTATTCTAATGATTACATATGAAACTCTTAAATAAAATACATATGAAATTCTTAAAGAACATACATTATATTTGACGAAGAACTTACCAATAAACGACTCCGAATGAGACATATGAAATTCTTAAAGAACATACATATATTCGACGAAGAACTTCTCAATAAACGACTCCGAATGAGGGTAAAGGTTTAACGTGAGATTTTTCAAGTCTAGCGGCGAAATCGTGTATAAAGTGTGGCGGAACATCCGAAATTGCGGAGAAATACCTGGCTACGAAGTTAAGAAACCAATTAGGCATAACACGTGAAGGGAATTTTCTCCGAAATTTTCCGACATCTGGTTTGACCAAGTTTCGCAACTGTAGTGTTTGACAAAATTACACAGTATTTCGTGAGAAAACAGTACAATTAGTTGATATTCGTCTTATACTTTATCATTACAGTTATATAGATGGTAAACAAAAATTGTCTTTGAGAATTCAAGTGAAGTTTTGTTTGTAGATTTCATATCTATTGAACTAAAACCCTAAATTAAATAACTAATTTCTATTGACACTAGCTTATTAGAGGTTCGTTCACAGAAATAATAAATTATATTTATTTACCGCCTTTTTATACTGCAGACATTTCGAATATTGGAACAACAGAGTGGAAGTGACATAAGCCACTCATCCCTTCCCCTCACAAGTATCAAACGGTACGGCCGATCTCGGTCCCTTTGGTGTGAAGTTATTACCTAATTGTTATTTAGTTATCTGTGAAGCTGATACTGAAATAATGCCGGAATTAAACTTAAGGAGAAACAACGTATTCCGTCTTAAGTTATGAGGGTGATCGAACCTCTGTACTTTGATCGAAAAGCTGTATGCTAACAGACGATAATGTTCTTTAGTGAACTGTCCGCAGATAGGCCTGAACTTCACAAGTGAGACCAACAAGGCACCACTTATGAAACAACTAGGCCAGGAGATGAGTAGGGTGGTTATTCCTTTCCCCTTCCATTGCATACATCGCTGACTAGTAACAAGATAATGGTTACCGATTAAATAAATTTTGTTAGTGTAATAAATATCAAGAGCTCAACTATCTACGTACTTGGTACGACGCCCTCAGCTAACAACATACGGACTATTATGAATACGCTCTTATATAAATGTCAAAATATTGTAAAAAAAATCACGATTTTTACGAAGGAGATGCACTTAATACTCCTGAAATACAAAAAGCTATTTTCTGACATTCCCTATCAGTGTATTGCAAGCAGTGGTCCTCGAAATGCATCGGTGGACAGTGATATTAAGCCTAGCAAAGACATTACATTACAGGAATATACCAATTATTTCATTTTAAAAGGACAAAGAATAACATTTTAACAAGACATCGCGGTACATTCTTCAATTCATATTGTATAATACTCGTACACATGAAACATAACTAAAATTGATGAATACTCCAGAAAATGGAACAAAAAGCAAAGTTTATGGTTCCAAGTGTTACAACGTTAAGAATCTGCTTGTATAAACTGGCAACTGCACAGAAAAATACGAAGATATGTCACTGCAGTTCGAAAGAAAATTTGGCGTCCATTTCCCAGACAACGAAATAAAATATGAGTGAGAATTTGGCATGTCTGTCAATATTGACGATTTTATTACATTACATTATATGTACAGTATCTTACTACTTCAATCTGAGCTGGTCTGTTTCGTTGTCAAGTGTAACAAAAGAACATTCCTTTTTCCTAGTTTAAAGTTCAATCGTAATAATCGTCACAGAGAGGCAAAGTCCCTCTGATCAAGTGTACTTAGTCGAACGATCGAGGGATGTCTTGGACATTATCGGAGCTCATTTTTATTTAGAAATGATAATGCTTAGTCATTCTATTGTTTAAGCATCACCACTTTCTTCTAGGGAAAACTCATTAAAGTCCAACCTTTCAACAGTTGCCTTGCAGCATAAAGGTAACTTAATATGCAGACCAGAGATCTAGTCCCGACAGCGCTATGCTTTGACATCCTTCTTCATTCATGAAACCATAACGAAGAGTTCAATCTTTTCTCGACTGACTGTACCCGTTCCTTCACAACAGCTATCTTCAAATTAAAAAAGGCATTACAAACGGATACAAATACAAACACAAACAAAATTACTTGAGGTAAGTTAAAGATGTGAGTAAATAAATTCTTGTGGCATTCATGTTGCTTTACCTCACTATTTGTCAATGACATCACCTACTAGCGTGCGTCACACGTCACGTGATCGCTTTGGAGGGGTCCAGAGAAAAGAGATGTCGAAATGGAACACCCACCACATCCTAATCAAACAAGGCCATCGCGTCATCAGTCTTCTTAGTTCACCCTCGCTACAAAACATGTATTTTACTCAATTTGTACGAGATGTTACTAAGTCTAAATATAAACTCTTACGTTGCCAGAAGTTGAAGCTGAACATCATGCTTAGACGAGGTTATTAACATAGCGACACAAAACTTCGAATAATTCTCGAACCAAATTGCTGAAAAAAATATATCAATTGCATTTTCAGATCATATTATACTATAAGCACACTAACAATAGTTGTGAAAAGTTACCCGCAAATGTACAAGGAAAACCCATCAAAGTTTCTATTCATTAAGCATAAACAGTTTTAAGGCTTGTTCTGTAACGCCAAAATACTTTATACACCGGTATTACATCTATGAATAGCTATCAGATAAGAAACAATTTCTTATACATATACTGAACGGTATACATATTTTCATTTTTTTCATCAATATACTCCATGTGATAAGAATTACATGAGAAAATAAGAAACAGATCCGCAAGACTTCCAGAGTGAATCTCACAATACTGGTACCGACTCATAATTAAACTATAAATGGTCCTGCATTTTCTAAGTAAATTCTACAGGTAAAATCAGTATATGTGGAAATCATGTCTATTACCTTTACTGGTAAATATTAACTGCGTCTAAATCAATACTCCACAACTAGAAGTTTGTTTCACTTACACGCTTATTAGTCATTATATAAGATGCAATAAAGAATTTCGTTTTTATAAAATCTTATCGTTGGATTTGGAGTCACTTCATACATAAATATCGTCCACTTTCATATATCCGTTATTTCATCACAATGACTGCCGTAGCATTTTCGTCATTAATCATTATGTATGGAATCGTGGTATAATCACATGTACCTATGTATTCTACAGGGAGATTATTGTACTGCGGGACTCCACTCTGCGGCATTCGCCGGTGGCTTATCAGTTATCAGCGTCTGCCTTGCATTCCATACGCGCTCCGTTGCATAGCGTAATAACCTCCCGTCATTTAAATATCTGTTCACTTTTACGTGTTGTTGAAGAAAACACAATAAAATAATGTGAGAACTCGTTAGTTTGTGATACTACAGACCTATAGTGCCTTTCGAAATGACTAAAAGCCATGCCTACCATTCTTGTATTTAAGGATCGCCTTCAAACATTTTAAATGTCTGTCCTGTATACTTAATGAAAAATAAATACAAATTTTAAACTTCGTCTGCCCAACATAACACGTTTAGAAATGTGTGGAATCAACCCTCTCCCCTTATTTTCGGTATCGTCTTTCCTGCAGATCTGGTGGTAGAACTGAACACCAATCGTGGTCTTCAGGAAGAGTTCCAACACAATAGGACACGGAATCTCATTAAACTGACCAAAAAAGTGTTACTTTAATGATGCTCATAAACGCAAACGTCGTCTATGGTGTTACAAAAGAACTACCGTAGATGAAAGAAGCACGGAAAATAATCTTATGACTTACGAGTGGAAAGTCCTAACTCTAAGATACTGTTAACGCTAAGATGACGTCAATAGTGACGCAATTGGTGACTTATGTTAACGTTCGTAAAACTTCGGAAAGAATCATACGATATCCCGTGCCTTTAACATTTATCATGTCGTAGCTCCTATGATAATCGCGCTGTGTTTTTTTTATTTGATAGCTCAATGTCTAAGGAGGGCACAGAAACAAAATTCGAAATGAAAATCTGTTTTGAAAAGTAAGAAAAAAGTATTAACTTCCATGCGATCTGTTCAGAACAAACAAAGTTGGTAAGCGGTAAACATTTTTGTCTTTCACGTTAGTTGAAGGGTCAAAGCGATAGAAATGTTGGGAAAGAATGGACATTACTTTTAAAAATGGTCGCTACTAAAAATCTTTACTGGCATCCGAGTTAAGGTCGGTTAAACAAAGGAGCGTTTTCGCTTGGAATACCCACGAATCAACCTTTTTATCTGTTGGAATCTCAACGAAAATTACTTTCCTGAGCCTTCTTGTACTTCTTACAATTAGACTGATCCTTTTGCTATTTTAAATTCATTTTATGTATACAAACAACTTAAGAAATTAAATGTTTCGAACGCACTTCAGAGAATATAGGTGTAACTTAGGGTACGCGAAAGGATAGAGACTCTTTAGCCAATATTTCTTCTGCACTAAAGGATGAGCCGATTCCCTTCTTCTTTACAGGCAACGTGTTTTCTGATATGAGCAACAGAGACGTTTGTATCAAATAATTAAATTATGTACGTGCAGATCTGCAAAATAATTACCCAATAAAATTATCAGAGAAATTTGTATATAAAATGTAGACTACTACTAATATTGGCTATAGTTTATCTAAAATTTATATAGCAACATAGTCTATTATCTTACTGGTAATCTATGAGAAATGTGAAGATGACACTTTTGCATGGATCTCACAATTCACTCCATTGTGAGTGATGTTTACAGTATAGTGATTGTAAAGAGGAAGAATTCTTTATCACTCACGAAGTAAGATATTTGACAATCTATAAATTGTATGTGTACGGTTTAAGCAGATGTATTAATTTTGCAAACTGATGGAAAACAGCTATTCGTATTTTAGTCAATCATGACGTAATTTTTCTATTTCCGAAAAACGGCATTTAAAAGCTATGTTAAAATTTACAGTGGTTTATGATTAGATTCAAAGTAAATTTTCTCCCTTCATTCAAATCTTTGTGAGACCTTGCTTTTGTGGAAATTAGCGAGGGAGATTCACGATTAGCAATTTGCAAATTCTTTGAGGAAAATGATTCTCTAAAGCATGCATAAACCGTATTACCGTCGAGAGGAAAAGCTCAAGACTAAAATCGCAACGAATGTAAAAGTAATTGTTACATCATTTATCTTAGGGAAGCTGTATATTTTTGATATGAACTCAAGTTTCATTTATCAGTTTATTCTGCAATAAACAAATTATTGTATTTTGGAGTCTTTTTATTTCAAATGAAGGTCTATTAGCTTATTTTTAAAAGCCACTACATTTCATGTGCATTGTTTCCAATTAAATTGAATAGTAACAATAATTAGGAACATTAAATCCAGATGTTTGAGATGGGCAGGGCATGTGGCACGTATGGGCGAATCCAGAAATGCATAATAGGGTGTTAGTTGGGAGATGACCCTTTGGGGAGGCCGAGACGTAGATGGGAGGATAATATTAAAATGGATTTGAGGAAGGTGGGATATGTTGATAGAGACTGAATTAATCTTGCAGGGACCGATGGCGGGCTTATGTGAAGGCGACAATGAACCTCCAGGTTCCTTAAAAGCAATTTCTAAGTAAAAATATGGGATATAAAAAAAATTTCATTCAGTAGTTTTGGGAGAAACTATTGTACACTGACGTGCATTTCAGTCAAAATTTCGAAACCAATTTTTCTTAGAATCACAAATTCTCTCTCTATTGAGTTACTCGAGGGTACGGTTCACAATGGTTCGAAGTACTACAGAAAATGTAGTTTCTTGCCTTGTGGAGGTGCGATTCCTATGCAGTATTTTTATTTCTCACGGTAATGACAGCTCTGCAATACAGCGAACTACGCCCACTTCCGTTTATTTGTGTTATATCCTGGGTGGTGAAATCAGTTTGTTTCAAGCTGATCACATTACACGCAAAATACAGACAGCAATATTAGTGCAGGAGTACACAGACATGTCATTAATACCATGAGCAGGTATCATAGTGGTCGTTGGAGCAGATTCGAGCGTCCAAATCCTCCCAGGACAATAAAATTCTTAACATAGCCTAATCCGCAATGGTTCTGGTTTACAGCATGTGAAGGAACGTTGTCTCTGTTAGAGAGCTGCAGGCAAAAGTTTCTGTCTTTTCTCACCCACACTGAATTTCGATGCTTAATAACCTCTGAAGTTATAAGCTTGGTTACATAAATAAGTACTATCTTAACGACCACCATCTTATACCTGTGAAGCTTGGTGTACGCAGAATTACTTAAATTCCGAGTAAACACAGGTTAGTAATAGACATTACCCAAGATCAAGGTAAGTGGTTTATTATTATGATTTGGTTTCTCTAAATAATGATGAAACTTCAGTGCTCTCGTTATATTAGTTCTAACTTATAATAATATTGTTGAATTGGTTTTAGTTAATGTTTTCTATAATAGCTTTGGCAACAACTAGAAATACAATACAAAACCACGTAATGCAAAGTTGGTAATCCAATCCATATCTTGTATATAACGAGAATCATGAAATTCGTGGTATGAGTAACAATAATTATTATTCTATACATAGGTCATTCGAAACTTAGTGGCAAGACTGCTAGTATCCAGTTCCTCTAGCGATGACTAATGTAAGCTGGTAGTGTGAGATAGAGTGGTGTCTGATGTTATATATTTAAGTTATAATTATGAGGTAGTAACTCATTTATATTCTATATGCAGTGGATGTAATAGTAAGGCTTATCTGCAACGTCAAAAAAAAAAAAAAAAAAACACACAAGAGTAGGACACTCTCAAAAATAACAATTCCACAATGTAGTATTTATTACCTTTCTTCATATCATCTACGCTAATTTTGACGAAATATCACATGTCTGATTACTGTAAATGCATAACATTCTTTCATAGGTCACTTGTATCTTCTATCTACGGACAAATCTAAATTACGAAGATTTATTGTCAATGGGAAGAGAATTTAATATAAATCGATCAGCTGCTGAACTTGAAATTTTCTCATTAAGAAAATATTTGTATTTGAAAAATGTTGAACCTAAGAAATGTTACCCCGTTACTCAAGATAAATATCCTACATAGACTGATGTTGCACTTCGGGTAAAGTGCCTTATTTCAACTTACCTTTGTGAATCTTCTTGTTCAAACCCGAACTTCATAAAGAAATAAATACAGAACTACGCAAACTGTTGAATACAGAACTAGGTTAACTGGTGGATCATGCATTCGACTACCCCATCTGTTACTCGTCAAATATTAATTGTCAAGAGGAAAGTTTCTGCCAAGTTTCAAAGTGGAAATGGTAGTAGTATTGTAACTTTTAGTTTATCACGAAACTTTAATAGGCCTATTTGCAATATTTTATTTCCGTAAGTCTGCATCCGTCATATTCCAGAGGTGTGACGAGTATGTGATATTGAAGGTTACACCCAAGTGGACTGACAGTGCCGTGTTTCCAAACCACTCGTAGCAGAGGTCTTATTTCACATCACTTTGCCTACTGTGCGTTACAGGCAGCATGCAATAGCTACAACGAAACTACAACGAATTTACTGAAGCTGTCTTTTTATCCCAACATGCCGACCACCGTTGTATCATGCGTAACTTTCTCTATGGCATGTCAGAAGAACGGCGCTGACAGTTTTCTGGAGGTGCTAACAAGCACCAGCTAATGTCAAGCAACATTTGGAAATTTGTACTGTACAGTCTAATGCTTCTTACAAACGAGGCGAAACTATATAGATTTTACGTAAAATTGGCATTATGGAGAAGAAAAATTCTCAATAGGCAGTTAAGTTTCAAGCTTCTCTTCCTTCCATTCCAAGTATAGTTTACCTAAATCAAAGAGCTGGTGTATGTGAAGGTGTATCTTATGAGTTGTCCACAACCAATTACAATTTTTGTCAAGTTCATTATCCTATATTTATATCAAAAATGAACAAAGAGACAGCCGCAAGTTTTATGCGTGAATGCGTTGCTGATAGAATTGCTGTTAAGGTAAACATGAGCAGTGACAAACACTTCTTCCCAGATATCCTCAAAACCCGGTATATTTCGCTGTGCTGGGACTCCTAGAAGTAGCCATCTTGTATGCATTGAGAATAAACCTATCGGTTTCTATATCATCATTTGTTACCCACCAGTTCTTACATGCCCACTGCCCATTTGCGCTGCATATGCCTCGAGGTTGTCAATTTTCTCTCTTCACTCAACTTCACTCGCGGATTTTCCCAATTATTTAACTTAAGCAGAGCGGGTGTTGAGAGATTTATCTCGGGGTTCTCCTGTCTCTGCGAGGTATCAAAGTCGAATTAAACAGATGTTGAGAAGATAAACTGCACACATTGTGTTTAACAATACCTAAATGCGAAAGTCAGGTCTCCAGGGAGGAGAGGAGAGGTAGAAAGAGAAGATCCACGCAATCCGCAGGAACAAAGACGAATATCCGCGTATGTTATGAAGACGATTGCCACTCCAATGATGCCAGAGTAACTTACAAACTCAAATTATCCACCTGCTACTGCTGTAACCACCACCAATTCAGTTACTGAACTTACGCTGGTGGTGCTTGCCTGATAAATGTTAAACAACTACTTTTAATACAAGACTTTCCCATGACTTGTTTTCTGTACAATTCGGGATCCAACTTAAGTCATGGTCGCGAGTTCCTGACGTCTAACAACGCTATCCCGGGCTTGGCGAAAGCAATAAATTGAGGTCTTGTTCTGCCCACTTAGCTATTTGGCCAAATCGATGAATTAAGACCTTGTTCTGCTCACTTCACTCTCAAGTAAAGAAACTCTCCTTCATGAGAAAACGATAAAAATTATATAAATAAAAGTAATCTCAACTTGTTCTATGTGACATGAGCTTGCTCAAAACCTTTCTCAGCTTTCTGCTGTACACCAGTTCGGTCGACAAATGTTAGCTAACCTTACTGCAGGCAACAGTGTTCAGTCAACTCTTCTGTCTGCAGGTTCATTTTTTCAGTGTGAGAACATAAAGAAAATAGCGATTTTGAAGAGGACGCAGACAAAAGAGACAAAGTTTTGATTGTCTTGCCTTCACAGATATGATCAAAATTTTTCCTATCATGTTTGACAAATTCATGCTTCCGGAAGCAACATTTATGGCAATTCGTGGAAGGTAAGAACGACAGTTCGGGGTTGAGATTAACAAACTGAATTATATAAAAAAAACTTTCAAACAAGACTAAAAAGGAAGAAACTAATTAATGACCATTATGAAAAATTATCCCAGCAATTGCAATACTTCTTCATTGCCTTCGCAGTCTCACATGCAGGCCCTATCTTCCGGGATATTTTCATCTTCTTCACGCTCTCTCTTAATATCAAACGCTTTATCTTTCAGATATACCGTCGTTGTTCCTGCAATAACTCTTATGTGCAAAATATACAATTTTTCAGTAGGAGGAAAAAAACATTTATTCATCCTATGGCAGCCGTACATAGGGGATTGTGAATTCTTACATTTTCGAAAGAAAGAAATATAATTACATATAGGAGATTTTATTATTTGCTGTATCACTATTTAAGTTATTTAATAGAGCAAAAATCTGAAAATGGGTAAATATGTCACATAGGAGTTATTGCAGGAACGACGACGATATAGCATTAGCTACATTTTGAAGAACGAAACAGTAAAATCATCGAAGGAACTTAATTATTCTTGAAGCCAGTTCAATTTTATTCTCAATGAAAGGGAATCATTGCTTACCCTGTCCAAAGCATCTCTCAGTCCGGTTTTCCGTTATGACCCTGGAGACATCGGAATTGCTCCATATGAGCGATTCATGCACGGAGCCTGGCTACGACGCATTGACACAAATAAATTCTTCTTTAGAAATAAAGATAATTTGAAAGGCATGACATCCTTTTCGATTTATGTATTCGTCATGTGTGTTAGGCCGTTTAATCTCAATATGCATTTAATCGATGGCCCCTATAACGAACGGAAAAACTGTAACATTGATGCCACTCTTCTATTGCTGCCTGTTGTGAGTAAAATGTCCTTCAGGTGAGTATTCCTTATTAATTCGTGCAAAGCCTTAGAAAATATAATGGATACAATATTCTCATTCACTCCTGTATGTCCTCAACTACACTACTTTGAAATCCAGGATCACTCGGGTACCCGAGAAAAATTCCCATTCTCTGTATTTTGGTTAGTGCATTGCCTTTAGTTTAAAAGATTCATTTCAGAAATAGTCTGCGTTTTCTCAATTAAACTGATACAATCTTATAACCTTGCCCAAATGAGTTTCTGCGTTCCTTGTACACGTTTCGATATCTTTGTAGGTTCACGAAAGCATCCATATCGACGAAACACCTTCATTCTGCAAGTTGAAATCAACTATTGAGATGCCTCCACTTTTCTGAAGTTACTTCAGAGTGAGAGCAGGGGGCTGCCATTTGATATAAAGTAAGAGCTATCTCCTTCGTGCTTATTCCTTGCTCAATGATAGAGCAAGCTCACGGAATGACAACTTCCTCCGCTTTATTGATATAAAAAGAGGAATCTCAAGGTTAGGAGGAAACTCGATCAATTTTACCACCCATTACTGGAACAGCCTGTATACTATTCCTCTCATTTTCCCGTAAAAACGCAAGATTTGCCTTCCATTATACAAAATGGAGGACTGTAGAAACACCAATACAAAATAACATAATACCGCACCTAAATACTGGAATGTAACTAACTTTTATCCATACAAAGAAAATATAATTCGTCTGAATGTACTGGTTTTATCTTAATTATGTGACTACTAATCTTGCTACCTATTGTTGATCATTATGGACTTAAATTTACGTTTAAGGTTTTACTAAGCCTTTAAATACAAACATGAAGTTTGCTCATACTCAGTATCTGTGAATCTAATTTATAATGGATCGATGTAGATGAAATTTAATTTTTTTAAGAAATTAAGAGGTCTTTAATTGAAACAGAAAAACAAAATGGCATCCAACTTCAATAGGCAAACATTTTATGTGATTTTTATAGTACGCAAAATAAATCAACGAGACTCGTTACTTTGCCAAGTACAAAAGGAAAACCATTTCGCTAAGAGAAACTCTTATATACAGAATTACTGCTACATTTCGCAACACTCGTTCTAACTTGCCTAACGCAACTTTAATCCTAAGATTCCTACCGTTATTTTACAAGGCCTAAGCACAAATAAAATTTGAATAATAATAAAAAATAATCACCTCTGCTCTTTTTCCTTCGTGCCCTGATATGACGTCTGCACATAAGATCAAGTGTTTTAATTATATTTCAAGAAATTAAAGGGAAAGTTCAATACTTACAATTTAGAAAATTACTTGTTAAATTCCTACCACAACTACCATATCCAATAAATCCCAATAATCTTGCACATAATCACTTCATGCTTGTTGCATTACATATGAAGAACACAGGGTAAAATTCACATTTTATACTGTTTTTTACATTAGAGTAAACAAAGTTTCAAGACCCACTATATTTGAGTTATTCTTCCAAATTTCTCTGGCCTAATCAGGTATTATTCTATTCGGTTAAACCACACAAATCTACACTTCCTGAGCTATTAAATGACATCAGAAACAAAAAATCTATATTACATCAAAAACAGAAAATCTAAGTTTTTCCAATGGACTCTTCATACACTACTTTACGAGGTCTTAAAAATTTACACCTTAACTACCAAAAATTTACACTCTGTAATGCGTGATTAGTAGTCTGACACATCCACCATGTAACACAATACATTGCAATCCACTCCAGAACATTGGCTGTTGGCTTCAGCCAGAGATAACGCCCAGCTAATTCTCGAATTATAGGAACTTTAAATGAACTTTAAAAACGGGACACCAGTAATATGTTCTACATGCTATGTTAATTTACTGGGCACAATTTCGATAAATTCGAAACGTTTACAATAATGGATGAATTTGCTAAACTGTATCAAAGCAAGAAATCTTTGATCACAGATTAAACTTAATTCATTTCAAAACAAGTTACGAAATTGTTGTATATAATTACACATTTGAATATATGCATTCATATATACTTTCATTTTCGCAGTCTATTCCTATTCTTTTCTTTCTCGACCACAGACGAATACATGGCGAACTCTCCACCTAAGTTACAGAACATTACATTCATGCTCTAGGAGAGAAACTATGAATCCATGACAGTAGCTCTTTTGTGCGGTATGTCCGAAACAAACCTTTTTAAAATGGAAGTGTATTAGAGGAGTACCACCATAGAGTACCATCATTTACACTCGAAATGGCTGTCGCTAGACAAAATAAAATATAGCTACTTGATAAAACAAATTCAAATTACTCACCAGAACATCGTAACAGATCTCCCTCAGTTCTTTTTCCACTTTTTCTCTGTATTCTTTGGCCATTTGTTGCTTCCTCTCCGAGCCTTCCGTTTTTTGCTCAATTGACGAGATAACCCTCCAGGAGGAACGTCTGGCACCAACAACATTTTTGTATGCAACAGACAAAAGGTTCCTTTCCTCGTTGGAAAGTTCCACCCCTGTTTCTGTTACTGCCTTCATCGCCGCAGCCATGTCATCGTATCTCTCTGCCTGCTCGGCGAGCTTCGCCCTCTGTACCAATTCTTCCTTGTCCACAGACATTTGTGTGAGGTGGGTTGTATATGTGGTTTACTGGTAACAAAAGAAAAGAAACGTGAAATCATTTAATCATATCTAAACCATAAGCCAGAATATCATTAAAGATACTTATAAATTTAATCTTAATACTCGTTTACGAATGAAATATATATCACATACGAAAAAATGTAATCTTAAAAAGATACTCAGCAAATAATAATAATAATAATAATAATAATAATAATAATAATAATAATAATAATGATAATAATAATAATAATAATAATTAGTAGTAAGTAATAATAATTGTATTGATTGATAAATGACGTCTTCAACCTGCACTGCAGAATGCATTGCAGATATGCATTTATTACTTTGAAAAAGTTTTATCATCGCAGTTATATCTTTCGAACCACCGGGCACAACACCGCTATATGCATTCGATTTTTAAATCTCGATATGACATACAAAACTCTAAACAGTTGACTATTTTAAAGGCCTTTGATGGTACGACTCCGAGACTGGGTGGGGCCTTACGGTTAATGAGAGCATGGTCACGCCGCAGAAGTGTTGTACCATACGTGAATAGCTAGTACACGATAATGAAATATAACAATGGGAACTCGTTTCCTAGCACACTTCATAGTAGGTAGCTCATTCACGCACATCTTAAACCGAACATGCAGAGCTATCGGGCTACTCCCTCACTATAATACATACACGGAGCGTAGGCTAAGTACGCAGTAATGGCTGCATTCAGACTATTTCACTTACAGCAAAGTTTCTACGTCGATCTTCTGCCTTTAAGCAGAAGTAAGTTTTTTCTCACTCTTTCTACCACAGCACTTTATCACAGAAATAGACTACAGTTTCTTCATTTACACATTACACCTCACACCACTGGAAACGTGAAAAAAACTAGTATAAAACGAATGTACTATCTTTCGCCTCAGAACATAACTACATTAGAAAGGCAGACATTTGTTCCCTAGTTCCTACGTCCGTCCGACCACTACCTCTCGCCACAATCTATTAAACTAAGATTCCCAAGGATACGTCGGGCGGTCGTCTATCGAAGTGACAGAGGTTAGTTCGATGCGGCAAGCATGAGCAGACAGTCAGGCGCGGACAAGACGGGACACTCCCGGGGAACAAACTTCGCAGGCCAAAACTGTGAACCAACCGAGCTCGAGCTTGCATGAATCGATCGTCCACTAGACGAACGGCGGACCCCTCCCATTGCTGTAGCTCGCTACGTTCCAGCCAACACACGCGCAACTAGCAACAGTGCTACCAACCACCACGTCAATACTCCTAATCTTGTTCAGAATCGATCTCGAGGTATTTTACAATGAGACCGTCGTGCGCATTATGAAATTGTGAAATAAATGTGTAAATAAGTTAACATTCAGATGTATGAAACTTGCACCAATTTATCCCCGAACATGTAACAGTATCAGGTTTTACGAAAAAATATACTAATAAATCTACATTATCAAAATATACCGACATTCTGCAGGAAATTAGGAAAACTGAATCGACCATACAAATATCTCTGCTCTAAATGCTGATTTCTATTTTCTTTGCGTAACTGCCTCGCTTTGTAAGGACGTTTATACGAAAAGTCGGCAATTTTTCAGAACGCATCTAGGTAATGGTCAGATCCAAATGGCAAAATAGGGGTGAAATTCTAGCAGTGTAAGTAAACCGTTACCCAATAATTTCGATTTCATCTGGGCATTGCCTCTTACAAACCATACCCGACACTGAATTTTATGCCAAAGATATTAAACAGGTATCGTCAAAAGTTGCAGATATTTCACCATATTTGTAAATGCATTAAACATTATTCAAACGCTATATATTATCATTACCAATTTATATTAACAAGAGAATAGGTGGCATTAAAGACAGTTTTCATTAAATTAGCCGCTCATGTGTTTCCTTACATATCTGACGACCTTTTGACCACTAACAACATACTGTCAGCTATATTGAATATGAAGTATGTATTGGTGTAATAACCCTAGAGCAGAATACTAACGTAACAACCTCAAAGTAAAAAAAAAAATTGCAATTCAAGATATGAAGCATTTTAACACATACCTACAAACTGCTTGATTTTGAGATGTGTATACTGCATGTGTTATCTATCACTAGTCTAACAGTATGCCATGGCACCGCTATACTGTGCAAGTAGTCCATATTTCGTTCCTGAGATATACGAACAGTCCAGACAAGACCTTTCAGCAGATACTCATCACTTTACAAAACTTCAAGGTTAAAAATAGCCATATGCACTCATAACGTGTTTACAGTTAACGATGTCATCATTTGTGTGCAGAAGGAATTTCGTAGTTTCAAAAATAACTACCGTCAAATTTAAAGATTTCAAAGATACTCATAATATTTAACGGCAAATAATGCGGAGAAGAATGCTACTGGAAAAGTCGAGACGGTATTGTTCATACGAGTAAATAAAGGTCTATTTCTAGTTAAATTGGAAAAACTCCAGAACAGCATGACAAATATGAATCGAGGAAAATGTCCCAAATAGGGATACATTTGGATTCACAAAATCGATAATATGAATAATTAAGTTTCTAGGCGTGTACAAACTATGTATTCAAACAACTGCCACTTGCTTACACACTTGAGGAAAATAATGCGTCACTTTGGGTATCACGGTGGCTGAAAAACCCGACAGTGTAATCTCACGTAAGTTGGTAGAACCTCATAGAGTGAATCGATATTGCTACCATGGCTCCGTCAAGCTTCGGACTGTGAAGCGTGCTACGAATTTTATCGTCTACCAACGAAAAATTATATCTTGACAATTACTTTTCCTTCGGACTCTCACGATAGACATATCAAGTCTCTCCCATACGTAATAAAGAACATACTCTCAAATGAAAAGTAATAGCCTGTAACTTGCATAAGCAAAGAATCTCAAAAATACATAATACCACTGATACCAATACTCGGGTATGATTAAGCACACATACGCATGCCATGTTATTTGATCAACGGTACTGAAACAAGCTCAGAACTTGCAACAGATTTATCTATACTTATTTATACCGGTACTGTTTTTAAATGAAATTTGAGTTCCAAATGTGTAGCAAAATGGAGTTTTATTTTAGAGTTGTAAGAGCTTGATTTTTTTAAATGTTTTTATTAAACTAGTTACAACGCTGTATCACCTGCTATGGTTATCTAGCGTGAGAATGAAATGAAGGTGATAATGCCAGAGAAATGAGTCCAGAGTAGGGTTACCATCCGTCCGGCAAAAGGAGGACATTAAAAAAAACTGAAATGTCCGGCATTTCCCATTTCAACTAGAATTAACATGAATATTGAACAATGTGCAATAATATGCATAGAATATCTAAACAAATGGTAAAAACCTATGAAAGGATTTAACTGCTTTCATTGGTTGAAGTCTGAGTACATAAAAACATAATATGTCTGTGGTAATATTTATATATTTGCAATTTGTTTCTGGATTCTACTGTGGTGTTGCTGTTATCAGAGCATATTCCTCGCATGGAAAGAAGAATTGCTTTATAGTGTGTAATTGTGCTTCATGTGTTACATAAAGGTAGGTTAGGTTAATTGTATGTACTTTGAGTTACTTAATATTTCGACAATAATAATACTGAAATATCATTTGTTTTTTTAGTAAATGTACGACTTATTCATTTGTTTATGTAACAAACTCAACTTGATACAGGCATTTTTAGAATTATAAAAAATCTAAACATAATCAAATCTCCCGTGAGTTACTGTCCATTGTTACCATAAAATAGGAACCAAAATGACTGGGCAACACCAATCATATTAATATTTCAATTAAATGCTCTGGTAAGTATAAAAAATGTGTGCAATAAACCATTTCACTTAAACTGAAGTGTTTCAAGTAATATGGGGAATTTAAAATTTTCCATGTCTGATTCTGAACTCAGAGAATGACCCTTACACAGATTTTGTCATTCCCATCCACAACACATACCGGTACTCAGTCTGTTCATTTGCGATTTTCGGTAGGATATCAATATTCTATGACTCATTTGAAAATTATTTTTCTAAGTTTAAGTTTCATAGAGTGAGCATGTAAAGTGTCTTGGTTTGGTATTAATTTAGGAGTTAGTTTTCAAACAAGAGCATCTGAATCTTCTCACCATTTGTGAAGTTATAAAGCGATATTATTTCAATTTTGTGGTTTTGGATATTTTATAATTACAAGTAGCTTATAGAAATCATTTGGCGGCCGGGTAGCTCAGCTGGTAGAGCAGCTGGCTACGGACTGGAAGGTCCGGGGTTCGATCCCAGGTGGTGACAGGATTTTTTCTCGTTGCCAAACTTTCAGAACGGCCCCGAGGTTCACTCAGCCTCCTATAAAATTGAGTACCGGGTCTTTCCCGGGAGTAAAAGGCGGTGAGAGCGTGGTGCCGACCACACCACCTCATTCTAGTGCCGAGGTCATGGAAAGCATGGGGCTCTACCTCCATGCCCCCCAAATGCCTTCATGGCATGTTACGGGGATACCTTTACCTTTACCTTTCCTTTTATAGAAATCATTTATATATAAAGCACAATAAATGTCCCAATTGTTCTTTGTGTTGTGATTATTTAAAAATTTAATTTATACAGTAAAGTAGTGATATTTGCAACTGAACCATCTTTATCTTCTAACGCTCATAATCAGTTTGATATATATATTTTTTGCAATGCAAATAGCATAAATTAGCTACAGAAGTACTTTCTCCATAACAGGTGTAGCCTGAGGGATAAAGTTTTAGAAGGACGATAAGACGGAACTATGTAGACACCTCACAAGTCGTACGTCTTGTACCATTGCTATTATAACCATCATGCAAAAAACACCGCCTGAACTTAATTTTGAGTTACTATGAAATAGGCTAACTGAATTAAAATTTCGTTTAGACAAGGGCTGCGCTAGCTGCAACATAGCGATCTGATCCTGTACATTTCACATGCTTCACTAGACGTCAGAAGTAGTTTCTTTGGCTAATAGCTTTGAGAAGACACATAAAATGTTGAATTAAGAAAGATACATATTATATAACCAAGTGAAATATATGCGCAGGCGTCTCCCAGCAGGCTGTCTTATCGACGGCGTCCGGTCCTGTCCGAGACGCTGTGGTTGACCCGACGCATTAGCCTCTTAATAGAACTCGAAGTTGGTTGGTTTCTGCGGCTGTCTCAATTCACGTCACATAATAAACCGTGTCCCTTAGGGGACAAGTCTAAGATCTTGCCCCTTGAGCAATTCATTATAACAAATATAATAGAGAAGACCACAGACCTGTTACAAATCCAGTCAAAATACTGAGATGAAGGAAAAAATGATTGAATTTAAAGCACGTTGGTGAAACTATACGGAATTCCAACCATATTCCCAAAAGTTTATTCACGTAACTCGTACTCGGGATGTTTTGAAAGCAGAGATCAAACTATCAATCCGTGTGGTGGATTTTCTATAGGTTTCGGTTTTCCTTCTCGTGTTATTTTAGTTTTCCACTTCCGCTTGATTTTCAAACATTATTCCATTTCCTACAACAGCAGAGAATTAAACATGACACTTAAAACTGCAATCTGCACTATTTTCCAACATCAAGCATAAATTAAATACGAAGTAAAAAATCTGATTTTGCAAGAAAAAGTAGATTGTAAAGAGATTAGAGATGTCTCGCCCACATTAAAATTATACCTTGAATCAAGGAGTTAGCCCCAGGTCGCGCAAGTACCACACACCGACAAGACAGGCAGCAAACTAAGGAACGTTGCTGCTACTATTGCTGTTGTACAAGAGTAACAACAAAAGAAAACCGCTTTTCTGTAGCTCAGCGCAGGCTTTTATCTAGGCGGCCTAATGGAATTTATAGACAAAGCAGACAATGAAGAGGCTTTTCCTCGGGGTACTCCTCTTCCCTTTATTTCATTCCACCATACCTTACTTCATCTATCTGCAATAATTAAGTCTCCAATGCTGATACACAGGACTTAAGGGCTTGTGGATGGATTCAGGGTTCTGGAGATTGTGAGGTATTACTCTGGCAATGAGACCTGACTCTACTTTGTCAGGGCTGAGGCAGGATGATCCGCCTGTCTGCATCGGATTCACGAGTGCCACCTAGACTAACACGGGGTACACGAAGACATAATACGGAGTACGCAAATTTTTAAAAACATATACAACAGGGTGTCAAATTAATATACTCATTTTATAAGACGTGTGATTTCGTTTTTCAATTTACTGTTACGATCGCATTTAAATAAAAAAATGTTCTGAATACGTAGTTTCAAACTACCAAAAGTATGGAGTGGCATTTGTTGAAATGATAGTGCATTGTTGGTATACTACTCATGTAAATTTGGGTGAAACCTCAATTCAGACTTGCGATTAATAAAAGCAATTCTGTCAATAGTCTATAATCAAATTATAAGAGGTATGCATTGCTTGTCTTGACTGTATTGAAATACATATTGGTTTGGCTATATGAAATGCGTTAACGCAAAGAAATTTAACAGGTTTTTAAAGTCTGTAGACCTTCTAATAGTAAACTGTCCTCTTTCTAGGAATAGGGAAAGGTCTTGGCCTTACATCAAGGAAAAATTGGAAAATTACCACGCGCTGTAAATACATCCAACGAGAAATTGGTATGATGGAAGAAATGTACTGATCTTCAGTAATAAATAAAAACAAAATAAACCATTACTTACGACTTTTAAGGAACCCTGAGGTTCATTGCCGCCATCACATAAAAACCCGCCATCGTTCCCTATCCTGAGCAAGATTAATCCAGTCTCTACAATCATACCCCATGTCCTTCAAATCCATTTTAATATCCTACCATCTACGTCTTAGCCTCACCAAATAATCAGACAAGAAAGTAAAATCTGGTCGAAAACTCACAACTCCAAAAGTAGATATGGAAATTCAACAAAACACTTTGGAAAATAGAATAAAATCAAAAAGACTAAACAAAAGGTTTAGCAGATAAATGAAACAACGGAAATGGAGATTTTAAGAAAAATGAAACAAAATCATTGAGAGATAAAATTAAAAGCGATATAATATTAGGAATGAATTCAAAACTGAACCTGTGAATAACTGGACAATGGACCACACTAATCTTACAGAAGACACCAAATTAACGAAGAGAATTACAAACTGGAAACACAAAGGAAAGAAGTTTTGAGACGAAAAGATATGTTAACGCAGCATCGATGAATGGACGCAGCAAGCACCGGGTGAAAGAAAGAAGATTCTAGACAATAACGGAGTTAGCAGTTTTTACCCTAACTCTACAGTGAAGATTGAAAGAAATGAGAATATAATGTTGTGGACCTCTAAAGAAAGCAAAGCTGATTGAAACAAACTATTGCAAATGGGCCAGAAACTTTACAAATATGCAGGTAATGAATTCAAAAGAGATTTATCCACATTTTCAACAATATTTATACTTTAAAACAATCCAGAAGAACGGTGAACTAGCATAGTTTTACAGACCCAGAACCAAAATTTGAACCGCCTGAATTTTTCAACTGGAAATTATAACATACTGTAATAACTGGAACTTGGAAAATTCAGGTGGCCCAAATTTTATTTCTGGGTCTGTACCAATATACAGAGTTTCCGTGGCAATGTTACAATCTTTCAGAGATGATGGATAAGGGCAAAGGCATCAATTAGAGATAAGGAACCCCGGTTCGGAAACGCCTCAATCGGAAGTTATGAATGAAAACCGGTTTGGAATACCTATAGAAGTGGAATAAGAAAACTTCAAAATCTCTGTTTGTAAATTTAATCACAATTATTACACTACTTCAAACTACGGAAATTCCATTTACAACTGACATCTCCCAGATCCGATGCAGGTACAACAACATTGCAATAAGCTCTGTCGCATCCAGTCTAATATGCCCGGTGTCATTTTAATGAAGTCACCGGCAGTTAGAAATAATTCTTATCAGGAGAGCCTCTTCATCCTCTACAGTGTCTCTTAGACAGGTTTTACATGGTCCCACAAGGAAAAATCAAGTGGAGGTCAATCAGGCGAACGAGCTGGCCAAGAAACAGGGCCTCCTCTTCCTATCCACTTTCAGGGAACATGTGATTAAGGTATTCACGAGCATGATTTGCAAAATGAGCTGTGGCCCTCATTATGCCACATGCGTTGATGAACATCAATTGGGACATATTCCAATAAATTGAGGAGTATGTCTATAAAAACACAGTATATACTGCTGCAGTTAAGCGGGGTTAAGGAAGAAATGGACCTATTACGTAATCATAGACTATGACCGCCCACATGTTCACTTCAAATCTTGATGGCTCTTCACAAATGCAGAGCAGTGATCCGCATCGGCCCATACATGACTATTAAGCGTTCCACCTCTAGTGAAACAAACTTCATCGGTAAAAAGCACGGACGCAGGAAAGTGAGGGTCGAAACACAGCGATGCAGTAACCAGTGACTGAATGCGACGCGAGGTACGAAGTCAGCAGGAGTCTAGGCATGAACTTTCAATGGATCTATTAGTGCAGCTGCTGTTGCCGTACTACTTTCCTAATAGTACTGTGAGCGACACGTATTTCAAGTGCTACTGCTCGAGTGCTTGGTGAAGGCTCTTCGGCCACGCGTCCGAGCGGAGTCCGTGAACTGTTTCTTCCTCAAGCGTAGAACTGCGATGTAAACTGCCCCGTTTCCGTAACCGTTGGAAAAGTGTTGGAAACATGGTATGAGCTGGATGTCTCCTACGTGGATACATGACCCAATACCTTTCTGCTCCCTTACCGTCATTCGTTGTGCAAAAACAAACATCAAATCTGCATGTTACGCATACTCCATACCAGTGCACTCTTCAACATGTAAGTACAGACTGCATTCTAAACACTCGTATCTCAGGATTAACCACGTCGAAATACAAATTACGCCGTCTACAGTGCATTCAGTGGCGGTGCGTCAATAAGAGCACAAGAGCACGTGAACACCTTGTTTCCATTAATGCACGACTAGTTTTATTATTTGATATCGTATTGACGTAGTGGGGATATATACTATCAGAATCGAGTATTTTAAACTTCCCGCATCTTGCATAAACTTCTTATGTAAACTTGGCAACATCCGTTCACGTACAAGCCGTGCTCTTTTCGAGATGGTTACAGGAATTTCACGCATGCGCGGGAGAAAATTGTCTTTAGCTGGCCGCTTATGACTCGTCAAGAGCACAAAGCGTTAAGTGAAGATGATGAATATCTTTCCTACAGATGTCAGGTCCATCGATGCCTATCGTTCACGTGCTATATCTCGAGGAGGAAATTTAATAGCCTGTAGATGTCAGCATCTGACTGTAGGAACGTTTACTTTACGAGGATGTGTGTACAGTGCTGCTATGAGAGTGTAGTTTGTGAATTACTATACTTCTGTGTCGGCATAATAGCATAGTTTGGCTTTCAAACACGTGCTGGCTGACTGTGGTGGTGGTATGAATTTAAGTATCTGTATGGCAGTGTATAATATTCAAGAATAATATTTATTGGCATGTATTTATAGCAATCAATCTATGCGAATGAGATTACAGTACTGGTATAGGCTATAGTGTATCAGTGTGTTGTGAATCAAAATATATTACTGAACACACGCGTTTGTAAATAACGAGACTGTGGTATGTATTCATTTTTAACAAACGTAAACAATGAACTCTGTTCAAGTAATTTTGAACAGTAAAGAACTGGGTAAACTGGCTTACCAAGAAAAATTGGAAATAAAAACACCGAGTTTCATTATTATTATTATTATTATTATATGTTATTTTGAATTTATATACGTTTTTTTTTTTCGATAGTGAAACATTGGAATCATGACATTTCATATTAGACTAAACGTACGATTTCAAATTCTCTTCGATTTTAGAACCACAAAATTGTGAACACATAATATTTTATCACGAGCCGTCACTGAGTGCATTAGTGGTTTATTTTCCCCAATCCCTTATGACGTACGCGTTAATGTTGGCGGGGTTCTTGCCCCTTCTACTATTGTTACCTCCTGCAAATTGTACGCATGTATCCAATGTCTAGATCTACTCGCTTCAGTTACGTGATTCGGGTTCCGCCTATTGCGGATGGATGGCAAGACTGTGACCTATATTCAAAATGCACGCCACTTCGGCAGGTAACGCTGTACATGATGTATATATGTGACGAGTTATGGCTTGCACTGGAATATGTGTAAGTGTTCGTGTAAGTGTAGTTAGAGAATAAGTGAGGATGGATGAATATGGCGATGGAAGAGGAAACCCGGTGCCGGCACGTAGCCTACTCTTGTCGAGTAACACCCTAGATCAGTGGTCGTCAGCACTCGCTGAAATGTGCAAAGGGTAAGCGGTGCATACCCTCTAGCAGCTACGAGTGCACCATGGTGCACTGTGTTTTCCGCGGGCAAGAGACGCTAGCCCCAGGGTGCTCTGCGCTGACGACCGCTGCCCTAGGGTAACACCAAGGGGGCCGTCGTCCGACGGACGAATCACTATCAACAGTGACGTATCGTCGCCTTGCTACATACGGATGTATTATTCAAAACCAGTGTACCTCTAAAATCGATTTTTTGGAGTTACGTTTCTTCGTGTGCAAGGCGACGATAAGCCTTCTCTTCATACCCGCTGCGGAGAGATTTTGGATGTAACTCAGGCATATTGGTGCACACTACGATCGGTTTTGGCGTATATGAGGGTTGTTTGAAAAAGTAATGACTTTCCCTTTTAGTCTGGACCTTGAGACTGAGAATACAAGGTCCTGAAACAAAACGTTAAAGAATGATTAAAGGCGGTTAGTAATGAAAATTCGAAACGACAGCGCTAGAAATTAACTCAGAAATTTTAAACCATAATTATCGTTCACAACTCAGTAAGATCACCAGTTCCAACTTCTCCAATTCTATCACTTTTCGGTCTATCCAAAATTTTTTCTTTCAGTTTTATAATTTTAAACTAGTTATGCCAGACGATCTGGATTCTTACTACCATTATCTTTAAACTTTTCAGTCTGACATGTTACAGGAAAAAATCAATACAGGAACAGTGACTTCCTTATGTAATAAAAAGTAGTTCAAAAAAAGGCGGGAGAAAGTAATTCTGAATTTTTAACTGCACGAATACGAAAACTAGCAGCAGCAGCAGTAGTAGTAGTAATACGTAACAGTCAATGATACTTCCTATAATAAACACCATTATTACAAACAAAAAGGAACATTTTCTGCAGACCTCTGAAAAAAAGAACTAAGGAAGAGACTAGTGAAGTGCTTTGTGTGGTGTAGCATTGTATGAGAGCAGAAACACGGACATTACGAAGTGAAGAGAAGAGAAACTAATAGAAACATTTGAAATGTGGATACAGAGAAGAATGGAGCGTGTGAAATGGACAGACAGAATAAGAAATGAAGCCATGCTAGAAAGAGTGGGTGAAGAAAGAATAAGCTGAACCTGATCACAAGAAGAAATTGGATGGGTCACTAGCTGAGAAAAAAACTGTCTATTGAAGAATAATGCACTGGAAGGAATTATGAACGGGAGAAAAGTTCGGAGCAGAAGATATCATTAATTTATAAACATTATTTGGATCATAAGAGGAAGGCAGAAAATAGGAAAGATTGGAGAATGCTGGGTTTGCAGTGAAAGACCTACCCTTGGACATAAAACTATGAATGAATAAATTACAAAGAACAAAATTCGAAGTATTGTTTATTCAATAAAGCTACAATAAAGTACTCAAAAATAACAGAACTACATTCTTAACGTCGGCCTCGGTAGCGTAGTTGGTATAGCGCTGGCCTTCTGTGCTCGAAGTTGCGGGTTCAATCCCGGCCCGGGTCGATGGCATTTAAGTGTGCTGATATAAACTCTGCAGTTGCGAGCGTCGTTAAAAAAATAAAAAAATAATAATTCTTAACACTAACACTCTTTTCCTTCAAGCAAACCCGAAGTTTCAATAGAATGATAAACATCCGTACAAAATGCAATGATCAAGTAATTTTGTCTTCAATTCCAAATAAAACCTTAATGAAATTCAGGACTAAACGAAATACAAATGAATACATAAATATAATCTTCCTAAAATGAACAATAACATTTTTGTAAGAGAGAATTTTCGTACCTGAGGTGCAGAATGGTGGAGCTTTCGTAATCAAGACACTATTAAAAAGGAATCTGTTAATTGTCTAATCACTGGGAAATGAAGAAACATTTTAGTAAAGCTTTGAAAAATCCTCGTTGCCAACCAACATCGGATTTTGGTCTCCAGCCAATCGCCACAAGAAAAACTGTTTATCGACGCCGACAAATTTTAGCAGAACAATTTTAAAGCATACGCGTGAGGAAAGCATATAAAGCTAGAAGATATCACAAGTAGATTTAGGTTGAAAGGAAGCTGTTCATCATAGATACGAATACAGTTCAGAAGTTAATACAGGCTACAGCGCATTAAATAAATGCAGCACGAACTCTAGAATGCCTTCACTAATACTGAAAATTAGTATAGTTAATTGTAATTCCTACGGCAATGTCACTGCAAAAAAAAAAAAAAAAAAAACTGTAATTCCTCATTTAAAGCACTTTAAACTTTGGGTGCTATTCATAAACATTTCGTTAGCCCGCGCTACGAGCGTGCTAAACTAGCCCCGGCTATCGTCTGATTACTTGTACAGGATTCATATCATATATCGCTACACCACTGGTTTATGAATACGAAAAACGTTGGTTCGCTGATCATCCACCGGAAGCCCGCGCTAAGAATGTCTATGAATATGGCCCTTCAAGACGTGTATAAATGGCATTATGTGGCAAGCATTTAGTAATGGAATGAAAACAGGGAATTTATGAACAAGGATATAAAGATAGCGGATCTTATACGCCCTAAAAAATTAAGTTTTAGGTGCCTACATAGGTTCGAAACACATGTAAAATATACTCTTATTGTTTTAAAATAGGTACAATAACATTTATGAAAATACATGATAAGAGATATAAGTAAAAAAAAAAAAATACCTATTTAATCCTTGAGAAATATAGGCTTTAAGACAATTGCTGACACTGCAATAAATTTAACATTGCAAAAATGAAACATTATAGTTCTAGAATGTTATTTCACTGATGGATGAAACTTGTAATGTGCACTTTAGTACCATGTGGTGTAGGTGTCATGTTACCGAAAACTGTCATATTCTGATCTACGTTTGTATGGCAGCGTATTAAGTATGGGACAGAAACGTGCACATTACGTCGAAATGAAGAGAAACAATTGGAAGCAATTTAAATGTGGATATGGAGAAGAATGGAGTATGAAGAAAGAATGCTGATGAAACTGATCAGTAAAACAATAAGGAATTGGTTGAGTCTCAAGACCAAGAAGAAACTACGTGCTCAAGAATGGTGAATGGGAGAAAAGTTCGTGGATCGTATGCTTAAAGACTAAAAAGAGAAAAAGAAGAAACACTGGATAATGCTGGGTTTGCAGTGAAAAATCTGCTCTTGTGCAGAAGAACGAATGAACGTGAGAAACTAATTTGGTGAAGAAATATCCATCAAGAACCACAATACTATTGCAATAACAATGTAGTGATAATGCCTGGAGGGAAATAAGTTAACACATTAGGAAGCCCTACAGGTGAGAAAAGTTTAAATTCATTTTGTTTAGCAGCGCCTTGTCGCACCGCATCGCTCTAACGAGAGCAGACTAGAGAAAATATTAGCGCAGCGCGACGCGTAGGTGTGAGCGGGCCATAAGAAATTCCAACAAGCCTGGCCGCAGTCAGACCTCTCAAAGTAAGCAACAGCATGACTGATTCCTGCATGAAACAAGCTTTGGAGGAACGAGATGAAATCTGAACTGCTTGCAGAAAAGCTTGAGTTAAAAATTAATACCGTACACTTAAATTAACCTTCAAATAAATCACTTCAGAATTTTTATCCACTTGAAAAATATGCCAATGTAATACTATTTTACTGAATTTTTTTAACTTACAAACTTATGTATAGGCCTATTTAATTTCAATTTATTATATAGATGGACAAATAAAGTAATGATTATCGAGAATTATTGGAACTTTCCGTTTTGTTTCTGGGAAATACTTCAAATTCTGCTACATTCAAGGCACAATGGATAGCAAAAGCAATATGCAGTCTGAAGATCTGGATGGTAACTTCAGTCTTTGAAGTTAACGCATTGGGGAAATAAGGGACTTACTAATAAACGTATTTTAATATTTTGAAATCATGGTATACTTGGTATGAAGCAAAATATGCACCAAGGAATGGCCTGCAGTTGATGCAAAACCTAATTAAGTACAAGTTAATCCTCATTGCTTTAAAGAAGTTCAGTGGTCATTTGTAGTATTTGAGGAAGGAATCATTTGTAGTATTCGAGGAAGGAACTTTTAGAACTAGCTCTTTTCTGATACAGAAATCAAATTAGATATGCAATGGAGCTTAAACCAATACAGAGCCACTCAAAGGAAAAACTCCCTGAACAATCTACATTCAATTCCATTTTTGCTGACTTTATGAACTCTAATACATTCCTTTTCTTTCAGAAACACAATTTTCTTAGCACTGATCCAAAATCTTGGGAAGAAAGAAAAGATTTTCACAATGCTCTAGATCAGTGGTTCTCAATCCTTTTTTTTTGGGGGGGGGGGGTTCATGTCGCACTATCCTATATAGTGAGTTCCATGGCACACTAACGTACGAGTTAGTAACAATGCGTAAGGAGATTAACGTACCAGTCAGTTGTTTCACCAGTCGTAATGAAATTTTGTCCGTGTTCTGGCATACTTTTGAGGTTGATTTTTTAGTTTCACACGTGTTATTTTCATTATTTTATTAATCTAACTTCAGTATGGATAAGTTTTGATTAAAAGGAGAAACGTTGAAGATGAGTCAGTGACAATAATTTAACAGTAACAAAAGTGAGAACGAACTAATTCCAAGTGTAAGTGTCGTGAAAGCAGTACAGGGGGCGTAGAACCTACTGGAACGGTCTGTAAGTGCCAATATAGTTATTAAAACTTTGGATTTACATTCAGTGAACGTAAAAACCGTCCTGCACAGAATATATGTCGTGTATGGAGAAAAACTAAGCAACGAATCCACGATCCCTGGTAAAATGAAAAGACATAATATGTCATATTATGAGTACCAAACATAGTAACTTATCTGGGAAAGATGAGAACTATTTTAGCCGACTGCTGTCATCGGAAGAAAAGCAAAAGCTATGGCAAGGAGAAAAACTATTTCTAAAAAAAGTCTGTTATAAAGTTGCCGAAAAAAAAAAACAGCCCTACACTATTCTATATGCCTGCATGGAAATAGTGAAATCGATGTTAGATGGAGACACCGTGGTTCCATTGTCAAACGATACTAGGCTATTTCCCGGAGGATTGATGACACGTCTTCAGGTATATCCAGTGCCATGCACTATACGAAAAGCTAAGCGACGGTCGAGTATTTTCACTACAACTCGATGAGTCAACTAATATAATTATGAAATGTCAATTACTGAGTTATATCACTTTTGCCGACGAGAATGTACTGAATCACTCTCAACGTCAACCGGAGCAGATGTGTATAATTCCATATCCAGCATTTTGGAACTATTTGTATAAGAAACGACAAGATCAACTTTTTCATTATTAATAACTCATTACTTTTGTTGTATGACGTACGCCAATAAATCCCCTATAAAATATGTTCAAGTGCTTGACTATTATTCTCTTGTTCTTTTTTTTTTTATATATATAAATATTCTACTGTGCCGCGGCACACCCGTTGAGAACCAATGCAGATGTACAGTGAGAGACATCATTGTTGAGAGGTTCGAGTATTTTCAAAGTTAAAGAATGCCACACTGCACATGCTCCGGGCCAAAAGCCTGATTCATACCATGAAGAGACATTCGTTTCTCGTTTGTTTAAATGTTACATACCTATGCTGAGGAGACATTAAAACGTAATAATTTATTTATTTAATCTGACAGAGCTAAGGCCAGTAGGCCTTCACTTCCGCCCAGCCAGACTCTAAACAATATGAGTTTACTATACAAATATACAGACGTAAAATGCTGTAGTTAAAAAAAAAACTGGAATATGCAGAAAAGTCAGTAATGCTTCAAGGCAAGCGAAGTGGTCGAGTAGTTTAAAGCGTATGTGTCCGAATATCGACACAATTATGTTTCTAATTTGGGTTCCTAAATGTTACTTACTTACTTACAAATGGCTTTTAAGGAACCCGAAGGTTCATTGCCGCCCTCACATAAGCCCGCCAGCGGTCCCTATCCTGTGCAAGATTAATCCAGTCTCTATCATCATACCCACCTCCCTCAAATCCATTTTAATATTATCCTCCCATCTACGTCTCTGCCTCCCTAAAGGTCTTTTTCCCTCCGGTCTCCCAACTAACATTCTATATGCATTTCTGGATTCGCCCATACGTGCTACATGCCCTGCCCATCTCAAACGTCTGGATTTAATGTTCCTAATTATGTCAGGTGAAGAATACAATGCATTAACTCATTCCAATGACGTAATATTCATTCACATTATACTGTAAGCACGTGGAATGCGGTAACATTCTTTTCTGATCGCTGTCAAACTTCAAGGACTGTAAAACCGAAGAAGACTTGCTAAGAAAAAAGACACACCCCTTGATACTAAATCTCGCAATGTACTGGCACTCCCATTTTTTGTTAAATGTTCTGTTTTCAACGGATGGCTTCTTACTACAAATAAGACATATTTAAAAATTACCCAAAGTACTGTAGATGAACAATCGATGTTTCAGCAAAAGATTAAATACCACAGTCTGGTATATACAATCACGAAGCTTGAGGTAAATGAGAGCACTAGGAACAATAGACTGTGCCGGTACTATTTCGCATTGTCTGTAATGAGGCGATACTAGCGATCCTAGTGGTTAGCAACTATCTATGGATGCATATTTCCTACGTATTGAGCTTCGTGACTGTTAACTATACTGTGGTAATACCGAAGTCTAGTATATAGGCACCGTGCATGGGTCTCAAAATCGTACTGGTGGCGCCGCGCAGTGTCTCAATTCCTAATTAACTACAGGCTCGCAGTCATTCACTAGTCATGTGTGATATAGAAATTACATGCGGCTTTCTGCCGATAAAAAGTTGTAATATTAGTAAGAATGGGTTTATTGATTCATAGTGTTCTGCCCAATGGCAGGTCTTTCACTGCAAACCCAGCAATCTCCAATCTTTAATTATTTTATAGACTTAGTGGAAAGTTCAGTACTGCTAGAGGAGTGTAAAAATGTAACTACAAAGTTCCTGAAATATCAGTGAAGTTGTTTGGCATTTAAATCAGATTTCAGACCATTGAATGAGGGCGAACAGTCATATTACGAAAACATTGATATAATTATATTTGATATCATGACGTACGTAATATTTGTGTGTATACTGTCTCTATAAATTACGTATTTTAATGTGATTTAATTCTAAAAGTAGTCTTAATTACACTTCCTGAATAATGGGCGACTGCAAATTCTCTAAAACACAACACATAATGAACAATATCATCAACATACTACCTTTGATTGAGGTTCTGGCTGATATGTACATCTCACTTGACGATATGTGTCAGAGGAAGAACAATTGTTTGTATGCATATGAAGTCTGACTAGTGTAATTTGTAGCTAGTCGCGATATATGCAATGGAAGGGAAAAAGGAACTGGCCACTCTACCCCATGATATTCTGGCCTATTTGCCTCATAAGTGGTGCCTTGTTGGTATCACTTATGAAGTTCAGACTTCTCTTTGGACAGTTGAATAAACAACAAGATCAACATGCGGAAGCAGTTCAATTGATAGTTTGTGTAAAATGTTATACTGTATATTTTAATTCGCTTGAATGCACCTTTCAACATGAATTTGAACACTGGCAACGCTGTAAGTAGTTTAGACTTCTTCAGCTGTTAATTTACCATCGTGCAGATACGGGAGTAACAACAATGATCCCTTTATCGGAGAGATTTGTTATTATTCCGGGAAAACCTGACTTCATCACCACCTTCTAATAAAGTCAATAATCCGCAATCAATTGTTATGAATGTGTCACTCGATCTGCCTCGGTAGCATTTAGATTTGAAGGCCACCATCTGATCCACATTGGGTGGCTGTTCCACTTCTGAACAATTAATTGTCACTCTACATTTTTCAATATTGCAGGCATTGTTTCCTGAATACTTTCTCTGCTAGGCCTAAACCCAAAATTACAGTAACCATTTTGGATGTCAACAACATTAAAGTGGCGGTAAAATACATCATAATTATAATTGTACGATCAACTCCGAACATCACCCTCATAGCAGAATACGACAATCCAGTTTTCCTTTTAATTGCAAAATATGAGTAGATGATTTTCTTTACTAATCTTACTCTTGGACAGAATTTTTCGAAAGCTTTCGATGTGAAATTCACTAATAAAAATGGCAAAAATAATATGTGTGGTCTAGATGTTGGGGCGTTTCGACTATAAATATTTCTTATTATGATTCTACGGGTATGATTCTGTTCCAATTGGCAGAAATAACAATATATTCGAAACTACAAATGTCACTCCCATTAAGTCTGGTAGTTCTGTCTCATATTTTATTGCAGAATAATCTCGGAAACCTTGCATTTCATTAAACATATCTTCTGTTCCTGAACGCTTGTCATAAAATTTTTTATGTGATTTCAGTTCGGCATGTAATGGAGTAGACAATTCACACAATTCAATTGTGAAAGAAAATACAAAATCACTAAGAATGGTTTCATTTACTTCTGCCTGTATGGCTACTTCATTTTTCGAAATAACACTTGTTGAGCATTCGCCTTCCATAAAACTTAAATTTTCATTTCTTCTTCTTTATGCGTCTCTTTCGTACCTTTCCGGAGCTAGTTGAGATGAGGCAGTCTTTTTCCTGTAATCTTTTATAAAAATATTGGGAACGGTATGCTAGTCTTGCTGCGGGTGTTGGTTTCAGCACTTGAAATCAAGAATTAAATATCGATATGAATACATTTAAAAATAAGTATATTATTATTTATTGTTGTTAATATTATACATAATATATATGTAAAGAACTCGGTAATTATGTACTTTTTGAAATTTAAATGATAAATTCCTGTCGTTAACTTAATGGTTATTTATAAACATAATACTATATATATATATATATATATATATATATATATATATATATATTTTCTATTTTTTATATCAGGCCTAGTATGTAATAATGCTATGATTACAAGCAGTGTAGCCTTATTTACTTTCGTCTGCGTACTGCATGGATCCACAATTGAGCCTGAGTTTTCTGTTTTGGGAATGAATAAAAACAATATCGGTTGGTGTGTTCCTATAAGCATTACTACACTCAAGAACACAACAATTTGCATTACCTTTCCGCTTTTTAGGATCATCCATATTTCTAATCATTTAACCTGAGATGTTAAGTATATTCATACGCTTCAAGCATAACTCTATCGCTGCTGTCCCGCAGTTAATAACAACAATCGCCACCAGAGGAGCTTGCACGGTGCCTATAGTCACGAAGTTTGAGTTGTGAGGGTGGTAGAAACAATAGACTGTGCTGGTACTATTTTGCATTGTCTGTAATAAGGTGATATTAGCGACCCTGGTGGTTAGCAACTATCTATGGATGCATATTTACTACGTATTGAGCTTCGTGACTATATATACTAGACTGTGGTAATGCTATCTCAGCAACGCGCGGGGTACATCTGAGTAATGCTATGTGGTGTCAAGATTTATCGGTGCTACAGGCGCTAATTTCAGCTCTGTGGAAAGAACAATTTACCTTTTTTGCATATCTTGCTCATTTTTATTTGGTTATTGAATGACGCTGTAACACCTACTATGTTACTTAGCGAGACGTATTTGGAGATGAGGCCAAGGACACTGATAACTTGATAATCGCCTTACACTTGGACTCCAGGAGTATGAATAACCTTATTCTATTCTTAAAGTAGTGTAAGCTGTGCAAAAAAGATTTCTCGACAGTCATTTAATCAATAAACGTCTTATTGTTCATTTTAGAAATATTACTTTCTACATTTTACTGGATGATGCACATAAACGCACGGAAAATACAAATTTTGTCTACAAAGAGAGCATCTGAAAAATGTACTTTATTTACAGCGACACTTTCATTGCCGAATGTCTGCCGGAAAACAAATGTCATTTATATTTCGAAAACAGTTCTTTCTGAAGTACGCTTTGCGTGTCCCAATGAGACAGATAATGTTCTGTATAACTAATCAAAACTAGTATATATTGGAACAGCGCTTGAACAGTATCTATCATTGTAAACGTACTCATGATTCCATATTTTGCAAAAAGTAGCTTTGGAAGTTTATTACTTACTATTCGTCAAAAATTTGAAAGCTTTAAGGAGAAGACTTTGTGAAAATATAACCGAATCCCGAAGAATCATTTCTTGTAACGACAATGAATAATTTCACATCACAAAAACTCCTTAGTATTATTTAATGAAATGATGACAATATTCTGAATCACACCCCTCAAAAACAGCAATACTTGAGAATACCGAAATCTTATAACAGGTGAATAACGAACGTCCAGTCATCCAAATAATTTTTCAGAATGTACATTTCAAACTGCAGTTACCATGGACGTTAAATTTTCCACATTTACGGAGTGAATTAGCATAGCAGACTATTTCGTAGACTTTTTCGGGAAAAAGTGTTTCAGAACAGTAACTTTTAAGAAAACCGAACTTCAACAGTGAATAATTTTCATGCACATACAGACTGTGTTGTTTAATTTCAAGAATTAGCATATTATGTGCTTCTGTTGAACAATCCTTATCAAAATGAAATTAATAAGGGGGGAAAAACAGAGACGAAATACAGTCAAAAGGAAGACTGAAAACCTTTGAATTTCTATTAAATTTGTTGCCAAAAAGAAAATAACTACATTTACTTACAAATAAAAGTGTAAGGCACTTCGAAAATTTTCTACATTATTTTCTTTGTCTTACTAACAATATTCACTAGGAATTTAACACTGCATGCTCTATTTGATTGCAGTCAATTTACAAAACAAGCTGAATTTTTTTAATTTAGTAAACAAAAACACGGCTATTTTTTTTCCAAAGTTTTATTAATACTGTGATATTGCGATAAAATCATGAAGTACTAACAGTTATTTTATTTTCAGCAGGCAGATATTTTAAGGCCGGGATTACGATCAACGTTCGTTTCGTTGAAGCCTGACAAATACAAGCTCCGGTATTTGATTACGGTTAACATTAAAATGAACGAACGCATGACGGCGCTGATTCGACATTGCCAAGGTCTAGCTTCCACAAACGCAAAGAAACGTAAGTTGAACGTCAACCAATCACGAATCAGAAGCGAGTCATATATTTTCACCTCTTCTTTCGTACTTAAATATTAAATAAAATAATATTAAGTTAATTAAAAATTACATAATACGAGAAACGATCTTGGATTGAATGTCAGTTAACATGAATATATTTCCTCTATATGGCATGAAACACATTTTGTTTAAAATTAAACATTACAGGCAGCAAACATGAAAGCATTCATAACACCTAACTCAACTATTGTACTACGTAGCTGACTCTGTAGCGTATTGGTCAACTGACAGGTTGTGTAATTCGACCCAGGTTCGAGCCTGAGGTTAACTTTCTTTTTTATCTTTTTGATAATTTCTTTACAGTGTTTTAGATGCGATATTTTATTTTAACCCGAAACAGAAATTCAACGTACGGATGAACGTAACGAAACGCAAACGAAAGTGTATCGTAATTCCAACCTAAGGTATGCATTACAACTAAGCTTTCCATACGTGCCGTAAAAAACGGGCGGAGTCTTTTTTTTTTCCTAGGTGTCTGGCGTCCCCGTAATTTTTATCGGTACGTTCAAAAGTCCCGTATTTTAATTACACTTATTTTCATAATGTAAACATAAATTTCTCGAATGATGTTTACTACATAAATTAATGTTGAAATTATTGTTTTGATTTCTATAAATGTTTGCAAAGATTCAATTTTGAAATCAGCAAATATGAATGGACTATGTATGAGAAGTGTCCCGCGCCGTGGCGTCGTGGTCTAAGGCATCCTGCCTAGGACTCGCGTTACGGAATGTGCGCTGGTTCCAATCCTCATGGCGGAAGAAATTTTCTCATGAAATTTCGCCTAGTGTATGGGACCGGTGCCCACCCAGCATCGTGATGCACTTGGGGAGCTACGATAGGTAGCGAAAATCCGGTTTCGCAAACCAGCTATAACGGCTGGGGGGATCATCGTGCTAACCACACGATACCTTCATTCTGGTTGGATGATCATCCACCTCTGCTTCGGCATGTGGACGTGAGGCCAGCAGCAGGCTGGTCGGTCTTGGCCCTTCATGGACTGTAGCACCATGGATTTTGGATGTATGAAACGTAGTTCTGTCGATCGATCAAAATATTTAATCGATTAACTACTTGAATTTAATCGATTAATCGAGTTTCGATCGAGTTGGAAAAATGTTTTAAAATACTGTAATACACAATTATTGATAAATTTAACTTGGGTTCGGTGATAAGCATAAGTATTAAATGTTGTATGTATGTATGTATGTATATATTGTATCTGTAGCTATATTACAAACAATTATTTTAATTACTTACTAACATATTTATTATGAGGTTTATAATTTGTGTCAATTTCTCCTGGAATTTTTGAGACAAACATAAATAACAAAAAGTATGAAGACTTGCCTAGTTAATACTGCTTCATCCATGATTTTAAACATGTGAGTGCATTCACATGCTCCGAATTAAATGCCGCTCTACGTTTAGTAACAATTTTTCCTGCATCACTAAACACGTAAAAACATTTTTTTTTGTCAAGTACTTCTCCACAATCGTTCAATTTAAATCCAAACGTTTCACCGAGTTTACTTCTCAAATTCTCATATGATATAATGGAGTTTACACTTTACACAGAGCACAGAAAACTGATTTTTTTTATCAAACTAAACACACAACGGTCACATACAAACTCAGTACAGGAACTGCAACTGCAAAAGTACAGCGGTCGAAACAGAAGACTGGCCCCTATTGTAATCGAATTACCAGATTTTAGAAAGAGAAGGTAGCTACGCTCTCACTTGCACACAGTGTAGACATGGCTATTTTATAAGGGATGATGGGGACGAATTCCAGAAAAGTATGTATTTCATATGCTAGGAAGATGAGCTGACAACAAGGTGGAAGTTTTTTTTTGGAAAACCATAAAACTTGATAAGGGTTTCGCATTGAGTGTCAACTTTCAATAGAGGTAGACTAGGTCACTGTCCTCATATCTCCATCTCTGTCTGAAGTGTTTGTGCAAAGATTTTTTCTACACTACCTGGTTTACAGTTAGAAAATAACAGTACTACTATACTTTTAGGTAAGCAATTTTCGAGAGAAATATTGTCGGAATTTTTAGCATGAGTTTGTATTAACAAAATAATAATTAATATCAACTACAACCGATTAATTTTAATAGATTCGATTATATATTTTGATCGATTATTCTTACACCAGAAATTGATCGATTAATCGATTAAATCCCACAACACTAATGGAAAGTAATGTTAAGACACATCTCGCCAAAAAAATTGCACAACTCCTGAGTTGTTCCAAATCTTAAAGCTTCAATGCCAATGTAATGTCTATGGAAGAAAAAAAAAAAAAAAAAAAAAAAAAGGATTAGTACAAATGCAATATGCTGCAATACATATTGGATTTTCACAGTAATAAATCCGACTAACGTGTAACTTGCAACAATAAACGACATCCATCTATTTACTATTATTACTAAACTACTATAACCAATTTTACATGTAATTTATGAAATTTTATTTAAAATATCTGCAACATTAATTGAAGATACATTCGTATCACTGTGCCAAATAGTAACCTAAACTGCGCCTTGTGCACAGCGCTCGGTTGAGTTTACGATCACAGTAAAGATTTTGTGAATGACATAGATATTTTGCCATACTCTATTCAAAATATGAACGAAATTCGTCCACATGAATGTCACAGCACTTTTCTGTACTAATAATTAAGAAGTGATCAAATTTTAATTAGAACTTCAGGATCTGAATCACGTATTTTAGTTGGTTACTTAACGACATTGGATCAACTACTGGATTATTAGCGTCTAAGGGATTGGTGATAGCTAGGTGGTATTTGGCGAGATGAGGCCGAGGATTCGCCACAGATTACCTTACATTCGCCATACGGCTGGGGAAAACCTGGAAAAAACCCAACCAGGTAAGCAGCCCAAGCGGGAATCGAACCCGCGCCCGATCGCAACTCCGGATTGGTAGGCAAGCGCCTTAGCCGACTGACCTATGCCGATGGCTTGAATCATGTATTAACTGGTAATTCACAAGATTACGTGTTCAACATCAGCACGGACATGATCCAGTAACTCATTTATTGCACATCGGTTAAGATGTGTAGGCGTATGAAACTGAATCACTACCAAGTACGTACGGACTGGTTTAGTCCCACCTTTGCCAAGTCCTACTTTCAGAAAGCTATTTGCTAGTGCGATCGATTTCTTTATTATCTCTTATTAAAATTTCATATCTGGAAATAAAAGCACAATGAAAATTCATATCATGATACAATTTCTCCAATGTAGATTTAGCATTATATAAATAAATATTCGGTAGCAAGAGAAAAAAAGATATAGACAAAGAGGTTGACCGATCAGCTGGATTACGAACAGATTTAGGAACTAAATTTTACGGTTTTACTAGCTTGCTGTGATGTTATGGAACATTTCTAGGCGAAATTAAAGCTGACACCAAGAATTTCTAGATTGACTTGCGTAGGGACACTACGTTGGACAAATAGCGTTGCATGTATACTGTGTATTTGGAAAACGTTGTTGGTAATGTGTGTAGGATAACATCTGGAATAGCAAAGCAGGTTAGAACTCTCATATAATTTCCTTTCTCCTTCGGAATTCTTTAAGTTAGCGATGGCCTTTACCGCACGTTCTCCCTACGTAAACGGGTTTGGTGGAAAACACTTTAAAACCTAAGCCACTCATAACACCAACATTTTGGGATTCCCAAGGGTAAGTGAAATCTCCAAATTCATTAGTCATTGAACTCGTAGCATCAAAGAATTCTAGAAGCCAAAACAAAATGCAGTACGTGGTTCCTATTTCACCTTTGCTCATTTTTTTTTCGAACACAGTGAAAATATTTTCGGTTGTATCTACGATACTTTTATACGTGTAAATTAATGTTTTAAATAGATTTCAACCATTCATTTATTTTGCTGTCTACTTAATATCTCCTCTTTTTACAACTTCATATCGACTAAAAAGTGATAACTCGTATCTGTAAATTTGCAGATGAATAAAAAACCTTTAAAAACTATTTTTTTTTTCTCAAAATAGACAAACTTTTTATATATGCTTATGCTTTGCGTGATCTACTCGAGGACAAAATATTAGTTAACTTTCCAATTTTGTAAACATAATGTAGTAAATCATAATAATAATAATAATAATAATAATAATAATATAGTTAAACTAAATAACCATTTTCGTACCACTTCTTAGCCATCGGTGTCTTTTCCATTGTACAAAACAAATTAACCGACAGAAGTTGTAATCTTTTGCCATAAAATAATTAAAATATGGTTCTATTGTAACCAGTGTTGAATACAGTCAATGCAATATTTTTTCTCTCTCCGGTGTAAAAAATTGAGTTATCTAATTCTTGCATTCAGGTTAAGGACTTAATGACACTTCTTAATTATACATAGACAAAATTTATAAATGCTATTTTATAAATAATGATATAAACTTGTTCCAAATGCTTTAGAAACGACAATTTTTCGCACTGAAATATTTATTTCATATTTTGGTTAAAATTTTCTTCATATTGTGCCGGTCTTTAGATATCACATTAGTTTCGAAACTACGTTCGCATTAAACCAGCAGTGGCCAGGATACGAAAAGTATATGCAGCAGGAAACGTGAATGTTTGTAAATAAAATACAATTCTAGTAACAGATAAATCATCTGTGATATTGCAGTATTAATAAGTCACTCCGATATTTTTCGGCGAAATTTCTGTATCATTGAAAAATATCATACTGCTACCGAAAAAGAAAAAAAAACACGATTTTCAAAATTTACAGAGGTATTAAAATGATCACAACTGCCACTTTCTTAATAAATCTGAGCTTTAAAAGGGGCAAAGAAAATCGGAAGTTTTCAGCAGAAATAGAAAAATTATACACAGGACGGGTTTTTGTATAGAAATGCGTACAAGCTCGAGTGAAAAGATATCTGTGAAATGTGAACTTGTGGAATGTTTTTTTTTTTTATTTTTTACCAATTTGTTGAGAGACAATATGTTCGAACAAACAGTATTTGTGGTCCACAAAGTCTACTTTAGATAGCAGAGATATCATCAGAAGTCTCCAACATAGAAAAATTGTGGCGACATATAAATTTCAATTACAATTAAATAAAAAAAAGGGCGAATAAGAGTAATAATGACGTTCTTCAGCTGTAACCACTGTTAACAGTAAGAAGTTTATTCTGGTTCGAAGCAGTGTACTGAAGTACTGGTTGCTCTAGTTATCCCGCAATACGGTGTCTCTATAGGTTGCGCGACTGGAGAGGGTGACTGAACTCATAAACCCTACTGCGGTAGACACGTATTTTCTCCCCCGCAATTGTGGGGGAAATTAGAGCGACGTAGTTGCAGACAATGAATCTACACTGCACATAATGACGTGAAACAAGGTTCACATCGATTAAGTCGAAAAACATCGATTATACTTTGGAATAACTCAATTATTAGCGATTAAAACATGAACTGTTATTTCTTGAAAAAAAAAAAAAAACGTGTGTGTGTGTGTGTGTGTGTGTATATATATATATATATATATATATATATATATATATATATATACACACACACACACACACACACACACACACATTTATCCACAGCTGGTGAAATTTGATAAATTACACTGCTACTGACGTTTCTATAGACATATCGAAAATCTTGACGTAGATGCCTGGGGTCGAGACGAAAATGATGGATGAGATGTTTCAAATTTGGTTTATACTGGACTAATGGCGATGGATATTAGTAAACTTGTTAATTAAATTATCATTGTGAGGCAGCGGATGCCTTCGTATAAACATCTCAAATGTAAATTAATAGTACATTACGATACAAGGTTGGGAAATGCTTTTTACAACAAAATCGAGGAAAAGTCTGATGGAAAACAGGCAGAGCGAGATTTTGTAATGCATTTCACAAAGTAATATTACACTCCGCAACATTTCAAATTAAAACGGAAAAAAAAGTGAATTTCTTAAACATGTAATTTTTAGTCACTTGCTCAAACGAATTGCTCTCACAAAACAGTCACACATCCAGCTACAAATCCTAGACCCGCAGGCTCCATTTCCGGTAAATGGTTCACAAAGAGCGTATCTCTTGTTTGCAGTGTTGTCACACACGGTGGCCTTTGAGCCATTCTGACCAGATTACCAAGAAATTCCGCTTCGTGTGAAAGTCTAGTGTAGTTCAAAATTCTCACAAGAATGAGGGCTAAACAGACTGAACGGACCAATGCTTTAAATGACCGACTAGAAAATAACCGAAACAAAACCACAACATGCTTCGATACTCAAATTATTTATTAATGTTCTGTTAAATGCAATCTAAGTGCAACTTTTTTTTTCATATTATTATCTCTCTAACCAATTCAGACTACGTAAATTGGCCCACCATCTTTCGCTCGGTTCTTCAATAGACGGAAAATTTGATTTATATCAACAATAGAACGTGACAGGTATATTTTCATTATTTCATCTCCTGAGAAGACCAATTTTATGGGGTCGGCACAACTCCCGGCCTCCAACGTGGGGAGTTTACTAGCTACAGTATATAGTAATATTTTAATGAAGCCCTAACCAAACGAAAAGCCTAGATTATAGACATAGGTTAGCCATTCACAAAGTGGGTTCATGAAGATTACCTGTTAAGTTTCACAGTAATTCAGTTCCTTTATCATGCTGACTGTTGTTTATATATTTAAGTTCTTTAATTACGTAATATTCAAAAGACATTCCTAAATGAAATATTGTAGGTACACTAAAATAAAATTTACTTTCCTTTCCTGTATTACATACAAAAAACATTCTTTATAATTCCTTAAGCAGGACATTTTATCATGATAAATTGAGATTAAAGCATTATGTAATACAACTAATTTTGCACAAATTTACATAATTTTAATATTTTTATATTTATAAAACCCGGCATTTAAAAACGTTGTGTTACAAATAACCTGTACTAGTGGTATAGCGAGAGTCTTTCCTTTCAATTCTAAACCCAAGATTTTCCTTCAGTGGTCCAATCATACGTAAAAAATGAATTTTACAGCTACAGTGTGTTTAAGCAAAAGCGTGCAAAAAGTTAAACAGGCTATAGGTATGCTATACTGAACATTTTGAGATAGGGAACTTGTGATCTGCGAAGCCAGCTTGGGGAGATATGGACTTAAACATGTGGGGGAGGGCCTGAAAGCTAGGCAAGCCACGATGTATTTTTTTTTTTTTACCTATAGTCCACAAGGTGATTCTTTCTTATTGTAGGCTATTTACATTGTCATGCCAGAATGAATTAACCATAAACCCTTTCATACCATTTGAAGAGTGGAAGAGTACGACGGCGCAGTACTGATACATCGAGATGCTACATTTCATGGTAGTTGGATTTGAAGATTTTTTATTTCATGGCCTGCGAGGTTACTAGACCTGAGTCCACTTTATTTCATATGAGACCTCGGTGGACACGAACGTGGAATTGTCAGGATTGTAGTCGCCTGTGATGTGATTCGAAAAGCGCCAGGGATATTTGAAAGAGTGCGGCAGAATCTCACATGCTGATGTCATTCTTGCATTGATTACGGTGGCGGTCATTTTGAGTAACTGTTGTGAGGTACAAAATGGTACATTAGCTCAGGTTTGCCAATGGTATCGTACTATGCAGTAATAAATAATGTAAAAACTCAATGTAAATAAATACACGTAAATAATCCGAAAAATAGCAGCGTATCACCGAACTATCACAGCGCGAACGGTATTCTCCGCATATTGCCGAGTTGTGATTACGTCCACTCAGAAGATTTTGTTAACAAAGAGTGGACATATTTACTTTAGGTACGAGGGTTTCATCACATCCTTCATTCGCCATCGTGATCACAGTCGTCTTTAAGCTTAACTGTATTTGAAAGATTATATTGCGTACACGCAGAGTTTAGAGATTCCAACAGTTATTTGTCCGAGGACACTAAAAATACAATGCATCTGGTCTTTCTGAAATGTGACAAAGTTTTCCCTTTCCTCCACAGAAAAGAATGATAGTGAGGTTATGAAGAAATGGATGATGAGAAATGGAACGGAAAAATTGAATAGGTGTCTTTGGACTGTTGATATGGTGCAGAAGTTAACCTTTTTTGCATAAGTGAGATTCCAAAAAAATTAATGAGAGGAAACGGAAGTACCGGAAAAGAAACGTATTCGACCAGAAACTTTTTTTTGTTCAACTGAAATCCTGTTTTGACGCCGAGTGTCCAGGACGGAATGCAAACGTTCAGCTTAGGTGCAGCTGGTTGCCATATGACATGTACCACATATTAGAATGCTTGCCAGTGTTGCCAATTTGGTGATTTTGTTGTCAGATCTGATGTTTTTGGGGCAGATATTTGGTGCCAAAAAATGTCATTTAGCGACATGTCAAAATACTAGTGTTTTCAAAAGAAGTCTAACGATAGATCTGGGTTCTGGACGCACAAAATTAATATGCGATGTATTCTAGTTTTTCATTTAATTCACCTTCAATATTAATTGACTGAGAAAAGGTTGGCATCACTTAGCTTTTCAAAATAATGTGTAACGTCTGCATGTGGGAATTCCTCTTCCCATCATCACAGTGATTGCATCACTCCATTAACTCATAGAATAGCAGTCATGAGTCTCGGGGAACAGGAAGTAGGAGCAAACAGGTACAGAATTCAGTGCATCTTTGTTCTATTTCATTAGCAGTTTGCTTTAGTTATTAGTTACTGGAACTTCTCCCCACGCAACGGCCTTTTAAAATCTTTTATGGTTTGTAGGAGTATGGGAGGTTAGGTTAGATTGGAATGGCGTATTACCAATAGGAGATTACTTGTAATATGGGGAAGGAAACAATCACCATATTAAGAATAGGGTTCTTTATTCATAAAAGGATAAAATCCGCAGAAAAAAGGTTGAATTTATCAGTGACGGTTTTCGTATTTAGTACTTAAGCGTAGATGGTGCGATATCATAAGTATAAATGCAAACGTCCCTACAGAAGAGAAAGACGATCATATAATGGTTAGTCTCTATGAGAATTTGGACACGTTTGATCAGTTATCTAGGCATCGCATGAAAATTTCATCGAGGGATTTCAATGCTAAAGTAGGACGGGAGGATATTTTTAAACAGAATATTGGAAAAGAGAGCCTACACGTAACTAGTAATAATAATGGAGTTAGGTTAGTCAACTTTGCCACATCAAAAATTTAATTATGAAAAGTACAACATTTACGCACAATGATTATACATAAATATACTTGGACTTCTACAAAGTGATTGACACATAACCAAATAGATCACATCTTGATACATAAACGAAGACGTACTAGTATAGTAGATCCTTCAGAGGGACAGACTGTGATTCTGACCAGTATTTGGTAATTGGAAAATTAAGAGAAAGACTATCAGTAGCCAAGCGAGTAGAACAAGAACAATATTTCGAAATTAAAAGACGAGTAAACCAAGCAACATTACCAAGTCGAAATTTCAATTAGGTTTGCCACTTTAGGAAGTTCCAACGAAGTTGAGTTAAATATTAATAGTGTGTGGGAAAATATCAGACATAATATCAAAATTGCAGATGAGCAGAACATGATGTTATAAAACTATGAAAAATAAACCGTGGTTTCATGAAGATTGATTGCTCTTTGGTAGTGAAAGAAGAAAACAGGCAAAAGTGAAATTCTTACATGATCCAGTCCATGCGAAGACAGATAATTATTTCAATGAGAGACGGAAAGCAAGTCGTACACTTAAGAATAAGAGAGATTACTTGAAGGAAAAACTGAACGAGATAGAAAGAAATACTAGTAAGAAAAAAAAACATTCGAGATGTAAGGATATAAAGGAAAGAGTAAACGTGATCAAGGATGAGAATGGTGACTTGTTTGCAGACTCTCATTCCATCCTGAACAGAAAAACTTTGGGCAACTACTAAATACACATATACCAAATAGAAATGATCGGCACGAAATTCAAATACAAACTGCTGAGCCATTATTCCCGAACTCACACTTTCTGAAGTCGAAATTGCGATAGAAAAGCTGAAAAGTACAAGTCTCCAGTAATTTATCAAATTCAGCAGAATTAATAAAAGAGGGTGGAAACATTACCTAGTGAAATTAATAAGCTTGTAATTATACCAGAACAATGAAAGGAGTCCATAACTTTGTACCTATCTTGGGAAAAGAGTAAATGTAACTTTCGAGGAATATCACTTTTATTTACGTCGTACAAAATTTTGTCCAATATTATTGTGAGAAGATTAAGATGAAATTACTGGCGATCATCAATGTAGTTTTAGGCGTAATAGACTATTAACAAAATGTTTTATATTAGACAGATTTTGGAGAAGAAATTGGAGTATAAGGACACAGTACATCAGTTAATCGTACATTTAAAAAAGGCATATGACTCAGTTAAGAGAGACATTTTATATACTATTCTTAATGAATTTGGTATTCCCAAGAAGTTTGTTCGCCTGATTAAAATGTGTCTCAGTGAAACACACAGCAGAGTCCGTAGAGGCCAGTTTCTGTCGGATGTTTTTCCAATACACCGTAGGCTAAAGTAAGGATATGCATTATCATCTTTAATTTTTAACTACGGTCTAGAATATGCCATTAGGAAAGTCCAGGAAAACAGAGAAGATTTGGATTGAACGGGTTGTATCACCTGCTTGTTTATGCTGATGATGTGAATGTGTTACGAGAAAATCCACGGGAATTTTACTTGAATCAAGAAATACGTTTGAAAGTAAATCCCGAAAAGACGAAGTATATGATTATGTCCCGTAACAACAACACAGTACGAAACAGAAATATAAACATTGTAAATTTATCCTTTGAAGAGGTGAAATAATTCAAATAACTTGGAGCAAAAGTAACAAAATATAAATTATACTCGGGAGGAAATTAAACGAAGAACAAATACGGGAAAAGTCTGTTATTATTCGGTTGAGAAGCTTTTCTCATCTAGTCTTTCAAAAAACTGGCAGAATTTATAAAAGTTATATTACCGGTCGTTCTGTATGGTTGTAAAACTTCACTTCGAGAGAGGAACAGAGATTAAGGGTATTCGAGATTAAAGTGCTTAAGGGCAGGGCATGTAGCACGTATGGGTGAATCCAGAAATGCGTATAGTGTTAGTTGGAAGAGCTGAGGAGAAAAAAAGACTTTTGAGGAGGACGAGACGTAGATCGAGGACATTGAGGAAGGTGGAATATAATGCTAGAGACTGGATGAATCTTGCTCAGGATAAGAACCGATGGCGGGCTTATGTGAGGGTGGCAATGAACCTCCAGGTTCTCTAAAAGCCATTTGTAAGTACGTTATAAGAGAAGTGCAGTGTGCAGTAGTGTTACTGTTAGTAAAAATCCCTTTTTTGAGCTTGCTACTCGCGTTATCATTTCTAACTCTTTCATATTCAAATGCCGATGTTGAACGTGTGTTCACTGTAGTGAAATGACCAAATGTAAATTACGGAATATAGTCATCAGCGTAGCTAAGGCGGTAGCTTGTTTGCCTGCTGATCCGAAATTGCACTCGATCGTCGATTTGATTCTCGCTTGAGCTGATTAGCTGGTTAGGTTTTTGCCGAGGTTTTTCCCAACCATAAGGCGTATGTCTATGGCGAATCCTCGGCCTCATCTCGCAATCATCAAATCCATCGAGTTAAATAACTCAGAAGTTGATACAGCGTTGTTACATAACCACGGAAAAGAATGCGAAATCGAATTAAAATTGCTATTATGTGCTTAAAATGTGTCAATAAGTACTGCCATAACTATGTTTATTAGATGTAGTTAAAAATATTGGTTTCTTTCAGTCATACGTGCCAGCAGCGACAACGTCTCGAGAGGAGGATGTCGTCTATGAAGAGGCGGAAGAAGAAATGTTCCAATCCTCAAGGTATAATTATAATTTCTGTATAATGGGATGTATATTTTATTTGAATTTTGACACAAATGTTCCAATATGAGTAAAATTAATAAACGGTATATATTTCGGTGATTTTCTGGTGATATTTGTACTATTACTTGGTGATATTTGGTTTGACGAGTTTGCAATTCTGAAGCTCGCTTGATCAGCATGTGAGGCTACACAGCCCTCCACACTAAACGCTTATTGTCTTGGACAGCCTCTGTTATGGTAATTTTCGTTTATGTCAATTTACCTATATGTTTATACCCGTTTCAACTACTCTGCTGCCATGTTCCATTTACTTTTTCCTACGAACGCAATATAATGGCTGTTCTGATTATATAATGACTAAATAAAAACCACTCGCGAATTGAGTGCGAAGACAAGAAAAATATTATGTGCCCAATATTGACCAACAAGATTTGCATTTTTCATTAGTGTGCGCGGTTTAATAAAATGGCACAAACCTGCTAACTACACGAGGATCTATGAGGAAAGGCGATCTAGTGAACTAAACAAGTAAATTCGCCATCAATATATTGTAGTATCAGTTTTACGAGAATACTGTAATTCTTTTTCTATTCAGATCTGTACGTTTATTTTGATAATTATGGGAACATCTGCCCAAGAAAAAATCTAAATGTAATGAGGAATGTAAAACAATTGGAAAAACATGAAACATGTAACAATGTATATTAACGCATATTCGCCATTTCTACATTTCATTCCTCATCCTCATGAAATAAGTATCTACTGTTCTCAGTTTCTTGGATGTTTGTTTTCGAAGATTTACATGCGAGTTTAAGATCCAATTCCAGTATATATAATATGTGTAAAGCAGGAACGAAAATTATGGAAGTGGGCCAACATGATTCTATGCTATAAGGCAAGACCATAATAATGTTATACAACTCGTACATGTATCAGCACTAACAGTTTTATAATAATAATTACCAAGATGGTTCTCAGGCTTTCATTTCATTCACTGATATATGCACAAGGGCAGGTATTTCACTACAGACCCAACAATCTCCAGTCTTTCCTATTTTCTGCCTTCCTCTTAGGCCGGGTGCACACTGCACACAGAATAAAACGCGAAGCGACGCAACATTCTGTTTGATCCTTCTTCACTCTCACTGATTTCTTATGTGATGTACACATAATCAGAAGCGACAAGACATTCTGACTGATGTGTACTGCGCATGCGTGAATAGCAATTTTCACGACTGCAAGACACTCCTTTTTCTATTAAAAGCTTCCTTTGTCATTGCTATCCTCTTTTTGACTTTCTGGCAGCAGCCCTTGTTATTGCTTATAGTACACCCCAAGTATTTGAAGCTGTCCGCTTGATCTACTGCCTCATTTAGAATTCGCACGTTTACCTTCTTCATTTTTCTTCCGATAACCATGGTCGTCTTGTTCTCATTTATCTTCTTCTCATACTGTTCGCAGCTGTCATTTAGTTCCAGTAGCATATCCCCTAGTGTCATCTCTTCTGCCAATAACGTCATATCAACAAATCTTATGCACTTTATTCTTCTGCCTCCTATCATTTCTCCCATGTTCTGAAAACAGTTCACTAAATCCTCCAAGTAGATGTTAAACAGGGAAGGTGATAAAAGGGCATCCTTGACGCACTCCTCTATTTCACTTCCATCTGACATTTCTTCTATCTTCACTTTGACTCGTTTTATATAAAGATTGCTGAATAGCCTCCTCTCTTTCCAATCCACACCAACTTTCTTCAGGATTCCCATCAGCTAATTCCAACCCACTCTTTCAAATGCCTTTTGCAGGTCCACAAATACTATATAGATTTCTTTATTCTGCTATCTTTCGCTGATTGTTCACAGCAGTTTAATTGTATCTCCCGTTACTTTTCCCTTCCTGAAGCCAAACTGCTCCTCTTCCAACTGCCCTTCCTAGAATATAAATGCCGATTGAGTATTCGCAGAAGAATCTTTGCGATATCAGACTGATAGTCCTGAACTCGTAACATCTCTTGGCATTATTTTTCTTCGGTACTGGTAGCAACAATGTATCCGGAAAATATTCAGACCATTCGACTTTCTCATATGCACTACTGTTTGTGAAAAGTGCAACACCCAGAAAGAATGGCCCAAAGACTTCAAACTCGGAAGATGCGTAGAACAGTGTACCATCAATAACTGATTACATTTCCAGAGAGATGGCGTACACATATGTAGGCGCAACACTTGACGTCTCTTGTGTCACCAGCAAAGTCAGTGTTATGCTTTGCTCAATCAGTGCAGAGCTTCCAAAAGAAGTGCAAAGGTGAAAGTTAGTGCAGGTATGCCTCGTCGATGCGGAAGGGCGCAATATCAGCGAGTTCGAACGGGGCGGGATGGTTGGTCTCCGGGAAGCAGGTTTGTCATACTGTGACATTTCGGCTCGTACAGGGCATGCTGCTACGACAGTGACACGTGTGTGGAGCCAGTGGATAGAAGAGGGTCGTACATAGAAACGAGCGGGTACTGGACCACGTAATGTGACCACAGCACGGGATGACCGCCATCTTGTCCGCATGGCCGTGACGGATCGTACAGCTTCATCCACAGTATTGAGTAGATGTTAGAGTACTGTAACGGGTGTGGACCTGTCTGCGTCAACGGTTCGTCGCCGTCCTTTGAGGGCTGGACTAGTGGCTCGCATGCTGTTGCGTCGGCTTCCATTGTCCAGAAACCACCAACGACTGGGAACATGAACGCAGTCAATGGGGTGCTGAGTGGCGAAATGTAGTGTTTTCGGACGAGTCCCGCTTAACTTGTCCTACAATGATGGCCGCTACATAGACGCTACCGTGGTGAACACAATCTGAGAGCCTGCATTGTTGACCGACATAGCGGACAAACGCCTAGTGTGATGGTTTAGAGCGCCATTGGATACAATACGCGAACTCGCCTCCTACGTATTCAGGGCAATCTGAACAGCAACCGCTAAATTAGGGAGGTTTTAGAGCCCGAGGTACTGCCCCTCCTTCAGGCAACTCCACATGCCATATTTCAGCAGGACAATGCCCGGCCACATGTGGCAAGGATTGTGCAAGCCTTCTTCGAAGAAGGACGGTTATCACTGCTTCCCTGGCCTGCACGTTCGCCAGACATGTCGCCCATCGAACACTTTTGACGCTTTGTGGACTCGCATACAAACTGCGTGGAGGGAGATTCCCCAGGAACATAACCAGGCCTCTTTGATTCCATGCCACGACGCTTAGAGGCTCTAATTGCAGCGCATAAAGGCTTCACACCATACTGAAATCTCACGATCACAGATCAGGTACAGATCTGTAATTCTAATCATTTGTGTATTGTCGTGTACCTAATCTGTGGTATCAATTTCATTTCAGTCACAAGTATCCTTCTCGGTGTTGCAATTACCACAAACATTGGTGTATTTCGTTGCATGATTTCCTTCTTTTTATCCAAGCATTTCAATAATTCAATGTGGATTCCATCAATTCCTGTTGCTTTTCCATTCTTCATTTCTCTAAGCTCTAGCTCAACTTCTCTTAAAATAGAAAATCATTTTTTGTCTTCTGATACGGTTGCTTCGTCTTCTATAGCTAAGTCACATGGCCAATTCCGTCTCATAAACTGCAACTCTTCTACAGATTTCGTTCATCTGTTCAGTATTCCTGGTTCGTCTGTTATTTCATTTTCGATTTCGTCTTATATCAACCACATGGAAAGACTCATCATGCCATGTTTGCAGTTTTTCTTGGGAAAGGTAAATGCGGTAGCTTCCCGTTGCTTTCCGCACGCCACTCTCTATTTCGCCCCTTAAAAGATCCCAGGAGACTCCAGACTGGATTTGACTACGGACTTTACCGACATTCACCGCCAAGATTAAATATCAGTTTTATCTTTTAATATCTTTATGCTAACAACTCTTGAGTTTGATCTTGATTGCCTGTCCAGTCTCAGATGGTACAACAAGAAATAATTTCGTTATTATATAACTTTCCAATTCAGGGCTCAGTTTTCGTACCCGTAAGTTCCGATAATGGCATTCAATTGTAAAATTGCGCAGAATTACTTTGCAAACTAATATGCATTCAAATATACTAGGACGAAAATAATTCCAAATTGTTAATTCGATTATCTTCGAAAAGCACCACAAACACTGTTTAAAGTAGACATTACTTCCATTTCATAAACTGTATTTCTAAAATAACTGTTGACGCCTCAACGATGTTAGAATTTAAAGGAAACTTATTTCAATACTAAGACTGATGGTAGAATTATCACATCAATGGTACGATTTCTCACGCTCTTTCCAATTCACTCGCTGGTGCAGAAAAAAAAAAAGCCACAGCGATTTGCTTCAATTTCAAACCCATTTCAGATTAGGTCTATCCTAAGCTAACGCCGAAACAAACCCCAATGGAGTGGAGACAACGAAGGAAATAAATTGTGTGCAACTATAATGTCTGGATTTTTCTGCCAACATCTGCAGTGGGATGGTCCATCTTTGGCTTCGGGTAAGGGAAGCTGGGGGTGTTACAGAGAAAGCGGAGTAGGGGAAATAAAAAGAGGTTGAAGGTGTGTGTGGTAGGGGTAGGGTGGTGCCTAGAATGTGACACTACGCACACTCGAAACTGGAAGTCATCGATTGCAATCTCAACCATCCCCTCTTTACCGCCCCTATTCCCACTAGCGGCAGCAAAAGGACTTGCGTACTGTTCACATTTTATACCACAAAAATAACATTACGTTCACAGTGAGGACGGATAACCCATGTAACTGTAGTACGCTAGTGCGTGTCACTACAGTGTTTCATGGATTAAGCCAGGCTTAGATCCGTACATGAAGGATATTACTTCAAATTCTGTGAAGAGAGGATAATGAGAACCAGTGTCCAAAGGCAATGAAGTTTTAATTGACGTAAACGAACAATAACACTATTCCACATCATCTTGAACAGCTTTAACTTGATTTGGAGACGAAACAAGTCATAGCCGAAAATGCATAACCTTTTCCATTCTAGCTATACTTATTCAAAAGCGACCCAATTTTTTAAGAATTCTGTACCATATTTTCATCGTCTAAACTGGAATATTCTGCAGTTTCTTCTTAAGAATTTCAATTTCACCATGGGCCGAAGTTTTTACTTAGATTAATCCATCGTTCTGGAATTGTGTTTACCCTGCCCATATATACCTTTTTCAATGGTGCAGTAACTTACGTTGTATGTTCCTGACAAGAAGGTAACGCAGTATACCGGACAGTATTACACAATAAATGTACGAAGAATTTCTTCTGCGGAGACATTCTACTATTCTATTGTACACTCTACAGTTTACGACTTTACGCATGTCAAGTAGGAAAGGAAGTGGACCTATTCCTTGGCTATCATATCGAAATCACCTTGCATGAATCCGTTAAGAATTTCTTAAGGGGACATGTTAAACTTACCTATCGCTATAGTATGTGCCGAATAACCATTTATGGGTGTTCCTTTTCGTGCGGAAGTACACTGAACTTTTATCGTTAGAACCTCAATGTGTATAGTGCATGAAATCGAAGCTTGAAATGCACCGAATTAGCTACTGCAAACCAAAGGAAAACAGAAACTGCTAATATTATATGCATGTAAACTAACAACTCCTTCGTAAATCAGAAGCAACAACAAAAATTAATGCGGTATTATATTTTAAGTGCTTAACAGCTTCGTTTTACGAAATCAAGATTCCACCTAACAATGCACTAATTTGTCTAACACTATTTATTTTATTACGGTACCACAGTTTATACTAATTAGTCACGAACGCTCAAGAATCACGGCCCTTCATACTTCAACGTCGATCAGAATTCTGCAGTGCTCGGGAAAAGTGACATAAGTCAGTTTCCACAAATCTTTTTTGATAATACATTGACAACTTACGGAACATCTGCTCGCTTGGAAAAAAATACATAAGTATTTCTCCCATTACAATAATTCATACAGAAAAAAATCAAATCGACATAAACCAGTGTAAGCTGTCAATAAATTATCAAGAAAGGTTTGTGGAAACTGACTTATGTCACTTTTCCCAAGCAATGCAGAATTGTTTAGCCAATACTTTCACTTCTGGATGAACACTGGAAGAGGCATTTCGACTTGAGTACTATTTTGTAAGACAAAAGTTTTCAATGCATCATAGAAAAATAATCAACTTTCAAGAAGTGGTTCTTTCTTGCTCTCCTAGCTGCGATGCCCAGGGTCAGTCTTGGCATTAGCCAAAACTAGAACAATATCCTCCATCTAAAATCAAATGACCAATTTTCCTAGACGAAGCAGTGCTTCCAAAGTAACTGTCAATCACTGTAGAAAATGTCTAGAAAGTGTCTACGTTGCCTTTGAAAACGACCGAAACATTAGACTAACGAAATTGTTGCTTTTTCTTTACGTTACATACGAGGTAATAAAACGTTTTAAAGATGAGCACTTTTACTTACAATATTGATCAATGAGGAGAGATATTTACGGGGACACTAACTGAAATTACCAACTTCCACTTATTAAAGTGTAGATTCACTAAATTTTTATCACTGGTATATTTGGTTAATAATACGTAATAACACACGTACAAAATTTCATCCTTCTATGTGTGGTTTTACATTTTATTAATATTTTAATAATATATTGTATTGGTTTATATTTTTAAAAATCCCTTGCGCCCCTATTTACACTATTTTAACCGATATTCACTTATATGGTTCCTTATATAATGGAAACAAAACCTACTATGGGGTTTTGCTGTAAAATTAATCTCTAAATAACTACGATTTTTAAATTATTTTTTTTTTACTTCGAAATATGTGTAAGAACTTTCTTGTGTTAACAAGGTACAGTTTCCCTGAAAAAGGATGAGACGATTGAATATTCCTAAGTCTCAGATGTGAGACACTGCTCATGATCGGAGACCAGAGCACTGATACACAAGATAACGAATATTGAGTTACTTAAATTCAGACTATTTGATTTGTTACTAGCATCGTTCCGAAATTCACTTCAAAAACTGCAAAAAATATGATAATATTACGTAAATAAAAGATAAATATATACATAAATCGTGTAGTTAAATCGACAATGGACCTTCATGACTAGATCGACACTCCACACAGAAAGGAAAGCTTTCATGTCGTTTCAATGGCTCAGACGGCAAGACTTCTGCGTGTTGTGTAGAAGAGTGCGAGTTCGATTCTTAGTCTACACAACGATTTTTTTTGTCTAAATAATGTTGAAATAGCTAAGTAACGTTGAAATAGAGCTTTACAAAGTCCTGAGATTAAGTGTTAATGATAGCAAACAATACAAAATTACAAGTTATAATATTATAAACGTTAATCTAATGAATGCATTTATACACACACATATGCAATGTAAATGCATATATATTAAAAACTAACAATTAAAATGAAATTATAAAAATATATATAATAATAGACAAACTTTTCCAAAGGTTTAGAGTCCTTAGGCTATGTAATTTGTTGAGTAATTATTACAATATTTTATTAATGGCTTTCCCGTATGTGTAAGAAATGCACTCGCACAAAACAATTTTTGTTAAAAGTATGGCTTTAGATTATTTCATTCTCACACCTTCAGTTAATTTTAACTATTTTATCTACGTGTTTGCAATAGTGTTTAATTTAGTATGCATTCAATTTTATTCATGTTATGATTGAATGGAAAAGCACTGTTGCAGTTATTGACTAATTACATATATTAATACTAATTATTAAATGCATCTGTTAAGTAACCAATTGCAGTCTCTTTTGCAAAATCTTGAATGTTTAAGTTGTCAATAATATTTCTGTACTATATACTATAATACGTTAAAAGAATTTGCAATAGATTTGGGATCCTCTACTTTATAATCATTGGTTTTAGTGAAAAAATATTTTCTTTCTTAGGATATCTACAAGTTTAAATTTAATAATATTCCGAATAGATTTAATTGCATTATCTGAATTTTGTACTTTTCTATTCAAATATACTCTAGTTCCCTCTTTCATAATTTTTGATAAATTACACTGTACTCCTTGCAGTATTTAAGAACATGAGGATCATTACATTGCAACTCATTACATTAGATTCTTCTTTTTAATACATGAGATTTTGAAGTCCCTGCGTTATCTACATGTTTTTACTTTTGAATTTTTTCACAACATTGAGTGGAGAAAATCCACTGAAGTGATTATGAAATTAAGTGAAAAATGCAATACATTAACTCTTAATATCAGTAGTACCAGTATCATATACGTTTTTCCAAGATTCATTTTGTAGACATAAATGTAAATAATCATTAGATACAACATTTACGATCCTTTCTTAGTTTTTAAATTAATATTTTGAAATTGTTCAGTGACATTGGAAACACTTAGGATTTGTTTATCATGTTCAGACAAGCCATTGATTATAGGTTCTGTCGAATAGGAATTCAGTCTAATTCTGTGTACAAAACATTTATCAATGGCTGTGCTACTTCAGCTTAGATTTAATTTGATTAGTTTCGCAACAGTTGGACTTCCTGTTATATCCTGTTATTTACATATTTAATTTAGGGTTGATTTATTAACTCTTACTATGCAAGATGCCTCTTATTTCAATAATTCTATATCACGTTAAATAGTCATTGTCTACACTGAAGTATTATCGTCATCCCTCATTTCTCATTGTAATGGCGAACCGACGTGACATGAGACAGCGAGTTATAGCTCTAGTTGAGGCTGGATATGAGGCTAGATCTGCTGGCCGTTTGGTCGGTGTTCCTGGAAGTACAGCCGCGAGGTGGGTTATCGTTACCAAAATTTAGGGGAGGTCGAAAATCGCCCTATTCCTGGGCGTCCGCGGATTTCTTCATTGGAAGAGGATGCTCTCTTATTCGAGACAGTTCGACAGGACCCCTTTCTGACCGCTAACGAAATAAGAGCAGTATCTAACTTTCCCGGCTCTTCACAGAATGTGATCAGCAGGTTGAGGAACCGCGGTATTAGGAGCCGGAGGGCTGCGCAAATGGAAATATTGGGGGAAGCACAAGCTGTCGACCGTCTTGCCTTCGCTACCAATCGAGTGGATTTCGATTGGAGAAATGTAATTTTCTCCGACGAAACAACCATCTCGAGTGATTACGAAGGTCTTGTCCGTGTCTATCGTGAGGATGGTCTCCGACATGACCAGCGCTATGTGCACCGACGTGAAAGATCGGGGCGCTTTAGCATATCATGTTGGGGGTGGATGTCTTACGATGGACCTGGCGTTATAGAAGCATCTATGGCCGGTTTAATGCGGGAACTTACGAGCACATTCTGGAAAATATATTCCTTCCCTCCGCCCGAGAACGTTTTCCCGAAGGGACATTGCTCTTCCAGCAGGATAGCCATCCCGTGCACTATGCTGCAAGCATTCAAAGATGGTTTCAAAGGAGACCCGAGATCGAAATCATTAATTGGCCTCCGAAGACACCTGATTCGAATGTCATCGAAAATTTATGGGTGGAATTGAAAAAGAGAAGGATAGTCCCTATGCCCACCGACGCCCTCGAAATCGAGACGAATTGTGGGATCAAGTTGTTGACACCTGGGAAGATCTCGCCGGGGATCAGAACTTATTTCACAATCTCGTGACATCCATGCCGGATCGACTTAGATCTGTAATAGAAGCTGATGGCATGTGGACAAGATTTTAAGTTAACAGGTCTCTTTTTGTTTCTTATGATTTTTGTCTGAGGAAGAATACTTTTAACTTCCAAGTAAGTTTTATTTTTTTTGACGAGGTTCAGCCAACTTGTAAAACCCAGAAACTGGGCATAAATTATTCCATATTTTTCGACAAATTAGACAGTCGAGGAACTCTGAACAAATTAATTACACCTCAATAAAAAAAAAAAGTTTTACCCGGGATCGAACACGAGACGTTTCGGCTATACAGCGGAACCAACACGCTACTATATGAGCTACCGAGACAACACAGTGACAGCAGCAGTCCAGAATGTAGATCCCTTAGCAGGCATTTGCCATTCGGTACAGTGAAGCAATGATATTTTGTGACTCGAGCTATGTTGTGAAATCCTGGCCTTAAATGGCAGTCTTCTTCGTGATCCTTATTCTGGTCCTTGTCCTTGTAACAATTCTTGTACTATTTCTCATGTTATGTATCATTACGTCGATATCGAGTGAACCGCGCTGTAGAACTTTAACTTCCGACGACCAAGAATCGTCTCATTCTTTTTAAGGGTAACTGTACGTTAAAATTTAACACAAGAAAGTTCTTATCATACATATTCCGAAGTGATACAGTGTTAAAAGTTGTGTAATCAAGATGTATTATTTTTCTACTCTTTTAAAAAAAATTCTAATTATTGTTTCATTTTACAACAAAACTTCACAGTAAGTTCTGTTCCCATTTTATAAGTGTTCCTCTGAGGGTTAAAATTTACTGCATTCTCGTAAACCAAAATTCGAATTTCATTTGTTCGTGAATCAATGACTTGAGGCATGAGAAATGGTTTATTGAACAAGTTAATGAACACAAAAACAATCTCACTTTCGCGAAAATGTGCAAATTCAAACCTATATAAATAAACTTAGTGTAGAATACTGACAAGTTATGAGTAGAGTATTTAAGTAGGGTGTAAGTATTTACGAAAACAAAGATGTTCTCTGAATTTCGTTTCCATTCTACATTCTCACAGTTGATTGAAAAAATAAGTGGCCGATTTGGAGTTTCGTTAAAATGTGTACATTCAGCTTGCTATGTACGTCTTGTCACAAACTTCTATCATTAGAATCTCAATTCGTTCATTATCTGTTAAGAACATATTGTTTTATGTTGATAACAATAAAACTGTTTTCATAACACAGGGACTAACAAATTTTACTGACAATAAAACTGTTATCATAGTAACGACAGCCAAACTACTTCTGTAATAAAATTGAGGCGTTCTCAGAATAAGGACTGCAAAATACTGAATCTGACACACAGAGCATAAACATTTTAGATCTGAAACAGCTTTGCGCAAAAAGACATTCAAATGTTACTAGAGACTGCTGTAGCCTATTTGTTCGAGGGAAATAATATTTTGTCAGGAGGAAGATATGTTCTAGAAATGAACAAAACTAACTGCCGCTCTCGCTCGCTGTGTTCGTTGCATTTGTCTTTCGAGACTCGTCTCGTTATTTTCGTGCGCTTCGAGTCTCGATCATCATTCTCGAAATAGCATTTGATCGGCGTGGATAGATTTCGTAGCTTTGAATAACATACATCATTGAAATAAATAACATTATAAATGTTTAAATGAGACAAAAAGACAAAACAGAACAGTATCTTAGTTATCAAAACGTTCTGGTTCTATCATATATTACTTATATTTATATAAATAGAAAAAAAAAACAATATTCTCAAATAAATTTGCATTTCTAAGAAACATAAAACATAACGTTAATATATTTTTTTTTATATGAGATTGCACACTTGATCTCAAACATATGAAAAGAAAATTCCTAGCCTTTTAATAAGGGCCTAGTAATTAAATAAAAATTGGGGAACAGATTATTATACACTGTAAGGTAGAGATTTTCAAATAGGCTACTTGATTGTTTATACATATATAACAGTTGCCAAAGTAGATGGAAGTTCAGTCAGGTATAAACTACTGTGGCGAATCAAGGCTGCTTGACGTTCGGGACTTCGGGAGTGATCATCTCGAAACACTCACAAGCAGTCTTTACGTCAACGACGTGCAGGTTTTCGGTTTTGCGAGCGCTGTTAGTCTTGCTTTCTCGATTGTTGTTCATCTCTAATGTGCTCAATATATATGGTGGAAAGTGAAAAAACGACGTAAGGTATTATTGGTTACTCGGAAGACGAGCAGAAGGAATGTGACCTTGCTGTGGGTAACAATTATTATAAACATCCCCACATAAGCATCCCAGTAACCAGATTATCCATGACGAAAACATTCCAACAATATGCATGTGGAAATTAAAGGATACTAATAAATAAACTATTAATAACTGCTTAATCTAGTACGAATTGTAACTAATGGCTTAACTTTTCACTCCCTAAGCAGTAGAGCAATCATATGCAACTGATGGAGTCTGCATACTTTTTAATGAATAGTATCGCTACTGCGTCACATAATGAAAGCACTTATATCACTAACAACTTCCCTCTGCCGCTTTATCTCCGGTTCTTCATCGTAACAATCAACACCTTAATTATTAATCATTCCATAAAAAATATGCTCTTTCAGATATTAAAAACTATACGACGTAATTTAACATCTTTAACTCCGACAATACTCGCAAAAATATTTTGTTTCCATACAAATATTCCTTCCAAAATACAAGGTTTGACGTGACTTAACTTTTTGTCCAAAACCTTCTCATTCAATGAAATATTAATTACAATTATTCGTTACTTTAAAAGAAACTGTAGGCTATATCAATTTGGGTAACATAGTACATACAGGTGAAAGAATTTATGAAACGGTTATAATGTATTACCGGTTGTTCTGTATGGTTGTGAAACTTGAACTCTCACTTCGAGAGATGAACAGAGGTTAAGGGTGTTTGATAATAAAGTGCTTAGGAAGATACTGTATTTGGGGCTAAGAGGGATGAAGTAACAGGAGAATGGAGAAAGTTACACAGCGCAGAACTGCACGCATTGTATTCATCTGATATAATTAGAACATTAAATCAAGACATAGCTGATGGGCAAGGCATGTAGCAAGCATGGGCGAATACAGAAATGCATATAGTATGTTAGTTGGGAGGCTGGAAGAAAAAATACCTTTAGGGAGGCCGAGACGTAGATGGGAGAATATTAAAATGGATAGGGCGGTGGGATATGACGGTATAGACGATTAATCTTGCTCAGGATAGGAACCGATGGCAGTCTTACGTGAGGGCGGCAATGAACATCTAAAAGCCATACAAGAATCCGAATGAATCGAATGAGAAAAGGGGGATGAAAACAATTAGAAGTTATGCGAACGTAACTTACGTCCTTGCAAGAGAATTTGGGACTGTTGGAAAAGCCTGTGTAGGCTCCAAGCCATTGGCCACTTGTATCATTGTTTTTCGCCATTCCATTAATGGAACTTGAAGAAATTTTGAAGGGATAGTCGAAAATGGACGTTAACCTAACAGGTAAGTCGCCGCAGTGATTTAGTTCCCCCTGCCGCCAAACTTTGTGTTGAATATATCTTTTATGCAGGCATCAATACTTGTAATGTAAGGTCGTGTTGTCACGTTTTCGTTGTGAAGATTATCCCTAGTTACAATATTTTTATACCGACTTCCATACATTGATTTCTACCACCACTATCCAATATTTTTATAACGACTTCAATACACTGTCTTCTACCCCACCATCCAAGCTAGATAACTTTTCATTCAAATTGAAATTAAAATTCCCATGTGGTGCCCTGTTGATCACTTGTGAGGTTGAGACCTGTCTTCGGACAGTTGACTGAATAACAAACCTTTTTTTTGCCATCAATCAACTCTAGATATGATGTAATTTTATAACCTACATGGAGTTCTTATAGTAGATTACTCCTCTGAGGTTCTGGTTGATATGTACAGACCCAGAAACAAAATTTGGGCCACCTGAATTTTGTTTCTGGGTCTGTACAGTCTTAGACATAAAAATGGCCAGCTACTATGCGCTAAGTCCCCTTCGGAAGACTTCAGTTGATTCTGTGTGAGCGAAGGTTTACACGTGAAGGAATTTCTTATGCACGACTCCTCTGTTTTTCCTTTGTTTTGTTTATTTGTTGCTTTTTCTGTTTGTTTATAAGTCAAGTGTTGTGAATATATAACGAAGATATATTCAAGGAGCAAATCAGGTGTTAAATAATGAACATTTCCCAAATCGTGTAAACCAGGCGCTGCCCGAAGTGAACTTAGACAAATTCACGCTACAGGAGATCGATCATTTTTTGCGTCTAAGGCTGTACATCTACATATTCTACAAAGCAGTACGAGTACATCTCGCATATGTTAAGAGGAAGAAGAATTGTTGCATACATAAATCTGATTATGAAATATATTAGTCGATAATGAATGCAATGGAGGGGAGAAGGAAATGCTCTCCCTACCAGTATCTCCTGGCCTAATTACCTCATGAGTGATGTCTTATTGTTGTCAGTAGGTTTCAACCTGTCCTAGGACAGTGAACTATACAGTAGATTACTAAATTCTACATTTTTAAAGCCAAAATTAAGAATTCTAGCTGAACAAAAACTCAAAAATGGTGCATTACTGGATGTTCTCCAAAGAAATTTCTATGTCATGTTTCACAGGAAGCAAGTACAGGTATTTCAAAAACCTCAGGTCATAAGATTTTCTCTTTTTTTGACAAACCTTACAGTGTAACTACGTACTTCAAGAATTATGGCTGCATGACAATTTAAATCGAATATATTACTGTAACTGGGTATTACAAAACATTAATATTTTTTTCATTATAATAATTTTCCTTGATGAGGCGTCGTTTCATTTACGTAGTCATGTTGCTTTGCAGGACAGATACTGATCCCTAAATGATACAGGAAATTTCACTGCATGATCATGAAACTAATGTATGGTGTGCTATAACTACTACAAGAAGAATAGATCCATAGTTTTTGAAGGTACAGGAAATATTCGCGTCATTTTTTTTTTCAAATGATGTTAGAATAATGAGACAAAATGCATATTTCCAACACGACCTGCCACAGCCCATACTGCCAATTATTTTTTTTGGAATTAATAAATGAGCTGGTTGATGGAAGCATAATTTCTAGAGAGTTGTGGCCTGGCACAATTCGCAGAGTAAAGGAATAAAATTTAGAAGTGCATGGTATTCACAATTTAAGTGGCTTGAATATAGTGTCCCTTGCAACAAACCCTTTTGTTTTCCATCTTTATATTGTCAGTAATGGTAATTATGATGAATAATTTATTACTAACGAACTGAAAAAAGGTAACTCAATGTTTTAACAGCTTGAACATACTTATCATCAGAGTGCTTTGCAATGCTGGCAGGAAGATTTGAAGTTTAAGAAAGTGTAGCAAAGATGATTTCTACCCACCACTAAGTAGAATTGAAATAAAAATCGTGAGGACTTTAAGATCCTATTTTAAACATTATTTTGTCTTGGTAGAAAAACTTGGCATTAACCCATTAATGCCCAGAACATTTTTTGTGGGTTTTAGAACTAATATTCATATTCTACCATCACAATGATATGAAATGAGCATCTGAATATTTTTCCAGATAATCCGGACATTATTAGGCTATAATGGGCCTATTCTTGAAGTGGCAGGATTTCCTGCCACTGGGAAATAAAGATATCAAAAATATACTTAAGTTATTATATTCAAAACTTCGCTATATGTTTGCAGAGCATACATGTTATGAACTTTTCACTTCATTCACATAAGATATACTTCGCACTAACGCTACCGATATTTGAAATAATTGTTTACTTAGGGAAAATATATTAAAAAAGAAGAATAATTTTACAATGTGCTGCTGAATTTTCAGTATGATAGATTTTCTGGCATTCTGGATGCAGTCATACACTACATTTTTTCACAGACGAATGTTGTACGACGTCCACACTGCTTGCATCGTGCATTAGGATGTTCACCACGGATGATCCAGTGACCAATCCTGTCAAAACGAACATTATCACGAGCTGCTTCTCGATTTTGAAGTGCTGAGCAAGGAGAATTTCTAGGTTTCCCTACTGGACTAAGAGATGCGAAATGCATTTCTGTTGGAAAGTTTAGTAGTGAGATATCATATCCCAAGTTCCGATAAAGCCTCCACGCATTTACGACGGCAACATTTAGACGCCATGCAAACAAGGGCCACCACCATTTCTTGGACCTTATTCTTATTCTGTAGGTTGCTACATATTGATCATGGGAATCCACATCACTCATATAACTATTATACAGTGCAACTGAGTGTGGTTGGCTTATTTGAATCCTCCTCCTTGTCTTGGAACTCCAATATTTAGCTTTTCCAATAGGAGTTGTTTTGGCAACATTGCTGGCGACTGTAACTACACTGTTGTCATTCCATCGCAATAAAATTACATCATCTGCAACAACAGACTCCATAGCTCCTCTCTCTCTCTCTCTTTTTTGTATACACCCTGTTGTTGAAAATTGTTCCTGTTGTTCCAATGCCTCAGCACCTAGGTCATGCAGAAGATGAATGGACGTGAAATAGTTATCAAAAATAAATGACTGCCCTTTTGGATATCAGCCTTCTTTAGAAGTCCAAAAACAACATCAAACACCTGTCCTTTCCCTAAGTTGGTAAGTTCGTATACTATTGCCACAATATGACTCCGCAAGCAGCATATAGCCATCTGCAGTACAAAGAGACCAGAGCTTCAAACCAACCCTTATTGGTTTTGCTCGATTGAACTGTTTGGTTCAATGTCTGCCATAATAAGGGACAATTGTTTCACTAATACTCAGGTGTTCTGGAATGTCACAGATTTTGAATGAGTTATTTGTTATTTAGTATATCGAAAATTGTAAAGCGATTATTAGAAATTGTCATATTATCAGCAAAATGCAGTCGTCTCATAATATCGTCAAAAGCATTCCACCTCATTGAATCAGAAATCCAAATGTTATGTAAATCTGGTAATGTACTCCAATAAAGTCGCCTGTGTGGGAGTTTATTTTAGCCAGAAATCAAAAGAATGCCAAGAAAAACTAAAATATTCTCGTTTTTTGTAGAGTTAGTAGATAGATTTTTGAATGCAGTAGGTCCAACATTGGTCCACGATCAAGTCTATGAACTCTGTCGGATACATTAGCTGGAATGCACCGTAGCGTTTCCTTGAAATAATCCATTTGGTTGGGGTGGTATGAAATTCTGAATGCCGAAATATTTTCCCCAATTCTGGAAAAAAATATATTGGTGGTGGTGGTGATGATGGAGATGCTAGTAATGCATTACTTTCGTTATCAGAATCAGAATCATATTGGGCATCACTCTCTGAACAGGATAATTTTTCACTTTATCATCACTCTTTTCAGAGTCTTCATCTGTTTTGGCCTCAGGTTGTTCTCGTGGAGGAAGAATAGCAACATTCAGTCATCTGCGATTCTCATTACCCCGTATTTGCTTGATATCACATATTTCATTGACAGTGTCCAGCCGTGAACTGAAAAAATATTCAAATCACTATAGGTATAATATAAATGACTAAGTTATATCCCAGTGGTAGGAAAATCTGCCATCAAAGTTTAGGCTATAATAAAGCACATAATAAATTAAGAAATGATATCAATCACAAGTTATTCCAGTAGTATGGTTTATTGACTATGTATTTTCATAATCAGGTGGTATTTATTACTTTAAAAATGTGTGCTACTTATTCACTTTCTATCCGGCTGCAAGCCATCTTTTGAAGAGAAGTTGAATCGTGAATTCGAACCCATGTATTGATGCAGTCAGTTCACTTATGTCGTTAAAATTCGAAAATACCGTGTGGGGCATATCTTAGAATCCATTGTTGCAGTATTCATAACAAAAAAAATATTTATAAATTGTTAAAAAATTTAAAACTTGCTTGGTAGGAAAACCTGCCATGGGCATTAATGGGTTAAGAGGCATTAAAGAAAAAATATTGTTGTTTAGTGAACTATCCAAAGACAGGTTTGAACCTCGTAAGTGACATCAATATGGCCAGCTGCATACTCCATAGGACATTGTCTTGAACAGGTTAGTTTTGTCTCGGGCCATACAAGACAAAACTGTCCTGTCCGAGACATAATGTCCAATGCAGTAAGCCGCCAGCCTAATGCATCACTTATGTGCAACTAAGCCAGAAGATATAGAGGTAGGGTGGCCAGTTCCTTTCCTCGCTGACTAGTAACATATTACTAATCAGACTTCAGATGTATATTGTTCCTCTACAGCCATGTGATATGTACTACCTGATAATAGACGTACATATCAGCCAGATCCTGAATCAGAGATATAAGGAAGAATAATTCTCAGATAATCAGAATAACTTTACAGAGTTGTTCAAACTGTAGTCATCAGATAACAATGATCTCCCAAAACTTTTTTCTCCTCCCTGACAAAATATATAGTAATCTCTATAGATTTAAGTGTATCAAGTTCGAATCTGTTAGCAAAATTGTTCCATCAACCACAAATTTTTGGGGAGAAGGGTTTAAATAATTTGGGTGTTTTCATACTTAAAAAGACAAACTATATTTTCGAAGTGAATGTGGAACTTATAAAATATAAAAATGTGGTGTATTACTCGAATTACATCTCTCACACCAGTGTCCAGCAAAAATCAGCCAAGATATTTTTATTCCATTTTCCATTATATCTCGTCTCCATTCGTGAAATACTAGTACTACATAAAAAATATAAATACTATTTTATGTGTTTATTGCCTACATATATACTACCAGTCAAAAGTTTTCGATCACCTATCACAACTATGGACTTGTGGTTAAAACAGGGATTTCGTTTTGAATATTCTATCATATCATAATGCTAGAGAGAGAAAATATTTATTTTGTTGGTCTATTTAGTTTTTCTGATGTGTTTGTACATTGAAATAAAGTATATAATTGTTTTCATAACTGATCGAAAACTTTTGAACGGTAGTGTATGTTTGATGTAAGTTATTTTAAATTCATTAATCAAGTTCTTCACAGTTTTAACATAATCAGTTCGTAAGTGCCCCTTTTATTTACTAACTTATTCACTTTCTTTATTACTTCCAAACTGGTCAGGCCACATCCAATGCACGCCCTTCTTGACAATAAACTGACATTGTATCTGGAGATGGAACCATGCAGTTCTATGCCACTGGCTATAGGCTTACAGTAATCCTTTATCTGAGACTATTACAATGTCAAGCACAGAGCACCAACATCTCGTTCTGTGTTTATTTTTCAATTTATTCACTAGGTAGTGTTTCTCTTGGGATGAAATACAAACATGCAGCTTCTCGCTAACCAAGTTTTCCAGTTTTTATATCATCTAGTGCCTGCTGTAGCGTTTCACAGGAATACCTTGCCTTTAATGCAGGTCTTCTCTTCTCTGGAGAATCCTTTTGACCTGTTGCCATCTAAAAATTTCAAGCATTATAGAAATCCAAGAGGAGTGTAAAAAGCAGAACAGTAATTGAACAATCAAGGTCAAAGACATTTCATTAATAATCCAACTATGAGGGACTTGATAAAAAAATTAATTCTTCAGTATAAACTTATATTGTGTCTGTAGGAGACCTAGTAGTTACGTTTTATATTAATGTTATGTAATAATTGTCTCATGTTATTTAACAAACAAATTAATTGTTTATTTATAATCAAACTTAAATACTTACAATAGAATCAATGTTATCATGCAATGGTACAAAGTAACCCTAAAATCGAACCAAAACAGCACTGTTGGATTAATTTTATAATTTACAAGAGATGGGATTATGTCACAAGGTTATTACTGTATTTTAAAGAAGAGTCAGAGTCAGTGATGACTGATATATCACAAAAAAGATGATATTTCATCAACTTCCGAGCCCTAATAATGGCTAAGAAATTCACTGCCTTAGTATACAATACACTAGCAAACGAAATCTTCAAACTTCAGAGAAGACCCTCGACAATCAATGCAGTTAAGTACCTTCTAAATGACAAAGAAAAACATAAAATTGCTATGTAAGAAACTACACACAACGTTTGTGAACTATTTCAAAACTTTCGACTTACTAAACAGAAAATACTCAAAATTCTCTAATAGAAAAGAGAGAAAATCTTCGTGAGGATAATAAATTCTAGCCTGCAACTATGTAGGCCTACAGCCTTAGACACAAAAAATGGACTGCTCTCCTGTAGCATGAATTTTGTCTAAGTCCACTTCAGGCAGTGCCTGGCTCAAATAATTAAAAAAAAGAATGTTTATTTTACACCTAATTTACTCCTTACACATAATCTTCGTTATAGATTATTCATAAAATCATAATACTTGACCTATAAACAGACAGAAAAAGAAACAAAACAAAGGAAAAACAGAGCTCAGTCGTATGTAAAGGGTCTCATACACGCTCACTTTAACTGCGTAAAAGAAGTGACAAGGAGACTGCCCCACTTTGTTAAGATTCGAGTCGGGAAAATTAAATTTTGGGTGACAGTATGGCCAAATCCATAAGACACGTCTCGGCTTTTTTCCATATAGGCCTCGGTTCAAGAGAGAAAAAAAAAATGGGAAAATTACGAATCAAACAACTGTAGCATAATTATTCCTTGCTGCAATAAAGAATGATATGGCATAGCTCAGGCTGTAGAGCGCTGAACTCTAGTGTAGGCAGTGCATGAAGTTCGGGTTCGAATCCCTTTTCGTATTTTTTTTGTTTTTATTTTAATGCACATATTCGTATCTTCCTAAGGTTATATCATTTTGCAAAGTGTGCAAAAATTAATGGTTTGAAGAATAAATTTTCATCTTCTATGCGTCATATTACATTGCAGTGACAGAAACTTTTCCTTCAGATGATTCACATTACTATATATCAGTGATTAATAATTGTGAGCATAGTGTATTGGCACTTCGTACACAGCGCTAAGTTTACAATAATTAATCACTGATATGAAGTAATGTGAATCATCTGAAGAAATACTTTGTATCAATGCAATGTAATATAATCAAATATAAGATGGAAATTTATTCTTCAAACCATTAATCTTCGCACACATTGCAAAATGTTATAAACTTAGGAAGTTATGAATATGTGTATTAAAATTAAAATAAAAAAAAAAAAAATGAAAAGGAAACTCGAACTTTATGCACTGCCTACACTCATGTCCAACGTACTACCGTCTGAGCCACACTATCACACGTCTTGCTGCCAACAATGAACAGTTACGCTACAGTCATTTGATTCGTAATTTTTCTATTTTTTTTTTTTCCTCTTGAACCCAGGCCTATATGACTCAAGCAGAGGATGCACATGGACGCAGCTGAGACAGCAACAGAGATGCGAAGTAGGAGGATGAAGAAGCATCAACAAACAATACCATTACTGTTCAATGAATAAAGGTTTACTCGAAAAATCAAAACTTCACTTCGCTCTATATTCATTTTTCATTCATTCATAGTTTTCTGACAAGGGTAGGTCTTTCACTGCAAACAGAGCATTCTCCAATATTTCCTATTTTCCACCTTCTTAATCTCCACATACAATCCATGTATCTTAATGCTATCATCTGATATCTTCTTCTGCCCTGAACTTCACTTCCATTCACCATTCCTTCCAGTACATAGTTCAGTAGGCAGTTTCTTCTCAGTGAGTCAGCCAATTCCTTTTTCTCTTCCTATTCAATTTCAGCATCATTCTTTCTTCATCCATTCTTTCCAACACAGTTTCACTTCTTATTCTGTCTGTCCATTTCATATCCACATTTCAAAATTTTGAGACGCCCTTATAACCTGGCAGCCGCTGAGTTTGCCAATGTTTTAAAACAGCACTGAGGCTATAGCCTCTTTCTTGGTAGCAGTTGCAGTCATGGTAGTGGCGGAATGTAGACTGAGGAAATATACAAGTAACTGTGTGAACTGCACGGTTAATCGTCACGAAAGTGGCTCCACTATCTCAGGTCTGAGGCCTGCGTCATTACCAGACAAACTGCACAGTTTAAGCAGTTAATGTCCGGTATGACGTCATAGATAATAAACTGCACAGTTTAACTGAACATGTATGGGCGGCCCTTAAAAAAATTCCTTCATGTATAAACCTCAGCTCTCACGGAATCAACCGAATTCTTCTGAAGGGGACTTAGTGTATGGCAGTTGGTATTTTTGTCCAAGAATGTACAAGTTGATGAAAAATACTATCACACATGATAAAGGTAAAGGTAGCCTTATCACATGCCATAAAAACTCTTGGGAAGCATGGATATAGAGCCCCATGCTTTCATAACGTCGGTCCTAGAATAAGATGGTGTGGTCAGCGGCACACTCCAAACACCTTTTCCCTCTGGGAAAGACCCTGTACTCAATTTGATTGATAGGAGACTGAGCAAACCTCAGGGGCATTCTTGAAGTTTGGTAACAAGAAAACAGGATCGAACCCCAAATCTTTCAGTCCATAACTAGTTGTTCTACCAACTGAGCTATCCAGCCACCATCACATATCTAACAAAAGCAAATGAACCGTTATAAGAAAACCTTCTTAGCCCTATATGTTTAACCTTGCCTTCCTTGCAGTGGTGAAGTCAACAGAAAAAAGACGTGAAAATACGTCACAAATGATATATTTTGAAATGCAATGTGGGGGATGGGGAGAGAGACTAAATGGATTTCATCATAATTTAAACAAAACAGAAAACAGTGGCAGTAACTTTCTAAAAAACCAGTTACATAATTTATGACATGAGAACAAGATATTTACAATTTGATTGAGATCTTGAAATTCTTATAGATACAAGTGTTGCCTAATTGTACTTCTTCTATTTCAATTGAAAAATGAGTTCTATTCAGTCAATACTTAACATAAAACACAATAAAACATGTTATAATAACATTTACACAGACTTAAAAACAAATGTTTTCGCCAATTTTGATTGGCATCTTCAGGTAGTGTAGGTCGAATAGAACATGTTATAAAGAGTGAACACTTGGTATATGACGTTAAAAACCAAAGTTACAACTGTAATATCACTTAAAAACAGAGAATAGAATATAGCAAAAAGCCTCCACGATGTGTGTAGAATTACTGTGTTGAAAGAGGCGTGTGTGAACCAAGGAAACAGCAAAACTCTTCTGTCATTGCAGATACAGTTTTCAAGATAGATTTGAAGATGCTACGAACAGGTCGGTCGTGTGGCCGTTATGGAGAGCAGGAAAAATAAAAAAATAGAAGAACGTCTTGAAATCCATGAGGATGGCGACACGACTGATCTTTACATTAAGTGGTGAAATTTCTTCTATTTTAGGTTACCTTCATTGTTAATATTATTTCTAATTTCAATTACTGTTACATTTTGCCAAATTCTATGGATTTTATCAATTTTCTGAAGCTTTTGAGATATGTTGTTGTGAACTGATCAAAAGGTGGAGGCCAGGTTTGACCTGTGCGTATTATATTAGCTCGTAGAGTTCTTCTTTCTTTTGTCAGTGTGGCACATCTTGATATTATATGGTTGACTGTCTGTTCTTTTAGTCTGCAAGGGCACGTTGGAGTTGGAATAATCTTGAATCTGTGGAGGCTTCACAAGATCGTACCTCCACAGATTCAGGATTATTCCAACTCCAACGTGCCCTTGCAGACTAAAAGAAGAACAGACAGTCAACCATATAATATTAAGATGTGCCACACTGACAAAAGAAAGAAGAATTCTACGAGCTAATATAATACGCACAGGTCAAACCTGGCCTCCACCTTTTGATCAGTTCACAACAACATATCTCAAAAGCTTCAGAAAATTTATAAAATCCATAGAATTTGGCAAAATGTAACAGTAATTGAAATTAGAAATAATATTAACAATGATGGTAACCTAAAATAGAAGAAGTACAATTAGGCAACACTTGTATCTATAAGAATTTCAAGATCTCAATCAAATTGTAAATATCTTGTTCTCATGTCATAAATTATGTAACTAATTATTGTAATATTTTATGTAAAGCATGTAGTATTACTCCAATGTAATAGAGCATGCTGATATACAAAAAATATATATATATATATATATATATATATATATATATATATATATATATATATATACTGCATACTCATGACTGACAAAATTCAGATATTAAGAGATAGGCTAACTCTTCAAACCCAGTGAAATCACATTTGCAGCACATAGTGAGAGAGAAAATCAGCACAGCAGTACTTGCAATGAATGACATCTGGCTTAACAGACTACTCATAAAAACAATACGGATATTACAAGCCAAAATAGCAATTATATCCTATAGACTGAAAACTGAAATTGTTAATGCAAGTGACTCAAAGTGACTATGTATCCAAATATATGCAATCACATGCTTATAATATAGCATAGTAAGAGTTTTTACATATACGAACTAAGATTACAACTGGTCATACTCAGTAATTTACCATTACCATGCCTGCCAATGGATCCAAGTTTAGGGGTAGTCAGGAAAGTACCATAAAAATCCTGAGCACAGCTTCCTTCAGGAGGGAAGTAAAGTTGAGTGTCCCATCTCGCAGATTTACATTATGTAAAACATCCCCATCCCTGACAGAGGGCATCAGACAAAATTTGTCTGCCATTTCTTGTCCACATCAATATTCATGAGATAGCATAATGGGTTCGTATCAGTGGCCTAAGTGCACGTGGACTTGTCCCACACACCACTGTAATCCATGTAACTAGAACTGCCATCTATGGCTGCACAGGAAAACTTGTCACGACCTACAGAATAAATGAAAAGAAATTTGAGACTACCTTCTCCACTCATGTCATTAAGTCCAACTGCGTAAAGTACAAGCAGGTGAACTGAAGCACTTTCTCATCTGCTTCGCTGTGCATATTTTCTATATTTCATCTACTTCACTGTGTGTATTTTCTATCATAAAATTAATATACAATACGATATTATTTATAATAAATGTTTTTTAATTCACATTTCAAAATCTACTTTACTTAAAAACAAATTTTAGAATATCTCAAAATCATCTGTACTTCCTTAAGTTACAAGACAATTCACACATTTCTATAATAAACGAGAATCAGAGTTTGCTGTTTTATACTTCAACCTCACCTTTCCCGCATTAATTGCTAATTTTTTATCATCTCTAGATACCGAGTTCACACATCTCTACTATACCTGGGTCACAAAACATACACAACAAAGAGTAATGAAATATAATTACATCATCAAAATCAATAGCCATATATGTTATTACAAATAGCTAAAAGTCGCGTAATTCTTCTAGTTTAATCTATTTTTTACCTAGGGAAGATATCAATGGAAACCACAGCGCATTAAGTTTTTTTTTGATTAAGTAAATGAAAATGGATTTGCTAGGTGAAATAATGTTGACTTCAGTCTCCTCTTCCCACTTTGCTAAACATACCATAATCACTAATTATTATTGTATAGTGCATTAATATATGCACATATTTCACTGAACTCTGTTTTCCTGCACATGTATGCTCAACGAATGTCTGCGAAATGAAAGTTTTATTGTTTTATTTATGGAAGCCATATAGCTCAGTTGGTAGAGCAACTGGATGCAGAATCAAGATCCTGAGTTTAATTCCACGCGGTGACAGGATTTTTCTCATTGCCAAAACTTCCAGAACGGCCTTGGGGTTCACTCAGCCTGTCAAATTGAGTACTGGGCCTTCCTCAGGCATAAAACACAGTTGAAGCATAGTGCCAAGCACACTGCCTCATTCTACTGTCAAAGTCAAGAAATGTATGGAGCTCTATCTCCATGCTCCCCCAAGAACTTTCTTAGCATATACAGGGTGTTAAAAAATAACGTTTACAACATTTCAGGGATGATAGAGGAGATAAAAACAAACATTTTTTTGATTGACAAAACTTATGCAGATGCACTGTTTTGCCGCTAGATGGCTTGACTTCCGTCATAACACACACTGGTTAGTTGTGTTTGTACTGCTGTGTCTGCATCAAGTTAAAAGGCTCATCAAGGTATCAACGAAGACTTGCTACGACACGTAAGTATGTTTGCGTTCTACTATCCATGCTCGTGCCTCAGCATACCTGCAATGTTGAAACATTTGTGTTTACGGAAGTATGACATGACGGTTTCCATTTGTTGTAGTGTACTGTACACAACTGCTACATCACCAATGGCTGAGTACACTCTAAACGAGCTTTTCTGTATGGTGAGACACGTGAGAATAGCTGAGCAGCACAGCGCACTTACGCACAAAGGTTTCCGATGAGGAGGTTACCATCTCACATTTTGCTTCAAACAGGATACATGAGACCAACTCGATGAGGATGGGAGACCTCGCAGTGTGCACATGTTGTGTTTGAGGACCAGTGTTGCAATTGTTTAAAGAAACTCCTAGCACTAGTATGCGATCCTTAGCTAGGACTCTCAACACCTCACATGTCAATGTATGGAACGTCGTGCATGAGATGGGGCTGCACCCATTCCATTTGCAGAGGGTGCAGCACTTCACAGCAGATGACTTTCCCCTGGCACGTGAACTTTTGCCAGTGGTTTCTGCAACAAATGGTAGCTACCCCTGATTTCCCAACCATTGTTTTGTACACCAATGAGGCGTCTTTCACAAGGGAAGGGATTTTCCACAGCCATAAGTCATGTTTGGGACTTTGCAAATCTGCATGCACAATCCTACCAGAACTTTTAGAAAATATCTCATTGAACATCAGAGAACGAATATGGTTTCAGCATGACAGTGTCCCTCCACACTTTGATCATTGTGTCAGGAACCACCTAAATGCTACATTCCCCGATTGTTGGATTGACAGGGATGGGCCGGTACCGTGGCCATCTCGATCACCGGACCTAACCCCATTGGATTTTTTTGTGGGGAGACATGAAATGTCTTGCGTATGGGACACCAATCGATATGACAGAAGACTTAGTTGCTGGTGTTGTTGAAGCTGCACATGTTATTTGAGACAATGTTTGCCTTTTTTAGCATTGCAGACACTGCATAGTACGAAGGTACTAGCTGTGCAATGCCTTCAATGGATGGCAGTTTGAACACCACCTCTAAAACAATTGGTCTCGTTCATTACTAACACGTACACAATAAATGGCGCATCTGCCAAAGTTTTGTCAATTGCAAAAGATGTATGTTTTTACCTCCTCTATTATCCCTGGAACGTTGTAAACGTTATTTTTAACACCCTGTATAGGGGATACCTTTACCTACCTTATTAAGTTTCATTTAAACTATTTGAGGGTATGATAGCATTAGTTTATTACTTCCTGATATAGTTTGTGCTTTACTGAGCTACTTATCACAAATTGCTCGTTGCAATGTAATCTGTCTGTGTAACAAATGAGAAGTAAATAAAATGGCTATAATGTTTTTTTTCGCCCATCCATAAAAGATGATTAAGTAATTGTTTTGTTCTTATGGACTGTAGACTTTACCTAGTTGCCAACCTATTCACCATCATATATTCTACCATGAACGGTAGACGAAGAATGTCACTCAACTGCAACATTTAAATCTTTCTGATGGCGATATTTTGCTCTTTAAAACATCTGAGTTTCTCTTGAAATAAAGTGCTGTTGTATTATCTTTCTGATGGTGATATTTTGCTCTTTAAAACATCTTTCGTTTAACCAGGTGCATGATGGACATGATCTAGTGGCTCTAAAACACTTCTTGAAGATGATATGGATACTGTTCATTTACATGGACTGCCCTCCATATCTTTGACAGTAACACCGAATCACCAAATTACACGTCTTGTTGAAGTTCAAGGACTGCATTGTACAGTGATGAGAATGTTTTCTTCTTCTGCTACATCATGTTGTTGACGTCTTTCACACTGGATACAAATATTGGGGAGTGAAATAGTTTGCTTTAGTGTGTTAAAGGTTCCACTAATAGTTTAAGGATTCAGAATCCTACAGGTATAGTTAGGATAACAGCAGCAATATTCGGCCACAGCAGCTGTTGCATTTCCCTCATACATGCCAAAAATAAATACTGTATCAGCATATTTTATTTTTTATTTTATTGGGTTATTTTACGACGCATCAACATCTAGGTTATTTAGCATGAGTCCAGGGTCCAGCACTGAATGTTACCCAGCAATTTGCTCATATTGGGTTGAGGGAAAACCCCGGAACAAACCTCAACCAGGTAACTTGCCCCGACCGGGATTCGAACCCGGGCCACCTGGTTTCGCGGCCAGATGCGCTGACCGTAACTCCACATCAGCATATTCCTCAGTTGTAAATTTATACAGCATCTTGAGACAACTAACAAGATGCTAACACCACAAAATATGACCGTCAACGGAACATACGACAAATGACTCTCAATGCATTGCAAAGCAAGCACATGCACCAACATTTGAAAGTTCTAGTCATATCAACATGTTTAGAAAATCAATTATTATTCCTGAATTATGTGCAATAGGAAAAAAACTTGTTGGGAAAGTATGTTCCCACTTCAATAAAATGCTCCATTTGTGGCAGTAAAACTTAGTGAATCACCCTGTATGTATGTATAATAAGAACAGTTCCTATTAAGATTGGTCCCAGGTAATAATGTTACTTTAGCTTAATGATGATAGTGCAGAGCACCTGTCCCAAGGAAGCTAACTGATAAGGGATGGAGTGGTGGGACTGGTCTGCATAAGAAAAATGCACAGACCTGTCCAAATGCCAGCATAAGACAGCTCGTCACCCAACAACAGATTTTGTTAGGTAGAGGTTGGAGTGGGACCAGTTAACATAGGAACTCCCTGTGTACATATAAAGCCTAAGTACTAGAGATCAGGCAGTGCCAGATCACTTTTCTGATTTTCATATTATCATCAAATTTTGCAGTTCTAAAAGGTCATATTTTATTCATATTTAAACAATTTCATAGTGAGTTCCACTCCATAATAGACCTAAGGATTTCGAAATTGAGTATCCAACTGTATGCAACAGTTTTTTCTTCGAGTTCAGTTTTCATGTCAGTGCAGTGGTAACAATGCCAAAAGTAGAAAGTTCCAAAGCAAGCCATATAAGGCAGTGGTGTCAAGAATTTCAGAACTTTTAGACAGATGGAAAAATCATATTCTGCCAAGCATGTAACAAAGAGGTTAGTTGTTATGTTTCATTTTTTCGTAGTTACTTCTTGACTATTTCAGAGTTACGATTTTCTTTTCACAACATTACATGCATGTGTTAGGCCTAATATTAAAGTAACCAAATATCAAGCTGTTGAGATTAATTTCAAATAATGTATCTTAATTTAATTAATTATCAAATAGTTTGCTATTTGCTAACTAAACTCTATACAGGATTTTTTAAATGAGATTTCGAGTGATAAGAAGTCCCATTCAATTTGCACACACAAGGAGTGTTACACAGGGCAAATGCCGATTACAAATATAAACTTTCTTTTGACACAATCATCTGATGGATCCAGCAAAAAGAATTAGTCTTACTCTCGGCTCCACAAGTAAAGAACCCTGGCCTCATACCACTTCTACACAGATGACAGTGTTTGACAGGCCAGTTAGGGGAAGTAAACTTGCTAAAACTTTCAGCTGTTGCCATGTTTGCACTTGGCTTGACTCTTTAAATGTATTTTCTTTTGCAACTGGTTGGATTCTTTCAAAAATGGAAAATTCACAACACAGCATTCTCGGCGGTCTTCTGGCGGTATCTTTGTTCACAGTTTCACTAATTGGGGGAGCGTGTCAGTCAGATTTATGGCTTCCTGAACCCAACCCTGCAACGAAGGTTCTTTACTTGTGAAACCAAGAGTACAGTGACTTATGTCATGCTGTTGTAGCAGCTAACATTCCATTTTGGAAACTAGAAAATTCAACATTCAAAGCATTTCTTGGAAAATACTGCCAATAATCAGTCCATTCTGAGTCAACAGTACACAAAAACTACTTGGATTCAACCAACAATAACGCAATGAACAGAATTCGACAAGATATTGGAAACTCGCATATCTGGATATCAGTTGACAAAACAACTAACGATATTGGTCGATACATTGAGAATTTAGTTGTAGGGAAAATGAATCCAGATGCACTTTCCCGAGCTTACCTGATATGCATAAAGCAACTTTCAAAGACGAACCAGGAAACAATCGCACAATTAGTTATTAATGGACAAAGTATTATATCCAAATGTTAACGAAAACAAAGTGCTGTGCACTTACATAGATTCCGCGACATACATGGTTGCTGCAATGACATTGCTTAGGGTGTTCTATCCTTTTGTTACATGTGACGTGTCTCATTCATGGTATGAACTGTGTAACAGAACAAGGGTAGAATTTGCTAGGATCAATAAATTAATCTGTACAGTGAAGAAAGTTTCCGTTAAGACACCATGAAGGATACAGGCTTTCAGAGAAGTGCTCCCAGATACTCCTCTGCCACCTCAACCAGTTCTTATCCAATGGAATACATGGTTAAAAGCAGCACAGTGCTACAGTGAACATTTCTTATAGATACAGAAATGTCATAAAAAATCTACCCAAGGCTGCTGCTTGTCACTTCAGCAAAACAGTTACTCAAAGATCCCTCCATCCCCCATGATTTGGATTACATTAGGCCCCACTATGCATTTCTTGTGACAATTTTATTTCAGAACTGGAAGACTTAGGGCAGTGATTCCCAAACTTTTTTGATCGCAGATCCCTTTCGACTGGCGAAAAGATTCACGGATCCTTAAATTAAATTAATTTAATCGCTAGATTAATATAGATATAAATTTAATATGCCTCCATATAATTTTATATTCTGTACGTATTTAACATCTACAATATGTCTACAACTGCATTAATTACAGTGCATGGCCATGAGTTCATAAACATGTAATAGTTTATAAACTGCATGTATTTTTTTTCAGTAATTACATGCATAATTATAAAAGAAAATACCTTCAAACTGCTAATGGTGTTATTTACAGTATGACGTCTCTGTAGCATTTTCATTGTCGGTTTTCGCACTTTTCACCAATGTATTCTGACACTGTTTTACCCTTTCGAGTTTACATTGAAAAAAATGTACTATGTTCTTGTTCTTAAATTAGAGATGGTTTGTTTCCAAATGTCTATGCAGTTTTGCGGGCAATAAAGAACTGCCACTTAACACTTCGTTACATAGTGCACAAAGCAATTTTATTGCCTGTATACGTAAATCCAAGAGCTAAATATGATTCATATTTTCGTTTTTTGGTTGATTCACCTGTTTTAAATTAGCAGCACTGGGGTGTGATCCATGCATGACAAGGTGATCGACTGGTTTCTGAATTTGTAGAACTGTCATTTATATTGCCTTTTATTAGCCACCGATCCATTGTATAATATGAAAATTAAAATTATTTGTAATATTATATGAATATTATGCTTGGAATGAAAGACAAGTGGTTATTAACATACAGTTTAACACGAACATCCCACATAAGCCTGCTTGTACTGGGTGAATAAAAACTGACTTCACAATAAAAGTAGCAGAAGCAGAACGCGTGCACAATGGACGAAATTCGTAAAATGTGTCAAAATTTACTGCTGACTAGATAACACTGTCAATCAAATGTATTTTACAAATAAGACATTAAGTCTCCAAGCACATTTACAAAAACTTATTCTTACAGTGTGGGTCTCGAGAGAAAGAAACTGCAAACATTCACACACACTAAGCAGATAAGAACTAATTAATAACTTGCCATCCTCGCCGAGCAGACAAAAAATATTCAATATAACCGACTATCTTAACTGAAAAAAGAAAGTCGTGTTTTTTTTTACAGCAGCTCGAAGGCCAGCTCACGCAAGGGTGAGATCTGGTCTTCTACCCTTGCAGATAAACTTTCAGTCACGTACACTACTATACAATTGCGTCGAGAAAAACAGTAGTATTATATATTTATTTCAAAATATATATTACCAACCGGGGATCCCCTGATAAGTGTTAGAGGGATCTGCTGAGCCACACTTTGGGAACCATTGACTTAGGGAAACCTATCTATGAAAATGGCTTTACTGGAGGAGTTCAAACAAAAAATCAAGGAAGCACCAGCAATGTGGGAGAAAAAGTGTATACAAAATTGGAAAACGTTTTACAAAAGAACAAGGGCCTGAATGAACTGTGTGCAGCAGCAGATATTCTTGTGGGGAAATCCAGTGTAATTGATTGTAACATTCCAACTGAACATGTGCCGAAATTGAAGTATGCCCCCATCGCGTCTGTTGATGGGTGAAGCCACAGTATTTCTGTTCAGAAGAGACCAGACATAAAATGAGAGAAAGACAATTGTGTAATACATCATTTTAAAGCTTGAAATCTCTATTACTTAGATCCATGGATAATTTTGCAAAAATGTACAAAATTTTGAAAAGGAGCTTGAAAATATTTCCAGTGGTGTAATTTTGTGTTATGTACGGGACAAAGTTTAAAAAGGCTTAAATTTTAAATAATTTATTTGAAATATTTCTACCTATGTTTTCAAAGACACGTCTTTCATACCATATATTTACAAGATTTATTCAATTTGAAAGTTAGTGGTATTCTGTTAAAAATGAAGACAGTGTCCCATACGTAACAAGTTAATCGACATTTTTAAACTTTGTGCCTTGTTATCAATGCAGAAAAACCTTTAGTGTTTATTTTTTAAAATATGGTGTTTTATTGTAACTGAAAATATATTAACATAAAAATGTGGGGTATGAAATAGGCATTAAATTTTATTTTTAAATTTGTTACTAATGGGACTGTTTACTTAGATATTAAGGAAATTCCATTTTAGGCAGAGATATGTTCTGTAAGATTTGAGAATTTATAAGGTAGGTCAGGTTGCCAGCATTATGGAAGAAAAGCCAACCCCCCTATTATGGCTTTAGTATATTATAGCAACATATAATTAATAGACCATACATAAAAAATTTGATAATTAAAAAGATAAGTTTCATTACTTATACGATTTTAGTAGGGCTGCTTGAACTAATTTGATTTTGATCATTATAATAATTTAACTTGTGAAGGAAGTTTTTGTTTCACTTATTTTTTTATTCAATAATATTGGTTACATAATTTTGAGGTTAAGAAGCAAAAGTATTTAGGTACAAAATGTATTGCAAATGTTATATAGGCATACAATATGATGTAATACTCTTCATGGTGTGCCATTATTATCCACTTGTAAGGTATGGCTCCTATGACAGTTGCAGAAAGAGTGAGAAAACTTTGACAAAAAAATAAATAAATAAATAAAATCCAGAGCTTTGGGAAACTGAAAAAAAAAAGAGACAGAGTATACCTATAGAAATACTAAAGAGATGTAAAATGATTAAGAGAGATTGATGGAGAAAGAATTTGGAAAAGAGAGAGAAAAAAGTTACAAGGTGCTCATCCTCAGATAACAGAGGCATTCAAATGGGTTGAATGCAATCTTCCAACATGTCAGCTTCGGTAACGTAGTTGGTATAGTGCTGGCTTTCTATGCTCGAGGTTGTGGGTTTGATCCTGGCCCAGATCGATGGCATTTAAGTGTGTTTAAATGTGACAGGCTCATGTCACTAGATTTACTGGCATGTAAAAGAACTCCTGTGGGACAAAATTCCGGTACACCTGTGATGCTGATATCTCTGCAGTTGAGTTGTTAAATAAATCATAAATTAATTTTTCTTCCAATATCTCCAACAAAACAAGTTCATGTTCTTTCCAACACCATTCAAAATCTGTCACCTTTAAAGGTAAAAAATACTTTCTCAAACCTTAAACTCTATTTGATAAGTGATCTAAAGGAAAGAAACGGAGTGAAGCACTAAGTGAAGAATAAAAGTGTGAAGTTATACAGTTCTACAGAATGAATGACATAAGCAGAATAAGACCAGGAAAGAAGGAATATGTTTCTGTAAAAAATTTGAATCTCGAAAGAGATATACAGAAGCATATTTTAATCGTGAGAATTCAAGAGGGATTGGTTTGTTAAAAAAAAGATCATAGTTTTAAAATAGGATTATCCATGTTTAAAACACTGAGACCATCAGAAACATTTCCAATATCATGCAAAGTTCACAATGTATGCATGTGCTCATATGAAAACATAGAAATGCTTGTGGAAAGACTGAATAAAATAAATGCCAATATTTGCACTTCCAACTGATGAAATTAAGATGATTGAATCCAAAATTTGGGTATGTAAGGCACACTCCGAAACTATCTTTCAGTTATTATTGTTAAGCTAAGTTGAATAGAATAACTTAATACTAGTGTGTCCCATACGTAACCAAACACTTGTCCCATACGTAACTTACACTTCTCAAAAATTATATTTTTGTGATTGGAACATGTAAAGGAAAATGTTTGATCTGATAGCACATGTTAAGTATATGGGCTATTCCATATGAAATTGATCAGTAAAAAACCTCGCATTTTTTATACTCTAATTTTTTCCCTATTTATTTATACAAGGTGCTGAGGAGAGTGCATTTGCAAAAATATACCATCGAAAGTCAAACGGTTTTCGTATTGTTGAGCGACAAATTTTAGCGTATTTTAGAAAAACAAGCCTCTTTCAGCGCTCAGAACTCTGGAACCATTTACTACAGAACATTGAACAAGAGATCATTTTGAAGATGACATTTGGTAGGTTATGATAAGAAGTAATCATTTTTATTGTATACAGGGAGACAATCTGATTTTACTTACTTTTAGGCTTTTTGCCCATTTGTAAAAATGTAAAAAAATACTGAGAAAAAACCTTGCATTATTAAAAGGGATTCGGCATTGTTTGCTTAGTATCACAGCAATAAGTTTCGGGGGTATTAAATAAATTACTTTCACACGCCTAGACTTGAAAGGCACAACACAGCACCCACTGGCCGAGAGCTGAAGATAAGCGAGCGGTGGGCGTCATTTTACTCCTGTGTTTATGAAAACCTGTGATAAAGCTAGCCCAGCTATGCACTACTAGACGAAACATCACGTGTTTATGTCTCCTGGCCTTGCTTGCCTAGGCTAGCTCCCGCCTCACAGTCAGCTGGTTAGTTCAAGCGCGTACTATTTATTTTCTTTATTTCATTTTTCAATACTTTCTTATTAACGTTGCACCAGTAAAAAATACGTGTTTATTTGTACTTTCAATGCTGAATCTGACCATATATTTTTAAAATATTTTTTTTGTGGGCAAAGGTGTCTTAATTAAGAAAAATCTAAATTTCTCCATTTCCATAAAAAGTAAGAATAACTGTTTACATATCAATATAAACTTTAACTTTTCAGCATCAAAATAAACCACGATTTTGATCATTGGGTGAAAGGGTTTCGGAGCCACAACAGTTTAAAGTTGCTAATTTTATGAAAATACGATAAATTAAAATATTTTTAATTTAAACACTATGAAGTTCTGATGCCTCAAACTTCGCACAAAGCATTGTATCATAGTTGTTTATGGACAGAAAAAGTTTAATTGTATTTAAAAATTGCAAGGTCAATTTTCTCTATATTTCGGTCGATCTGAGATGGAATAGCCCATATAAAGTAATGCTTGCCACTAAAATGCATTTTTAAATATAAGTAATTTCAGAAAAAATGAAGTGAAAATAAACCAGTTAATAAAGGCTGATTTTCTACTGTCCCATACGCAACAGGCATTAATTTTTTTTTGCACTGAAATGAGATTTTGGATTCCTGACTTTGATAATTGTAAGGAAAAGCATTCTGTTGAATTATATGCGAGTCTGTATTTTTAAAAACTGTAAATTTATTCCAGTTCAAGAAAATGTATTGCAAAATGTCCCATAAGTAACACACAAATACTGTAGTTTTACCCTGATGTAGAACAGTTGAAACAATTTTTGTGGAGTTTTAAATGCATTTAGATGTATAGGCTACATAATATAATTTTAAGTGACAGTACTATGGCTATCTTTGACAAAGTTTAATATTTTATATAAACACAGTTTGGACATTCAGATACTATTTCCTATAATTCATAGCTCTGTGTATAGGTCTAATGTTGGTTTCTTTGTCTTTGTCACTGAATTTTCTATTTTAACACTGTACTATTTTTTTATATCTATAGTATTTTCCTAAGTTATACTTTTGGAGCCTATTAGCCTAAATGAGGTACTGAAAGAACTTATTTTAGGCACCCAAAACACATTTTTAGGGCCTAAAAGTCCGTGGTCTTAGTTTTAAGTATCACTGGCAGGCCATTTTAAATAAAATTTTGAAAATTTGGTTTAAAATATTATATAGGCTACTCTACAATGAAGTTTGAAATGAAACAAATGTACTTTTCATATCTAAACTGAGGTTCAAAAAAAAAAAAGCGAAACACTATAAAAAAAATTGAGAATATTTGATTTCAGACTGCTTTAATTGTACACAAACTTAAAGTTATCACAACAAGAGTTATACTCAACAATTAAAATCATGCATATTTGAAATCATTGTGTTTCATGGGAAGTAAAGAGGCAGGCATATATACTGATAAATTACCGTTGCAAATGGTTGCCAACAATGTTTCTGAAGGTCCATTGTTGGTTCTCTTTCTGCTGTCTTTTAATTTCTTTCCAAACACATTATTTTGTCAGTTTTCACTGTCATATTCATGATTAAGTCCTCAAGACTCTTCTGGGGCAGTTGTGATGATAAGAGATGGATACAGCTTGCATTATGTTATAGGAAGAACATCCTACAGTAGTGTGCACAGAGCTGTAATATGCATAATTTATGTATCAGGGTGACAGGTTCTGGATGTAAAAATGTACATGTGTGTGTAATGGCAGTGTTTTAATGTTGCAAATCTTCCATGCTCCCCATATAACAGTTGTGGAAGCAAGGAATCATCTGCAGCAGGTATGTCAAATTAAAGCACAGTACAACAGTTACTAGAGGCAAATCTGCAGTTCAGAAAACCTCCCACAGAGTCGCATCTCTCGAGAGAACATCGCACTTCGAATTTATTTGCTCATGACCATGAGGACAAGGTTGCAACACTGATGTACAGAACATTTACTGATGAGTCCAGATTCTGCCTTAAATATGAAGATGGAAAGGAGAAAGTCTGGAGGAGACCAGGAGAACACAATTTCTCTTTACTTTCAAGTCCAGAATTCTGTTTGGAGGAGGGTCATTCATGGTCTGGGCAGAGATTTCTATGAAAGCTTGTACAGACTTAGTCTGTATGAAGAATGTCTCACAGTCCCCCCCATACAGTGAGGAGATTCTAATAGATTGTATGATGCCTTTTGCTTCCTTCATCAGAAACAAATACACGACAATGCTCGATCCCATGTTGCTAGATGTGTTACCGAGTACCTGAACGAAGTTGGAATTCAGCGTATGATATGACCATCATGCAGTCCAGACCTACAGTGAATCACTAAATGATTCGGACAATGCCCATTTATTACTAAATAGTACGGTCACATGTATAAAAAGTACAAATAAAGAATTTTAAGTGATCTGTTGGAAAGTTTACTTTTCAAAGATTGTACACAATGGGTTTAATGTATATTTATACTTTGATTAGGAAGCAGTAGTGGGGTTCGAACCCGTACACGTCATAATATGACATCAACATAATTTTTCGGACATCAATCAGAGACCGCAGGTATGTTGTCTGCAATCTACAGAATAATGTAGTCAGATACACGAACAGCCAGTAGCAGTGTGTGCCTTCAGTAGATCAGTATTGTGTAGTGGATAGAAACAAATGGGGGCATAGAGAAAAAGACTATGTTCGAGCAGCGTCAGTTAGTGGTCTTCCACCATGCAAGGGGGAAATCCTACCAACACATAGCCGATATACTACAGATGAAGAGCACAGTGGCAGATATTGTTAAACGGTTCCGAGATGAAGACAGGCTTGAATCGTATCCTCACTCAGAACGTCCAAGGACATTTTCCATGTGAGAAGAAGCATTAATAATACGGAAGGTAAAAAAAAAAAAAAAAAAATCCTAGATTAAGTGCTCCAAGAATTGCTTCTCAGGTCAATGAAGAATTAGGGAGACAAGTCCATCCCGAGACTATTAGAAAAGTTCTCAGGAGAAACAATTTTCATGGTCGGGTGGCAAGGAACAAGCCCTACATCAACAAAAGAAACAAGCGTAAAAGACTACTGTTCGCAAAAGAGTATCTAGAAAAGGATCAGGATTTGTGGAATCGAGTTATCTTTTCAGACGAGAGTAAATTTAATATCAGCGGATCAGATGGCAAGATTACAGTATGGCGAAGACCCAATGAAGAGTTTAGCAAGCAAAATATGCAAGCAACAGTTCAGCACGGTGGCAGCAGTGTAATGATATGGGGGTGTATGTCTGCAAGCAGAGTTGGCAATCTAGTGTTCATTGACGGAAAAATGGACAAGTATTCACATCTTCAACTACTGAAGGATAATCTACAACAAAGCGCGGAAAAAATGGGGATTCATGACCTATATTGTACAACTCTGGTTCTGTACCACTGCCCAAAGGTACTCCATCCTCCTCCGCAGTCTTCAGACATTTATGGGACAGGTTGGAAAAACAAATGAGGAAAACTCCAATAAAATCAAAACAACATCTTAAGGAGAGGCTTCAGGAAGAATGGCAAAACATGTGCAAGGTTTACAAGAAAATTGGTGCAAAGTATGTCTGAACGATTAGCAGAGGTTATAAAAATGAAAAGGAGGCCAACCAGGTATTGAATATTTTTTTTGTACGGATACAGAACTAATGGTTGGACCCATTCGAAGAAGAAACAGTCCAGCATCACAGTAGGCGAGGAGGCAATGAGAATCATTTCCACTTTTTCTTGTTGAGAAAGTAGGTCCATTTCAACCCACAGACAAATGAGTACGCTTCAAATGTTAAGGCTCATTCACAATGAAAATTAAACATAACATAAGCGTTAACTTAATGTTACAGTAAAATCAAGAAGTCATACCATCATTCACGATGGGAACATAAACATAACAGCAAACATACTCGGTAACCATGGAAACATAACAACGACGCCATTTCCTCATATTCTGCTGTATACTTCAGCGCTCCACGATTGTGTTCTGTTTGCAAATCACGTAAGCATAAGCATGAAAATTTGGAGTTTGCAAACTTTCATGTTAACGTCTTACTGGACTCGAAGGCGGCTGCAAGTACACTAATGACAGATACAAGGAAACGGTCCTACCATGAAAAGTAAACAAAACAACGGACACAATGTCTCACTGCCACCTCGCTGGATGCTGGACTGTTTCGAATGGGTCCAACCATTCATTGCGCTCTTTGTACACAGACATTCATAATTTTTGTCATTTACGTTGGTGTAAGAACAATCGCAAAGTGCTTCATACAAAAGTTGTTTAGTTTTTTATGAGGAATGAGAAAACAACATAAAAAATGTAGGTTCCTATTTTAAAAAAATTAAATTGACCCTAAAATAACCATCACAACATCCTCCAAATAAAACACGAGAAATGGCATTTAATTTCCCCCGTAATATCAAGCAACTTTTATTCAAGACATTTCTACAACGCTTAGTTTTGAAGATATTGTACAGTATCAACTTAAATAGTCCACTCTGTATATATAGATTTGTTTCAAGTGTTTTAAGAATTTGGTTCAATTTCTCCCTGTATTTCCTTTTACTCTCCACGTCAGACAGTCTCTTCTTTTTTAACATGATATTGCTTGCAACTTGGATTTCTCATTTTCTCTCTCTGGCAAGATGTGCACCATAAGATTCAGGATTTGCTTTTAATTTCTCTCGAAATTTCACCACCCTTTCTTGGTTCAGTGATGCTAAAGATATCTAGAGAAAATATCGTTAGAGATCATAATGAATGGATTTATGGAAATAATAATGTCAATCAAATGATTCTCAATCAGCTTGCATAAAAACACAACGAACTGTGCAATATCAATACATCTCGTCTTGACCCACTTATAATTTACTATAATGTCCCACCCGTAATGTGTTATTTAATATAAAAAAGAAGACACCTCTTTATTTCGAGTTTATAGGTTAATTAACTACATGTTTTAGGTTACTTTTATAAAGTATATGGAAAAACCTAACAACAGAAATTAAATTAATTAAAGATATATAAATTTTTGCATTACGGGTGCGACAATGTTATATAAAAGTAATATATTAATATAATAAAGTTTAACATACCTTTTCAAAAAATTCTTTCTTACAGTATATGCTCTGAAGTCTGAACTTCAGAATGACATACTTTACACAACTGCTCTAGTTAGCAGCTCTAAATATTACAATGAAAAAACTCTAAGAATAAAGATTTTATTGCTTACTTAAAAATCTTCAAATTTGTGAACAAATTGCACAAAAAAAGAGATAAATTTCACTTATATGATTGTCTTATTTAAAAACTTCATGTTTTTAGTTTTCATTTAAGTACCCACATGACAGTTTTTAACCACTTTTAATTTTCTGTAGAACTTCCCTTATTTTATGATTTTATGAAATTGCTAAGAAATGACAATGAATGGTGCTGAGTCCAATGAAACCACTTGCAATGATACCGAAAATTTGCAGGTTGTCTTGAACAAGGCTAACTTCACAAATATCACAAAAGACTATGTTAATATTTATCAGAATGTTGCCACAGAAGCTGATTTAAATGACTTTTATCAGTTTATCATAAATTAGCAGGAGGCTCAATCCATAAATGACGGAGATGAGGAACCCGATGATGCACAAAGGGAAGAAAAACCGTTACAAGAATCGATGGTGAAAACCTATCGCAATGCTATGCAGCATTTGAAAGACTGGAAAATTCTGCACTGACGCAGAATCATTGTGAACTTTTTGAAACCCTCAGAAACGCAAGAATGTTGGCAGAAATCCGTGTTTGCACAACCACAAACTACATTCAAAAATCCATTCTTAATTATTTTAAATAATAGAGTACATAATAGCACTTGTATAATTTTTAAGCAATGTAGATTAATAAAGTTAAACAAATGTTAGTGTAATTATGTGAGTTGTGAACAGTTCTTCAAAGCAAGAGATATCATATAAGGATAATTTGCAACTCCAGCACAACAGGTATGTAAAATGTGTCTTTTTTTTTAACATAACCTTTATTAAATGGAGAGTGTGGTACAGAATAATTCTGTTAATGACAGATTTCACTTTATCACTCGACGTACAAGCTGATGACAACTTTATTGTACAAGATCATAAAACCATCTAGTACAAAGTAACATTAATTTTCAATTACCTGGAGAAAATATCCTAACCTCTTATAGGCCTATGCTTATAAGCATATTATATACTAGAAGCATTTAAAAAACCTTCCTTCTCTTCATGGTAGCTTTGCAACAAAATGTACAAAAATGTTACACTGAATGTATTCTCCTCATACCTATATGACAAAGTAGACGGTGTTACTTGTAAATACCATTGAAGAAAGAAAGAAAGACTTAACTCAATGTACGTACTGAAGTTTCAGTCTAGGCCTAGGCCTGTAGTTTGAGCATTTGGAACTGTTTTATGTAAAAAAAAATTAAAACACCTTTCACAGTAAGTGATCACTACGCAGTGGGGGGGGGGGGGGGAACTTTATCTTATGGGTGCTTGTTATAACACTTGAAAGCCTATTTCATGTAATTTAAAGATACGTGAATCATAACAGCTGTTTTCTTTAGGTTCGCCACTTTCTTCATGATTAATTTATAGTAGTCAATTTCACTGTTAATCATAGGACATACAGTAACTTACTTTTTTTTTTTCCAAGTCACAAGCAATATAATTTGGCATAATGACTATAGGGTATAGAATAATACGAAATGTATCTGAACGTCTAAACACTATTACAAATTATCTTCTATTTTTGCCAATAGCCATGTGTCCTGTAACCAACATTTTAAAATGTTAAATTTACATCTGAGCCATGTGTCCCGTAACTATCATTTTAAAATTTTAACTTTACGAGTTGCCCATGGTGGCAAAACTGCATTCAATGATAGGCTTTCAACATGGCTGCTTGGTGCTGAATTGGTATTCAGGTGAGTTTAAATTTATAAATATGAAATCATTTTGAAAATTCATGTAGGTTACTAGATTATTAAGTCACAGGACAGATACCTTAAATAAAATGTCAGTGAGAAATATAATAAAAAAAAAACTGAATTCAGCCTATATGTATGATTATGTTTTGGTAACGTTTGATTGTGGCCCTAAGCAATCCAACGATATACATCATGAAGGTAATTAAGGCTTCCCAGCAGACTGAAGCTGCTTGAGATTGCACATGGCAAGAGAGCATGAAATGAAGTTGATGCAGAAGAGAAAAGGAAGGTATGGCTGAAAATTTTGATAGGGCAAGCTGTAGTAAATACTGCAGAATAATTTGTTGCAGTGGCTGGTGGAGATTTGGAATCCAACATTGTAGTACAAAGTATCTGGATACATTAAGATAATATGGATCATATGTGGAGACTAAGAGGAAGGCAGAAAGTAGGAAAGATTGGAGAATGCTAGGTTTGCAGTGAAAGACCTGCTTTTGGGCAGAAAACTATGAATAAATGAATAACCTGTAGAAACCATACAAAAGGGAACGGAAGCATTTCAAAGGAATGGAAAAGTATGGAAATAAGAATGGTTCAAGGTACACGGACACTCCATTACATCAGACTTAGGCAGTCTCCTGTGTTCTTGAATTTGCACAAAATTCAGTATTCATTGAAAAGATACAAACTGAACTTCAAAATATAAAAATTGAGGATGTTCAAGTGAGTTTAGGTACAGTTAAGTTTGAAATCAAACCAACATAACTTGCAGCTCATTTCTTAACTAGTCGTGTAGTCTAATAGCAGCCCTAATAAGTGCAAATGACTAATTATTTGTTTTGTGGTCAAATCACAAAAATGTAATAAGAGGGGAAACTTTAAGTTATTTGCTACATACTATAGTGACAGACCGAGCAAAAAACAAATATTCTGTCTTCCAGATTATAAAGACGATTGATGCAAACACAGTTAAGAAAGTATCTGTCCCCATACGAAATAACTGTGGTCACAATAAATTTGAATTTTCATTAGATATAACAAATTAAACAATTAGCTCTACGTTGTCTTTTTCATTCAGTAAATATACATATACAGATCATATGGTGGTTTCATTTACACTGGTGGACAAATATGTCCCTTGACTAATATTACCTCATTCCACTTTCCCCCCTCCCTAATACTTTAACAAAGAGTAATAAATTAATGAATGACGCCTTATTTTGTTCTGCAATGACAGTACTTTTACATATTAAGATCTCAATCCTGTCTTTATTATGAATACTGTGATTTAGAGAACTGAAAATGATCTTCATAGCATATCATTCATTGATCCCGTAACTAACACTGCATTTTATTGTTTATTCAGTAAATGGAATTAGTTGCAGGTTTTCAGGAGTAAAAAAAAAAACCAGGACGTGAATATTTGTATTGGTTTTAGATAAGTTACATAACATTCTGAATGTCCATGTGACTAACATAACCCTTACTGTAAAATGATCCTATTCGCAGCCGTTGTGAAGTTCCATCCTGATTACGTTGACAGTTCAGCTTGTACATCATCACACGAGGTGTGCTTTTTTGGTGAACATAGAAGCATAGGAGTTTGTATTATGATGTGATTGTGATTTAAAAGCAAGCATTAACACTATGAGGACCAGAACTTTTAAAATATTTAGTACGACCAGCATCGGTCATTTTGACCCCTATGTTTTATCGTAAATTTTTCTCTTATTAGAAACTTTTATTTTAAATACCTATCTTACTACAGACTTAGTGACTGTAATTAAAGAGTTGAGAGTTAATTTCAGAACATAATTTGAGGCCGGTATACAATCTTCTTCTAAGGAAAAATTGTTATTCTTAGATGAAGAAATTTGTTTATTAACTGTATATAACTACTAGCATATCAATTCTACAATTTCTCAGATTCAATTCTGTTCTTAACATCATGTGTAATGAATTAACTTATTCATGTTCACTCATTTTTACATTAAATATTTGGAAATATTATATTGTGTTTTCTGAATGTATCTATCATCTATTGCTTATTACTTATTATAATCACATCTTACACACATACAAGATTCTTTCAGAACATTGGCCACACAAAAATTTGTAACACTTTGCACAGACATGCGTGTCTTATTTCTGCTATGATACCTTCCAATCTGACAGGTCTTCCTACCTGGTTTCCTGGACACTGCTGGGATATACAATCTTGCGAGATATAATTAGAATCACCAGTCTCATTCTCATCTTCATCACAAACACTAACTGGATATTCTCTCTCCATATCTGTTTCTGACAATTTTTCTAAATAATGCAGAATTCTTCATTGTTCATCTTTTGTGCCATTAGTTCATCTTTCACATCCTTTTTTTGCCATGTTTGCAAAAGAACTACAGTAAATGGAGAATAGAAATCTTGAGATAGACTAATGAAATACTTCACACAGTTGTCAAAAGAATCGCCGCTGTCATCCAAAATATATTGCCTGTTTCGTAATGTCACAGGAAAGTGGCTATAAATTCCCTATTGTCGTTCGTTTGTTTTGAGTATCACTGAATCAACCAGTCTACGTCATATTTTCGCTAATAAGAAAGACTTACCACATACATTCCATAAACTTGCCACATGGCGACAATGTAGGCTATTGAGTTCATTGTTAGACGGCGAAAGATTATCATAAAAGAACAATATTTGTAGCTTGAAGCTGCATGAAAAGAGTGCAAACAGTTAAAATGATCTGTGTTGGTCTTTCTAGGTAGCTGTACAATACTTGTTACGCCCATAAATAATAACGTTTGAGACTTGAAATTTTCAGGGGACCTAAAGAGAGCAAATTCAATAAAACTCTCAAAGAACGAACTTTATGAACCAATACACGGAGGAGATACAAATAAATTAAATATCAAAATTGGTCAAAATGACCAGTTGGTTCTTCTAGTGTTGAACGGTTTCTCAACGTTTCTAAAAATAAAAGTATTTGTAAACCATTAATAAAACATATTTTTTGTGTTGCAACGTTTGTACTGGTGTCGCATTATTGTTTGTGATGTAGCTTGCTGTTACGAAGGCAGCAAGCATTTTTAGGTTATGTGAAAGATTTGAACTTTCATAACATTATACATTCAGTTACTGTTACTTATTTTTGTTAGTGATATAGGCTGTAATTTACAAAAATGTATAATGTATCAGGTTGTGCATCTAATTGCCGTACAAGTAAGGGAAGACCTGTATCAACATTTGCTTTTCCTTGCGACAAAGGAAGAATAGAAAAGTGGATTCGTGCTTTACACCGTCCAGATTTTGAACTCTGTAAATATACTTAAGTATATCTGCATTTTATAAACCTTTTCGAAATGAAAGTCGAAAAAATGGGAATTGATTTATATGACAAATGTACTAGGCTATAGTGGTATAGAGTTAATAACTGTTAAGGTCTGCCATATTTGGAGACCACCCAGTTTGGGAAATGAATCCAAAAATAATTAATAACACTGTGTACCCAAACGAACGCAAAGTAACGACACATACGGCACGAGTCTCCCACAGCCGCCAATAAACATCAGGTGTGTAGGCCTAAGTCATTTGAGTTTTATTATATTTGAAGTACTTATTATGTTGTATTAAAATTAGCTTTGAAAGTGTTTAAATAAAGATCCGGTACCTGGAGCTCTGTTGCTTCATTTTTATCATATTATTTAAAATATTTAAACAATCGCATCGGTATAAGAATTACCCTAGCCGAGTGCGAGAGATAGCACATCTGTTGTGACGTCACGGGTGCTGGTGTAAGGCCTGTAACTTTACGATGGCCCCGCCCTATTGCATTTAATAACTACATTCATACGTAGATATAATTATCTGAAAATTGTGCCAAGACGAAACAGGAGAGGGATGGGGCAGGAAAAAGCAATCCAGGTAGAGGTAATACAACATTTTACGTACCAATACGTAGACATTACCGGTAGCGGTATTTCTTTACTATAGCTTTACCACGTTAAGATACAAATATATTTACATTCTTGGAAATTAAAAACGCGCAGTTCCCCCACGTAACCGCTATAACAGATAAATCACACTTCCCTAACTTTGTATCTGCCTTAGTAAAATAGAACATTTTCAAGACCATTGACAATTTCTAAACTCAAATGGAAAAGGACGTATTCTTTAAAAGTCTTTTGAGAGTATACACATCATATTGGGTAATTCGGTAGAAAATGTTGGCCAATATGACGGACATCAATTACATCGAGGATCAGTGACAGGTTAGGTTTGATTTGTTGAGGATTTTGATTTGCTTTGCATATTATAAGTTTTGTGGTAAGCATACCAAAAACCTGAACAAACCAAACCTAACCTGTCACAGATCGATGATCCATTTTCTACTAAATTACCTCATACTGTGCTATTATATTCATAATTTAATTTTTTTAGTATTATCTTTTACAAATACATTACCGTACAGTTCATACCCAATGACTGAGTGCTTTTAATTAATAAAAGTACTGCAAAATTACACAAGTTTGGCGTAGGTTACCAAGAAGGCAGTGAGGCTACCTATACCGAAGGAGAACACTGGGTAATGACAGTCAAACTGGTAAATTTATTCATTAGACCTACTTAGGCCTAGCTACTTCTCATTGGAAAGTTGCACAGTGACTAATTCCTACCAAAATAGTTCACAATTTCAAAATAGCTGCATTACTCTACCTGAAATTGTATCTTACAGCAACAGAACAAAGCAAAATGAGAAGTATCAAAAGCTTTACTCACAATCATGAGGTATATTGCATCACATACAAAGATGATAGTGCCGGTATTTCGACTTGCTTTTATTCTACCGAAAGCGTTATGCATTACCAGTTTTCTTTTTTTGACAAAATACCTCTAGCTAGCGTATCAAACATGCAATTAATAATGACGAAAAATGAAAAAACGGGAGGGAAAAAATTTCGGCGTCATTCTTACAACACACCCTTCCCTAAAAATGTGTTCATTATTTAACCGTAAGTTGCATTCATAAATCTGAAAATAAATACATATTTCTCCTGTTAATTTCCTAACTCAAAGAAGTCAAAGTCATACAATTCTTAACCTTTGACGGCAACAGATCAAAGATTCTGAAACAAACGAAGGTCGATTAAACTCACGTGAAGTCATTAGTCACATCCTGTATCTTTGCATTCTTCTTTCATACACTAGCCATAACTGAAAAGCATTATAACTACATGATTATATATTGAAAATCATAAATATTTACCACGTCAATATAAAAGTTGCTATTTCGTAGCCGGTAATTTGACAAAATGGCGATTCTGCAGAGGGCACTCCTTCAATGCGTCACACACAGACGAACCCGTACCAAGATTACTTTTTCACAGCCACTCAATCACTATTAATTACACCAAAATAAATAAAACCATTCTGTCATGCATTTCTGTTTTTACTTACGATTTATAAAAATAACCTTGTAGGAACTAAGTCCTTGGAACTACAGTCACAATTATCTACACACTATTATAATCTTCCAGTCCCCGACGGATTCCTCGGCTCAAAAGAGGGGGTTACATCAGCGGAATTAGAAGTACCATACTAGTCAAAACAACTATAATAGACCAACATTTGACAATATGCTGTAACATTATTAACCTATATAAATACAATTTACTGTTATAAACTAAAACAATTAATACAAAACCCTTACCATATTTGTATATAGAAAGATTAATATTTATAAAAATTGATTCTATGTTGTTCCAATGATATGTGTTCGGAAAGTAGTGAATACTCAAGGAGCTAGATGGGATGTCGACATACCATGACGTCACAGCCAACGAGTTAGAAGAGAGATTATAGAATGGCCAAGTTGTCTTGTACAGCGCTCTTAGCGGTGCCGCCGCGAAACACGGCAGATATGAAATAAGCACCTACCGTTCTAAAAATTCGTCTGCTTAAGGTAAGCGTTCACTACATTGTATCGCACTCCTTGTACGAATCGACGCAACCACGCAACGGATATTTTAAGTGCAGTGCGTTCACTGTAACAGCTCCACCTCATCGATTCCCCTGTCTGCTGTTTGAAACATGACGTAGTACGATATTGACATTGCTGAAAACAGAGGAGTTGAGGTTAGATCTATTAATTATGACTGTTAGCGAATAAGAACTTGTAATTGCTTCATGCGTCATAATTGAAGTGAAAGAAACGAAAGAAATATTGGTTACATAATATATATATGTAAGAAATGACTTGATTACTATAATGGGAACGCCTCAAATTATATAATTCTTCGCAATTTTCTACAAGCGAAATAAGTTTTCCGTCTGCCATTTTGGAGCGACACTGAACATGGCACAACATAACAGTAATAGTTGACCAATTAAAATTGAGTTATTAAAGAAGGCCATGATCGCACGCATCGGAAAAGTTGCTCATCTGAGAAACGTGGACGGATTTTCCGAGAGGCGATGCGTGCGATACGATGTAGTGAACGCCGTTACATAACAATTACAGCAAAGATAGTCTTTCTCCGATCCGTGCGATGCGTCCGATGAGTGCGATACGATGTAGTGAACGCCTATCTTTACAACGTTGTGTATGAGGAGAAAAGGGCTACGGAAAAAAAAATGCCTCTTGTGCGTGCTGCATATAACTGCAATATTAAAAGAAAAAAGACAACTGATATATCATGTTTCAGGTAAATTTTATGAAGTCCATAGTTTTGTTAATTGCAGCATTTTTTTTTCATGCGTAAATGTGTAACGAAGCCCAGCATACCATGCGGTGTATACAGTATTTTTCTTTTCTTCCAGATTACCTTAGAAAAAAAAAAGAAACTGGTGAAACAGTCGGTAATAAATATGAAATGCTGTACTCCATCAAGTCCCTAAATTATTTACTGTACTTTTGGTGAATTGCATTTTCTGAAGAAGAAGAAGAAGAAGAAGAAGAAGTGAAATTAACACTGTCTTCATTAAATCATAAGCTTTACGTTTCGAATGTGAGGATCTGGAGCAAGGCTTCTAAATCTAAGACGTTATACAGTACAGTTGGGACGTTCGTTCTGTGCCGGTGAGAATCATGTGGTAGCTAGCCAGTGAGCCTACACTCTCGCGCATGCGCAGAATATGGCAAGTGGCCAGTCTCGCAGAAAGCCTTGGATGTGTAACATCGTCCTGCCACGTGCGTGATAATTGCTGTTTGTTAGTTTAGTTAGTTCATATTCATATTGTTTATTTATTATCGTGGCAAATTGCAGTTGTGTGTGTTTGTGTAGACTAAAATGCCTCCTATTCAGTCTAAACTTGGCGCAAAAACACTGCATAGCCAAACTCGGGAAGTTGTGAACAATATACATTCTTTCATGAAGAGTGAAGCAGCTTCTGGAGACTTTTTAATACCGCTGAAAAAGGCGACAGTAAACCTGAGGTTTTGTCATCACTCCAATTTTTTGGTCTTGTATGCGTGCTATGAATATATGTTTCATCCTCTTATATTAGAGGCCTACCTTCTTCTCTGTATTTCTTTATTGCGCGTAAATATGATACGCGCTGTTCTCGAATATCATGCCTTTCCTGTAATACCGCTTTATTATTTCTTGTCTTCTTCCATTTAAACCCCATATCACGTAAAATTATTTTTAAACTTGTACTACCCCCGTTAAAGTTTATGGCATCTTTTAGTTTAGGTAGCAGTTTACTGACAGTGGGCACTGTTTTGTCATTTATATAAAAATTATAAATTGTCTGTCGTATAACTCTTTTATCAAAATCATCAACATCTGTGATGCGTTTCGGTACAAGATGAACTTTATTATTGTTCATGCAGGGGGTCGAGCGGGTTTTGTACCTGGCGCATTTCTGATGTTTAAATCGAACAGGAAAACTGGAGACTACCATCATGAAATGAATGCCAACAATTACCAGAAGTGGATAACGGAAAAGTTGATTCCGAATTTGCCCCCTAGATCTGTTTTTATAATAGATAACGCACCTTATCATAACGTGCAGTTGCATAAAGCTCCCTCAAGTAATTCAAAGAAAAGTGATATGCAGGACTGGCTTAGAAGAAACAATGTTCAGTTTCAGGAAAATATGCTGAAAGTGGAGCTTTACGGGCTCATTAAAACACATAAGCCACTTCATAAAACTTGCGTGATTGACAATCTCTTAGCTATGAACGGACACTGTGTACTCAGATTGCCGCCGTATTCACCTGAGCTAAATCCATTGGAATTGATTTGGGCAGATATAAAGCAGTGGGTAGCCGGTCAAAACACAACTTTTAAATTAGAGCAAGTGATGAAATTGTGCCAGCAACGGGTTGATAACATCAGTGTAGAAAATGTGAAAAAGTATGTGAACATGTTGAAAAAATCGAAGATGAATCTATTGAACACGAAGGAATTATGGAAAATGTAATTGAAAGCTTCATAATTACGAGCTGAGATAGCAGTAGTGAAAGCGACGACGATGAAGATGATGATCATAACGAAAATCACGACGACAATGGTGGTGATATATCTGGTATCGAGAGTTTGTCTGATGATTAGATATATTGATTGCGTCTGTTTCTCTTCATTGCTATATAATTGAACCATGGATATCATGTTATGTTTATAATCAGTTTGTATTTATTATGATAACACGTGTGATGTGATAAGTGATACTGGACAACTGTGAGTGGAATGCGCCGTTCATCGCACATCCTGGAACCAACTGCGCATGATGATGTCACTACACGCTGCAGATCCCAGCCGAGGCGGTAAGTCACGTGTTTCTATAAACTCACTCTGTTGCTCAAGATAACCAAGCACACCGGCACAGAACGACCGTCCCAACTGTACACTAGACTCAAACGGAGCGGTGATGTCCCGTCCAAAATTGAAACCAGTCTGCGCACGATTACGCCGCCATGATACTGGTAGAAACAGCGGTAAACACGGTAGTGGCCTGCTTGTGCTGTGTTTTGTCTCGGGTGTTTTTTGTGAACACTTTGAAAGTGATGTAAATTGTTGAGATAACAGTATGAAATTTTATGTCTTGTAAATATTAGTTTCCTGTGCGGCGTACAACTGCAATAACACGTGGCTTACAGCGTCAGGAATTTCTTTTCACAAGTAAGTACACAAGCTTTAAAATAATAAAATTGTATTCTGGAGGCTACATTGAAACTGTAACATATATTGTATATCTTAGATACCGTAGTTGAAAAAGTTTATAATTAGGCAACACTCTATCTTTACAAGTTCCCTTTGGCGAAGCCCGAGCTACTTGCTAAGTAGCTTGTTGCTATTAAACGAGATAAATTTGTGCCTTCACCTGACGTAAAATTGTGTTCGGCTCATTTTAAAGGCATAGATTTTTGGAAAAGTAATGGCAATAGAATTTTGAAAGATGATGCTGTACCATCCCTGTTTAATTTTCCAAGCTACGTATTTGCAAAAGTAACTATATATTATCTCTGTTGTTACACTATCAATATCATCAAAAATCAATGAGTAGTTTACGACAATAAAGAATACTTAATTGTTAGTACAAGTATATCAGACTGTAGAGAAATCCCACTGAGTGAATTATTTAGACTTGCACATCAGATATTAAACACAATTAGTGGGAAAATAACTTTTTGTTTTTATTACGTAAATTAATTTATCTGCAAGATAATAGACATCGATTCAAAATCTATATGTGGATAAGGAAGTAAATAAATAAATCGCTATAAAAGCTAGCCTACTTTGTGAACTTATGATTCAGGGTTCATGATCAATATGTATAGGTCTAGCTAGACTAATAAATTGCCCAGCCTTGGGTTTGATCTTGTTGGAGAACATGCTATGTTTCAGATTTAAGGAAATGAATACATAAAACTTAACAACAGGTCTATACTCATTGTGATTATCACATATTTATTTCACTTAAGAATTTTATTATAAGAACTTGTGTAATCAAGGTACATATATGACTATAGGATATCGGTAGTATGTTTATGAGAATATATAATAAGAAAGAAGTGCGCACAAACGTGCAATTTAGTTTGATATGAGTTACTTCTCTTTACTATATTCCACCAGTGACTTCGTTCTATTCACACATTAACTAAAATGATATTTTGGACACACTTCGTTGCACAGTTTGCACACGCATTCGGGGGAAGGTTCGTGGTACTCTGATCTTCTGGTGAAAACCGTGAACTGCTAGCCTTGTTATGGCGCTTCGTAACTTGTTCGGCCCTGTCCAGTTGTGGTTGATCATCGCGTCCGTTCCATAGAATTCACTTTCTATTTCCGCCTTCTTCTCTTGCATGACCGTGCGTAGTCGAAGTTCTGCTGCGGTAGATGGCAGCATGAGTCTGCTTCGTAGTTCCTCTATCAGGAAGGGTTCTCGCGCGAGTTCGTACGCCATTCAGGAGGGTGCATATTTTGAGATTCCCAGTGCTGCTTTTAAGAACCTTGCTTTGACGTTCTCCATGGTCTTGAGGTCATTGTAGTTTAGCCGGGTCCATGTGATGTCCAGTCTATATGACAGTATAGGGAGTATCCTGGCATAGAAAAGCTGCATGGCTGTTGAGAGTGCTAGTTGGGTAATGTCTGTTATGTCGTGGATAGCTATTACTGCGGCCGTTGCTCGTTCTTGAGTGTGGATTCTGAAGGATTTTGCTGTCGTCTGTATCGTTACACCAAGGTATTTAAATGCATTTGTAATTTGCATGGGTCGATTTTGTATCCAGACTGTGTCACTTTTTGCTATTCTTCCTCCCTTTCTGAATACCAATTGGACAGTTTTCGACTGGTTTATGAGCAGACCGTTTTCGTCAGCCCAAGCTGAAAGGTTGTTCATGGAGACCTGTAGCTCTCTTATGTTGGTAGACCCGAGCACCATGTCGTCTGCGTACATGTACATCACTGTTGAGGGAACCTGTGTCTGTATTACGTCCGCTGTCATGACGTTGAAAAGGAGCGGGCTTAGAGGGTCTCCCTGTGGTACCCCTCTAGTTTGGCAGACTTCCTTGGACTTCTGGACTGTATCGTCTATTTGAATGAAGTTTTGCGCTAATATATTGTGGACCGGGTTGAGGACGTGTTTGTCCAGACCTTGCATGTTGTTCAGCTTGTCCATTAGCCGCTGCCTGTTTACACTGTCGAATGCTTTGCAGTAGTCTACGAAGACCGCGTAGAACTTCTGCTTCGATACTCTCAGGGCCTCTTCGACATCTCCGAGGAGGGCCGTCACTGCTTGGAGGGTCGAGCGCCCCTTCCGGAAACCAAATTGTTGCGCGGGGATTTGTGGTTCCAATACTTTTGTTAGCCTGGTAGCTAGGATGTTGGTGAGCAGCTTAAAGGGGTTATTTTCCAGTGCTATCCCCCTGTAGGAGTTCGGGTCTGTTGTCGGGCCTTTCCCTTTGTACAACATTTTCAGGGTGGCGTGTCTCCATGAGTGTGGAATTTCTCCGGTTTTTAGACATTTATTGTAGAGTTCTACCCAAGTGTCTATCAGTATTGTGCTGGTGTCCAATATGAATTCGTTGAAGATTCCGTCCGGACCGGCTGCTTTGTCCTTTTTTAGTTTTACAATTGCAGTGGTTAACTCCTGTGCTGTGATTGGTTGGGATGGTGCTGCTTGGGCGGGATCTATTTTCATGTAGGCTTGTTCTGCCCCGTTTGGGTTTAGGATTGTCTGGAAAGGGTTCCGCCAGGTTTCCATTTGAATGTTTGGAGAGTGGTTTGAGCTCCTCCTCTTTAACGCGACGAAAGGATCCGTTCTTGCGGATTCTGCTGTCTCCCGCCCTTTTCTTTCCGTGTACTCGTCTTTCTTCTGCTTTATGAGTGATTTGAAATCACGCCTGGCTTCAGCATAGTAAGCTAAGTCCTGAGGGCTATTTGTTGCTCTTGCCAGGTGTAGTGCTTTCAGAGTGCGATTTCTTTGGCAGTGGCATTGAGCGTCGAACCAAGGTTTGGCTTTTCTCTTTGACGCTTGTGATGTTGCCGAGCTGATGAGAGTTTCAATTTTCTCCATTGCTTCCGTTAGCTCGTTGTTGTGTATGTCTTTCCTGATTGACTGGATTTCCAAGGCCGACTCTTCCAGTACCTTGGTGTTTATTCTTCTGGATGTTTCTAGACTTTGGTGTTTCATTTTGTGGGCTGTGAGAGGGTGGATCTTGTACGTGGTGACCACCGGGAGGTGTTTTCTGAGTGGGGTCAGTGTTGATGTGGCGAGAATCTCTTGTCTTTGTACTTCTATGTCGTTTCCTCTTACAAATACCAGGTCTATTGTACTGCTGCCGTTTGGGGCGATGTATGTTTTCTCTTGAGCCTTGTTTATGAGCGTGAAGCCTTCTTCTTCTAGTGTTTCTGTTAATATCCTGGTTCTAGGGTTGTTTTTACCTAATCTGCAATTGAAGTCGCCGGCTAGTATAATTCTTTCATTTGGTGCAGTACTCTTGATGGAGTTCATCGTTGTGTCCATGACTTGTGCGATATTAGTTTGAGGCCTGAAGTAGAGGCCTATGATTGTGACTAAGTTGGTCTTCATGATTACTACGTTTTCCTCTGCCTCTTCAAAGTTTTTTTGGCCTATTCTGGGGCTGGTGTAACAGGATACTCCTCCTGAGGGCCTGCCCTCCGCTGTCTGTATTGCTGGTGCGTGGGTGGCGTATTTTCCTGAGATGTCGACAGGCTCCTTCGCAAGGGTTTCTGTAAGGACTACAATGTCGTAATTTTGTAATATGTTTTCCGGGACGATGCTCATTACGTTTCTTTGGCCTTCTATGTTCCACAGAAACATGATCCATTGCGCTCTTCCACTGTCTTGTCTATTTCGTGGCTTGATGTGGGTTCTAATCGAGGCGTGCTCCCCCGCCTCTCCGAAAGAAACGAAAGCGCCTCACATTTATCCCTGCTGGCCAAAACTCATCCTTGCTCACCGTCTCCAGGGTGTTGAATGGAATTCCTACTTTGAACGCCTTGGTGCTGCCTCTGGTTGGTAGTTCCTCGCATATAATTTCTTCGGCGATTCCGGTGGTTAGGTTGGAATAAGGCTTCGGCCACAGTGCAAGCGGCAAGCGGCGCGGTACCGCTCTCGAAAAATTGAGAAGTGGGGAGGAGAGAGCGTTGGGGTGGCCATATAGCGCAGAGTTGGTGAGCGGCGCGGCGCGGCGATGAGATCATGACAGTGTTTGCTTTTAGGCAATTCTTATCTAGAAAGAACAGCTTCAAATAGGAATGGAAGAGAATTTTATGTTCATCCATTTAATAAGAGATGTGAAACTCTGAGAATTTCATCGTTTGTATGGAGAATTAGGGACATTTCCAGATAGATATTTGAAGTATACTCGCATGTCTATTACAACATTCGACTATTTTCTAAATAAAAATAAGGAGCGACTACAGAAGCAAGCCATCAAATTTCGGAGATCTATCACTATTGCACATCGGCTAATCATTATATTAAAATAAAATTATTTTAAGTTAAAGACACGGGATCATGCATTCTTCGAGCAATGATGCAGGTAGGCTATACTGCATATAAATTAAATTAAAATAGTCATACGATTCCTTAAATTTTTGTGTTGATGGAATTAATTCCCATTCATTACGAATAATTGCACGGGCTGCATCTTACATGGCAAAAAAACACATGTTTATACTTAAGAAAATTTAAAATTAGAAATGAGCAGTTTTCAATATTTTTAATTTTTTTTCCATTTTGGTTTATTGCATTTAAAACTTCTTACAATTATGTGCTCTGCAATTTTAATTTTTCCACTGCAATTATAATTATTACTTTTCATATCCGGCAAAAGAGACATTAAAAATTATGCTCAGGACCACTGTATATAAGGTACTACTTTAAATAACCAATTATTGATAAATAGAATTAACATAAATATATTTTTATATAAGTGATATATATTTAAATAATTTAGATTTATATTCGAGCCCTTGGCTTTGGTGCTGAGGCATTCGAAGACATATTCGTCTGAAGTGATACGTTATCATCGCTGACAATTGTTTTTACTTTCCCCCAAATCAGGACTGTTTGGAGTCGATGGGATCTCCTGGAAGGAAAGATTTCCTACAGTCCTATCAGAAAGGACGACGTCCATCATAAACATCGTCGAAAAAAGTACATAACGATGTAGCGATTCAAGAGCTTCGAAACCGCTTCGTATCTTTGGGAGCTTCTGGAGTTACTTCTCAAATTTATCTTTTAAATTCTACCACTTATTTTTGCCACAGGGACATCATTGTGATCACTGGCATTTTCCTTAAGGTAGGAAAATTTACAGCAATTGTAATGGCAAGAGAAACGTGTGAGGTAATCTAAAATTAATCGATTAAAGAATTTATACCATAACCAAATAAAGAAAAATTAAACGAAGTAGTCAGTGATTACTACGAACGTTGTGGTTCCCTAATTGCTTCGTAACAAACGACGAAAAGCATGGTCAGGTAAAGGGTTCTGATAAATTCGGTTCCAGATATTTTAATTTACGTAGTATTACTACGGAGTATTGCTGGCGCAGACTAAACATTTTAACCATTGATTTGGTGGGAAGAGGAAAACACAGTGATGGAGGCATTTTCACAACTTTACACTTCTCAATTTGTTGGAGACCAACAGGTTCAATGTGCCTGAACTATCGAACTTACATGTAACGGCAGCACTTGTACTTATTAGAGTTGAAGCCTATCCTCTCAATCTTTATCTTATGTGGCAATATCCAGTGAGAGAACTAACGCCTAGAAGGGAAAATTTTAATCAACGTTTATCTAGTGTTCGAAAAATAATACGTGGAATGTGCTTTCGGAATATTGCGTGCTAAGTGGCGATTCACGAATAGAAATATGGACACAAATGTGAAAAGAGCCAGCACATCTTATAATCTTTCATTTGAGAAAGGATTGCGACAAAGAATGATCTGCATTATCATGAAATGACTTTACAAATTTACAGAACTGATGATGTGCAAACTCATTAGAACTCAGATCGCAGGAATAATAGTTGCAGTGAATTTGATAGACAAAAATAAGGATCACTTCACTGATTATTTCAATCAGTCGCAGATGTTAATATAACATTATAATTTGTACTTAATAGATTGTGTTTTTTTCATAACAGAAGTGTCAATATTCTTATATGAGATTGTAAATAATTACTTTTGACCTAATAGTTTTAATCGTACTGGCATTTCTTTGCTTTAACGATGGTTAATCGTAACAACAGAAATATTTAAATCATATAATTGTACCTTTATTTCATAGTTGGAATATGTTTAATATTGTACGCAGTACTGAGTGTTAATCCCGACAATATTCTACGAAGTATGATTAATAATAATAATAATAATAATAATTATAATAATAATAATAATAATAACAATAATAATAATAATAATAATAATAATAATAATAATCATAATTATACGACATATTATAAAAATATTATTCGCGTTCAGTAAAATGTCTTTCTACATATTCCTCGTCATGGAGAGGTTTTTGAAGTTCTTCTCCCAATTATTCCACAGGAATATTCGGGTTTTCACTTCTTAAATGATAACTTCTTTCTCATTTCTTGACAATTCACACTTGCAATGTGAGCGGCGCCGCTAAAATCTCAGACAACAGCGAGCGGCCAGCGGCGTGTAGCGTTGTCCTTGAACCAACTTCCCCTCCAAAATGCCGCTCCGCTCACACTATGGCCAGCTGCATTTGCTAACATGCGTTTGTGATTCATCAACTCCGCCACTCAACGCGCCGCGCCGCTTGCCGCTTGCACTGTGGCCGAAGCCTAAGTGTAAATTTTATTGGTGGTTGGTACTGATGAGGTTTGAATGGCGTACCGGTAACGCATGTGTTTGGATGGTGTGTAAATCTTTCTATTATTTGTTTAATTCATGAGCAGTTGTGCTACTGGTGATTTGTTTGGCTATGGAGTGCGTTGCTGGCCCAAGAGGAGTGAAACGGAGGGCTGAACAAGGTCGACGTATGTGAGAAGGTTAGAGCGTTAGTTGAGGTGATGTCTCAGTGACATGAGGTTGACGTATGTGAGAAGGTTAGAGGGTTAGTTGAGGTGATGTCTCAGTGACATGAGGTTGACGTATGTGAGAAGGTTAGGGGGTTTAGTTGAGATGATGTCTCAGTGACATGAGGTCGACTTATGAGAGAAGGTTAGTTGGTTAGTTGAGGTGATATCTCAGTGACATGAGGTCGACGTATGTAATAAGGTTAGTGGGTTAGTTGAGGTAATATCTCAGTGACATGAGGTCGACGTACGTAAGAAGGTTAGTGGGTTAGTTGAGGTGATATCTCAGTGACATGAGGTGACGTATGTGAGAAGGTTAGTGGGTTAGTTGAGGTGATATCTCAGTGACATGAGGTTGACGTATGTGAGAAGGCTAGAGGGTTAGTTGAGGTGATATCTCAGTGACATGAGGTCGACGTATGTAAGAAGATTAGTGGGTTAGTTGAGGTGATATCTCAGTGACATGAGGTCGACGTATGTGTGAATGTTAGTGGGTTAGTTGAGGTGATATCTCAGTGACATGAGGTCGACGTATGTGAGAAGGTTAGTGGGTTAGTTGAGGTAAAATCTCAGTGACATGAGGTCGACGTATGTGAGAAGGTTAGTGGGTTAGTTGAGGTGATATCTCAGTGACATGAGGTCGACGTATGTGAGAAGGTTAGTGGGTTAGTTGAGGTAATATCTCAGTGACATGAGGTCGACGTATGTAAGAAGGTTAGTGGGTTAGTTGAGGTGATATCTCAGTGACATGAGGTCGACGTACGTATGTGAGAAGGTTAGAGGGTTCGTTGAGATGATGTCTCAGTGACTTGAGGTTGACGTATGTGAGAAGGTTAGAGGGTTAGTCGAGGTGATATCTCAGTAACTTGAGGTTGACGTATGTGAGAAGGTTAGTGGGTTAGTTGAGGTGATACCTCAGTGACTTGAGATCGACGTATGTGAGAAGGTTAGAGGGTTAGTTGAGGTGATGTCTCAGTGACTTGAGGTTGACGTATGTGAGAAGGTTAGGGGTTTAGTTGAGGTGATATCTCAGTGACTTGAGGTCGACGTATGTGAGAAGGTTAGAGGGTGAGTTGAGGTGATATCTCAGTGACATGAGGTCGACGTATGTGAGAAGGTTAGTGGGTTAGTTCAGGTGATATCTCAGTGACATGAGGTCGACGTATGTAAGAAGGTTAGTGGGTTAGTTGAGGTGATATCTCAGTGACATGAGGTCGACGTACGTAAGAAGGTTAGTGGGTTAGTTGAGGTGATATCTCAGTGACATGAGGTGACGTATGTGAGAAGGTTAGTGGGTTAGTTGAGGTGATATCTCAGTGACATGAGGTTGACGTATGTGAGAAGGCTAGAGGGTTAGTTGAGGTGATATCTCAGTGACATGAGGTCGACGTATGTAAGAAGATTAGTGGGTTAGTTGAGGTGATATCTCAGTGACATGAGGTCGACGTATGTGAGAAGGTTAGTGGGTTAGTTGAGGTGATATCTCAGTGACATGAGGTCGACGTATGTGAGAAGGTTAGTGGGTTAGTTGAGGTAAAATCTCAGTGACATGAGGTCGACGTATGTGAGAAGGTTAGTGGGTTAGTTGAGGTGATATCTCAGTGACATGAGGTCGACGTATGTAAGAAGGTTAGTGGGTTAGTTGAGGTAATATCTCAGTGACATGAGGTCGACGTATGTAAGAAGGTTAGTGGGTTAGTTGAGGTGATATCTCAGTGACATGAGGTCGACGTACGTATGTGAGAAGGTTAGAGGGTTCGTTGAGATGATGTCTCAGTGACTTGAGGTTGACGTATGTGAGAAGGTTAGAGGGTTAGTTGAGGTGATATCTCAGTGACTTGAGGTTGACGTATGTGAGAAGGTTAGTGGGTTAGTTGAGGTGATACCTCAGCGACTTGAGATCGACGTATGTGAGAAGGTTAGAGGGTTAGTTGAGGTGATGTCTCAGTGACTTGAGGTTGACGTATGTGAGAAGGTTAGGGGTTTAGTTGAGGTGATATCTCAGTGACATGAAGTCGAATACCGTGAATTCAATGATATAAGTGCGTTTTCTCTGCCATGTATAGTGTCGAAATGCCGAAATTTCACGTATGGGATCGTGTTGATGATATCCTATTTTGAATAAGAACGGATGGGTTGTATTCCAGAATGGAATGTTGTGAAATTGTTTTGCTGATATCCTATTTCGGATAAGAGCGGATGGGCTCTGTTCCAGAATGGGATATCGTCAATTTGTGTGATTAGTCTTTTTAGATAGTTTTATTTACTCGTCCTGTTGGTTTACGTCGGCCATGTAGTGACGACCCTGCGTTGTGACGTAACTACCGCCATGTTGTGACGTCATCGTTTGTCAAACTTGACGAAAATTAAGCGATATCCTATAATAAAAGAATCCCCATATATTTATGTCCTGTGACCTAAGAGTAATATATGTTAATATGAATGTATGAATGCATTTTCTCTTCAAGCAATATACCTTTCGGTGAGGCGGCACGTCACATTATTAGTATACAGTGTCGTCTCACCGTTTTACACGCCTCTCGTACAAGTCAATTGGGACATCACTTATTTTTAATTTATTATTGCAATTCTTCCACTAATCTTTTCTTGTCTTTCATCAATTCTTCCTCTTCTTTACTTCTAACCCATCATTATACCAAAAATACTGTAAACCACCTCACTCTACATCTCTAATTATTATTTGCACATTTCACTACTCCCTTTTCCACATTCCTACTTTTTAGGTCTTAGTTTTCTTCTCTCACGATTCATTTCCCCTCCACACCATTTCCTTAAGTCATACTGTGTTTTCACCTTGTTTTCCCCTCTTCCTTCATCACTGCTCCCTGAACTCTCTCCTACTTGCGTTACTCTACATCTAGTCAGCCTCGATTTAGATCATAGTTCCTTCACCCGCTTCGGAATTGCTCCCATCTGATGTCCACTATTTCCATTCGCTTGCATTGGTGTCTTGTTCTGCTAAGCTTGCTGAACTGCTGAATACCAGTTCGCGTCACTCCAGTTTCTTCTTCAGTTGACGTTACTGCCTGCTTTTTCGGAAATTTTCGCTGAGTTTGATACGTTTACAATTCACTCGCGTACACTCACCACACTTGTGTCACTAACCTCGCCTTTAGATACAATATTCTTGATTTTTTCTTTCAAAATTTTTCTGTTCCTTTCCTTTTCTTCTGAGTCCACGATCGGTTCTTTGACGTTACTAAGCACTCCTCTACACTAAAAACCAAATTATTTATCTTAATTTTGTCCATGATGAGTTTCGCGAATTGTCCATTTTTTCTTGCTGCTTTAAGAAAAGGGATTAAAACTCGTCTTCTACTTCTCTCTTCGTAGCTCCAGTCGTCATCTATTCTGATCGTTGTGTTCCCTAGCATCCTCCTATTCTTCATAATCCTCTCCTTCATAACCACACTCTTAAATTTTATTAATATTGCCCTAACTTGTTCTGTATTTTGTAGTTGCTTCTTTCCTACTCTAAATGCATCCTGTACTTGTCCATCCCTCACGTCCATACCAAAACACTCCCAACACACTTCTAATATCTTCTCGTATGTATCGATACTCTGTTCTCTATCTTTTTCTTCTATCCCGAAAAATAACAAGTTTTTCCTCCTTTCCCCCTCAAATTGATCCCATTTGCTTCTCAGAATTTCGTTTTCCAGTTGAATTTCTTCCATCTTCTTTCTTAGCGTTGTCATGCTCTCCATATCCATTAGGTCTTGTTTCACTGCACTGTCCTCCATTTCACTATTACGCACACTATTCACCGGTTTAACACAGGTCAAAGCCTCTACTACACGTTACTATCCCCTGACTTGCACAAAGCGACCCGACTTCCTCTGCAACTTGCTTAAGACTGTATATATTAATATAATTTTTGATTCTCTGAAACCTAACAATATGCTGATTAACGTAAAATTATACATTCTATAATGTATATTGTTATGGATGTATGAGCATGTTTTCTATCAATTGCTACGTACGTATTTTCTTTCCTTTAATGCTCTGACGCACATTAATGAAACTTTGAATATATTTATTTCGTCCTAATTTTACATTAAACTTCGAAAATCGCCATAATCTGTCAATTTTACATCATCGCAGCGTTAAATTGTGTGATTTACGTACTGCTATTATGCAAAGACGTTTTATAGTTTAACGCTGGTTTAACCTAGACTCACTACAAGCCATAGACAAATTAGTACATTATGCAACGAGCCTATAATGATACTAATTAAGAAGCGAGTATGGATGTTTATGAAACGAGCGCAAGCGAGTTTCATAATTTTCATACAAGCTTCTTAATTACCATTATAGGCGAGTTACATACAACTTTTTATGCTCGACCATATTTATAACTTGAAATTACAGTATTCAGATGTATACATTTTATTTGTATCTGACAAGATCGGAAGTGACCTTGTTCTAGGTCGTGAATTGTGAGATGTGCGCAGACGCGAAAGTATTGATTTTTCCGAGGAACAATAATGTCATTGACCTTGTGTAATCCGTTAAACTTGGTATAACTTTGATTATTGAGTTCGACATTGAAAAACGAGATGACAAATTGAATTTATTTGAATATTATTTACAATTAACGCTAATTATTATAGTAACAGAACATAACCTTCTGCGACAGTATTGGATTTCCAGCCTCCGTGACTTTTCGCTAATTCTCTTTCGATTGCATATCCGAGAATAATCGATACTTGCGGTTTTATGACAGTACAAAGCAGACTCGCTATTGGCTGAACACCTGTACGCTGAGTTGTGATTGGCTGAAAACACCTGAACTTTAATGAGTAGCTGTACTTTAATGACATGCATTAAAGGACTGCTACTATATTTCGGCATGGTCGAGCATAAAAATATATATGTATTAGATTGTGCCTAGTATTTCGTCAAATACGTGCTAGTAACTTAATCTAAAATAAGGAAATTATGTACGCTAAATTTGAAAAAAAAAAAACTTGAGCTATTCCTAGAAGGAAAGCTTAAAAGAATAACGTAAGCAAAATTATCATGTACGTATGACAAGAAGTCCTAGCAAATACACTGAAGAAAAGGTTAATATTCCTAGGTTTTTTAAATGCGACCTGCAAGATTGCCTACAAAATGAACGAGTATGATTCGGATAATTTTATTAAATTGTTTTCTCAGTCTCTACACGTTGAAAAACTATGTACTCTATTATACCATAAGATATATAATGAAAGTAGGCCCTAACTGTAGTAAACAATATTTGCCTCCAAGCTTGGAACTTGGGTAAAACATGACCAAACACGCTTTCAGTTTTTCCTGTTAAGAGTAGTGTATAATTATTGAAATGTGAACGTGAGGTCAACTGCCGGCTGGTTTGTCTGGGCCCTTCAAGGGCTGTGGCACCACAGATTATTATTATTATTATTATTATTATTAGTAGTAGTAGTAGTAGTAGTAGTAGTAGTAGTAGTAGTAGTGGTAGTAGTAGTACTTACAAATGGCTTTTAAGGAACCCGAAGGTTCATTGCCGCCCTCACATAAGCCCGCAATCGGTCCCTATCCTGTGCAAGATTAATCCAGTCTCTATCATCATATCCCACCTCCCTCAAATCCATTTTAATATTATCCTCCCATCTACGTCTCGGCCTCCCTAAAGGTCTTTTTCCCTCCGGCCTCCCAACTAACACTCTATATGCATTTCTGGATTCGCCCATACGTGCTATATTCCCTGCCCATCTCAAACGTCTGGATTTAATGTTCCTAATTATGTCAGGTAAAGACAGTGGCGTATACTGGTTTAAGGGCCTGGGCTACCACTGACCCTATTATTACACAAAGTATATTTTAAAGTCCCTATAATAAAATTCCTTACCTATTTATGTGTGAATTCCACACGTCTTGATTGGGACGAAAATACTTTGATGACTTCATCATTAAAATTACAGTTGGGCCGCTTGCGAAGTTTCTGTAGAAATGACTTTTCAATGGACATCAGTGCCAAGCCGGATAAACGTTCTTATGTATGAGTTGATCTACAGTAGGATTTTATTCTCTTCAACGCAGAAAATGTTCTTTCTACTGATGCTGACGTAGCTGGTATTGTCACAATTAATGTTGCCAATTTAAGGACTTCAGGAATAACTTGGTTCAGCTGGTTTTCATATATGTCAGATAATATTTCATGGATAGGTTTGTTCGAAAAATCAAAGACCTCTGCTGAATATATTACACTTAATTCATTTTTCAAACGTACTTGATCTAAGTGACTGTTATAGGACTGAAATAATTTGTTTAGTGCCTCATTCGGGAAGTTTTCTCTATAAGCAGAAAATTTTTGAGAATCTAGAAGATATGTGAACTGAAGCTTTCCATAATCAGAAAATCTGTCAGTAATTTCCATGTCCATACGATCTAGTATGCTGTAGTACAGCTGCCTGTATTTCAATTCATCATCTCCTTTTCTTCGCTTTAATGGTGGTTCCATTGTATTGGCTCAAGAATTTTCATTTTCCATATTACTCCATATGGACGGAAACCCACTACGTCTGAACTCGAATATAGTATTTTTTTAATTTGATACCTCTTGCAAGCAGTATGCTATGTCTAGACTTTTTGCCTGAAGAATATTGTAGAGCACATCTGTATGTGCGAACACACTAGCATTGACTTCAACAAGAAATATATTCTGAAACTGTGTGAAAAAATACAAATATCCTTGAGCCTGCACAATTACATCATCAACCCAGTTTTCTTCAGAGTAATTACAAATGATATTTTCGAAGAAAGCAGTCAGTTGTTCTCTGTATTACTTTACCGTATTTACAAGCCGAAATGTAAAATTGCATCTAGTTGGTGCTACTTTTGGGAGTTTCTTTTTCATAAATTCTTTGAGTTTTTCTGATCTTTCAGGAGATGATGAGAAAAATACAGCTAAACCCGACACTGTTTTGAAAAAAAAAATGCGGCATTCTGGAATGGATGAAGTAGTTTGTTGCAAAACTAAATTGAGAACATGGCTGTAACAATGGACAAATAGTGCTTGAGGATACTTTCCTTGAACTTTTGTTTTTAAGCCATTAATATTTCCCGCCATAACTGAAGCACCATCGTATGTCTGTGCAATTAACTTATTGCCGACATTGTATTCTGCTATAACACCTTCCACATGCTGAAACCAAGCAGCAGCAGTTTTGCCCGAACTGACATTTGTGAATCCTATAAACCGTTCTTGAACATTGGCAGTACTATCGACGTATCTTAAAACAGTGGACAATTGACTCTGATTAGAGCAGTCACTTGTTTTATCAACAACAATGGGCGCTAAAGATGCTTCTTCTATTTCAGATTTTATGTTCTTTATCATAACCCCACTTATAGCAAATATTAAGTCATTATGAATTGCGGGAGAAATACCACGAAATACTGTTGAACTCTCAAGATGATTGGCCAGTAAATGGTCAAATTCACTTAAGGAACTTGAATATTCAATATAATTTCCTCTATTGTCTGATTCCACACTCTCATTATGATCCCGAAAAGCCAATTCTTGTTTTCCTAGAAAGGAGACTGCGTTAATAAGATGCAGTAAAATCTCCCGATTTTTTTTTCCACAGGAGCATTGTGTTGGTTGATATGTAGAGCTTTTTGCGTATCTAGCTGTAAATCAATTCTTGTCTTCCCAAAGTTTGCAAAGTTCATGCTACTACAAATATGAGCTTTTGATTTGTCGTGTTTTAGGACTGCCGTTCGAAGGGAGTTCATATTAGAAAACCCTCTTTTGACCACACATTAGTTTCGCGGCTAAATAACAAACATGGCCAGCAAAATAGTTTAGACAGTTTAGAACTACCACACAACCAATTCCACTTACCATATGATGTTGAAGTGAAATGGCGTGTGTACTCACGCTAGTTTAGCCCTAGTAACATATTAAACTAATCAGACTTGACTGGAGTACCGTCTGAAACGAATAAATACAATTGAAGTGAAGACAAATTGCATTTACAAGTTATACGTAGCGTTATGCTTAATTATAATGCATAATTACGAATATAGAAATAAAGCAAGTACTGATAGAGTAAACATAACCTATAATTTCAACACATCAAAATATGCGTGCGATGCAACTGAAAATTGTTGAAAGATGCATAAATGAATGTGCAAGAATTTCGTAATGAAGCGTGCGTGCTTTATTTCAACTAATTACAATGCTAGATTCTGTAACAGTAATGAAAACTATAACGTATAATTTTTCGTAATATGCTATATGTATCTCGTTTTTAGTTCAAATTGTGTATATTATCAAACGTCGTATTATTAATTCGCATAATGTAGGTTATTCACAAATAAAAAGGGCGCAATAATTTAAATTTAATAAAACAAATACGGTAAACAATAATGGATTATACAAGAGTAAAGCCTGGTTCAGACGGTGAGTGTTTCTGTGATGGATTCCAAGGTGGCTGCGCGGATGGGTGCCCTGCGTGCTGACTGGCTGGCTCTCGTGTTGCCTACGGTGATGGTAGTTGTTCACACGGAGCTGACTCTTTTCATAGTTCAAATTGGAAAATCATCTGCAGCTTCATCTGTTGCCAACACTCATGGTCAGAAAGAAACTAAACCGTAAGTGGAAAACAACTAAAGTCCTACATTAACAGTAGTAAATATCGTAATAAAGTAATTAAGCCATAAGTGCAAAACAGCTGAAGTTCGATATTTAATAGTTGTTTCTTATAAACTAAAGAACATAGAAAAAACAGGTTTAGTTGGAAAACAACGAACATGGCGACATGGTTTCAGTGGTGATATTATATGATCATCTTTGGTTTCCAGCCTGCAAACCATCACGAAAAATAGCAAGGAATCTACCCTCGAAATCCAGCACGGCCGACTTGATGTCCTGTCGCTTTTTTGTATACGGCCTAGACAATAGTAATGTTTTCTTGAAATTGGATAATTTCTCAATTCCACCACGAGGCGCTGTCTGCCAAGCTCTGGTGTCCACAGAAGAAATACTCAATATGAATTAAAATAAATGATTAAAGAGTAATAATAACACTTATAAATAATAAATAAGAAAATAATAAGTGTTATTATGTTTAGTTCTGTTAATTATGGTAAACGCGTGAGTTTAAAAGCAGGGAAGATAACACACAGTAACCTTTTCAGTTTAAGTAACATGATGACAGAGGTGTAATTTTGTAGTTCATTCGCTGAGTAGCACCCCTAGCCTAAACTGCGATGTTTCTAAATAATCATTTAGGGTAAATATTTACCATAACATGTACTAAGTTTTATAATTTCACTCACTGCACTGGTACATTCCACTTGATATTGCAGATTCAAGAATCATAGTTTCAAGATTTTGCGACTCAGTGGATTATAAGCCACATTCTTCGAAGGAACAAGCTTTTCAGTTAAAGCTGCTGCAATGTTATCTAGAAGTGGCCTAACAAATTTCACAGTAATGATATTAGCTGGTGGTTTTTGGCCGTCTTCGTCACAAATTTGGCATTGCAAGAGAGGGCATTTGCATAGTAACGGCTCAATTTCCGAACACAAATTTTCTAATATATTCTTGTTTGGTATGAATGGTACTGCCCGTTCAACAAAACGATGAATGACTGATAACACTGAAACAAAGGTTGATTTCGGATATCGCAGCGCTCCTAAATCTTGATTTGCAATAAGACTCATCAATGGAGAGCTATTAGTGTTTTCAGCTATACAATCTAAGCACCCTATGCTGTTTTCATTGTTGGTAATGGTATGTCTGTAAAAAAAATCCATTACTGGTTTACAAAAATTACAATAATAAATAATAAAAACCACAGAAAATTTTAATGAAACACTGTAACAGTTACTAGTAAATCAAATGACTAATTGTCATTGAATATGCCTATAGCTTACCTGATTGGTTTAGTAGCTGTTGCAGGATGTTTAAAACTGACTCAGGAATACTATATGGTGCAGCAGCGGTATCTGGCATATCTACTTCTTGAATAGGTCGTCCATCTGTGATGTCAGATGCATGGTTCTCTACACTGCTAAAGTTTGACATGTATAAAATACCCGTTTTCAATATCTTTTGCAAACTGAAGTTCACTGCCCTTGCATCCAACATGTCATTTGATCCGGACATACGGCGCAATGTACTAAAGAGCGACTCAACAGGATCACTTGAAAATGCTCTAGTAAGAACATAATGGTACCCATTTTCTAAAAGATATTTAATGCAGAGAACAGTTGATTTTGTTGTCAACGTGATAGCTTCATATGTCTCGTTAGTTAGGAAATCTTTTTGACGTGTGCTACTTGCACACTTCGTTGCATGGAGATAAGAAAGGAAATAATTTTCTAGCCAAACTAGACGATAATCATCCAAAGAGAAGAATCGTTGCTTATCATGATTTCTACTTTCCACATGATGTGTATTGCTAATATCATGCATTGCGAACCACTTGTTGATATTTTCCATAAAAGTCAATGTCGCATCAGAATCTTTGAATTTGTGGGTTTCAGGGTGTGAACTGGCATTTTCTTTCAATGTTCTGATAGCAGCAATTACACATGGAGAAAATATTTCTTTTGCCCTTCGAACGTTCATTTTTTCAAATGCAGTAGGCTCGTGAGATATCTGACAGGTTTCACTGTATCATCTTTTTGGAGTTTGTGTAACAATTTCACATATTTCCCTGAGATTGTTCCAGTACCATCAGACATTTCACGTTCCAGGAATTAGGTTCTGATGTTTTTCAATATGTGGCACTGGTCAAAACTTAGAAATAACTTTCTGTTTCCATCACAATGGTGTGTGGTCACGGGTTTCAATGAACCACCTGAAAGATGCTTCATCATTGTAGTATTGCTTTTATGGTTGTCAGAAACAATTCTAATAACTGTAAAACCACATTTCTCAACTTCACTAATCACTTGCAATGTTAGTATATGTAACTCTTGCCCTGATAATTGTTTTGTGAAGAAAAATGCACATGGTATACGGTAGCTGGTTGAGAGCCCCCTTAAAACAAAACACAAGACTCGATTAGCCACTACTTCTTTCTTGGGAATATCAAGTATTTCATCCTCATTTCTTTGCGCTTCTGTTGTTTTCTTATAGCCAAAAAAAGTAACAAGCTTGCTATCGTATATTATCTTGGGGTTGATTGCAGCCTCGTCTACAATAAGTGATGAAAACCGCTCAATTACAGTGAGATTTTTTGCCTCTAAGACCAACCTTTCTTTAATCAAAGGAGTGACACCAGACGAGCAATCCGTAGGGCCAGAATATCTTGTGAGTGTTCTCTTAGAATGCAGTTTAAAAAAAACCTCTTGATCGTATATGGGAATAACCTTCAGGAGATATGTATTGCAGTATTATGCATTCTCTGATTGTCTCACTATTCCACCTTGGCATTCTCTTTCGATGATTAAGCAGCTGATCTAGGATAAATTTTGCATGAATACTGCCTTCATCTGCCTCTTTCTTTACATTTTCCAGTTCCTTATGTAACGGATCTCTTTCAATTAGTTGGAGTTTTTCGGTTGTTTTCGTTATCTCATCTTGCTTCTCTTGTAACACCCGATTAAGTCGTGTAATTTTCACACGCAATCTGTTAATATTTCTTTTTAGCTCGTCAATGTTGACAGCGTCTGTTTGCGTGGCTTTATGGTCATTTTCAACTGGCAAGAAGGATATGTCGCTAACTGATGTTGAGCCACTCGGGACATCTTGCTCAAATAGTGAAAAACCAATATTAGTAAAAGATTTGCGTTTCTTTGGTGGAGGGAGATCAGTTTTAATAATTGTTCGTCTTAGTCTTTTGATATTTGTCACTTTATAGGTAGTGGAATATTGTTGGCACAGTATTTGGTTTTAATCGTCTAAATTTTCCATTATTAGAATAATCTTCTTCCTTGAAATGTAAACTACAAACGACTGAAGATGGGGAGTTGCTGTTTGGAACGAAGTCTTCGCGTGAAATCACTTTAAACCATTTTTCGCATCTTTCTGTATCACTCGGAAATTCGTGGAATGATATTGTTCCTCCACTCTTTTTTCTATTCGAAGTACACAATGGTACACAACAATTCGTCATTTTGAATCACATCACAATAAACTCACTTACCAGCAGAAAGAAGCACAATATTTTAGTATAATCGCCCAAGAAACCATACACACATTCCTCAGCGAACCTTGGCAACTAATGCCATCTGGCGGAAATTTCACATTTTGTCGATTACAGCTTTAACACAGGGATCAACATGAATTGTCAAGGCCGGTAAGGAAGAAGCAAAGCGAGCATCAAGTCGGCCGTGAATCCAGCAAGCTATACTGAAAGCACAGTCTAATGGATACAGTCACGCAACTCATACGTATAAAATATGCCAACATTTGACAGCTGGCGCGACAGTAGCCCTCTAGCGGCAGGCAAGTTAAAAGTGTGCACAAGACATATGATAACACATCAGAAAACGGGTTTTGCGTAATTTATTTTATATTTTTATGCTATACAATAAGTGTATATGGTTATTACTAATTCTACTTCAGAATCCTGGAAGAATTTCACACGCAGTTAATCTACAAGTTTCAGAAGCTGGGAATAAATGTAATTCTTTCTGCTCCTTACAACTGAATCATGGCCCTGATCACGTATCATGGTTTGAAATAATATAATTGTTCGTGCGTGGTCGGCTAATTCAATTCATTCCTGAATATATTTATGAATCATTGGAACTTTGCATTTTCTGTGAGAAGAGTAAAAATTAGTAGCTTCAGAATTGTAGTGTACATCGCGTGGTGAACTCCTCTCCCTATTTCCTGAGAAATTAACGATTTTGCTTACCGCAAATTGAGGTAAACTCGGCCGCTGAGGTAATCTTGAAAATAAAGAAAAGGGGAGGAGTTAAACATTAATATGAAGTTCATTATTTTTCCATTTCTTAAGAACCGGTATTTCCTTTATTATTTTGAGTCACAAATAGTGCTGATGTTATGGTTTAAATTTGTATGGCAAGTTTACCGCATTTTACATTACATTTCCAGTTTTCACACATAATGCCTAATTTTAACTTATCCTACCTATATAATACGTAATTTACATGCACTTACTGTTTATATGACGAAGGTGAGAACAAATAAATGAACACACAATTTTGTTGAAAAAATTGTAACTTCAATTAACTCAGAAAATGTAGGCCTAATTTTATTTTCAGAGCAGAAGTGGTGTAAGTCAAAAATGGGTAGTGAGGGGTTAAAGTAAACATTCTGTAAAATACAGCGCAAAGTGGCAGTTAATATTGAATGTATTTAAACTATTAGTAGTCAGTGAATAGCACAAAGGATATATTAATTGCTACTTTGCGCTGTATTTTACAGAAATTTACTTTAAACGTCATTGCCTGATTTTGACCTAGACCACTTCTGCACTGAACGGCTCAAATAATAACTGGGAATGTAAAATCAACACCAATAACAGCCATGCATATTATTACAGAAAAGATTGCTTTTTCTATTAAATTTAAAAAGGCTCTTTTATTTCTTGAGAACTTAATACGTCTGCCACATGAATCTACAGCAACACATCAGAAATTTATCGACACAGTCTGGATTTATTCAAGAAGTGAATATTTTGCAAAAGGATTACTATACTCCATGAAATCTTGCAAAATTAACACCATGATACCTACTTGAATGCTATATAACATTCAACTTTTGAAAAATATAAAGAAAAAAACACGAATACAAAAATTATGGAATTACTTGCATTAAAAACTGTAGATATATTATCCAAAATCGGAATGGTTACACATTTACACATATGATCTCTGCAAAAAAATAATATACTGTAACAGGTATTTACTTTGTTTTTATTTAAACTGTCCTTCCTGACATACAAATAGGTAAGTGATAACTAATAAATGTTTTATAGAACACAATACATAGGCTACCTACAACGTGGATTATTGGTTATGACTGAGTTATGATTTTCTCTTGGTCTTTAGGGAATCTGAAGAACGAAAAATTCGGAGATTTAAACTTGTTGTTATTGCAATTTTCGTCATTGCACACATTACCTTTATTCCGACGCATGATTAAAACGTTATTATAACATCTCGCATCCCTTTAAAGCACGTGCTGGCTGTATCAACCCTACGACCAGTGCCTTGCCTGCCGCTTGGGCGCTAGTGTCGCGAATGTTGGCAAATAAAGTGTTGAAGTTGCGCGACTGTGTGTATTAGACTATCCACGGAGCCACCAGAGCGCATTACTTCCGGTGAGTGACCACGCAGGCGACCCAGCGAATAGGGATTATAAAGAATGGACATTGAGCGAATTTTCCTGTGTTTTTTTCTCTTAGTGCGCCAGCGTATAGTTCCACTTTCAAGCGCTAGAGGTTAGTGTAATCGAGCATACGCTAAGATAATAATTGAGAATAGAGTTGAGACACAGGATCCAAACATCGCCTACTTTATTGCACAATCCATTAACGTTTTGCTTCATATAAATTCAAGTTAACAGCTTTTCCTTATTTCTCAGTGACCAACTAGTTGTAATAATAATATTTTATCTTTCAGATATCATGAATTATATTGTAAAATAATATAATAGCCTTCATTATAAAATTACGTATCGAATTCGTTTAATACTTGTATATAATATAATATAGGCCTATTTATATGGTTTTACTTCTCGTAAGAGTTTTGTTTTTCCATTTTCAGCGCTAGCAAATCATTACATATTTTAATTGTTGTTGGAGTCAACGTCTCAACTATCATTATAAAGGAACTCTAGAGTCTAGACATTGCAGTTAATGACGGATTTATTATTTTATGGATGCAATTTATTTTATTTGAGTACATAATGTGCCGCAGAATCTCACGCTTTAGCTGGCTTGAAGGTCATTGAAATCAGTCCGGCTACATCAAAGTTACCGACGCGAAGTGTCCATTCTTTATAATCCGTATTCGCTGGGCGACCCATCCGCGCAGCCACCTTGGAATCCATCACAGAAACACGCACCATCTGAACCGGGCTTAACATCAGTAACGCTGCACTTAGGCCTAATCACAACTTACTTTACATGCCAATGTTTCACTTTCACGTGTATATTATTACACATATTTACCGTTTATAACACCAAAAATTCACTTAACCACATAAAGGGCGCAATACTTAATTGAAATAAAGACAGATATTACACATACGAACTTTGCCTGCAACAACGTAATTTTGACACCAAAAATAATATTATACCTTAAGTTGCAAGTGAATTATGTCTCAAGTGTCTCACAATCACTGTTTCAAATTTTACTGATGCAATTACGCTGCATTTCAGACAAATATATGTTATTCTTCATGCACTCTAATTAATTCGTATGTTGAAAGGCCGCCCTTCGCGATCAGCTGTTAAGCGAGTCACGTGGTCTGCCTTACGGCACGATGGCAGTGATAGAGCATAGATAACTAACAGAGGGCAATGGTTTTGAGCACGTTCGAAAAGCCATCGACAGTCTGTCCCGTGGTTTGTCACAACAGTTTTGAGTTTTCTTATCACATTCACAGCAAGCATGACAATAGTGGCTCGAAGCACGTAACCATGTACTACCACAAGGTGTAGAACGTGTTGAAGGTCACCTTGGCTAGTTCAGAGACAGGTTCAAAAAGGGTTGTTTGTCGTTCGGTCAGACAAGTAAGTGACATGTATATGAATTACGTTTGGAACGCGGAAATAATGACTTCATATTTAACTATAGGATAAGGAAACAAAACATAGTACTCATAAGCATTGCTATATAATATTTTTACTGTGTTTATAGTGGGCGTAACAATTTGCCTTTAAATATATTTACATTTTTGAGTTGAAAAGGCACATTTCGTAAATGTGATGAATAAAGTATATAGTTATAAAATGTGACACAGGTGGTTGACACTATACATAAAAGATATGTTCAGTTCATTGCAAATATTTTTCAATCAGTTTCGGTTTTATTAATGTAAATATATTTGTATGTTGTTCACAGAAACCTTCAAAATCTGACCATGGCTCAGTCAGGGGGGGATGCAGCTCATTCATCCCCATCTACAATATATGATAATAAGCAACGATTTATTGAAAGAGGTTCCCATAAAGGAAAGGGACTTGCTGTCTTCACAAGTGGTGGAGATTCACAAGGTACATCAACTTCTTCTTTTCAGAATATCTGTCTAATATGTGCAATATTTTACTCTCTGCCTGGCATGGAACAAAAAAAAATCTTATTGTTAAAAGTAAGTTCACGGCACCAACTGTGGCCAGATGTGGAGAGACCGTAAGTAACCTTGTCTTAGTCGTTGGTCCCCTGTCACTTAGTTATGCCACAGTCTAATATCATACAGTCACGAAGCTCGAGGTGAATTTTTGCATTTCTCGCGATACACGCTCCAAGCGGTTAGCAACTGAGAGTACTAGGAACAATAGACTGTGCCGGTACTATTTCACATTGTCTGTGATGAGGCAATAGTAGCGATCCTAGTGGCTAGCAACTGAAGTTCAACTGTCATTGGATGCATATTCCCTATATCTTGAGCTTCGTGACTGTATGTACTTGACTGTGGCTGTGCTCTCATCTGAGCCACCCTAACCTTGTGACATTCCTGGGCCTCATATCACTTAGCTATCCCCTCATCTAACCTAACCTAACCTGACTTTTAAATCGCAATATTTATGGAAATATACATCGGCAGAGGATAAAACAGTGCACACCATCCCCCCAATCGGACACTATACAACTAATATAGCCTATGTGTCAAATACTGTAATGCTAGAGTGCCGTTGAAGTAAATAATTACGAAAACTAAAAATAACATCTATTTATTGCTCCACGTATTTTCATTTTTATAGCCGTTTAAATGTAAGTAGGGTTTAATACATAAACAGTATAATGTACATAAAAATTGTCTAGGAATTCATATTTCAAAATAGGTTTCATAATATGCACTTAATAAAATAAGAAATGCATTTGATACCTAATAGGTCTGTGTACAGAATAAGTTACAGTACCTTCATTGTGGAGTAGTCTTCAGTTAGAGATTTACGGATTTTAAAATTGGCACAATTGGATTTTCGAATTTATGAATGTAGTGGAGTTGATGGTGTACTCTAATTCTAATTATTCCAGGTATGAATGCAGCTGTGAGAGCTGTAGTACGAATGGGAATCTACTTGGGATGCAAAGTCTTCTTCATTAAAGAAGGTTACCAGGGTATGGTGGATGGTGGCGATAACATTGTTGAAGCAACATGGTCATCGGTCTCTTCTATAATACACAAGGTGAGATAGACTTACAACAATGTTACATAGTTTTCCTTTGAAATTTATCTGGTGTATGTGTAGTAATTGTTCATTACAAAGCACTAAACATAACGAGACATTAACACAAAACCTCTATAACTTTTACCTTGACCCCTCACCGAGATACATTCAGCACATTCGACTTCGAAGGAATATGTAATACAATACATTAGATTAGATACTGGAAGATAGTATGCAGAATACTTCTGATCATGTTCAGTACTTGCCTTATAGATTAGCATTTCTCTACTTTATGATTGTATTAGAAGTAAAACCAGGGCCATCTTAACAGCATTGAATGATAATGAGAAAGGTGATACGTTAGCCAAGAAAAAAACTAAAATGAACATAAAAGCAAACAACTACTACAAATTTTCATATGAATCTATTAAAAGGAGAGTTAACTCCAACTGTCACAACAGTTCAGTAGTCAAACACCAATATTCAAGATGGAAAAATTCATTGAAAGATTTGAACTTAATTCCTGATCTACATACCTTGAAAATCCTCTGTGACCATATTCAGATTGGTTACTGGTCACGATTGCCTCAGTAAACATCTCCATCAAATCGGTTTGACTTCTCCTAAATGTTTATTATGGATAAAGGAAGAGGGTGTGGACATGGAACACCTGGCAAATTGCTAATCTCTTGAGACTTTTGTGGATCTTACATCCAAATATTGAGAAGCAAGAAGGAAGATAATTTCATTTTTAAATCCTGAGCATTAGACACACACGCACACGTCCCCCCCTCCCCTCATATGATACGTTTGTGAGCAGAAATTTGCTATCTGATGTTGAAAGTATTGACATCATCTAAATAATCCATTATCTGTTGAGTTAACAATCAGGTTGGTACATAAAAGGTTTGTTCCAGCATGGTTCAGAACGATTCTGAACTGCCTGCTCATGCACAGTAGCTCAACAAGACTAGAACTGATTCAGAACCGATACTGAACTCCTAGTTACCTGTTCAAATGTCCTTTAGAACTCGTTTGGAACAAGTGAAATTGGTTCTCAGTTCAGAGCTGAAACTGGGAATTTCGAACTGCTGATACATGCTCAAATGGTTTAATCTGGAATTATGGTTAAAAAGCTTCGAGACTAGGCAGGTTAAAATAAAAAAATTTACCATTATGAGTGATTTGGAAGGTGTTTGTAATGTAATATTTTACGAAGAATTAAGTTCGGAAGTTGAATATAATTTTAATATGAGACGAAACTCCAAAGGCCGTGAAAGAAGAGTTCAAGAAACATTCGAACAATGTAAAATCCCGAACTAGTTCTGACACTGTAAACAACTGGTACATGCATTAAAAGAAGTTCGGTATTAGTTCGGAACACGTTTTGAATGTCTTGCTGGAACAAACCTATATTGTGAACTACTGATTTTTTGGGTGATAATTACCAGGAAAAGGAATTGAACTTGTAGGAGAAAAATAGGATGTTATTGGAATATATCTTAAAATTTTGCCCAAAAATTCATGGGTTGGTTTAGAGAAACAAGCAAAGTTTCCTCTATAAGTGCATGGAGAACAACTTTAATTATTGCAACATTAAGCTGCCCTTCAATTAGCGTTGCCAAAGACACCAGCATACGGTACTAAATAAATAAAAATTGTATTATCGTTATTTCAAGGAAGCTATCCCTGTGAAGGTATGTTTATTCAGTCATTAATAACAGGCCTGCAAAATTAAATTTTTGTTTTGTGGCACAGGCTTGAACAGGTCTCTAAACTTAATTTTGATATGCTGGATTGAAATCTGCTTATCATTTTTTCGTATTACGTACGGTTTCTTTTACTATGCGGAAAATAAATATTTAATGTTTTTATAATTTCTAATTGTTTTCGTACATTTTAAAATTCTTGAAACTCTGCAAACCATGATAAAATCTCAAATGTACAGATAGTCCAACAACATTTTAAAATAAATTACAACATTTTAAATGTAACTTAGGAAATCTTTTTTACTTAGCTTCATTGAAAACAAATGTTAAGTTGACAGACGTTTGCATCTGTGACGAAGGTTATCTCTTTAAACAAAAAGAGTAGTCAGTCAGTCATAGAGACATCCCATCGACCCTGGTACCTCGTTCCCATCTGCTTTATGTCCTGATGGAATCTCTCAGTTTACAGCACATGTACCACTAGTGATAACATTATATTTGATTTTTTCTAGAACAGTATATCAAATTTTGATGTGTTTTCTTAAGGGATGTTCAATGAGCTATTGGAACTATGTAAGTATATCCCCATTATACAGAAAAACACCTTTTAGATTTAAGACTCATAACAGGAGGAGTAAAAGGCGGCCGGGTAGCTCAGTTAATAGAGCAGCTGGCTACGGACTGGAAGGTCCAGGGTTCGATCCCAAGTGGTGACGGGATTTTTCTCGTCAAACTTTCAGAATGGCCCCGAGGTTCACTCAGCCTCCTATAAAATTGAGTACCAGGTCTTTCCCGGGGGTAAAAGGCAGTCAGAGCATGGTGCCAAGCACACCACCTCATTCTAGTGTCGAGGTCATGGAAAGCATGGGGGTCTACCTCCATGCCCCCCAAGTGCCTTCATGGCACGTGTTGGGGATACCTTTACCTTTACCTTTAACAGGAGGAGTAAAAACTACTCCCTCTACAGCTCTACAGTTGTATACACAAAACAAATCCATTGTTGAAGAAATTAAAGAACAAGCTGCAAAAAATTTTCTTAAAATCAAATCTCTACCAGACATAACATGGATGAAACGATAACCAACAACACAGAACCTAAAAATACAAACAGATATAATAAAATGGAACATTTAAGGGAGGTGGGATATGATGATAGAGACTGGATTAATCTTGCACAGAATAGGGACCAATGGCGAACTTATGTGAGGGTGGCAATGAACCTCCAGGCTCCTTAAAAGCCATTTGTAAGTAAGTAAACACAGATTATTTCAACAAACTAAACATAACAGAAGTAGAAAAAGCTGCACCACTACAAAATTCACTAGACTACCACTCATACAACCTTACCTCTATTTTAAAAAAAAAGTAAAGAAAGATCAACGTACAAAAGAAGAACTAAAACAGATAACGTTATGCACTATTACAGAGAGATAATCATCAGAATGACTGCACATCTACACAGATGGCTCATTAATAAATAGAGGAACAAATGCTGGAGCTGGAGTACATGCATCTCTTTTTTTCACACTATACAGGGTGTTTAAAAAATATGGGGCATAATTTCAGGTATGTATTTCCCACATGTAGACAATCAAAATAGTTCATTACAACATGTGTCCGGAAATGCTTCATTTCCGAGTTATGGCCTTCACAACATTGAAATTCACCAGAACGTTTTTCTTTCCGCAGGTCGTTGTCATTACAGAAGATGTTCAAAATGTCCACTTCCTGCTTGAATACAGACCTCACATCGATGTCTCATTGACCTGCGAACACGATCCCAAACTCCAAGAGTATTGCGTATGTCCTCAGAACATGCCACAATTCGATTCCGAAGGGATTCCAAATCAGGCACCGGAGATGAATAAACCAATCATTTTAAATGGCCCCAAAAGTAGAAATCGAGAGGGTTCAGATCAGGTGAGCGTGGAGACCAAGCAATTGGGCCACCTCTACCTATCCATCGATCAGGAAACCTTCGATCCAAGTACCGGCGAGCCATACGACTGAAGTGTGCAGGAGTGCCATCATGCAAGAAGTGAATGTGTTGACGATTGATCAGTGGAGTGTCTTCTAAAACATGAGGTATGTTGTTTTCCAGGAAGTTTGTGTACGCCTGCCCCGTAAGTCAGTTTACAAGTACATGGGGTCCAACTAATCGATCACCAATGATACCGGCCCACATGTTGAGGGAGAACAGCACCTGGTGATGAGATGGAACAGTTGCACATGGGTTTTCATACTCCCATACATGCTAATTGTGGAAATTTGTTATGCCATCTCGTGTGAACTGTGCTTCATCTGTAAATAATACTAAGGCTGCTTCATCTGTAAATAATACTAAGGCAGGAAAGTTCGGATTTACACCACACTGATGCAAGAACCACTGACAACCTAACTCGTGCACTCTGCTGGTGACAGGGCCTGTACACGTTGCAAATGATAAGGATACAATTGATACTCTTTCAACAGTCTCCAGACAGTCGTATGAGGAACATTGACATGCAACGCTACCCTTCGTGTGCTGATAGATGGAGTCATGTTCACAGCCTCCAGAATCTCCTCCTGTACTTCTGGAGTTGTAGATCTTGGTCGTCCCCTTCCCAAACCAGGAGAGTTAAATTTTCCATACTCGCACAGACGGTAATGGAGACGTACAAATGTCTTCCGATCTGGACATTGTCGGTGTGGGTACCTCTCCTGGTACAAACGATGAGACGAGCCAGCGCAGCATTGCTGTCCGCCTTACCGTACATGAAGTGTATCTCTGCCAGCTCTTGATTTGAATACTTGTCGCACAGTCTAACGCCTACACAGCACTGAATGTAACCTTCGCCTCGGAATGAACTGTCAGAGTGCCCTCTTAATGTCTCCTTTGACGGCAACGACCTGCGGAAAGAAAAACGTTCCGGTGAATTTCAATGTTGTGAAGGCCATAACTCGGAAATAAAGCGTTTCCGGACACATGTTGTAATGAACTATTTTGATTGTCTACATGTGGGAAATATATACCTGAAATTATGCCCCATATTTTTGAAACACGCTGTATAGCTGTAGGTGAAAACAAATCAAATTTTGATGCAAAAATTGAAGCAATACTTTTTGCCCCCTAGAGCAATTAATATGTAGACCGAAAGTGTTTTACAATGCTGTCTTACTAGTCGACTCAAAAGCTACAATACAAGCTATAGCATCAAACAAATTGCCTCTTGCAAATAAAATGAATGAAATCCGAAAACTAATAAAAATACTAGAAAACTTACAGAAGAAAATGCACTTCCAATGGATACCATCACACGTTGGCATAAGTGGGAATGAAATTGCTGATGAATTAGCAAAAAAAAAAAAAAAAAAGCACAAAACTGCATAGACAAAACAAAGTTTTGAATACACACACATTAGGCATCAAAATTAAAACCAAATCAGAAGCAGAAATACTCTATAAAATAGATTAAGAATCACAAGGAAAAAATGGGCAGATATCAACAAACTTTGGAAAACATATAGCTTAAAACCAAGAAAAGACACTGTTGCCACCTTAAGATTGAACACCGGTCATGACTGCCCTGCAGCATATCTCTGGAAAATTGGAATCCTTAATACTGAAGAATGCCCCTTATGCAACTTACCAGATCCATCTATGGGAAGAGAACACCTATTCACATGCACTGCACTGAACAAGGAAGCACAACAAAATAAAAACTTTTCTCAACTTTATTGGGAAGCAAGAAGCAAAATGGGTTAAATGATCCCAAATTGCGGCCATTAGAAAACAACCTTTTAGATTTATTTTGCTCAAGTTAATAAATGGACGCCAATCTTTTGGTTAAAAAAGCTGTTCCTAGACAACCAGTTAAGCTAAGGAAGTTCCCATTCCTTTATAAAATATTTTTTGAGCTCTACTTTACAATGTCCATACCAGTAAAAGGTTGTTCCAGAATCTAAAAGATTGTTTTCTTTCAATCTTGAACCTAAGTGGTCACTTTTTCTTTGGTGAGATCCAAGTCACATACCCAATCATGTAACTGAGACTGACTCAAAGGATGTGGATTGCCATCTTCTAAGTCTGGAGACAAATTTAGATCATCTTCTTCTGCATTTGGAATGTATAAAGTGCTGGTACTACTCTGTTGGAAACTGGTCTAGTGCATACGGTATACAAGTCCCATTGCTGATGGCTTCCTTGTTTTTTCTTACTGAACCCAGATATCTTGCACAGACATGAATAAGTCATTTTAGTCATTATAATGTTCTTGTTGCTTATACCAAACTATAGGAATACCAAAGAGTATAAATGAACAAACTCCATTATGTCACTGACTTAGATTGTAATGTTTCTTCTCTGCTGCTTTAACACATAACACATCATCTATCACTCGAACGTCCCATTTTTTCACATACAATACACATTTAAAACAGAGCCATTGACACGAGATTTAAGCTTTATAATTAATTGATGAACTAGTGGACTTACTATGGTAGGCTCTGAGGGTGGTGCGTGAAGCACTGAAACAGCTGTAAGCCGCACAAATCTTACATAATTAACACGAGTAAATCCACTAGTTAATCAATTATATTCATGTGTAAAAAATAGTCTACGCAAGATTCAAAATGGATTATTTAAGCTTTACTGAGAATGGGAGCAATAGGTTCCAGCTGTTATATTAGAGAAAATTATTTTTATCACCTTTGCAGTATCTTATTGCTTAAGATATGGGAACCTGAGGATCGGAAACTGATGTGAAGGGTTGCGGAAAGAATCTGCCCTCAATTAAGAAGTATGACAATCTGAATATAGTATTGATAGTGGTAAAACATAATGTCAAATGATTTGCATATTTACACAATTAATATACCATGCTACAAGTCGGACGCAATGATTTTAATACTGTGGTGGTGTGAACTCTCAATTTTGTGCTAAATGAAAAATTGTGCATAATCCGTATGTGATTCGCAAAAAACTGTTGACTTTTATGACACAAAATATTCCGTGCTGCAAAATCGTCACAAGCCTGTGTAATCAGTTACAGTATAAAGTAATTTAAATGTACAGATAATTTCGTAAAATGTGAACAGAATATTTCATTATATCTACAGCAATAACATTCGAAGTTTTTAAAGGAATTCCAAAAGACTTAAACCATTAAGCTGAGAAATTTGGAATTGTTCCCTGTGCTCCAAAATCATTGCGTCCGACTTGTAGCATGGTATATTAATTGTGTAAATATGCAAATCATTTGACATTATGTTTTACCACTATCAATACTATATTCAGATTGTCATACTTCTTAATTGAGGGCAGATTCTTTCCGCAACCCTTCACATCAGTTCAAAGACTTCAGTCTGTACTTGCATATGAGATAATAATCCCTAAAGTATTGAATTATAGATTCATAGATGTTCTTCTTTTCTCTTGTACAGCTATAGATTGTTCAACTACAGTGAGAGTGATAATTGCTCTATCATTTTCTGTATCAATGGCAGTTATGTGAACTTGCAGGAACTTTCCATCTTAGTGCACTTTTTGATGAACCTCGTAGAATAAAGAAAGACTTTTAGCAATAAGTTCTCGTATTCCATGGTGTCTAGTATTCTAGACGAGAGTTCTATGTTGGCAAAATCCCAGGATGTGGGGTAAAGTTTCTATATCAGTAAAATGTCTGTCTTTGAACCTGTGATTGTCCAAGCAATATCCATCAGATTTCCAGTGACTAATTCACTTATGCCATTCCTTTTTGTACTCAGAATGCAGCAGAATTCTGATCCTCACATTGTTTTCTCGGAAGAATCATGCTAAAGGAGATTCAATAACCTTAACCTAGTACATGAATTTTCACGTCTTGATCAAAAGTGCACATCACATCATTTATTTAAGATACATGAGTGGTATCTGATTGCTATTTTTGGTGATATTTTAGAAAAATAACAAACTTACAACTATTTCCAGCAAGATAGTTTAACTGCTTACACTTGAGAAATACAATTCTTTATGTGTTTTGTATGAATGTTTGAAGACAGAATGATAAGTCTTCCTTTGTGGCCTGCGAGATCACCAGAACTGAACTCTGTGATTTTTATGTATGGGATAAATTAAAAAATAAAGCGTATGAAATGAATCCCCATACATTTGACAAACTGAAATTCTAGAATATCGACAAGAATTTTTTAAGATTAATTTCATACATCAGAAAATCTATTTTGTTTTTGTAAAGCTTGTCTACAAACAAATAAATATGTTCATTAGCTCGTGTGACGGTAATTAACACGTGTACATAGTTTCATTGTAACAGAAGTCATTGCTGTGAGTGAACAGTCATTGTTATGTTTCATTCTATTAAATAACTCACAGTCCACATTCCAATGGCTGAAAGGAACAGGGAAACATGCTACAACTTTGAGTACAAATAAGCAGTGAATAGGGTAATAACAGGTTTTTATCACAACATATTGGTTTTGATAGAAAATAATAATTGTTTACCCTTATTGCAAATAAATGACATTATGTGTATGTATACAATGCCTACCCACTTCACTTATGTGATTCGGCTGACTCAAGAAGTGAGCATTGTTTGTGGAAGACTCTGTATACGTGTTTTCTGTTTCAGATTATTTAATTTAATGTCATTTAGTTTGCTCTTCAAAACGAAATATTTATGGTACTGTTCTGTGCAGGGTGGTACAGTTATTGGTTCTGCACGCTGCAAAGATTTTAGAGAGAGAGCTGGACGTCTTAAGGCAGCCAAGAATTTGGTGCTTAAGGGTATAACGAATGTGGTGGTGATTGGTGGTGATGGTTCACTCACTGGTGCCAATTTATTTAGAGAAGAATGGTCTAGTCTTCTTGAAGAATTGGTGAAAAATGGTAAGTTGTCATTGAAACTGTTTCCTATCAATGTGCTGAAGTCCATTTATACGCTTCTCATCCTAAGCCATACACTTTTGTTTTCTACATAGTCCAGTCATTGCTTAGTTAATAAGCTGGTGTCGTTTTCCAAAGAGACCAGGATTTGATTCTAAACTATTCTCTTGAGTATTTCAATTCTATCTCTTTGCCCTTTTTATATTAACCATTGCTGTGTCATCTCAGTGTTTATGACTTCTGTAACACTTAATAACGTAAAACATTATAGACAAAAAATGTTATTAATAATAATAAAAAAAATTGTTGCCAAATTTCAACTGAACTAAATTGCAGTTTGTTCATTTGTTGAATATATGTTTCTCTCTTTTTCATTGAACTTTATAAACATAATTTGAAGAATGTAAGATAATCATAAAAAAATCTATGTTTTTATTGCAAAGCTGAGTTGTTCTCAGTGATCAAGTGGTTTTTATGTTTGTCATTAAATTCGAGATTTCTGAATTCGGCCCTGACTGAGAGTGGGCTTTGAAGGCTGATAACAATTCTTATTATAGCTTTTTCCAAGACGAAAGTAAAGGAATAGGACCTGTATTATTGTTTTATGCACATAAAAAGGTTAATAGACAAAAGTTATTAGCCTTTTCTTGCCCACATCAAACTTCAGCTTTGTTGGACATTAACCTAACTTATTTAATTGTTGAGGGTAATTAGGGTAATTAATTCTATAATACAAGTTCTTCCTGTTTCTGAAACACGTAAGTGGAATCCAGGAAGTTCCTACTGCTACCATAACAAAAACATCGATTTCTGAAGTCTCTAGTGAAGTACATGGAAGGTACAGGGCCAGGGTGCTGCATTGCTGCTAGCAGCATTTTTTCTTCCCTAGTCTGGAGGCAGACAACAGACAGGCAGAAATTTTGTGTTCATTAGTGATGAGCATGGAAAGAAGTGTTTACAGTATGATGATAGATAAACTAAGGATCTATGTGCGAACATTGTCTTCACTTGCCCTGTGGTGCTGAGAAGACAGTGACGAATCTAGTTCCTACATGTTGACCCATTACTGTAACATAGAAGGAAGTCCAAGAATAGGAGTTACGGAGCTGTTATGAATTGGTTTTGTGTTATGAGAGCATCAAATGATAATATGTAATGCATTAGAAATCATGCAGCCATTTCAAGACTTTCCACACGATTTGACTATAATGCTTATACAATTTAGATCTTTCCCTAAGTAACCTTTAAAATTAAACTTCGTCTATGAAAATATAATATGGACTGAATATTAATTTAACTCTTAGAATACGAAATTTACTATAATTCGTTGCTCTGTCACTTAGATTATAGTAAACACAAACTTTGAACCCATAGATAAAGTAACCTTTACATTTTTCTCGAAATTCTCTGCATGTCTGAATAATATTTTGCTCTCAAGTATTAAAATCTGAGAATTTTGATACAGTACTGTTGAAGTACAATGTACACAGATATTCAAAATCTTTTAGCAAATTAGGATTGGTATTCTTCCTGTACTGGTTACACAGTTACACTTCTGTTTAGGCATGTGAACATGAGACCAGCATTCTAAGAAGCTTCAGCAAAGTTTATTGCAATTGGACTTCCTTTCTTGTGAAAAATATATATATATATATATATATCTGCTAGAAGTTATTCAGATTTAATATGTTGTGAACTTACTTCTTGCTTTTTAGTACATGTTCCTTTTATTATATCCTGCATTGTAATGTCGTGGTCTAAGGCGTCATGCATAGGACTCACGTTATACAATACATGGAGAAGGAATTTTCTCATGAAATTTAGGCCAGTGTATGGGACCAGTCCCCACCCAGCATCATGATGAATCTGGGGAACTATGCTAGTTAACGAAAACCGATTTTGAAAATCAGCTATAACGGCTGGGGGGGGGGGGGGGAGATCATCATGCTGATGACACATTACCCATGCACTGGTTGGATGATCATTCACCTCTGCTGAGGCATGTGGACATGAGGCCAGCATTTAGCTTGTCAGCTGTAGTTCTTCACGAGCGCTCACGTCATAGGGGGAAAAAAAGTCGTTTTGTTATTTGTTATTAACCAATTTTGTGATATCTGTAAGTGAAGTTTGTTATGTCGTGAACCATTAAAGAATTTTCACATTGTTTCTATTATTGATAAGGAAAGGGCTCTGTTAGAACTTAAGTGGTAATGTAATATGCAGCAGAAAATATAAATTTTAGGTGGATGATAGAATGGTTCTTTTTACAATTTCGTACATGACATTAATTGGTTGAATGTTGTAAGGTTCTTATATGTGCTGAAAACTTATTGTGATCAGACACTCACTTCGACTCTTGAAGCAGTACAGTGACCAGATACATATAGATAAAAAGAGAACGAACTAAAAGACAAAGGACAAAATTGGAAGAAGAGGATATATTGCTCAGTTACACCTAAAACATGAACATTATTTATGGTGCATGTAGTTTATGTTCTGGTCATGGGATCCTTTCAGCAACAAAATTGCTTCATTAAATTCTAGCATGTAATTAATTGATCTTTAGCTATGATGATACCTAATAATGTGGAATGTTTTCTCTGCAGCAAGGACCTAGTGAGTTAAAGCAGAAGTTGTAATGTGTGTACCCTAGATGTTAAACCAGTGGCAACTCGTGACAATATACGTAGTTGCAAATTCATATTATTTGGATTGTTCAGTAACAAGCATAATATTTAAGTATAAAATACTAAGGCCTCATCTCACTACATTTCGCCAAAAAATTGTAATGTTGTAAAATTTTGACTTGTTCCACTTTTAAAGCTTCAGTGCTAATGTAAGATCTATGGAATAAAATAAATGAAATGAAAAAAAGAAAGAAAAAAGAAAAATTAGTAGATATGATTGTAGGAGATGTTTAAGTTTATCTTAAGAATTACATTTTAAACACATGTGAAATAATTATTAATAATCAATCTATTAGTTACAGAACATTTTCATATAATTTTATTGTACAACAAAATTCATATAACATCTCTGTTTATACATATTGAATACAGTTAACAAAATTATTTCCCTTCAGAATGCTGGCAAAGAGTAGTGACATGAAGTGAATATTACGTTTTCTAAAAATATTTTTTAACACACTTTAATTATAGTGACTTTCAGTTGCATACTCATATCGTTAATAATCATCTTCTTCTTCTTCTGCCTTCTTAAGGAGTGGATTATTTTCCGTTCCAAAACTTAAGGTCATTGGAATTGTTGTGTCCATCCTTTCTTTGGTCTCCCAATGTCCCATCTTCCAGTAGACTTATAAAATAATGCTTGCTTAGTAATCGACCAGGTAGCATGTATGTGACTATGCCAATTCTTCTGGTATGCTGTGACCTTCTCAACTATTGTGTGTTGTATCTCTAACTCTCTTCTTATGCCTTCGCTACTTAATCTGTCTCTAAGCATTAGTCCTAGAAGCAGTCTTAGGAATCTCATTTCTGCTGCTTCAAACCTCTTTCTAGCAGATTCTCTTATTACCCAATATTCACTACTGTATAAGAGGGTCGGATATCACATTATGTAGTTTCAATTTAACTTCTTTCCTCAATGCTTTAACTAGAAATCTTTTAATTTGTTCATTTATTGCATTGTATTTAATAAGGTTACTTTCCATGTCTTTATTTGTATTGTATATGGAAATTTCATTTCCCAAGTACTCTAAAGAAATTTACTTGTTCTATTACATTGTCATTTATCACTATTTTGGCTCTCCTACTATGTGTGCCTTCCATCATCATAAGTTTCGTCCTAGATCAGATTGCTCTGCATTATAGGCTTTGACAGTAACAACTTTAGTCAAGTTTACTATGCTGCTATCTAGTTGTTACATAAGGAGTCACGTCATAATTCTAATTTGAATTGCATTAGTGACTGGTTACATAAGGAATCACGTCATAACTCTAATTTGAATTGCATTAGTGACTGTACTGCCATCTCGTGTTCGTTTATGGCAGACGAGTGGCAATCCTGGCAGTTGTTCTCTTCAAAGTGCAACCAATTTTAACATAGGAATGAGCAATCTATATGTGATCTGGGGTTTCGTTTTATTAATGGATATCTTCATGTTATATATCTGTAGAATTCTGTTTAATTTTGTTATATTCTCTTGTAGAGAATCTTCTGTATCTGCAATGAGGATCTGATCATCTGCGATTAATATTATGTTAATCATTTCTTTGAAAATATAATTTTTTTCCTTTTACACGAAATGAATTTACTTAAACTAGAAGTCTGTTTTATGTTCCTTATTATGAGCAAACTTGCCACTAACCTTAGATTAAAATAAAAAAAAATTTCAGGAAGTTCTTTTCTATAGAAGACATTGCTAATGCAGACAGCCTTTCTTCGATCATTGTTATTTGCAAAGAAAGTTTTGGTTTAGAGAAACAATGATCAATTCTTAAGACATTATTAGGCATCATCAGCACTTTTAACACTGCAACGTCTTCACTTTAGGTACACTGTAAATTGTTGTCTTTTATGAATTCAAGTAAAGCTAGCTGCCCCAGACACTAAACGAAATTCTTTTGGACTGTTAGTTACAGACAGATCTATTAGGAGTTTCTTGAAATTAAGAAATCGGTACACATTACGTGTTTTTTATTTTATTATTTTTTTTTTATTTTTTTTTATTTTTTTTTTTTCCTCAGGGAATTTAGATTCATACATCTGAAATTATTCTCGTTGAATTAATGCTGCAGCAACGAGAATTTAAATCTTTCTTTAACTTTACAGAGAACGATGTCACAAACTTCTTTAGATCTCTTTTTGAATTCTGAATCGTCTGTCCTTTTTTTTTATCTTCATGCTTGATTGCTGGATGTTTCACCTATCGTACTTCAGCATTATCTCTGATTCTGAGGACTTTTTCTTCTAAACTTTAATGTATTTTCTCGCAAGACTCGAATCAATATCCCTTTTTGAACTTGATCAAAGAATATTTTGTACATTTGAAAATGTCCTGTGTAAAATACCAGTCAAAATTTGGAGTGCTACTAGTAAGGGTTGTTATGTGACCAGATGCTAGACAAGTGGTGTTGTAGTTCTTTTAATTTTATCTCCATCTAAAATCACCCTCATATGCTGGACAATTTCTTCCCTTACTTACTTACTTGCTTTTAAGGAACCCAGAGGTTCATTGCCGCCCTCACGTAAGCCCGCCTCCGGTCCCTATCCTGAGCAAGATTAATCCAGTCTCTATCATCATATCCCACCTCCCTCAAATCCATTTTAATATTATCTTCACATCTACGTCTCGGCCTCCCCAAAGGTCTTTTACCATCCGGCCTCCCAACTAGCACTATATGTGCATTTCTGGATTCGCCCATACGTGCTATATGCCCTGCCCATCTCAAACATCTGGATTTAATGTTCCTAATTATGTCAGGTGAAGAATACAATGTGTGCAGTTCTGTGTTGTGTAACGTTCTCCATTCTCCTGTAACATAATGTACATATAAAATTAATTTCAATAAATTAGCGTTGTAAATGTAGATTTTATGCATCTAGTTACTTCCCACCCACCCTGTAGATATGAGCAGAGAAAATTGTGAGTCTTATTAAATATTGGCCATTGTATCTGAGGTTCACCTCACTGAGGACGAACAGCAGATTTTGAAGGGTGAGAAGATACTTGTTTAGGAGGGATATAAAGCTGTGGGTTGCATAACATGGATTTGTCTCTTATAAAGGGCTCCAGGCAAAATTTGTTGCCCATTTCTCACTTACATTGACTTTTGATGTTGAATAACTGCTGCAGTTGAAAGTGTCGTTATATAAAATGAAATAATACTACTAATATCAATACCTTCACCACCCTTACTACCACCATAACCACCACTGCTACTGCTACTACCATTGCCATTACTGCTGCTTTTGCTTCCCATTAAAATATTCTGTTGTGTTTTAGGTGAGATAACAAAGGATCAGCAGGCAAAATATGCACACCTTCATATCGCAGGCATGGTGGGTTCCATTGACAATGATTTCTGTGGCACTGATATGACCATTGGTACAGACTCTGCACTTCATCGCATTATTGAAGCAATTGATGCAATTGTTTCAACAGCATATTCACATCAACGCACATTCATTATGGAGGTTATGGGCAGACATTGTGGGTAAGTAAGGGAGTAAGGAGACTGCAAAATCAGGACATAGTAAATGGAAAGTGTAGCATTTGTACTGATTACTATAAATTGTTAATGGATTATGAAATTCATAAATGAACTGTTTCTGTAATTTCAAATGCTCGTGACATTTTATTCTCAAAGGAGACAGTGTCTTATATGTCCAGCCTGAATCAGACTTGACTTCACATTCAGGGATTGGTATTGTATACCTTTCTTATTGGATCCATATCATCATATGAATTCTTCTTGGTGATGTTATCATTGGTATATGGTATGATACAGGTGTTCTCTCTTGTTTTCTACACATTGATATAGATATATATATATATATATACCATTTGTAGGATGTTAGTAGAAACAGGAGTGCTCTGAAAAAATCTGCTCAATATTGCTTTTGCCCACTAAGAATTACACTTAGGTCATGTTGGAATTTGAACCTCTCTCTCCAGTGTAGACAGCCATAGTATATTACTTTCTGATATCTGAAGTAGAAACGATATGAAAATGTATGTGATATATTTTGCATATGCCATGAGATTCACGTCCCCACGAATTTTTCTGGGAATATTGTTAATTGGTTAATTAATAATGATACACATGTGAAATGCCAGGCAGTGTTTGTGCTGTCTGTGAACATCATCACAACTGCTGCCACTCAGCACATACAGTATGCAGTTTGAGCAGCTATCTGAGTGATCTTTTTTTTTTTTCCAGTGTAGTACAGTGTTTTTTTTTCCCTCCCTACATTGTAATATGGCGCGCTGCACGCTACTTTTCGTGCTGTGCAACCCGAGTGCAGCAAAAGTTGCAACTGGAGGTTGCGAGTCTGTTCACACACAAGGTGCTACTTTTGCAGCCGCAGTCATGCTGCAGGTTTCCATCTCCGTGTTGACTTCTCAATATACATTTTGTGGTTATGTTCGCATTATTAAGAAATTCATGCGAAAACTTACTTATCTATTATTTGCTTTTCTGTCCTAACTAGCATTCAGAAATTGGCATTATTTTTACTTTAAAGCTTTTAAAAACGCCTATATACTTAAATGATAACCAACAGCATATTCACATAATCATTGTTGGCAACCCTCCTGTTTGAAACTACGCTACGGAAAATTAAAAAAATGAATTATATCGTCAGAAAATATGCTCAGACTGTTTTGTGCATTTAATAACTGTTACAAATAATTTATTTTCATAACATCTAACATTAAAATATATCCAAACAATAAAAGTATCATTGGCACATTTGGGTGGCAACACTGGTCGCAACCGCAGCAAAAGTTTCAACAAAACAGATATCAAAAATGCTGCAGCTGCAACCATGAGAACCCTGTTCACACGTCACTACTTTTAAGCTGCGCGCAGCATGATAAAGTAGCGGGCAGCAGGTTTGGCAGCCACTACTTTTTGGGTTGCACCATTGTTCACACGTCGCAGTACAAGAGTTGCGCAGTTTTTTGTACTGCAGCGCTGCAAAAGTAGCGACGTGTGACCATACCTTAAGATGCACAAACTATACACTTATCACACTTGAACTTGATTCTGACACATGTACTTCTAATCCAAACGCCATTTAACATTGTTAACAATTGAAATACCCTTGCAGGAAAATAATGACATGTACTACCACTTTAGGAATTGCACTGAAGAAAAATCGTGCAATGTTGCCAACTTCATTTCGAATAAGCTGTGCACCCATATTTTTTACTTGTATACAGTATTTCATAAAAAATGTGCGTGGGGTATTCGAGAAAATATAGTGTATAAATCATATTATAATAAACTTCTATTCTATAACATAAATTTAAAAATACATTCGTAATGATTGTTAACGTGGTTTGAAGGATTCGTGTACAATAAAACTTGAAACATGAACTAAAACACTGCCTAGATTATTACTGTATAAATAATACGACAATAAAATAAATAAAATTTGACTTTCGATTGTTTAATACAATTAACACTCAACTCAACTTAATTTGGAAAGCAGATGTTAGAACAGACTAAATTAAATATCACACCCTTACTGGAATATATTTGTGTCAAATGTTAAGTAATGAGTCCACCAGCCATGTTGATCGATCACAGCATTTAATTATCTGTTCAACTAATGATAGGCAAAAGTTTGGCCTCAACCTGACTCTTTCTCAAACTTCATTTACATAATCAATCAGAGCCTCTTTTGTCCCCCCTCTCTTCATGGTTCTCAGTCACGTACCATAACTGCCAATATTTGTTCTATCACATTGAAATCTGCACTTTGACTAGCCAGTCAAGAACTGAAATTTCAAGATGTTATTCAAACGCAACTTAGCTGTCTTATAAGTACGAACCTTAATATTGTCCCGCACAAAATAAATCACAGGTAATTTGTCTTCAGAGTAGAGTGTGCACACACTATACAGGAAGCATACATTCTTCTAATATCTGCATATGTTCCTCAGAATCCATTCTTGGACATACCTGGACCAATTCCCCAACTCCCAAAAAAAAAAAGCTACACTCTGTTTAGCGTTGACATGTGTTGTCGATGGCAATTAGGTGATTTGCCTCATTCTTTCTCTAGCTTCCCAGTAAAATAGTTCAATGTTATTGTTCTTCCTATTATCAGAGTTTAGTTTATCACAAAGGAGAAGATGCTGTTTATTCAAAATTTCATTTTTGTTACATGTTGGGCAGTTTGTGAAGTTCAGTTTGTTGAGATGCTGAATGAGTCAATTATGTCCTGTGAACAGTCGAAAATGTGCTATTGCTTGTCTTCGAGGTTTTCTTAAAATATGTCTTCCTTCATTAACTTTTTCATACAGTTTGCCTTTCAGTTATTCAGCATAATTGTTTATTTTGAGTCTTTTGTAGTAGTCCTTTATTAATTATAATTTGTCCACTGCTGTGGAGTAATAGTTAGCATGCCTGGCCATGAAACGAGCTGGCCCAGGTTCAAATCTTGGTTGAACAAGTTACCTGGTTGAGGCTTTCTCCAGGATTTTCCCTCACCCCTTTAAGAGCAAATGCTGGGTAACTTTCGGCTCTGGACCCTGAACTCATTTTGCCAGCACTATCACCTTCATATCATTCAGATGCTAGATAATCACAACAGTTGATAAAGCATCGTAAAATAACACACTAAAAAAATAAATTAAATTTTTTTCGATTTCTATGTTAAAGGCAGGTTTTACTTTAATTTGGGTACCTTTTTTTTTTTAGCTAATTTGTCAACTTTTTGGTTGCCAAGTAGACCCCTTGAAATGACAATTTCCTTATTTCTTAGTTTTTATATACTTTCTAGGTTTTCATTAGCGATTATATGTTCTGAGTCATATTTGGTGGTGTTTGGAATGGATGTCAGTGGAAAATTATTCTCCTTCACAGCCACCTTTCTATGTACAGCTCGATTCAGTGTTAATGGCCGCTGTCCTTGGTTGTTTGGCTAGTGAGCGAGCTGTGTTTTGCGTCATAAGAAAGAAATTTAATCACAGATGTGCATAGGAGGGGAAGAGGAAAGAGGAAGAATGAAAATAATATCTAAGCTCGAAGCTGAGGGACACTCATATCAAGAAAATATGTCATGACTACATTGTTTAGTCGAAGATGTAGTGGTTGGTAACACGGTGTGTGGAAGAATATTGTGTTTTAAGACTGAGTGTACAGCGACATGATAAGAAGGAAGTGTTAGGTGTTATGACTGCACCACCTGACCTGTGTGACCCAGCCTGCCAATAGTGATGAGTAACTCTCTCTTAGTCTATCTACTTACTTTTTGCAGGGGCCAAAATCCCTGAATCAAGCTGTACTTACTATTATGTAAACATCTTACGGTAGCAGTGCTGCAATGAAGATCTAATTCTCTTTGGATTCTAGCTGCAGGTTTAAAAGGATGCTGTCTATTTACATTCAAGTTTACTGCTTTTTTTTCTGGTGTAGATTTTTCCGGCTGTCCTGTCTTTGGTCGTGTTTTAAGGCATTCTTTCCCATTATCTTGAAAATGCTTGATCCAGTAATTTAGACATTATGTTATATAAAAATAATTATCAATAATAATTAGATCATACAATGCCCAGACAAACAAGCTAAATGTTGTTATAATCACGGATGAACAATAGGACTTACAATGTCTTCTGTGTATCCGTTTATCTTTTGTTTCTTTACCAAATTCTCGTAACACAATACAATTTTTATGTTTCCATCTTCCTGAAGAATTCTTATGAATGGCAGTGTACATTGTAACATATTTGGTCCTACAAATTTGAAGATGACTTAAAGAATAATTTCCTAGTGTCTCAAACAGGAGGTGCTGCAGATAAAAAGCCCAGAAAACAACATAGAGTTCTCACTTAACCTGGCACTGGTCGCTTATGAGCATTTTGCTAACAATAAGTATTGAATTCAAATGACAGTCACATAAAAATGGAAGGGGTTGCAAGTTTGTCTCAGTCTCTAGCTGACTTTATAAGTGTTGGCTATTGACTGCTAGGAGAATTTTCATCAAACAATAGAAGATATTGTGTACAGAAAATATTAGACCAGAAGTTCAGTTATGATGGAACAATTACTGTTACGCTTCTGTAAAGTCAATCTATTTCTAATCCTACTTTTAAATGTTCCTGAACTTTTCCTTGAATACAGGTATTTCGCCAGGTAAATTACCTCTTTCTGAAATAAAATAGAAATATGTACTTTGCAGTACAAAATTCAGTTGAATATAATAGAGCTGGGAAGTACTAAGACAGTCAAAGAAACTACATTGTGATACATCAGAAGAAAGTCTTAATTCCTAAGAAAATAAGTGTTCTCACTTCAGCTTGATATTTCATCATTTTCGAAAGTTACAATGGGGAAAAAATCAAATGCCTTGCTACATTCGGAAAAATTCCAAGTATGCGACTACCCAAACTGTATTGTATTATAGCGAACTTTCTTTGCTGAGTTAAGGAACCATAAATGACATTGCTTATTGATTATAAAATTGTCTTGATAAATTCAGTAGGCAATTAGCACAACAATCTATAATTTCGTGTTCATCATTATATCAAAGTTCATTGCGACACAAGGACTATGATTGGGAAATCTTGAACATAAGGCCACGTTTTTGAGTGGATTCTACAACGGACATATAACCCCACATTCTATTCTGTCTTCAGATTAGGCTGATTCCAGTACTGTATTTTTGGTTGCTCTGCTGCTACTGAGCATTCTGTGCAACCAACTTCTTCTAGCTTGCTGGCCTGGTGTTCCATATAGTGAACAGACGCTCAATATTTAACCCAATAATTTTGTTTTGTATTTTCCTTAATGAATGACGTTAAATTATCATCATCATCATCATCATCATCATCATCATCATCACTGCGCTTGTCTGCCTATCTGGAGTTGCGTTCTGGCGCGGGTTTGATTTCCACTTGGGCTGATTACCTGGTTTGATTTTTTCCGAGGTTTCCCCCAACCATAAGACAAATGTAGGTAATCTATGGCGAATTCTCGGCCTCATCTCGCCAAATATCATTACGCTATCACAATTTCCATCGACGCTAAATAACCTCATAGTTGATATAGCGTCATTAAATAACCAATAAATATACAAAAAATAATAATAATAATCATCATCATCATCATCATCATCATTAACACGAATAAATGTCGCAGTTAAGATATTGTGCTTCAAGCTGGAAGTTGTTAGTTCAATTCCCAATGGAGTCATAGATTTTCTTCATTGATTTAATTTTCCCAACTGCACCATCACCACCTGGGGTTTACTTGACCTCTTAACAGAAAAATGAGGACCAAGGGTATTCACTTGGGAGTAAAGGTGGCAAACATGTATAATTGGTATTCGTATTGATACTAATGCTGATTGTCTGGAAAGGCGCATTATTATTATTATTATTATTATTATTATTATTATTATTATTATTATTATTATTATTGTGTTTCTAAAGAAACTGTTCAATTCTTGTTTGAATTTTAATATAATTACATTAACTAATTTTCAGTTTCTTTTCAGGATTTAATATATTCACAGAATGTCATAATGAACTGTTTTCATTAAAATGAGTTAGAAGTAACTCATTTACTTGAGGTTCACTAAAGAAATAACGAAATCATCCTTACCAAGTTTATTCTGCCCTGTTATAAACAAATTAAAATTTTTGTAGTAATGTAAGATTTTCCTATTTAGGTATTTGGCTATTGTCACTGCTTTGACTAGTGAGGCAGATTATGTTTTCATTCCTGAAATGCCGCCCCCTCGAGATTGGCCAGCAAAACTATGTGACAAGTTGGAGCAGGCAAGATATATGTTAAATTTACCCGTCCTACTTACATATAATAATTGTGGCAGTAACAGAAAAATGCAACCAATAGCAGACTCTTTGAGAGTGCATTGGTTGCGCTGCATACTCCCTCTTTTTCCTTACCTGCTCTTCCCTTAGCATGGATTTGCACTGGTATGCCTGTGGTCATGGCTGAATTTTATGCCTGGTTCAGTGGGTTGGGCGCTGTAGATATTGAAGCACAACGTTAAATGGAAAGTTGATGCTTAGGTTATGTTATCATGATAGTTCTTATTATGTGTGTGTGTGTGTATATATTGTGTATATACATATATAAGTTACTTATATGTATTATGTATATTTAGTGTCCTGCATTGTCTGAGGGATAGGCCTATATATGTAATTTCTTTTATTATTCAAAATATTAGACTATATTCTGAAAGCATCAGTAACAACATATTATTTTATGATGTCATTTGATATTTAATGCAGCAAAAATAAGTCTGTCACTGTGCAATACTACAGATAGGTAGAAATATGTAAAATTCGCATTTGCGACTTCACGAATTTTTATGGCAATTTACCATTTTATACCCAAATAACACTAATTTTAAAAATGCAATTTAAAAAAAAATACTTGTTTCCATTTTCAAAAATGTATCGTGATTTTCACATATATTTAGAGTCCTTAACCCTCTTAATGCCAGCCTGTTTGCATTTTATATAGTAAACTAAAGAAAAAACAAGTTTTGAGAATGTAAAGGATGGGATTTTTATGGATGATACAATGCTACTCTGAATGGCTGTGGTGTTAACAAGAGCTGCTGTTATTAAGGCCACATTTACACAGACGATGATAAAGGCCTGTAGAAAACATTTCATTGATGTCTGACCTAAGTAGAACCATTTTGAGAACCTGACAATGTTCGACAAAAAGTGTTCATGCTAGCAGATATTTACCGTAGGCTTGTGACATAGTTACGCAAGGTGAATTATTTAAATGACTTGGACTAAGAGAAATTAGTTTCTGGTTATTGTGGACTGGAAAAAACAATGTTTGGAGAAGCAAACAAAAGGAATTGCTGTGGACAAAATGTTGTTAGTTTGTCACAGTCAGAATTTTCACTGCTTGCTGAACATGTGCAGTATGTTATAACTGGAACTTGAAAAATTCAGGTGGTCCAAAATTTGTTTCTGAGCCTGTACATAAACAAGTTTTCATGGCAGCTCATGGCCACCTAGAATGTACCTACATCAGTGACGTCAAATTCAAGATACTGTACATATAAAGCTTTACATTAAAACAGTTCTACCTTGACACCTTTCAGTATAAACCACATATTATTCATACGAACTGTTTTGTTCAAAATGACTGTTACCATTATTTCCCAGAATATTGACCTTTCCTTGTGGGACACACTATACTTATTTGAAAGTTTCAGATTCTTTTTAAAGAACTGGTATAAAATGCATATGACAAATATTTATTGCTACTGATTAGTTTTAGTTCATCTTAGAGTATGTTAACATATATTTGTTTCATATAATAAACACCTATTTAACGAAACCTATTCTATTCATACATTGTTACACATTACACATAACAATGTCTTTGTACATACCCAGAAACAAAATTTAGGCCACCTGAATTTTGTTTTTGGGTTCGTACATTGTAGGAGTGAACTTGTTAAAACTGTATTCATTTTTATTTCTTCCACTTAACTTTCTCTTTCTGCATGTCGTATTATGTATGATTTAAACTTATTTTGAATATTAATAGATAAAAATGCTTGTTCTTTTGTATTTTCATGATGGTACTGTTCTATGTTAGATATGAACAATGTTTTTCTTAATATTTTAAAATTAAAATACAATAACAAACCATTAATCAATACAGTTATTTTAATTACATGAAACATAAGCCTAAAATGTTATAAATACATTGGCACAACAACAGAGGGGAGGTAAGAATTACTCCACTAAAAATGGTAAATGGTACAGTTTTTGTCCTAAAATATTAGAAAAGTATATAGTATAGTATACCCTTCTTTTCTTTTTTTCTTTGTGACCAAAATTTCAAATTTATAATTTATTTTAATAAGATGAAAGAACTTCGAAGTCACTTTAGTATAAATAACGAAATTCGAACCATTTCAATAATCACACGAAACGAATGCTCATTTTGCCTGTGGTTCTAAACACCATAACAGTGAATTCAGAAGCAGTTTCTCATTGTCGAAGTCAGGTAATCTGCTGTTTCGTGTTTATATAAAACTATTGCTATGAAGAGGTCCATCACTAATTCCAAGGTAAAAATTTTTTTCAAAAGAAAAAGACAATGGTAAGAAGATATAATGAATTTGTAGTACATACTCTTCACTTCTTATCAGAGTTGGGCATTTTGTAATCAATTACCGATTACATGATTACAGTCACAATTACTGAAGCTATTATCAGAAGTGTTTAAGAACATGGGCCTATGCATGTTATACATTAATATATTTTTTAAGAATTGAAAATTTTTCAGTTCTTAAAAATAACAAATAGAAGTAATAAAAAGTAAATAAGCTTTGTAATGAAGATAATATTGTATCATTCCGTACTGCCTTCCTTACTTGACTTAATTTATAGTTTTAAGCTAGTTGTTAGTGTGGCATAGTATAGTTAATCCCCCCCCCCCCCCATCACAATTATGGTAAGACTAGTTGTCATGAAAATAGCACACAATACAATTTTTAACTTCCCTCCTCTCACCCCGAAGCAAATTAAGTTATTGTGCCACTGTATAAATACATATGTAACTATAACAATATTTGTATGCTTGTTGCTTTGCATGGTGTATAAAATGACTTTGCTCTAAAATATTTTGATGTGTTAATTTAAAACCCCACGAATGCTACAAGTAGAACATGATACTGAGTTTAATGGTCTGTATGGAATAAATTACAGTTCATACATTCGATTAATTTATTGCATTAGAATATACACAATTAGAAAACCAGTTACTGTGCATGGGCATGGGTTCGATTCCCATCTGGGCTGATTACCTGGTTAGATTTTTTCTGAGTGATTGTTAGGTAACCTCATGGCGAATCATTGGCTTAATCTTGCAAATACTGTCATACTATTACTAATTCTATCGATGCTAAATAAGTTAGTGTTTGATTGTGTCATTGAAAGTAGACTGATAACCAGTCATTAATGAACCAAGAGAATAATTCCATTTTGTGTTTGCTAAAAATTTCTCTGAATGTCCCTAAATGTTAATAGCATTGCCTCTCACATTTATACATATAATCTTGAAAATTAAAATGTAATTTGCTGCTTATCACGGTAATGAATATTAAATTGAAGAGTTATAATTATATGACTTCCCCTAAAGGATCCATGATTCACAGTATATTATGCAGGTTAATTAAAACAATGATAATGTCAGTTACGTCATTTTGGACAGCTTGTTAGACATAAATTTTCAGCTAAGTGAGAGTGATGTTTGTTTCTTTATGTATAAAAATACGTAAAAAAGCAAATATCGGATTCCCTTGAAAACTTGAGACATCTCTCTATAAATTTCGAAAATAAAGTAATACAGAAAGTTCTTTTAAAATGAAGTCATAGTTTTTTTGTTAGGATCTGCATATGGTTTATTAAAAAACTAAATATATTATATTTTATAAAAATTGTAATTCTGTTATCAAGGTGGCATTGTAACCTTGTATGTTTTGACACACAAGAATAAATATTGTCATATAATGATGAAAATGAAATTAAAAATAGAGTAAAAAAGTACAAAAATTTCGAAAGCTTTCAGTACGAATTACAGATTAATTAAATTTTTACATACATATGAGATTTATGGATTTACCGCCATACTCTGTGAAAAATAATTTACCGCGTTGTTTCATTTGTTTTATTCCTGTTTATTGTCCTGTCAATTCGATGGTTACATATGCATGTAAAATGTACAGATTTTGTTCTTTTTCACTTTGTTGCATGTTGAATGTTTGTTTTTGCCAATTATGTTTATTTTTTGGCTTTCAGTTTGCCCTTTGATTGCATTGTGTCTCTCTTCTTAATTCTTCACCTAACCCAACAGGTACCTGGCAATTATGGCAGGAATATCTTCAGAGGCAGACTTTATATTTATACCTGAAGATCCTGCACATGTTGGTTGGGATAAGGAGATTTGTTCAAAACTGTCACAGGCAAGCATTAAATTTCATAGCCACAGATATTTGTGGTCAGAATAAGATTGTATAGAAAACTTTCTGATTATTGGAGAGATTTATTTGTTTATAACTAATTGTGGAAGTACACTACTTTAAATGATTTGATACTGTTGATACATAGTGATCTAGTAATGTAATTATTACTAATTGATATTGAAAATTTGCTTTGTAGTTCTCAAAAAACCGGTAATTTCTTTTTAAATTGAGTATCGCCATCATCACCTTCACCACTCATCCTTTTTCTTCTTCTTGAATTTTTGGGATTAAGCCATGCCCTCTTCGTCTCTGCCCTCAATATCCTTTTGGAAGCTAATGAAATTTAATTTTATCATTATCTTGTTATGATCTCAGGATGTTGTGTCGTTTTTGATGCTTTCTCTCATACTGGTACCAGTAATTTTGTATTAACTGTTATTTGTTTACCAAAAAGTATTTTCAACCTATTCATTATATTGCATTTTGTAATTTAATGTGGAAATGTGTTTTCTGAAGTATATAATGGAGAGATGCCAACTATTACAAATTTACCCCCACTAATATGTCATTAGAGCCAAAGAAGAAATTATTACTTAAAACAAATTGTGTGTTTGGCAATGAATTAGCAGATTTTTTTTAGCAAGAAAAGCTTCAGTATTCTCCAAAGACTTACTTACTTACTTATTGGCTTTTAAGGAACCCGGAGGTTCATTGCCGCCCTCACATAAGCCCGCCATTGATCCCTATCCTGAGCAAGATTAATCCAGTCTCTACCATCATATCCCACCTCCCTCAAATCCATTTTAATATTATCTTCCCATCTACGTCTCGGCCTCCCCAAAGGTCTTTTTCCCTCTGGCCTCCCAACTAACACTCTATATGCATTTCTGGATTCGCCCATACATGCTACATGCCCTGCCCATCTCAAACGTCTGGATTTAATGTTCCTAATTATGTCAGGTGAAGGATACAATGCATGCAGGTCTACGTTGTGTAACTTTCTCCATTCTCCTGTAACTTCATCCCTCTTAGCCCCAAATATTTTCCTAAGAACCTTATTCTCAAACATCCTCAATCTCTGTTCCTCTCTCAAAGTGAGAGTCCAAGTTTCAAAGCCATACAGAACAACCAGTAATATAACTGTTTTATAAATTCTGACGTTCAGATTTTTTGACAGCAGACTAGATGACAAAAGCTTCTCAACCGAATAATAACAGGCATTTCCCATATTTATTCTGCGTTTAATTTCCTCCTGAGTGTCATTTATATTTGTTACTGTTGCTCCAAGATATTTGAATTTTTCCACCTCTTCGAAGGATAAATCTCCAATTTTTATAGTTCCATTTCGTACAATATTCTGGTCACGAGACATAATCATATACTTAGTCTTTTCGGAATTTACTTCCAACCCTATCGCTTTACTTGCTTCAAGTAGAATTTCCGTGTTTTCCCTAATCGTTTGTGGATTTTCTCCTAACATATTCACGTCATCCGCATAGACAAGCAGCTGATGTAACCCGTTCAATTCCAAACCCTCTGTGTTATCCTGAACTTTCCTAATGGCATATTCTAGAGCAAAGTTAAAAAGTAGAGGTGACAATGCATCTCCCTGCTTTAGCCCGCAGTGAATTGGAAAAGCATCAGATAGAAACTGGCCTATACGGACTCTGCTGTAAGTTTCACTAAGACACATTTTAATTAATCGAACTAGTTTCTTGGGAATACCAAATTCAATAAGAATATCATATAAAACTTCTCTCTTAACCGAGTCATACGCCTTTTTGAAATCTATGAATAACTGATGTACTGTACCCTTATACTCCCATTTTTTCTCCAATATCTGTTGAATACAAAAAATCTGATCAATAGTCGATCTATTACGCCTAAAACCACACTGATGGTCCCCAATAATTTCATCTACATATTGAATAAGCAGTCGTGGACAGCTGATAAGGGGTGGTCCTCCAGCTTGGGGGTTGGGCGAAGGGCTAACAATCCATCACCGTAAAAAACAGCTTGTTACGAATCCTTCAAATTCTCCAAAGACTACAAAAAAAACTTTTCGTTTAGCAAATGTTATAATTAGACAGCGGAAAAAAAGTCATTCAGATGTGAAGGTAACTGCAATGCGACTAGTTTGTCTCATTAGAGGGTTGTTGTTTATGTAAGCACAGTAGGTACACTAGAAGTGCATGCGGGTATAGGTCGGGGAGAATGTAAATTGACACATGGAATAATCACTGAATATTGGCTGTACATTGATGTAACTATTGTAATGGCATATTTTGTGTACTTTACTACAAACGTTTTAATGTGAGGATTGTTCACCGTTTTGAATGGAATATTATAATTTATCATTATTCGACATGAATCCTGGCGAAAGTCATATTTCATATTTGAGATGGAAGATGACTGACTGAGAACGCAGAGTGGCAGTTGTTTTCGGTGTTCGTGTAGTGCTCTCTGCAGACAGTACCGTGTTGTAGCTACTTGGGATGCATGCACACCTCATGTGCCATAGTCTATGGTCTATGCATAAAATTCTTGTAAACTGTAAACATGACTTTTATTTGACTTTTTTTTCTGCTATCTAGTTATAATAAATAGAACAATAAAAACTAACATTAAAGATAAATGGTCTGCTCACAGTATACATAAATCATGGTCATCCATAATTAACACTCAGATGGTAGTCACCTAGACGAGAAGCAGTGGCCAGGTTCTGCGTAATTACTGGACATGATTGTTTGCTGCTCATCTGTAAAGAATATCTATTTCTTCGTCTTCTTCTTCTTCTTCTTCTTCTTTTCTTCTTCTTCAATGGCATCACTGCCCAAAATCGGGCCTTAGCCTCATTTATTCTCTTCCTCCATCCTTCTCTATCCAAAGCCATCTTCCTCCATGCTGTAGTACCAAACAGTTCTTTAGAGGCACTCGTCACAGCATCTATCCATTTGTTCTTACATTGTCTAAGTCATTTTCGATGATCAATCCGAGTCCAAGGCTTAGGTAAAGGCTTCTCAACAAGTTAGTTTTTACAGATGTAGGGATGTCAGCCCTACGATACAACCACCAACTGGAGGACCAGAATATAATTTACTAGACTCCAATTTGTGTTTTGGATCAAGAGGAAAATTCAATTATGGACCGAGATCATCTGACAAAATGTTCTACACTTACACTGCTGCTACTACTACTGCCACTACCACTCTTATTACCACTATCGCTACCACTGTCACTATTACTACCACTGCTAATTTTTTAATTGATTTATTTTATGGTACTTTATCAATTGCGATGGTTATCTAGCATCTAAATTAAATGAAGGTGATAATGCTAGAGAAAGTTACCTAGCATTTACTATTAATGGGTTGAGGGAAAACCTAGGAAGCATCCTCAACCAGGGAACTTGTCTCAACCAGAATTTGAACCTGGGCCCCTTGTTACATGGTCAGACGTGCTAACCATTACTCCAGAACGGTGATCCCCACGCTATTACTATTACTACCATTGTCACTATTACTACTACTACCACCACCACTGCAACTTCTACTACTACCACCACTACTACTAGTATTACTACTGCCACCACTATCACCACTGCAACTACTACTACCACCACTGCAACTATTACTACCACTAGTAGCTCAGTCAGCTGAGGTGCTTGCCTGCCGATCAGGAGTTGCGCTTGGGCGCGGGTTCGATTCCTGCTTGGGCTGATTACGTGGTTGGGTTTTTCCGAGGTTTTCCCCAATCGTCAGGCAAATGTCAGGTAATCTATGGCGAAGCCTCGACCTCATCTCGCCAAATATCATCTTGCTGTCACCAATTCCATCGACGGTAAATAACCTCGTAATTGATACAGCGTCACTAACCAAGTGAAAACCACTACTACTAGTAACTAGTATTACTACTATAATGACTGCTGCTGCTTATTGCTTCCATTGTCTCTACTACTACTACTACTACTACTATTACTACTACTACTACTACTACTACTACTACTACTATTACCACCACCACCACCACCACTACCATCAATGCAACTATTACTATCACCACAAGTACTAGTACTACCATCACTACCTACTACTACCAATACCACTACTAGTACTACTACCACTACCACCATCATTGCTACTATCATTGCACAACTACCACCATCACTATTACTACAACTGTTGATGCAATTGATATAGTCATACAAGCACAAGTTGAGTAAAATAATGCAAACATTGTGAGAAAAAGATCAAACATAATTCAGGCTACATTAAACACAGAAGTACTGGAATCACTTCTGATCCAGAAGATCAAAAAGAAAATTGAAAAAAAGTAGTTGCTAGATGCAGAACAGTGAGCCTGGTTTGCAGAGTTGGTATAGCGCTGGCCTTCTATGCTCGAGATTGCGGGTTCGATCTTGGGCCAGGTCGATGGCATTTAAGTGTACTTAAATGCGACAGGACCATGTCAGTAGATTTACTGGCATGTAAAAGAACTCCTGTGGGACAATATTCCGGCACATTGGCGATGCTGATATAACCTCGGCAGTTGCGAGCATCGTTAAATAAAACATAACATTAACAGATGCAGAACATGCCACAAAGCATTTTTTTCTCCCACAGAAGTCATAGGTAACGTGTAATTATATTAATTGCCAGAAGGACACATACATGTGCACTATGGGATAATCCACTTGAATGGTTGGCACCTCTGATAATGTAAAAAATATACGTATTGTTTTTTGTATTTTGCTATCTTCACTCATTCTGTATTTTTTCCATTCATTATCTTTGTTCTAGATCAGGAGGTAAATACGGTGTATAATTGTTACATCAATTAATATATTTATTCTACTGACATAGAGGAAAAAGAATTTTAGGTAGATTTCCACCATATTTTTTAACAGATGGCATTCAGTTCTTTGATATGGTTCATTTGGTGGGACAATCGTGAAGGATGATGATGACGATCTCTTATTGAAATTGTTACATTATTAGCAGTATTTTTTATAACAATTCCAACAGTGAATACTTATCTATGACGTAAAGTGAAACAAACTGGACATAATATTGTGGACTTACCGGAGCTGTATTTAGTCATACCTTTTGCTGTTTTGAGAGTATGTCAGAAATAATGCAAACTGTAATGAAATATTTATTTTGAAACTAATCTGTATAATATTTTCAGATGCTTATTGTCATGTGTTACATAAATTTTACCAAAAGAAAAAAAATAATTTGTGTTATTAGATAATGTTACATTATATATTTGTGAGGATTATTTTTGATTTTGATGTTGTGGTTATAGTTTATAGTTTGCTTTCATCTCCTTCTCTATTGACGAATGAAGTGGAAAGTCAGAATTATATCGGTATGAGTATCAATATCAAGTGTTGGATATTGGAAAATTGTGATAATGTCGTATCTCACTTATGATATGACAAGAGTTTATTTTTTCTAAATAGTTCACATTTTTTACTTTCTTTTAACAAGTGTTATTGATTTGTATGAATTAATATACCCTGGGTAGAATGTCAGTCAGAGTAATTGTACAGTTTCGTTAGATGTAATTTCAAAACTATCTTAAGCACACACTAATCACCTCTACAGCTTGTGTTTGTGTATATATTTACATTTTATTTATATCTATTTATTCTTCTTTGCTTTGTATTCACGTACTACTTGCTGCTTTGCTTTCTTAGCTGTTTGAAAAGATGTCTTTGCTTATGCATTCGTTATACTGCAGTCATTTATTAAAAAGTTCATGGGTTTATTCGCGCATGAGTGTATTTGTGTATGTGGGTGTGTGAAATTTAATTTAATTTTACACATATGGAAAATTATAATTAATTAGTTATCATATGAGCTGTGTTGGTTTCTTTGACAGGCACTCATTATAGACTAGAAAGACACGCAGTTTGATATCATTCATTGTAACTGTTCATTTTAACTGACGTAGTTGTGATAAAGAATTCACAGCCAGGTCAGTAATTTTACTCTTATAACACTGCATTACAGATTTAATGACACTTCTATACATGTACAGTGTATGAGCAAGAAAAGTAGCTTTTTTATTTTGAACAAATGGACAAGTGATCAACAATGAAATATAGTATGCTGTCTTAGTTTGGGGAAATGGGAATAATATACCATTATTCAGTCTCATCTGATAACAATAATGTAAATGAGTCCTCAGTAAAGAAAATACTGTCAGTTTATTTCACTTCGGTGAAGCTACAACTTTGTGGACAGTTGGTTTACTTATTTTAAGAAGACTATATAGTATTATAATATATCTGTTTATTTCAAAGCTGTTGTGATGCAGTTATCGTTCAGTGCATGAGACCTGACATAGGAAAGCACAGACATCAGACCTAACAGATATAGGACTTGAATCTTTCCTGGAGTTGGATTCTTCTCGGGTTCTCAGCCAGGTGAATTGGATTGTTGCTTCCAAGCTTTCGATGACTAGCTCTTTCATCTTTTTCAGGGATTGAAGTATCGTGGGACCATGTCTAGCCAGTATATAAGCAGTCAGTGGGGCTTCCCACTCAGGCCAATCAGGAGCTAGTTCCTAATCCTGACCACCTGCCATGTTCTTGTTGGTCGAAGCTTGTTGATTATAGGTTTCATGCTGTCTCAGCTATAGGCTCCCATCTCTGTTGAAATTGTTGCCATCTAGTTGGATTTCGATAGCTTCCTTGATGTCCAGGTCCCAATAACTCGATGCCCGATGGTGTGGCATCAAAATCTATCTTGTGACCTGTTTGCAAGCTGTGTTGCGCTACTACTTACTCATCGGGGTAGTATAGTCATATGTTGTGTTATCAGAGTAATATAGCCTTATGCTGTGTTGATGTTTCTTGCAGCATATCATATTGGTGCATCTCGTCTGGCCAATGTAGCATTTTCCACACCCACAAAGTATTTTATAGACACCAGGTATCCTAAGACCAAGGTTATCCTTAACTAGCCTCAGTAAGTTCCGAATCTTTGTGAGCTGCTTATGGATAGTCTTAATCTTGCCTGAGGTGGGGCCATAAAACAGGACTTATGTCATGTCCTTCGTCTTCTTTTTCTCCTCAACAGGTGATTTGGCAGAGAAGGCTTCTCTGACAAACCATCTGCCGAAGAAAAAGAGGAGACGAGGGTATAGCATACGTCCCGTTTTATGGCCCCACCTCAGGCAAGATTGGCAGGCTGCTAAGAAAACAGGGGATTAAGACTATTCATAAGCCACCCACAAAGATTCAGAACTTACTGAGACCAGTTAAGGACGACCTTGGCATTAGGATATCTGGTGTCTACAAAATACCGTGTGAGTGTGGAAAATGTTACATTGACCAGACGAGATGCACCATTATAAAATGCTGCAAGGAACATCAACGCAGCATAAGGCTATATTACCCCGATAAGTTGGCAGTAGCACTACATAGTCTGCAAATGGGCCACAAGATAGATTTCGACTCTACCACCGTCTTAGACAAGGCTTCAGGTTATTGGGTCCTGGTCATCAAGGAAGACATCGAAATTCAACTAGATGGAAATAATTTCAACAGAGACGATGGTCTACAGCTGAGTACAGCATGAAACCCATAATCAACACGCTTCGACCAACCAGAACACAACAAGCAGTCAGGACTAGGAACTAGTTTCTGATTGGCCTGCGCGGGAAGCTCTACTGATCACTTATATACCAATTAGACATGGTCCCACGTCACTTCAATCCCTGAAGAAGATGGAAGCAACAATCCCACTCATGTATCTGAGAACTCTAGAAGAATTATTCCAGACCTAGCAGACTTCAATGAGAGATTAATGACTTGGGCCAGTAAGCAGCCATTGGTAAATGAAAACATCAAATATAATTTTACTATATAATTAACAAAATAAGAATGAAATTCTAACTAAAGCATGCAGCAAGTAAATATTTCAGTCTTACATATTGGCTTCTGAACCCAGTTAGCGTTATAATAAAAAGTCTGGGATCTTTCTATAGATTAAGGTGACCAGAATCTAATACGAACTTCTCATCTTTCCCTTGTTTTACCTACCATGGTCCTTCATGGCATGTATAAAAAAAACATCAGTTATTATTTATTGTTTCATTAGAACTCGTTCTTTGTATGACGATGATTGCACATAAGTCAAATTTTATTTCAGCTATGATTAGTCGTTTATTTCATGGTCCCAAAAAAAATGTACGAGAATATGTAAGCTAAAACATGACATTGAAGATCGAGCATCAATGCATAGGTTAAGTTGCAGAATTTAGAAGGCCATATTTCTGGAAGAGATTTCTGTACATGTAATATAAGTACATTTATAAGCTGTTGTATTATTCTTTCTTTGAATTACATTATTGTTGTTGTTCTCCTCTTCCTTCTTCTCCTCCTCCTCAATTATTGTCATCATCAAATTACATTGAACTACGCTTTGTCTCTTTTTCAGTCTTTGAAGTGACCACCTTTTTCTTTTTGTTATAGTTTTAATACAAATCAGGAAATCTTGTCATTTTTATCCTCAGTATGTGATCTCTTATTATTTCTGTACAGAGCTGTGTTGTACTAATGTACTATTATAATGATATGGAAAATATGTGTAGATTAGTTTTTAATTGTAAAGAAGGCTTGATTTATTAACAAAAGAGAATATACTAGATCTTGTTATATGAATTCCTTAATTGCATATTATATAACCTGGCAAACATGATTTTATGACCTATTGCTAGGTACAGGATTAAAAGCTGAGAAATGTTCCAGTTCTCTCATATTGAAGTTCATAAATGTATTTGGGTTTTCACTTCTGCTTACTTTGGGTGTTAAGAATAAGTATTGCAGACTTCAAGGACATAATTACTAGCTATAAAATTTCACTCAGTGTATGCTTCAAAACTCATATCTTCGAAGTTGTGGTTAGTACTCAAGTTTGTTGATCATATAGTGACACCGCAGTACATCATGTGAAGATCATTGCACGTTGTCTGAATATGTGTACATTTATTTTGCATGTATTGTGATCTATTTTCAACCATTATGTGGAAGATTGTCACCTCACAGGTTAAACTGGTTTCTTAACAGACTTAATGGTGTTGTGTGCTACCATTTCTTGTGGATAATTTGTTTGCTTTGTTGGTAGCTGTGACTTCTTCAGTGATAACTATTGTGGTATGTGCATGAGGAGACATCACACCAATTTCTACGTCATTCATGCTTCTGTATAGTGGGTTATGTGCTTTGTCAATGGGAATAACATTGTAAGAGATTTAAGTACATCTACTCTCACATGTTTTGGGTTTCAGAAGTCTAATTTGCATGTAAAAACAGTTGAAAATATGGGAATAAGCAGTTGTCTGGAATTTTAGGTATTTGTCTCTGGTCGCTGGATTAACAAGTGAAGCTGATTATGTGTTTATTCCTGAATGGCCTCCAGAAAGAGGTTGGCCAGCTAAGCTATGCAAGAAACTCCAGCAGGCAAGACTCTTAAATTATCGTTACACATTTTGAAATTTTAAGATACTTTTGAAAATACAGCAATTGATAATTAGTAATAAACATATAATTAAGAAACCATATGGTTCAAATGGTGTGTGCTAAGAGATTCATATGAAGAGAACAGTGATCCAGTTTTAAAGATACAAATTTTATGGAAGCAATTAGGGTCTTGTATGATTAGAACACGTATATCTGAATACATGAAATTTTAATAATGAAACACAGTAGTTAAATTGGGAAAAAAAAAGTTTTATCCTTCCTTTTGGCTATTGTTAATAATATGTATTTTAAGTTTAATTTTCAGTTGAGATATTTGAATTATTATTAAAGTAAATTGTTTACAAATTGTGATAAGACTCTAAGTCAAAAACACCATTTTCATTATCCTAATAATCGTAATAAATTATTTGGTGGACATTCTGTATGTGTACCAACATTGTTTTATTACCCTCCCACATTTTAGCTGTGTTATAGTTCTTGCTAAAAGAGACTCTTGTGTAATTGTGTATCTTATTGGCCTCTAATACATTCATGATTTGTTATGCTTTCCAACTAATAAATATGCTAACTTACGCAATATAACACACATTCACATATTATCTTTTTCTGATTGCATTTAAATTGCTCTTCTGCGTTATAGATTACATTGTCTGTTCTAAATGGGTAATTCGAAAATTAGTGGCAGCACTTTAATTAAGATAAAAAAGATTAATTATTCACAATTGAAATCATTACAGTTCTTAAAAGTAGTCTCCTCCTGTCGCTACACCTCTGGAAGATGATGGATGTCATCCACAGCATCACTTTGCTTTAAGCTTCTAATTGACTTAGGCCTACAGTTATTCTAATGGCCTATTCTATTTCTAAAGCCTGTCCCTCTCAGTGATTCATCTTAGAGGAAAGGTCGTAATTATAGGAACGCATATCCAGAGAATTTGGAGAATGTTGTAGAATTTCCCAGGTCCACCTGTTAAGTAAATCACTTGTGTTGTCGCGTGACGTGCACCATTGTGAAGCACAATTCTTCCCGTGCATTGCTGTCCATAAATAGTGTTCCAAAAAGTGATTGTAATATGCAGCAACCACATGCATTACAATTGGAGCAGAATGAGTGATTAATACATATACGTAATCATAAACAAGAAACATAATTTTGAGAAGGTTCTACTCTTATCTACATTTCTTTGGCATTAGAGCATTGCATGAATTTTAGCAATGTTGCCACTAATTTTCGAATGACCTACTATGTATTTTCTGATATTGCATTTTGGAATAACAGAGTGATTAAAATTTGCATATATTGTTAGCCTTCCTTCTCCCACTCACGATTTGATTAAGAAAATATTACAGGGTAAGTCCGCCAAGTTAGCTCTGTGGTAGTGTCTCTGCCACCGGGTTCGATTCCCAGTGGGGTCAGAAATTTTCATGTAAAATTTCTACTTCTGGACTAGGAGAGATGGCAGTGCACAACTTCTAATCACTAGATTGTGCACCAATATTCCTGGGTTAAATCCCAAATCTCTCTGCAGTGCATATGAAGAGAAGGCATATGTTGATAGTGATTTGTCCATCGGACGGAGACGTTAAGCCTGGCGGACCCCTTGGTGCTATTCGACAGGAGTAGGCTATGTGCCGGCACCAGGTTTCCCCTTCTCCCATCATCATCATCATCATCTTCATCATCACTCATTCCAGTCACTTTACTTATAAGAACATTTACACATACATTCACCTTAGTACATGATATAACTCTCCACAGATACACATGTACAGCGTGGCCTGCTGAAGTGGTGTATAACTAGAAAATGGGTCACAATCCTGCCATCTACCGCAATATGCGGAACCCGAATCATGTAAAGTGAAGTGGGTAGGCATTGGATACATACATACATATTACGGGGTACTAAGTATTAATTATGGGATCCAGATCATATTCGAATTCTAGGAAGTTATAACACGTTGCTTTGCTTATTTTTTATTAACAATTAGCACATAACATGAGTTCCTTTGTTTGATCAGAAAAAGATTTTTTTTTAAGAGATCGTGAGAACGATGTAATAAATATTTTGAGGTTAGTGTTAACGAATTTTTACTATAATGGGCATAGTAAAATATACAATTATTCTCAAACACTAGTGCTAAACTATCAAAGACAAGTGAAAGACATTGCCATTTTATGTGCTTCATCTTTTAAGGGTATCACATAATTTTAATCACTCTAGATTATGATACGGTATTTCTGAAGACATTCTATGCTGGGATCCTGGTTCTTCTAGCATATGTTCTTTTTACACATTAATATAAACTATATTAAGATTACTATAGAAATTACAATTTGTAACATTTCTAAAGATCACATACATAAATCTTATGTATCTGTTCTGATCTTCAGTTTTCAGACATGGTTTGATTCACTAATATTTTAAGTTATACATATGTATATACAATAACAATAATTCTCTCAGGCACAGTATTTTAATTTATAATAAATTAATGTAACAAAATGTTCTTATTGGTCTTGTTTGATATTTAAATTATACGGTTATTTCAAAGAGGAATGCATGTTTTGCATTGTGTGAATATAGATACTGAATGTAAGTTGCATGATAGGAGTTGTAACTCAATCACAAAGGACTGTACTTGTATCACTAATGCATGTAATTCATCCACTACTTTGCTTTGATTATGGAGAGCTTAATTTTGGTTATGCTCATAGATATTTTATTTGCGTGAATCAGTCTTGGATATAGGTATTCAGTTGTAGACTAAATATTGTGAGAGGGTTTATTATAATTCTACTGTAGATTAGTTTTGGTACAGTTATTTTTCATGCCATGGGTATTAATTTTCTATTTGTAGATCAGAATTTTGAAATGAATAGTAGTATAACCATAAAAAAAAATCACCCTGTTTTTGTGTATGTAATTTAATGGCTAAGCATCATTCTCTGGTGCTTTAGTATTTATTTCTTGCATAAGTACATTCAGTACGGTATCATAATATTAAATTTAAATTGCGATTTATTCCGTGAAAGATAGCACAAATATTTAGTTAAGTTTTTCCCATGAACCATGGCTTGAATATTAATTGTTTTTGAACTGATATTAATCATACACACAATTTTATTTATTTTTAATCGAAAACTTTTCATAAGGTATTAAATATATTAAATTATCTTGTAAGTTTTTGACTGAAAAATAAATAAGTAGTGTATATCAGCATTGAACTTACTGAAATGTAAAACATGAATTATAAAATTTAAAAAAATGATATTAATCAGTAATCGACATAGAAAAGATTTAGTTTTTGTGGGTACAGAATTTTAATATTTCTGGTACTACTAAAGTAATTATACTCGTAAGTCATTTTAAAGTATTATATTGCCTTTAACCCTTTGTTCACAATATGGATATTGATGGCACTTTTTCGTGATACAGTACAGAGTTGTTCATGGCAGTGTCATTCAGTTTAAATCTCGTAAATTATGTTGTGATATAAACAGACTACATTAATCCATATTATAAAGTATTTTCATGCAAAGAAATTATATGCATTTATATAAATGAGTAGTTGATGCTTTTCTAATTGAGGCGTGCAGTTCCAAAACCCTCTAAATCGATTCGAGCAAATTTCTTAGGAAACGAAAAAAACTTCTACTGCTTTTGTTTTTATTTTGAAATGACTGATTTTTTTCTGGTGAACTTAACTTGAAAGTAGAAAACATCAATATAATTTTTCATATAAATATTATAAACCATATTGCCAAAAATTAATGTTCTTTTTTTTATTTAGTGGGTTTTGGAACTCAATCTTTATTTAGAGGATATTGGAAAGGAACAAAATGTATTTAGCGGATTTTGGAAAGGAACTTTAAATATGTCAAGTTTTAGACATGAGATGAAGCCTATGAAAACAAAGATTTCAACTCATTCAATCATAAATGTTCAGCCCATGCGCAGATCTTTCACTGCAAACCCAGCATTCTCCAATCTTTCCTATTTTCTGTCTTCTTCTTGGTCTCCGCATATCATTGGTATATCTTAATGTCGTCTATCATCTGATATCTTCTCCTGCCCCGAACTTTTCTCCTGTTCACCATTCCTTCCATGGCATCTCACCTACTCTTTCCAACACAACTTAGTTTCTTATTCTGTCTGTCTACTTCACATGCTCCATTCTTCTCCATATCCACATTTAAAATGCTTCTATTTGTTTCTCTTCATTTCATCGTAATGTCCATGTTTCTGCCCCCCCCCCTTTTTTTTTTTTAAGAAATGGGAGTATAAGGATACAGTACATCACTTATTCATAGATTTCAAAAATGCGTATGACTCGGTTAAGAGAGACGTTTTATATGTTATTCTTATTGAATTTGGTATTCCCAAGAAACTAGTTCGATTAATTAAAATGTGTCTCAGTGAAACATACAGCAGAGCTCGTATAGGTCAGTTTCTGTCAGATGCGTTTCCAATTCACTGTGGGCTGAAGCAAGGAGATGCACTATCACCTTTACTTTTTAACTTTGCTCTAGAGTATGCCATTAGGAAAGTCCAGGATAACAGAGAGGGTTTGGAATTGAACGGGTTACATTAGCTGTTTGTCTATGCGGATGACGTGAATATGTTAGGAGAAAATCCACAAACGATTAGGGAAAACACGGAAATTTTACTGGAAGCAAGTAAAGAGATAGGTTTGGAAGTAAATCCCGAAAAGACAAAGTATATGATTATGTATCGTGACGAGAATATTGTACGAAATGGAAATATAAAAATTGGAAATTTATCTTTTGAAGAGGTGGAGAAATTCAAATATCTTGGAGCAACAGTAACAAATATAAATGATACTCGGGAAGAAATTAAACACAGAATAAATATGGGAAATGCCTGTTATTATTCTGTTGAGAAACTTTTATCATCCAGTCTGCTGTCAAAAAATCTGAAAGTTAGAATTTATAAAACAGTTATATTACCGGTTGTTCTATATGGTTGTGAAACTTGGACTCTCACTTTGAGAGAGGAACATAGGTTAAGGGTGTTTGAGAATAAGGTGCTTAGGAAAATATTTGGGGCTAAGAGGGATGAAGTTACAGGAGAATGGAGAAAGTTACACAACACAGAACTGCACGCATTGTATTCTTCACCTGACATAATTAGGAACATTAAATCCAGATGTTTGAGATGGGCAGGGCATGTAGCACGTATGGGCGAATCCAGAAATGCATATAGAGTGTTAGTTGGGAGGCCGGAAGGAAAAAGACCTTTAGGGAGGCCGAGACGTAGATGGGAAGCTAATATTAAAATGGATTTGAGGGAGGTGAGATATGATGATAGAGACTGGATTAATCTTGCTCAGGATAGGGACCAATGGCGGGCTTATGTGAGGGCAGCAATGAACCTCTGGGTTCCTTAAAAGCCAGTAAGTAAGTAAGTAGAAATTTACTGTACTTTGTTTTTTTTTCCCCTTTATCCATTTTTCTCCCCCCCCCCCCCCCCGTTCGTTTCTCTTTCTCTGTTTTCTGTTTTCCGCTTTATTAAACTAGTACGTACACAACACCCATGCCCAAGGCGGGACTCGAACCTTTCGGACCAAGCGATAGAGACATGCCGTGCCCCTACCGCTTGAGCCATGCAGGCCGGCAAATATACAATGGCACACTCCACACAAAGCACTTCACTAGCCTCTTCCTTAGTAGATTTCAGCTAACATATTTATTTATAGAAGCGTTACAAGGAAAGTATTGATTATTATACTGTTCACGTCAATAAGAATGCATATTGAAGATAAAGAATTACTCAAGAAAAAATCTATAATCATGCTACAAACTTGGATATGGTGGGCTACGTGCTCAAATACATACGAAAGTAATCATTATTCAACTCTTAATAGAACACTGTTGAGCTGGATTCCAAGAGAAAAAATATCTTCAAATGTATGCAACAATCACACATATCACAATGGAATCCCAGCAATAAAGAACATAGGATTCAGTCCAGGGTTTACTTTGAACAATCTCCTTATAAATACACATTTGCTCCTACAGCTTCAGGTCGTCACTTTCGACCAAAAATATCTCCAGATGTATGCAATAATCACAAATATCATAATGGAATTCCAGCAATAAAAAAATAGAACTCAGTCCAGGGTTTACTTTGAACAATCATTTTATAAATTGACATTTACTCCTACAGCTTCAGGTGACCAAAATGTTTCCTTCGTCTTCTTCTTTATTTTTTATTTTATTGGATTATTTTACGACGCTGTATCAACATCTAGGTTATTTGGCGTCTGAATGAAATGAAGGTGATAATGCCGGTGAAATGAGTCTGGGGTCCAACACCGAAAGTTACCCAGCATTTGCTCATTCGTCTTCTTCTGCTTCCCCTCCATTTTCATTGATGAGATGGGCATAAAATTCCAGATCATTGTTTATTTTCCACAAAGGACCGAAATATTTTGAAAAAAGTTTATCAATATCTTGAAATTTCTCATTTTTTACTGTCACCCCAAACTGTTTTCTTTGCAACTGCAAGTCATGGATTGCTTCTCCTCGTTTCAAAAGACTTCGGTAAACTCCAAAATCGTTATGATAGTGGCATTCTCCTCTCACTAATATACCTGACTTCCCTTTTTGAAGATAATTCTCTTAGAAGGGACTAAGTTGAAAATGCTTTCAGCACCTGTGTCATTCTTTTCCTTCCAGCTGTTGACAGGAACATCATATCCTAGCTTCTTAACAGTTCCTTCTTCTACATAAATTCTGATGTATTCAGAAGAATCAGTGATCGTATCCATGCGTTTTTTTTAAAGCACTTCATGCCTTTGCTGCAGCAAAATGAGGGTCGAAAAAAAACGTAAGTAGGTCAACTGACTGCAAAATGGTGGACAATTAATATTGGCTTCTATTTCTGCCGTAATAAATTTAACCCTAAAAGAACCAAACATGTTAAATAATTTCGACTTCCATGATAATGACATGGAATTAATATTACTAGACGATTTTGACAATAATAAACGTTGCAAAAGACCAAAACACACAGTCCGCCATGATGGATCGTGCAGCAAACTCGTAAAGCGAAGTTTTGATTTGCTGCATGCTTGCTACAGCGCTGCTGCAGCGACGGTGAAGCAAATGTAATAAAAGAACGGTCTTGCTGCAGCGCTTTACGTCTTGCTTTAAAAAAAAACGCACGGTATTTATTTTCCTTATTCTTTTTCTAATCTACCAAAGACCCTACCTGGCGGGAAAACATGATAAGGCATACCAAATGCCAGATCTCACAATCAGTAGGCCTACACTACTAGAATATGCAAAAAATAAATACTGGTTATAGAGAATATTGGAAAAGTCGCTTGGTATTTAGAGGATATTGGAAAAGTAGAGATTGGATTTAGAGGATATTGGAAAAGTAACTATTTTTCAAATGAAGATCAATAGAGTGAATTAATCCTTACAATAAAGAGATAAAAAATAATTTTGGTGAAAAAGTGGATTTAGAGGGTTTTGGAACTGTGCGCCTCAATTCTAAAATTTTGCACGAATAATTTAATAACATATTACAGTTTCTGTGTTTATTTTTGATTTTGTAGCCTTAATTCATATTACCAGACTTACTTTTACTATAGATATCAGTGGCAGTTCGTGGTATAGTTTATAGGTGGTTCCAGAGTTAACTTATATATGTATAAATTTTACATTCTGAAAACAGACTTCAAACCATGCAATATAGACTTAACACCGACAGAAAGAAATAATACAGTCACATATTAAACATATTTCTTAAAAACACTTAGTCCTACTTAAAAATGAAGTTCATTCAGCATTCTTTGTTATCAGTGAACTTATTGACAACTTTCTGGTAGAAATTGTAATTGAGGGGTTTGGAGGAAAAACCAGGCAGTTCCAATTCAGTACTTTCCGAGATAATGAAGAAAAACTTACCAACAAACAGTAAGCATGTACAGAAAGAGGCAGGTCCAAAATGCATTATAACTGTGAATGTAATTCTTGGAACTACCTGGTTGTTCGACCTAACACTAGAGCGCATTTTTTCTTCCTCTGTGCATAAATAGCTCAAAAATGAAAAAAATTGGAGCTGCCTGGTTTTTCTCCCAAACCCCTCATTATTGGTCGTAATAAAGTATTTTTCTGCTGAAAGCATTACTAATGCCGAAAGCCTCTCTTGTTGCATGGCATTTTTTATAGTCTGCTCTATGTTTAGAGCTGAAGTGGGTGGTCCTAAAGTTTTAATTTTCAACTTTTTCTCTGCTGAATGCAAACTGAAGTGTAACAGTAACTTGGACACTAAATTAATTTTGAAAATTCATTAGTTGAGTCACAGTCGAGTTTAAATACACAGCATTAATAGTAAGAACACTACTATTCACTTGTTATCACCGATCTTTACTGCTCCAGTTTGTGAGAGAAATAGGCTAAATTCGCATGCAAAAGAAAAGATTGTCAGCTCAGTGGCAGAGTAACTGCCACATCTTGCTGGACTGAATGCAAACAAAGTAGTGTTTCTTTTGATTACGAAGAAATTTAAATGAATCGCTGCTCCGAAAGAAATAATCGAAATGCTATTGGAATAAGTAACAATTTAATCTCGGTTCAATGAAAAGAATGTAATAAAGATGGTGGTAAAAGTGGTTGTGCAAACGTGCAACCAGACCAGAAACCGCCACTGATAAATATACCGTTTTTTGAGATTATGCATTACTCTAGACTGCAAACCTCCTGCATATAATCTTCAAAGGCTTAAAGGCTGCAGTAAGTCAAAAGTGTGTGACTTTGCCTAGTCAGGATGTCACGTCTCATGCTATTTATTATACTAAAGTGAACAACTTTTTTTTTAACTTTTTTTTTTTGATAACCTCGTTCAGAATACCTGATTAAGGGGTAATTTGAGCTCCTAGATTAGAAAAAATCATCTAAATTACTCTATAGATTCGCATTTCTGAGTTACCAGTATGTCCCTCTAACATGTATTAATTTCTGTATATTTACGAACACCCTTGCTGATATGCGGTTATCTGTAAAAAATGAGCTCTTATCGCACATATTAATAAAAACAACAAACTAAATATGATTTTAAATTATAAGACCTCGTACTTTGAATCAGAAGTATGTTTTTGTTGACTTTCGTTTGTAGGTCGAATCAGGTGCTTCCCTGTAGAGAAACCAGCACTGGTTCCACTGGTTCCCCATCATAGTTGGGTCTTTGGTAGGTTTTTGTCATGAATCCATGTTTAAAATCACACTGACCATCAACAGAGGGAGTACCAGAATGAAAACGATGTAATGTGTGCAGGGTGATCTATTCCGACACTGTAACTTCGTGACTAATAAGACGATTGAAATAAATGTGATCTCGTTCGAGCGGACATACGATTAAAATGCGAGCATGACCTTGGTTGGCGACGCACATGTGGGGAGCAGCCCGCAGTGACTGGCGACCATTTTGGACATTGACGAAAATTTCCAAGTGATGTATCTCGCGACTCCTATGTGTTAGCATGCTGATTTTGGTGCCAAATGAAAGATCTCGTGGGATTTACATTAATACGTCTGACTTAACTAGACACTGATGCTACTTCAACATGAACAATTTTATTTAATGTTTGGATTTTACAGTAAATCTTGACATTTTTGTCAAGCCAAAGCAGCAGTCGGTCACATGATCTTTAGGTTATCACCAAATCATTAGAATTGCAAAAGGCTTCTTCATTCCTTCCTGCCACTGGAATAAAATGACAAAGCAACAACAACAACATATCTTGGGGGCCCAAAGCATACCTGATCACCTAGCGGACAGCCAAAGTAGAGTTTGTAAGCTTTTGTAATATTGGGTATAATGTTGTTCTGTGATTTCGGAGTGAATTTTCCATAAAAAAATACAACAAATTATTCGCATAGTTTACATACCTACAAACGTTAGAACTTGACACGATATCTCGTGTTTACTTACTATGAACCTCTACCACTATTATTTATTTTACCTATGTTTAAATTTGTTGTTGTTCTTCTTCTTCTTCTCCCTTCAAGGATTAGGTGATATCACCTGTTCCGGTCTCTATCGTCCAGCCACCTCTTGCGAGGTCTACCCAGATCCCTTTTCCCGATCGGGCGATAATTCAATATCTTCTTTGGTAGCCTATTCTCTGCCATTCTGTCAACATGATCTTTCCATTTTGTTTTATTTTCTTCTACCATGTCGTGTACTGAGAAAATATTGAGATCTGATCTTATTGTTTCATTTTTTATTTTATCGGCTTTAGTGCATCTTCTTACGTATCTCATAAATTTCATCTCTGCTGATTGTATGCGTGATTCTTCTTTTTTTGTTATTGTCCATGATTCAGAGCCATATATAAGAGTAGGTACAGCCATAACTTTATAAAATTTCATTTGAGTTTCTTTTCTCGTTTTTCTTCCTAAAGTTCTTCCAATTGTTCCACGTATCATCTGAAATCTATTAACTTTCTTCTCAATATCTTTCTCATAATTAAAACTAATATCACATCCTAGATAATTGAAGTGGGATACTTGTTCTAAAATGTTTCCATTTACTATTATCTTAGATCTAACAGGATTTTTCCCTTTAAAAGCCATTATCTTTGTTTTGTTTGCAGATATAGTTAGATTGTAAAATATTGCGTTTTGGCTTAATCTATACACTGCTCTTTGTAGGTTATCTTCTGTTTCCTGGATAATTATTTGATCATCAGCGTATAGTAAAGTATTTAAAGGTGTGTTAGATTCTATTTTAATCGCAGTCTGTATTTCATCTTTCCACTTCAAAACTAGATCGTCAATATATAAATTAAACAGAGTGGGTGATTAACTGCACCCTTGTCGAACACCTAAATTTGTTAAAATTGCTTCTGACACTTTAAAACCTGAGCTAATAACTATTTTGGTATTTACATATAAACTCTTAACGGCACTAATAAGGTGCTTAGGAAAGCCTCTTATTTCCAGTATTTTCCATAAAAGGGGTCTTTTCACTTTATCGAAAGCTTTTTCATAGTCAATGAATGCTAAGTGGGTTTCCAAACCAAACTCTCGACGTTTTTCAATAATCTGCCTCATTATAAATATATTATCACTAGATGAACGTCCTTTTCTAAAACCTGATTGTTCCTCTGATATTACTACATCAGCAATAGCTTGTAATCTTTGATTAAGAATTTTTCCATAGATTTTATATCCTGCATCTAATAAGGTTATTCCTCTATAGTTTCCTGTGTCATTTCTATTACCTTTCTTGAATAGGGAAATAACTTTGGCTGTATTCCATTCCATGGGCACTGAACAAGAACAATTTGTTAAAAAATTAATTCAAAGACATAACACCACAATAAAATACTTTATTAGATAAATCTCGCACTTGTTAATTCAAAACTGCTTGATTGAAAAGATAGGATATTGAACTATGGGTATAAGGACTTCTCAGCTATCATTATTTTTCCCCTTCTCCCTCTCCCCTGGTAAACTTAGCCTATATTCCTCAGGGGATTTTGACCTTGGCACTTATAAAATAATATACAAATCCTTATCGAAAGACAAAATTATTTTTTCAGTGATCAGTGAAGGTTTTTGAGACTACTTAACATGCACAAAAATGTCTGTTTTATGTTTGTTTTCATTCACATATAGCTTGTAACTCAAAAACAGTGCCTGATGGAGAATTTTTGGTAATATAAAAATCATGTAAGATCACATGTTTTCGTTTGAGTTACGAAATGGCTGTTGACTAGTGTAATTGGTGCTTGAGCTTAAATACTTATTTTATCCTGAAATTCCATAGCTTACAAAGTATAAAGGAAATGCTTCTAAGTATGCATAACAGAATTTCATCTCACACCTTTCCCTCAGTACAGTTAAACGTTTTTTGCCACCTATAACAGTGAGAGAAGTCAGTTTGTAACAGAAAGAACCTTATTGTTTTCTAAAGATCTTAATTGTTATAGTAACCAAAACACAGTGTCATGGATTTTTATTCATATCCTTACTCAATACATGACCTTACTGTGTATCATGCTCCAAGACAAGAGAGCTGTCAGTCCACCGCTGTGGAGTAATGGTTAGCATGCCTTACCGTGAAATTAGCAGGCCTGGGTTCAAATCCTGATTGGGACAAGTTGCCTGGTTGAGGTTTTTTTTTTTCGGAGTTTTCCCTCAACCCGTTAAGAGAAAATGCTGGATCCTGGACTCATTTCACTGGCATTATCACCATATCAGTCAGATGTTCGTTAACCAATGCAGTTGATAAAGCGTCGTAAAGTAACCCACTAAAAAGGGGAGAGAGAGAGCTATCCCAAATCCCTGCATTGCACAGACATACGATCATAAGGAAACAAATCCACATGAATGTGCTTTCTCACTGGTCTTAGCCTTACCTTTTGTCCTATTGCACACAAGAAGTTCTTGGCTCTGTGGGTAGCATACTTGCTTCCCATCCAAATGTTCTGCAGTTCGATTTATGGCATAGGAAAGTGAAGAGATTTACCTTTCGTTCATGAGACTGGATGTTTGTCATTGTCATTACTGCCCTGTGTTGTCTTAGCAGTGGACTTAAGCCATGTTGACCACACAATCAGGAAGATGCTCAATGTGAGCTTGTTAGTCCAAAGATATAGCAGTATTAAAAGGTGGTGGTAAAATAGAGAGAAAAAAAAAAGAAAGACAATAATTATTTCCAAAATGCACGAATTAAAGTAATATATTATTGTATTGAATAAATATCTTTTACATTGTGACTAAAAATTGTTTAGTCATGCAAGCTAAATTCAATTCTACATTCAAGGATCAATCACACTTTGACGCCATTTGCTTACATAAGAACAAATTAAATATTTTTTATGTGCTCGGTACTGTTCTATAAATATTTTTGAATTCATCTTATAGTTGTTATGGAAAAATTCTACAGAATGGCAGGCAATGCATGGAACTTGGGACAGATTATTCCATTCTTTGACTATCTTGGTCAGTCAATAGGGGATGGATGGCAGCCCTATATTACAGCCCGTGTATTAGGATTTACTTAGGTCCCTAACAGAAACAATAACCAAATTTCTTGGTTTACAAATTGATGATATATTAAATTGAAAAAATCATATTAAAGAAATTACCCCCAAACTTTATTGAGCATGTCTATTAGATCTATGCAATAGGTAGTAAATATGAATGCCTTAAAAACAATATACTTTGCATACTTCCATTCGGTAATGAGTTTTGGAATAATATTCTGGGGAAATTCTACAGATACAGTGGTAAGAGTATATTCCTACTGCAAGAAAGAGTAATTAGAATAATAGCAGGTGCGAAATCTAGGGAATTGTGTAGGACCATTTAAAAAAAACTACAAATAATATCCATGGCTTTTCGGTAGATTTTTTCATTAATAAACTTCCTCATATGCAATCATGAAAACTTTGTAACTAATTCAACAGTTCATAACATAAATACTCATCGAAAAAATGACTTTCATACTCCATCGGCAAATCTATCGTGCTATCAAAAAGGATTGCATTATATGGCAGTAAAAGTTTTTAATAGTCTCGCTATGGATATAAAAAAGTGAAATTCAAAACATAAGATTATTTAAGGCAAAATGAAAGAAGTACTTAATTTCTTATGCCTTCTATTCTGTAGGTGAATTTATGACATTCAACAACGCTGCATGAATATTTCTGTCTTATATTAAGTATTGATACTAACCCCCTTATATTGTACTAGTATATTGTAAAACCCTTCTGTATATATTTCAACTAGACTGTGACTATGAATTAAGACTTTGTAGTACCAGGACGAATAGAAGAAATAGTGTACGCACTCCTATGCTTTCTCATTGTCGGTGGCAGACCTGACAACTAGCGGCGCTTCGATCGCTAGGAGCCATCTGTTGTCTGAAGTGAGACACCGAAAATATTTTTCTCGCGCGTTTAATGGTGAAAGTTTCTAAGAGTTAATATGATTCGTTGTTGAGAGTTACGTAGATGTCTTAAATTTGTTGTGCTCTGAATTAACCAGTGACAAAAGAATATTGTATGGTGGTTTACAAAATAATTACAAAAATTCCGTACTGTTTTGTTCCGAGTTGTAGCTCGGGATACAGTAGAAATAGTGTAACAAGTCATTTCTTTTCATCTCCCAAAGAAAAAAAAATGAGTTTGGGAAATGGGTCAGAGCGATTTCGCGGAAAAATAGGCAGCTTTCAGTAAATAACCGATCAGACTGTTTTAATATAAAAAGTCATAAGACAGCAATACTGCGAGTGTGTTGAAAATTACAACCAAGAACTCTACCTCACATTTTCCCTAATTTACCGAAATGGTGATATATATGAAAATAAACGTTGCGGAGCAGTAATATTCGATGAGGTCAAACTTAGGGAAGAAATCCAATTTAATAATTATTCCCTTAAAATGGACGTATTTGTTGATTTCGGAGATCTCACGACTGATATCCAAAAGAATCAATTAGCAAATCATGCATTAGTATTTATGTTTATGCCATTTATGCAAGATTGGATTCAGCCAATTGCTATTTACACTAGTAGAAACGCTACTCCAGGTGACATTCTCGCTAAAATTCTTATACAAGTTATACTACAATTAGAAGCAGTTGAGACGAGAGTAGTCGGTTTCATTTGTGATGGCAGTCAAACAAATAGAAAGGCCTGGAAGTCTTATAAATCAGTGGAAAAAATTTTCAGAATTATACTATATTCCTAATTCGTTCGATGATAAAAAAGAAAGATACAGGCATTCTCAGATATTGTGCACATACTGAAATGCATAAGAAATTATTTCCATGATAAAACTGAACTCTCTTGCAAAAAGAAAAATATCAATTTTAGTTTTTATAGGAGACTTTTTAAGGAAGACTTACCTTGATGTGCGGGTCTTAGGGTTTGTCCCAAGTTGACAACAGCTCATTTAGATTTCTCGTCCTTTGAGAGAATGGATGCCAGACTCGCGTTCCAACTCTTCAGCAACAGTGTCGCCAAAGGCCTCAAATCTTATCGGGAAGTAGGGTCATCGGGTTTCGAAGGCAGTGAGGACACTGAAGTATTTACAAAGCATTTAAACTGTATTGTCGGCGCATTAAATTCACACATTTCTGCTAAGGTTCTTATAAAGACTCTTCTGATCACAAATTCCTTACTGATTTTCTTCAGTGTCTCACAACTACAACCAACACATTTGCGTCTGCTACAACAATGCTTAGTAGTAACCTCGCAGAGTACCTTAGAAATGATGGAATGGTTTTGGAGCAAAGGATACAAATATATCCTACCAGGAAACTCGCCCAAGACCCCTTGGAACGTCACTTCGGAATTTTGTCCTCACTCACTTCAGATGACCATTCTTCGATGATAGATTTCTTCCACATGTATTTACTACGAAGCAGATGCTTAACATTGCTGGAAACTCTGATGAACTACTCACATCGTTTGTGAATCAAATGCGAAACATTAGCGCGAAATGTGGAATTACGCGACAAGACATTTAAGAAGTCTGTAGAAACTTGTATAAAAGAAAAAAAAAATGTTATTCATGAAAAAATACATGGTCAATACTGGGAAAGTGCTGTGCCCGAGTTGGTGAATACCACTCCTGCTGCGTTGATTGACATGTTTAGTGTATTATGTGGCCGGTTATGTCGTAAAGCATTCCTCTAATTTTATTGCGTGTACTCTCTGTGCCCTTCGACAGGAATGTAATAGGTCTAAACATTGTGCAGCTCTCACCCAAATCAAAGACTACAGATCAGGTAGGAACGTCAGTTTTTTAACCCATCCCTCCTAAGCTGTGTATGACGGTACTTATTCAAACAGAATTGAAAATTAAAGAAAAGATTAGCTCAGCAAGTGCAATGTGGATGACATCTTCTATTTTGACACCATTGACGCTCTTTTGATCCAGTCTTCGGAAGCAGGTTGATGCAGAGGACACATCACGGTTATTATTACTAAATTAGTCTACCACTACTTAAAGTGCTGATTCTTCTCCAGGACAAAGTAAATCCGAAGATAAATTACAAGCTCGTAAATCCGTCAAGTCATCTCGGAAACTCTCGAAGGTTACAGGCAACTAATCCGTGTGAATAATTTAATTAATTTATAGGCACGAAAAATATCATTCACCTCTTTATTTACTAACATTTTGTAGGTTTTTTCTGTCCCTGAATTCGCAGCTTGTTACGAAAATATTATTTAAATGCTGAACTTATAATATTGCTTTTACAGCGTTTCAGATCCCATTGTATTTTCTGTTAAAAAGGTTCATAATAGTATTACCTGATAGAAGACTATTAATTGTGGATAAGAGATTATAAAGGTATTTCTTAAGTTACGAATAGCCGGGTTAAATGGAAGAAATTTGCTTTTAAAAAGGACTACATTCAGCGTAACAAGTACTGTGAACTCCTTCCGAGTCAGGTTCATAGCAGTAACAGCACCGCGTTGCGGCGGATCCGTGTAAACTCACAGAGTGCGTACACTATTTCTTCTATTCATCCTGGTAGTACTATGATTTTTTTTATGTTCCATATTCTAGCTGAGAAGTGATTTACGAATACTATGGAATTTAATAAATACAATACAATACTTAACTGCATGTCTCATTATGAGGGAACATGACAGGCACGCTCGTGCGTGTGCGCGCAGATACACATACACTTTCCCCTTCCCCTTCCCCTATTCTCCCTCCCCCCCCTCTCTCTCAATATTTATTTGGAATGCGATCATAATAAAGTACATATCAGAGCTCAATAAATAGTGTTTCTTTGGTTTCACGAATATTCTACATTTCTAAATGAAATGACCCCAGAAGAAGATTCTTGAACATCACAATGGAGTTTCAGGATACGGAATATCTCATTCTTATTTTAAATGATGGAGGAAATATTTGTGGAAGAAATGATGAATGTAAGAATCTGACTATATTTCAAGGTTGGTCCTCTTTGTCTCCTATTCTCCTTTCCCTCCTCTGATCCCTTCTCTCTCTTTCTCTCTCGTCTCGTCTCTCTTTGCTCTTTTCCCTCTTCCCTTTTATCTTCTCGCTCTCTCCCTCCTCTTCTTCACTCCCATCACCCTGAAGATGGTAATGGCCTCTACCATCATCACCATTAAATAACTTTGTGCAATTTTGAAAGCATAAAAATTTCTGAATATTATTCCTAATTATTCTGACACATTGTACAAACTCACAGAAGGATTTAATTTCTCTTTACACAGATAGCTAGTGTATGTCTAAAGGTATAATCACACATTTTCATAAAAATGCCCTTTTATAGGATTGAATGAAGCCATTACTTCTAAAATATTTTCTAACTGAACTTGAGAAGTTTTAAATTTGTGTTGACAAATCGTCGTTGATTTTATGAAACCTACTATGTGACAGTACAGAAAATAATTTTTCAGGAGGAAGAAAAAATTAATTAAACAACAATAGGCCTACACTGATCCTCGATGATATCATTAATGTTCATCGTATTCACCAACATTTTCTACCGAGTTACTTAATATTTTTATGTAGGCCCATTGATTTGTAATTAATTTTTTCTTCCTCCTGAAAAATTATGTTGTGTACTCTCACATAGGAGGTTTCATAAAATCAACGACGAAATAATATTACAACAACTAAATTGTAGGCCTACAATTGTTGAGGATGAGCATGACATCTTGAAAATTATTACTGTAAATTGAACACTGTATTTACTAGAACGCATGTTGTGGTCAAAGGGTTAATTCATGTATATGTATTATTGTTGCTATTTAGATATGTAGTTCGTAGTGAAGCTTTATATTAGTGGTATTTTATTGCAAAGTGTGTTGTAGTATCAATATTATACTCATATAGTCGCAGGTTGTAACATAATTATAGTAGCTATAATGTTATATATAGTATCTTCATTATAAGAAGATAGTTATTTTGTTTTATTTTATTTGTACTAATCTTGTGTTCGCATCATTTCTCATGTGTGTTTTCTTTTATTTTTTTGTTGGTTACCCTTCTTCAATTTGGTGAACATAACAGGAGCGTTCTACTGGTCAGCGTCTGAATATTATAATTGTTGCTGAGGGTGCCATTGATCGAGATGGAGAACCAATTACTGCAGAGAAAGTGAGACAGGTGGTTGTAGAAAATCTGCAACAGGATACAAGGATAACTGTGTTGGGACATGTTCAGAGAGGAGGCAATCCTTCAGCTTTTGACAGGGTTTTGGTATGTACTGTATTCCTTATGAAATCTCTTCTGAGACTATGTGTAATAAACAGTCATCTTCATTAGCCATATTTGGCTAATGATATATAATGCTTTCAATGTGTTTAAAAATAAGTGAAATTATTCTCTGAATAGTGAGTTAAGAACACTGCTAATGTGGCTTTATTGAATATGTGAATATAATAGGATCTGAGTTGGCTCCTTCAGTACAGTGACAGATTAGAGACTAGAAGAGTCTGGGTTCAAGCCTTGGTGAAAACGGGATTTTTTTAATCTCGTCATAATTTCCAGTACATCTCTAGGGCCCATTCAGCTTCCTGTATCAGATCCTTCCTAGGAGTGAAAAGCAGCAGAAACTTTTGCAGACGTCTGGTGTTCAGAATAAGAAAGCTTAGAAACTCTGTGTACGTCCCTGGAATGTGTGTGCCTCAGTGGCATGAACACATCTATATACAGGATGATTCAAAACAACACTGATAAAGCTTACTATGTTGTGCGGGATGGCAAACAGACCATTTTTCAAGCAGGAACCCATGTCCGGAAATGCATCGTGTGAGTGCTGTGAGGTGTCGAAGTTCAAGAACGGTTCAGATGTGATGATGGGTGTGTGTTCCACATTTCGTCAAGAAACTCAATAATAGCATCATATCGTGCAATAATTCACAAAAGGGTTCAAAATTTTCACCTTCTACTGGAGTCAGTGTATATTGGAGAGTACTGCATTCTCGACAGCGGTGGCCATATTTACTCCTTGCTCAGCAGAGAAGCATATGCAGTAGTGCTAGAACAAAGGTCATTAAAGGCAATATCATACATGTTATTGTGGTTTATTGAATACAGGAGACATGGATTATTAAACAATATTGTCATAGTGATATGACTCATTAGATATAACATTTTATTATTAATGTTATGTCCATTTCAATAGGGATAAAATCAGCAATTTTCTACTGCAATTCTCATACCAACACTTCGACTGCCATATTTAGCAGATTGTTGTAGTGCATTTTCTGTAACAGACAATTTTCTTAACAATAAATACATTTTAGTCCTCAAATACAGTGATCAGACTTTTTGAAAGATATTATGACAAGCTGGGAATGTATGAATTGAGGTGTTAATGAATAAATATGTCGAAGTCTTTAGTGTCAACTCATTTTCTACCAATGTTTCACTTTTGTTTCTGCAAAATTTTTCTGCATTTAGGATTGTATGAAACACAGATTTACAAAGGTATACAAGTGACATTTCCTTGTACGACTTGAGAGTCACTAATGTGCTAATAAAATTTATAGATTCATCCCAGTTATCAGTTATTAGAGATGAAAAACACTTTTCACAAATACTGTGACTTACATTTTGTTTTATTTTGAACAAAACTGATTCCAACAAATAGTAAAGAACTTGTTGTTCACTCAAGTCAATATTTATATTTTCCAGTTAAATTACGATTTATATCAGTATCTCCCTGAGGCAACAGAAACAATCTGACATTTTTTTCTTATCTTTGAGAGCAGTTAACCGCACAACAACACGGAATTCTTCAAGATAACAATAGAATATCACACTAGAAACCTGTGTTCCTATGCAAGTCTTGTGTTGTACTGAGTCTCCTCTGGAGTAAATATGGCCATGGTGTTGGCATTTGTCAGATCAAAAGAATGCAGTACTCTCCAATATACACTGACTCTGCCTTCTACTTGATAACAGAGTCTACATCAGCGGTGCAGAGATTCACGCACATGGTCAAATAAGTGCGGTTGTGTGCTCAGATATCAGTCACTGTTTTGTTTTTTGCAATAAGATCCTCTTCTAATGTTACAGAAGTAGCATACACCATGCTCTTCATAGTACCCCACAGAAAATAGTCAAGAGATGTAAGATCTGGTGACCATGGTGGCCATGAAACAGGCGTCCCCCCCACTACCAATCCATCGATTTGTATATGTGGCATCCAGGTGGTGCCGCACATTTGCATCAAAGTGAGCTGGAGCTCCGTCGTGTTGCATCCATATTATCTGATGAACACAACACAAACTACCCAATTAGGATGTGAACCATGGACTATGGAGAGATTAGCGCATGCACAGGAATGTTATTGGGCGCAATTCGTCCTTCCACCTTACACTGATGGTTAATGGGTTGTATAACTATTAGGACATGAAAATTAGTCCAAAGAAACTTTGATGCCCCACAGCGCCCAAACCATGCATTTCTCTTGAAAAATGATCAGTTTGCCGTCCCGCACAACATATTAAGCATTGTCTATGTTGTTCTGAATCACACACACACAATACAAATTAGAGAGTTCATAATACAGTGAGTTGGAAAATGGTCCGCACTGACACATTTTCTGTTTTCAGTCATTGAGGTAATGGACCTGTGATAGTGCTTACAAAAAGAAAGTTGCGATATAAGTGTATTAATTAGGCCCATATCAAATCGTAGGATTTTAAAAGGAAAGGAATCACTAGTCGACAAAAATGAACTTTTTTTCTTTCACAAGAAGTAAAATAACATTTTCTAGAAGAATATTTCGTGCTGAATTCAAATATAATTTCAGTTTTTCCCCATCGGGCAGGAGTTTTTTGTGATATTCATTTGAATTTTTATAATATTCTAAAAAAATCTGTAACTAGCTATCAAACTCAACATTATAACTACTCATTCTGACTTACCTAGCAAGTGGTAGATAGTGATTTTCGGGCATATTTTGCATCTGGAACGTCTCTCTTCTTGGTCCAGCAGTAGTCAGCCAGCATATTGGAACTCCACTTGCCTTGGTACCTCTTTTCCATAGTAGAAATTTGCTGATGAAAATGCTCACCGTGCTCATCGCTGACAGCTCCAAGATTTTCGGGGAAGAAGTCCAAGTGAGAGTCCAAGAAGTGAATTTTTAAAGACATGTTGCATCCCATAGATTTATAAGAATGCAGAAGATCAGTCACTATGTCACGATAGTTTTCTGCTTTATGGTTTCCAAGAAAATTGAAACATAAACTTTTGAAAGACTGCCAGGCTGCTTTCTCCAGTGGATTTAACAGTCCTTCGAAATGATCATCACCCATTAATGACCGGATTTGTGGTCCTATAAAAATTCCTTCTTTCAGTTTAGCATCACTGACTTTGGGGAATTTCGATTTCAAGTACAAGAATCCATCAGACTGTTTATCCATAGCTTTGACAAAATTTTTCATTACTCCTAACTTAATATGCAATGGAGGTAACAATATTTTTTCAGGATTCACTAAAGGGACATATGACACATTTTTCTGGCCAGGGATATGAGATTCACGTTTAGGCCATGATTTTGTAACATAGTGAGACTTCCTATCTCTGCTGTCCCAGAGGCACAAAAAACAGCAAAATTTGGTGAACCCAAGTTGCAAACCAAGCAATAAAGCAATGACCTTTAAATCACCACAGATATACCATTCATATTTTCCATATTGTATTTTCTCTAGAATTACTTTCATATTTTGATATGTCTCTTTCATATCAGCGGCATGCGCTACAGGTATTGATGGAAGTTCATTGCCAATATGTAGCAGCACAGCCTTCAAACTAACTTTAGACGAATCTATGAATAGTCACCACTCATCTGGCCGGTGTTGAAGCCCAAGAGTTTCCATAACTGAACAAATATCATTACAGAACACAATACCATTTTCTTCAGAGAAGCAGTCCTTGAAATCACTATGGTGGCCACGATAACTACATATTCTTATGTCTTTTTGGAGTAGATTCCACCCTTTGAGTCTGGAAGCTAAACCTTCAGCTTCCTGTTTAGACAGATTTAAATCCCGAATCAGGTCATTAAGGTCTTTCTGATTGGGAAAGTATGGTTCTGATGAACAGGTATTGGCTTCAAATGTAGGATCATTTTTATTTTCATCTGAAGCATTTTCAGTTTCAGTTAGGTCAGAATCAGAGTTATTACCTAAGGTCGTATCAGCATATACTGGTACAAGGAACTGTTCATTGTGTAAGACAGGTCTTATTGCAGATTTCAAATTAGGATACTTAACTGTATGTTTTGTTTTAAATGTGATTCCTGTAATATATGTCAAACAGAAATAACAATCACTTAAATGATCCTTCGGTTCCCTCCAAATCATAGGAATTGCAATTGGCTTATGATGTGTACCCTTTTTCCATCCAGTCAGCAATCTAACACACGAAACACAGCATGTATTTGGGACCCAGCTCTTATCAAAATCACCAGCCTGACAGCCAAAGTAAAGTTGATAACACTTCTTTACAAGTGGGGTCAAATGTCGCCTCTGAGACTTGAAGGTCACCTCACCACAAATATAGCAGAAACTGTCTACATGATTTACACACTTTCTTGGCATAATGAACAACACTAAGCACTAAAACACTACATACACAATACACTTCCGAAAAGAAAGGAAGGAACTATTTCACTACTGAACAAACTCACGGCCTGCTCGATACTGACACATCACAATGCCAGATGAACAGGTCTGAGCATGTCCAAACATGAATGAACCTGCACAGGATTGTTTTATGGTGCTTCAGCATAATATTACAAATCATTTCCTTAAATACAGCTTGGATAAAATCGCTACATATGAGGTAACGATTCCTATGACAGGTCAAAGAAAATGCTAAAATCCGATTTTAAAAAGTAGCTGTCACAAAAAAACTGTGCCTGATGGAAAAATTCTGACTACATATCTGAATTCAGTATGAAAAGCTACACTAGAATCACTAATCAGATTTCTTGTGAAGAAAACCTTGTCGACCAGTGAAATAAATCAGTGTTATAGACGGAGTCAGTCCAAACGATAATTTTTTTAAACTGTGTTATTGTCAAGCTTCATGGCTACCTTCCAATAGCAGCTCATTTGCAGCAAGACAATGTGCTTTAATGGATAGCAATATATACTAGTGTGTGAGAGAGTCCAGATCGAATCTCAGTGCCCTCAACTTTTTATTTTACTCTATTTTCTACATTTCAATTTTTACAATATCATGGCAACATTACCAGTACTTTCTTATTAAATTTCACATATGTTTAAACACAGTGTTAAACTTCAGCCACGCTAGTTATCATTCTCTTCCTTATAACTGAGGATAATAATTTCCGTCCTGCATTTGCTTCACTTTGGAAGTTGAATTCTTGAGACTAACAGTCTAGAGACTCCTAGTAAATCACTTCTGGATGCACTTAAATTGAATTACTAAACCACAGAGTGTAAAAAAAAGAAAGGCTTCAGGTAGGGAGAAATTTAGGCAATGTACATAGAGAACCAAAATTCGATATGAATTGTAGTAACCATACCAGCAGCAGTGCAGACATTGAAAATCAACTGTTATTCGTGATTAGTATTTATTATTATTATTATTATTATTATTATTATTATCATTATTATTATATTATTATTATTATTATTATTATTATTACTATTACTATTACTATTATTTATTTATTCATTGCTATGAATTGGTCAAATTACAAGCACTGGACAATAAGTTAGCATTGACGTGTTAATACCATATTTCTTATTCTCCAGAAAGCATATTGTAAGTATTTCACATTTGTAATAAGTTACGTAATTCCATGAACAGTGCAGTATTTAAAATATTATTTGAACGTGATAATTTAAATATAATTTATCTGGGGTCTTCTTTGCTGATGTGTTGTTTCACTGGTAGGGTTGTCGAATGGGTGCAGAAGCCGTAATGGCACTCATGGAAGCCACACCAGAGACTGAGTCTTGTGTTGTCTCATTAGATGGGAATCAGGCTGTACGGTTGCCCTTAATGGAGTGTGTAGAGAAGACGAAAGCAGTTACTAAAGCTATGGCGAATAAGGATTGGGAAAATGCCGTACAGTTACGTGGCAAGTGAGTATTCATCTTCAGCCAGCCTCATAGTTCTTAAAGTCTTCATGGAATAATGAAAGGTCGTATATATTTATCATGATATTATACACGAAAACTCATATATTTCCTCTCTAAGGTTTCAAAAATTAGTTTCTATATGGAATATTGACCATGAGAATTTCATGAAAAACTGAATTTAAAGGTGGACAGCATCTATCTTTGTTGCCCTACACTATTGAAATTGTTATGGAGATAGATCATTTTTGACCAAGAAAAAAAAATAGTTCTAATATTAAATATGAGCATTAATTAGTATAATTACGTTAGGTTGAAAGTGTTCTGAAACAAGTTTAACCCGAGCCTTACATTTTTATGTAGAGTCGGAGTACAGAAGGGTGGGCACTAGGCCTACCAGAGTTTCCTGGTTAATGCCGCATCTACCTAACACCATCTATGTTCACTGCAAATTCCAAATACTATTTTAAGCATATTGTGGACATAGTGTCTAAGGTTTGCGCAAGCACATGTGCATCTGAGAGATGCTTATAAAATACCATGCGCCCAATCATTCTTGTCCCAACTTAACATAATGTTTTTGTTAATTCCACAGGAGTTTCGTTCGTAACTTGGAGACATACAAGATGCTCACAAGACTGAAACCTCCTAAGGCAACAAGTGAAGATGTAAATCGGCCATCTGTAAGTTTATCTGAATGTTACATGCTTGGAAAGGGGATAATTCCAATAGTGATGTACGCTTGGTCAAAATGAAAGTGGCCAACATCTGAGACCAAGTTTGAATCGGGTATTTCTGTGAGCACAGGCTTTGTTCAAAAGATTGCATATATTCTTCTAGTAGTTATGATGGGGAACACAACTATTAATCACTAAAATCTTCCAAGAAAATAATTCGTATACGAGATTTAAAACAGACAGATCATTCAGAGTGTTTAAACAGTGAATATTTTAAGATAAATATTATATACTGTATAATAACAGGTTCTCAAGTGGAGTATGACCATTGCTTGTTACAATGTCATTCTGCCTGCAGTAAAACTCTTAGCGTAGTTTGTAGAGCGATAGCTAAGATTTCGTGAGGTTGTAAGTTCAAATTTTCGTGGAGTTACTAAACTTTTTTTTTTGTTGTCTTTTAAATGGATCAGTGAAAATATAACAGGTTTTCGCATTTTTTAATCCTTAGAATACTTTTCGCTTTATTATTTTTTTCGCGTTAATAGAAACTTTTGACACTAGATGGAAGTAACACTAAAGACTACAATTAGGGGCTTTCATATTAAAAACTGTGTTAATTATTTTATTAATCCCTGCTGCTTTGCATTCTATTGCCTAAGTAACATTCAGTAAATATGTTGACAGTTAAATAATTGGCAATAATTAATTGCAAGTTATGCTACAGAGAATATGATTATTATACTAATCTACAGTAAATCCGTGATCATCAGGGCCTGAACGTAATAATTGTAAACAAGAAGAAAAACCATAATTCTGGTGACAAAATATATTCTGATTTCCTGCAATTGCAATCACAAATTTTCACCAATTTTGTAATTGTCTGTAAGTAACCTGAATTAGCATAAGCAAAATTATTTGATTATATTACACTAAAAGAAGTTGTAAAAGAAAGGACAAAACAAAAAATTCTCTATGGAGATTCGAAGCATGCTGTGGAGGTAGCCCAAATCAGCATCTTGTATTATGGAGTTAACTAAAATGGCGCACAGAGGTTTACGATAGTGAACTGCATGCTCATCCGAAGGGACTTAGAAAATTTTCACTGCTCAAGAGAACAGCCACTTTAATTTTGACATAATGGTTAAGGAATGTCTTTGAGAGAGTAGGGGTCAAAATCAGACTAAGGAAACACAGTTCATTTGCAAAAAACTAAACGATTATGAAGGTCTTGAAATATTATTGGAACAAGACTCCCTTGGCCATATTGTACAATTTTATGGGGAAGTATACATTGTATAAATATGGGATTCAAACTGACAAGTTCAGTAAACACAGCTGTTTTGAAGTGTATTGGTTTGAAATGCTAATCACCAAAAGATTTTGTGGGCCAAAGTATCAAAGAAAATGTGTTCATAATGGAAACCAGCATGCCCCCAAACTGGTTAGTATTGCTTTTTGTGATTGGGTGAAAGTTTTCCTCATGCACCACCATGTGCCATCGAGAACTGCATAATAATTGGTGATGTGTGAATGGCGCTATCCTTGATAAAATGTGCGTAATCACTTTCTTCCAGGATCATTTTGGCAAGAAAATGAACTCATTAATAAGGTAACATTTCTAGAACATTTTCTCTCTTCAAAAAGTGGGAATTCAATTTTGCAAGCACTGATCACATAGTATATTTCAGTTTTTCAACATCTCTTGCGAATTTTTTGTACTCAAATTTTCCAACATCTCATGTCAATTTTCCTTACTCCAATAATAGTTATTTTTACTATTCATTCAACCACTGAGATGAAACCACACTTTATCATAAGTGTCTGTACAAACGTGATTCTTGATAATTGTAAGAATAATCCCCATGTACCCTCACAGACATTTTTTAAATGTATTGTTTTAACTTAAGAATCCTAATTTTTGTGTAATGTATCTAGGGTGACCAATCACAAAAATGCGAGAGACTTGGTCACGACAAATTTTAGTGCAATTTTTTGGGAGTGTGAAGCCTAGACTCGTTGAAAGAATGTTTATATTTTCCATACAAAGGCTGCAAAAGGGTATCTGTCGGATACAGGGGGGAGAGCCATTAATCCTTCCCATTAAAGGTTTTAAGGAACCAACCTGGACAAACAATGTCCCATCCCTACCTTCCCGTGGTGCAGCTGTTAGTAAACATAATTTTACGACCTGAACTAAAGGGAGGGGCTACTCATCAATTAGCACTGGTCAGCTTGATGAGTTAATGACTGAATTTGATATAATTTTCCTCTATTCAATACCTAATTCCCTCTTTACCCTTTCCTATCCAGTCCTCTGACTGAACTCTTACTTTCTTTGACCCCGATGGCATTAGAGCATTCGAGGCCTAGGGGTTCATTTCCCTTTCCTTCCTCCTCTTTCTACTTTTCTGTTCCTAGTGCTGACCTGCTATGGCACTAAAATCGTCCTTCAGTGGCTTAAGGAGGGAAAGCTGGTGATCAACAAGATCTCCCAGCTAGGTCCAGTGGACCCGTCGACCAACAGCAGGTGTGGTCCTCCAGACATTCTGGGGGTTGTATGTGAATGAAGTAGCCACCAAAACGTTAAAATATGTTTACTTAAATCGGCTACAAATTGCCATTTTCACTCCAATATAAAATGAGTACCATTAAGGTAAAATTATCCGGAGGTAAAATAGTCCCCCAGTCAGATCTCCTGGCGGAGACTACTTTAATGGTACAGAATCAACTAAACATCATACAATGGAATGCTGGTGGTATAACATCAGCCAAGAAGACTGAACTAGCCAGTGTATTCTCAGATAATAATGTAGATATCTTCCTTATTCAAGAAGCAAACCTTAATGCTGACCAATTAAAATATTTTAATTTTAAAGGTTTTAATATGAAACTCTTGCCCAAAGGTAGACAGATCAGTAGTGGCATTCTCGCAGGTACATCAAAGAAATTAATTACAAATTTCCAAATCATAAAAGAAATGGATAATCAAGACAAATTAGAACTAATAAGAATTGAAGTATGGAAAAATCAACAACATTTCAAAATCTACAGTGCCTATAACCCACCTAATAATCCCCTTGATCTAACTTTGTTTCATATACAACCTAAAACTATCATAATTGGTGACTTTAATGCCCACTCCCAACTTTGGGGCTACAATAATGTAAACCAAGCTGGAAAAATGATCATGGATCTTCTAAATACTACAACTGCAGAACTTGTCTACAGAAAAGAAGATCCCCCTACTTTCATGCATTATTCTGGTTCTGGTACAAATCCAGACACACACCTTCATTCTCAAACAGCAGAAATAACTAAAATGCTCTCTCAATTAATATCACTCAATAAAAGAATTGTATTCCAATGGATACCATCCCACTGTAGAATCCTGGAAAACGAGAATGTGGATGCTTTAGCAAAGAAGAGCAGCACTGCTACTTACAGACCTGTTACTAAATCTATGTATTACTCTGAAATACTACAACCGCAGAACTTGTCTACAGAAAAGAAGATCCCCCTACTTTCATGCATTATTCTGGTTCTGGTACAAATCCAGACTTATTACTAGTAACATCAGATATCCATCACGAAACCAAGAAAAAAATAATTGAAGACCCTGGATGGCCATAGAGTCATCATTGTTTCTATCCACCTCCACCAAAACCGAAGAAAAAAACCCTCCAATAACAAAACAACATGGAACTTTAAGAAAGCGAATTGGAAACTATTTACAACAGAACTAGACGAACACCTCAAGCTCAACACACCACTAATGGAAAATACAAACCCAGATAGATTGAACAAATATTTCTGTGAATCTATTCTTAAAATTCCAAAAAAAGCACATTCCACGAGGCAAACCAAAAAAATACACCCCATTCTGGATAGAAAACCTGAATTTATTGAAACAAGATAGAGATAAAGCAAGAACCAAAGCAGAACATAGCAAAACACCAGAAGATACTCAAGATTGGAGGAAGAAGACTGCCATTCTTAAAAAAGCAATCATAATAGCAAAAAAGAACAGTTTTAATAAATTTATTGAAAATATTAATTACAGAACCGATAGT